>NW_027555958.1:301437606-302037606 GCF_003287225.1 Phascolarctos cinereus | reverse complement strand
TATGCCTATTTCTACATATATTACAAATTTTGAAATTCTACTTCTTCAGGAAATAGAAGGGGAATTTACATCCAGCGCTTAACTAATCTAAAATTCCAACTCCCCACCCAAACTAAGTGGCAACCATGCAAAGGAAGAGGTAGTATTTGCCATCAAGGATACCTCTTAATTTGCAGGATCAGGCATTCATATAAAATATTTTCTTGTTGTTTAGTCATTTCAATTGTGTCCAACTCCTCATGACGTCATTTGGGGTTTTCTTGGCAAATACTGGGAAAAAAAAGGAATGGTTTGCCATTTCTTTCTCTAGCCCATTTTACAGATAAGGAAACTGAGGTAAACAGGGTTAAGTGACTTGCCCAGGGTCACACAGATAGTAAATGTCTAAGGCCATATTTGAACTCAGGAAAATAAGTCTTCCTGACTTTAGGCCAGTGCTTTACCCACTGTGCCATCTAGCTGCCCAAATCCTTTCTTAATCCTATCAAATAACAATTATGGGTTTGCTTTTCATTATCAATGTGGTTAAAACAAGGCAAGTATCTCTCAACATGAATATGAGCCAACAGGATACATCACCTATAGCAACCACATTTTAAGTTGCTGCTCTTTGAGAAACTGACAAAAAGCCACCACCAGAGGAACTTGGGATGAACAAAATCCATTTAATTTAGACTTCTATGGAGAAGTGATTGGTCTTTCAGGTCTTCAGGTTTTTCATCTATAAAATGATGGGGTTGGATAAGATTATCTCTAAGCTCTCTTCCAATTCTAAAAATTCCATTTGATACATTGAGTTGAAAGAAAACAATGGGAAAGTTGATATTTACCATGTGCTGTGCATCAGATACAACCCATCCATTTGGGATTTCATTCCCCAAAACGTTAGTACCCGAATGTAGAGGATTTCAATGACCAAATACTCCTGCCCAAGACTCTAGGGAAATGAAGTCCTAGTCTTCTGGGTTTGCATAATCTATACAGCACACTGAGAAAAGTAGACTTGCCCTGAATGTCTATCTTAACTATAAAATAGAGGGAAAGGAATCCTAAGTTATCAAAAGAAAAAAGCAAATCAGACATGGTCAAAGATCATAGGAGAAATACAAACACTGTCATGTGTAAAATAGATTAGACTTGTTCAGTTTTGCCCTACAGACAAGGTCTGATAGCTAAGGATGGAAGTTAGGGAAAGATTTAAATTTGATATAAAGAAAGACTTTCTTAGAATTTCAGATATCCAAAGGTGTCTGAAAGTGAAATGAATTGTCTTAGAAGGTCATTGGTTACCCTTCTCTAGAGATCACAAAGCAGGAATTGGAATGTTATTGGAGATATTTTCGAGGTCATTTCTGTTCCATCAGAGGTCAGACTGAAGTTCCATCCAGCTCTGAGTTTCTTTGATTTTATGAGACCATGAAGTCAAATTTTCATTCTGCTCTTGGAATGATGGCTTTAAGCTTCAAAAGATCACAAGAGAGGAATTACTCATCCAAAATTAAAAGCATAATAATAATCTGCAATGCTCCACCCAAAACCATTTTGGAGATAACAACCAACCTAGGGGCAACCACCCACTTACGGAAATGGACCCAGCAAAGTTATTTGCTAATTATGAAAACAAAAAAGTATCCAATTAGGTTAACTTGCTGAATAGGCAAGCAATGTTTTACTCTTGGTAGGCACAATTCAGGCAGAAACACCCTAAGGAATTGGCTATAAAAAAGGCAAACCAAATAATCTCAAACACCGACACTCCATTTGGATTTCTTGACCGCACAAAAAGGCTCTGCACGCACACTCCATCAGCCATGTCTCTTCGCCTTTCCAGTGGTACCAGGAGATCTTGCTCCCGGCCCACAACAGGTTCTGTCAGGCTCTCTAGTGGAGGGTCAGTCTTTGGGAGTGGAAATGCATGTGGGGTACCTGGCATTGGAAGTGGCTTCTCTTGTGCTTTTGGGAGCAGTTCCACTGGAGGAAATAGTAGCATTTCCTGTGCTAACTTTGTGGGAAGCGAAGCAGGGCTTCTCTCTGGCAATGAAAAGGTGACCATGCAGAACCTTAATGACCGCCTGGCTTCTTACCTGGATAATGTGCGTGCCCTGGAAGAGGCAAATGCTGATCTGGAGGACAAGATCAAGGGGTGGTATGAGAAATTTGGTCCTGGATCTTGCCGGGGTCTTGATCATGACTATAGCCGATACTTACCAATAATTGAAGATCTTAAGAATCAGGTAAGAAAATAATTTGGAGTCATTTTTATGAGCCCCTGTTGTAATGAAAAGAGTGGTGAATTTGGACTCAGAGGACTTTGAATTCAAATCCCAGCTCTGCACTTAACTTCTCAAGGTCTCACATTCCCCATTTTTAAATATAACCAAAGGGAGATAGCTTGGTGCAGTGAGTGAAGACATTACTGGACCTTGAATCAGGGAATTGGAATTGGAATGTCTTTGAAACTCGGTTTTCTTGTCTGTAAAAAAAAAAAAGTGGGAAGAAATAATAATAGGACTTACCTGGGAGCATTATTTTGAGGATCAAATGAAATTATATATATATAAAATGTTTTGCAAACTTCAAAGCACCATGTAAGCGTATGCTATAACTTCCCTTCCAATTAATATAATAATAAATGCTTGTTGAATTCAATTGAGTTGATTTCCAACTCTAAATCAATAATCCTGTTATCTTTTATTTCAAAACATAGTTAGCCATAGAATCTAGCCAGAAAAGTATTTTGAGGGGCAGTGTTCTAAAAAAAAAGTTAATGTCCTTTGTTGTTCGGTTGTTTTCCCATTGTGTCTGCCTCTTTGTGACTCCATTTGGAGTTTTCTTGGCAAAGATATTGGAATGGTTTGCCATTTCTTTCTTCAGCTCATTTTATAGCTGAGGAAACTAAGGAAAACAAGGTTAAGTGACTTGCCCGGGGTTACACAGCTAGTAAGTTTCTGAGGCTGGTTTTGACAACAGACATAGCAACCTGTCCATTGTACCATCTAAGCTCCCTTAACGCCCTTACTGAGGTTTAAAAACAAATGAGGAAACTTTGATATATCAACAAGCATAACTGGTTATCAACCTGAACTGATTAACCCATCATGAAAATGTCTCCTAGTGATCATATGCCTTTATTCTAATTTTGATCATTATTTTCATCATTTTAACACATGAATGGAAAAGATTTTACAGGATTAGAAGGCCTAGAGGGGCTAGCATTTGCACCAATAGAAGGAATGTCCATATTGATGTGAACCTGAGTACTCCATGAAAGAACTGAAGTCCTTCCATTTTCAATTCAAGAAAGGGAAAAGCTATAGAATTTTCAATAATTACCCATGGAACAACACTCTCAGGATGTTGTCAACCTTCCTATTTCCTAGATCATTGCTTCAACCACCAGCAATGCCACTGCTGTCCTACAGATCGATAATGCCAGGCTCACAGCTGATGACTTCAGACTGAAGTAAGTGTGGGGAAAAGACATCCAGGAGTAACAGAAACCATCAAAGTTAATCACCTTGCTGATCCTTTCATTAAATATTTCCGACTGCATTTATTCCCAAATTTTACAAAAGTTAAAATCTGCAATGTATATAAAGTTAAGACACTCATGGGATACTCATAGGATCATAGGGCCTTAGGGACCATGAAGTCCAGCTCTCATTTTAAAAAATAGGTAAATATAAAAACAAAATCCAACCCAACCCAAATAGCATTTGTTAGGTGACTACCACGTGCCAGGCACTAGTGATCCAAAGACAAAATGGAAAAATAGTCCCTGCCTTCAAGGAGTTTACATTCTAATGGGAGGATAAGACATATACACACATAAATAAGCATAAAATGGTTAAGGGAGAAAGTACTAATATATCCTTTGAGCAACATCAGGGTCAAATCCTCATCTTTTGAGATCGTATGTGATTTTAGGAAATAGCCAAAAAGTCATTTGGAGTCAATCAGGAAAATGAGAAAGATGATATTGTTGTGTACTGTTTCCAACTGTATCTGGCTGTCTGTGACCCCATTTGGGATCTTCTTGGCAAAGACACTGGAGTGGTTTTCCATTTCCTTCTCTAGCTCATTTTGCAGGTTAAGAAACTAAGGCAGAGTTGAGTGACTTGCCCAGGAGGGTCACAGAACTAGTAAATATCTGAGGTTGGGTTGGAACTCAGAAAGATGAGTCTTTGTGGTTCCAAACCTAGTTCTCTATCCATTGTGCTGTCCCGGGGTAGATGATATTACCTACCTAATAACATTTGTGCAGTGTGGTGGGAAGAGTCCTAGGTCTAGAAGATCTGTGTTCAAATTCTGACTCCGCCACTTAATAGCTTCTTGACCTTGGGGAAAGTTGTCTTCCCTCTCTGGATTTCCCCACCTGAAAAATGAGGGAGTTGAGTAAGATGACAATATCTAAAGTAAAAAAAAAAATTTTGAAGCCAACATAGAATTAGTACAAAAAGCAAATGGGAGCACTAGCTATTAAGTGGGAGAGGGGAGGAAGAAAAGATTTCATGTGGGAGATGGAATATGAGCTGAGCCTTGCATGCATCCAGGGTCACTAACTGGGGAGCCTCCTTTAGTGGATAGGGTACTAGACTAGGAGTCAGGAAGAACTGAGTTCAAATCATGCCTCAGACAGCAGCTGTGTGACCACAAGAAATCAATAAACATTTATTAAGCACCTACTGTGTGCCAGGTACTGTATTAAATTCAGGGGATACAAAAAGAGGCAAAAGACAGTCCCAGCCCTCAAGGAGATCATAATCTAAAGGAGAGCCACTTAACCTGTTTCAACCTCAGTTTCTTCATCTGTAAAAATAAAGGGGTTGGACTCGGTGCTCTCTAAGGTACTCACCAGCTCAAAATTTATGATCCTGTAAGAAGCAAAGGTGAGGAGGGAATGTGTGTCAGGCATTGTCTTGGAAGTGCAATCTGGTAAACAGCCAATCATGTTGATTGGCTTTGGGGAAAAGAGACAACTCAAAACCCCAATGCAGTACAGTCACCTTTATGAAAGCTGCTATAGCTGGAAACTCAGGATGAGGCTACTGAAGGTACAGGATGCCAGCAAGGGATCCCCTTTCTTTTGTGGTTAAGGGCTTCCCCAATCCATCCCAATGTAACACAAATTATTTGATATTTATTAAGGTTTGAAAGTGAGCTGGCTTTTCATCAAAATGTCGAAGCTGATGTTAATGGACTGCGAAGAGTCCTGGATGAGCTGACCCTATGCCGAACAGACCTGGAGATTCAGTATGAAACTCTGAATGAGGAGCTGACTTACCTCAAAAAAAACCATAAAGAGGTAGGAATTCACACTCCTAACTACCCTCTCCCTTTAAAAAGACGGGCTACTCATAGTGAAATATAGGGTGAAGTAGCTTTCTGATATTATGGCAATGCTACTGACCCATTGTCCTTAGGGCACAAACTGGTAATGGTTTGGGGAAACATTAGAATACAGGGAAAGAGCACTGGATTTAAAATTGAGAAGACCTGCCTTCAGATTCCCTCTGTTCCAGGTCCCTTTTCTCTCACTACCACTTACCATTTGTGTGGACTTGGCCAATTAACTTCCCCTCTCTAGGCTTTTGGTTTCTTCATCTGTAAAAAAAAAAAAAAAAAAAAAAAAAAGAGGGCAGGATCTGTTCTAGCTCTAAATCTAAGATACTTTGATCCTACTCAGGGAATAGGTCAATGTTTTTTTCACCTAGTCCCTCATGCAACCAAGGGTTCCTATTTACTAAAAGGAGAGCGATGGTTCTAACTTGCAAATCGAGAGAGCAAAAATGAATAACCTACATGTGAGTTAGACCTTTAATCTTGGTCTTATCAGCACTATGTTCTTATCCACCAAACAAGCAGTCATGGAAACTTACCAAAATATTCAACATGAATTACTGGATCACATTGGGAGCTTTGGGAAATTAAAATAAATGTGATATTGCTTTCAATTCAAAGGTATGATGTTATTCCAAACAGCCCCTCTGAGATTGTTGTTTTGCAGTCATTTCAGTAGTGTTCGACTCTGTGACCCCATTTGGGGTTTTCTTGGCAAAGATTACTGGAATGGTTTGCCATTTCCTTCTCCAATTCATTTTTATAGATGAGGAAACAAACAAGGTTAAGTAACTTGTCCAGGGTCACATAGCTAATATGTGTCTGCAGCTGGATTTGAACTTAGGTGCTCCTGACACCAGGCCCAGCATTCTATCTACTGTGCCACCTGTGGCCCATATGGGGACCCTGAGATACTTTACATTTATTCCAATAATGTCACCATTACTCCAAACATTTTGGAAGCTCCTTTTGAAATAGCCTTCATGCCAATTAATGAATCAGTCTCATTTTCAGTCATGATCTAGGTCTAGTTGAAGATAATACTATTACTGGTGTTATTTCTCACACCTTCAGTTACCGTTAATTTCTTTTCATAATGATGTCTTCCCCATCTGTTCTGCAAATCCCACATCCTTCATCCTAATTAGTGTGACCCAATTGCATACAAATGGTGAATAGCTTAAAATGAATTTAGGTTTTAGCTGGGGAATAGATTTCAGTCTCTTTTTGCAAGGAAATCTAATTGATGACTTCTTCAAGAAGTTATACTGTGGGAAAAAAATTATTTTAATAGTAATAATATATAATAATCTCTGACCAATTCATTTCAGAGCTATTCATATTCCAAACCCCAACAACACAGAGATTTCTTAAATTTGTGGTTTAGCAGAGTTAAAAAATACATCATAATAATAGCTAGTATTTATATAGTGTTTTAAGATTTTCAAAGTGCTTCACAAATATTATCTCATTTACATCAGCACCAGTTACTGAATAAGGTCTAAAGTATGGTTGAAGGAATGAGGCATATTTAACCTGGACCCAAGGAAATAAAGGGAAGGCCTTATAATGGCCTTGGAATACCATAATGGGTTTTTTAATGACAAAGTACTCTGAAGGATACAACTCTACACAGAACATGTATAGTGGAGCTATGGAGAATAACTACAACATCCAGAGAAGAGCAGGGAAGTTGGGAGTCGGGAGATTTGGGTTCTAGTTCTGGCTCTCATTCTATTGAGCAGTGTGACTTCAATCAAGTAATAACAATAATGATGATGATAAATATGTATATAGTACTTTAAGTTATGCAAAGTGTTTTGTATATATTATTTTATTTGATCTCCATGACAATCTGAGGAGATAAGTGCTATCAGTATGCCAATTTTACAGACGGGGAAACTGAGGTACAGAAAGTTTAAGTAATTTTCTCAGGGTCACACATAAAGTGTCTGAGGCAGGATTTGAACCCAGATCTTCTTCACTCCAAGGCCAGCATGCCATATAGATATAAATATAGATATATACACCACCTTTTCAGTTGTTTCAATCATGTCAGACCCTTCATGAGTCCATTTGGGGTTTTCTTGGCAAAGTTATACTAGAGTGGTTTTTCACTTCCTTCTCTAGTTTATTTTACAGATGAGGAAACTGAGGCAGACAGGATTAAGTGACTTGTCCAGGGTCACACAGCTAGTGTCTGAGACAGAATTTGAACTCAGGTCTTCCTGACTCCAAGCCCAGCACTGTGCCACCTAGCTGTCCCTTCATATCACCCAAGTGCTTCACGTTGTCTTCATATCTGAAAGAAATGCCTTTCTGTTTCTAGGAGATGCAAGCTCTCCAGTGCGCTGCTGGAGGAAACGTGAATGTGGAGATGAACGCTGCCCCAGGGGTGGATCTGACCCTTCTGCTGAACAATATGAGGGCTGAGTACGAGGACCTGGCTGAGCAGAACCGCAGGGACGCTGAAGCCTGGTTCAATGAAAAGGTTAACCTATTTAGGGTTGGGGTTTTTTAGCGCTCCAGTAATAGCCACAGCACTAAGACTTGACTGTCTTTTCCGTGGTGTTTCAGAGTGCATCTCTGCAGCAGCAGATCTCGGATGATGTTGGCGCCACGACATCAGCGCGGAGTGAACTGACCGAAATGAAACGCACCCTTCAAACCTTAGAAATTGAGCTTCAGTCCCTCTTAGCCACGGTAGGACATGGATGACTTTTCAGTGGTCTCGGTGGTCATTTTCAGAGTTCTAATTAGCTGGGCAAGCAGCAGCAGCAGCAGTGAGGGGTGGGCTGGGTAGGCTCATCTAATGCTGCTACCCAAGAATGGGAAGCACGCCTGAGAGGAGATGATTGCTGCTGCCACCTTGTGAATAGGGCAGACAGAAGAGTAAGCATCCCCAGAGTTACTGTCTTACCCTCTAAAGTATGCAAAGTGGTATAAAGCTCTGCTCATCCCTCCCTACGTATGGCTGCCATCATTTTTTTATCACTTAAAAATCAGCTAAAAAAAATGGACTTTCTGTCTTCCTTCTCTCCCCACTCCAATCTACTTTGGCACACATATTAACTATGCTCAAAATCCTTCTGGTTGCCTACTAATAAATAAAGACTCTTTAAGACCCTAAACTACCTGATGCCACCTTGCTTTGCAGTTCTCGCTTATATTTACTCCCCACAATGTGCCCTAATTAAGTATTTTCCATGTGCTGATCAAGTTGCATAATTTCCTACCTACACTACTTCTTAAGTCTCAATTGCCCCACTCTGAGAAGCCTTCTTTGAATTTTTCCTCTTTTACGTGTGTTCCAAGTTAGAAAATATACCTTGCATTAGCAATTTTCTTGCAGCTTTCCTATGTAATTAACTGGTTGTTTCATATTACGGTTTTTCATCTGTTTGATACCCTCCCTCCCCACACTTCTGACTATAGTATAGGCTTTTGATTGGCAATTCCATAAAGGCAGTGACCCTGACCACTGACTTTTTTGCATTCCCCCAGAGCGTAGCATAGCTCAGCACAAAATCATACTTTTAAAAATCAAATTGAAAAGGATAGTTCCTCACTATCTGTATACAGTGATAGAGGAAGGATCTATGATTTCCTCAGCATAGGGTGGGAACTCTGTGCACCAAAGCATATCACAATCATCTGTAACTTGACAGACCAATCATTGGAAGTTGCCTGAGGCATGTAGATATCATGCAATTTACCAACAGAATAAAATGAAATGAAGCAATCAATAGCCCTAGACTTAATAGTATGCAGTAAGCTATATTTTTTTCAATGGAGAGGAAGGAAGAAAGAAAGAAAGAAAGAAAGAAAGAAAGAAAGAAAGAAAGAAAGAAAGAAAGAAAGAAAGAAAGAAAGAAAGAAAGAAAGAAAAGAAAGAAAGAAAAAGAAAGAAGAAGAAAGAAAAAAGAAAAAGGAAGAAAGAAGGAAGGAAGGAAGGAAGGAAGGAAGGAAGGAAGGAAGGAAGGAAGGAAGGAAGGAAGGAAGGAAGGAAGGAAGGAAGGTGTTGTATCTCATGCTTAATGAAGTTTTCTTGATCTTGTTCAATTTTGTCCTACTCTTTGCAACCTCAGCTGAGGTTTTCTTGGCAAAGATATTGGAGTGGTTTGCCATTTCCTTCTCCAGCTCATTTTACAGTTGAGGAAACTGAGGCAAAAAAGTTAAGTGACTTGCCCAAAGCCACACAGCTAGTATCTGAGCTCAAGTTTGAACTCAGGTTCTTCTGACTCCAGGCCAGTGCTCTATCCCCTGTGCCACCTAGCTGCCCTGTAACAGATCTAAATAAGCCCATTCTAATACAGAACAATAGTAAAAATGTTAAATTTGTAGTGAGAGGACCTAAGTTCAAATCTCAGCCCTGCTACTAACTATCTGCAATCATGGAAAAATCATCTAGCATCTCAGGGACTCAGTTTTCTCATCTGTAAAATAAGGTGTCTGGATTAGATGACCTATGAGTTCCCCTTCAGCTCTAAACCTATGCTGCTTTGATCCCTAGGATGTTGTTATTGGTGGTGGTGGTGGTGGTAGTGCTGGTGGTGGTGCCTTTGTTCCCTAGAATGTATATAAATGATGGCAAGCCGAGGAGACCTTAGAGTTCAGATACAGAGCGAAGGCAAAGCCCAGGAGTGCTTGGCATACACGAGGGCATCTGCCCCACAGGAGTCCTGATCACCACCAGTCCCTGCTGGGACCATCTTCTATTGTCAGAGGTTCTTGGCAACTGAGAAACCAGTGGGTTTTTTTTCTCATGAGTTATTGAAACATCATAAAATATTTGGGATTTGACAATCACAACAATCCTAATTTGAAACACTGACCTCAAAATGAAGGATTTTACATCTCATAAAAATCCCTACAAGGCAGTGCTGAGATCCTGAATTTAGACCTGGATTCAGATCTTTGGCTCTGCTATTTACTATCTCTGTGACTTTAGGTAAGACATTTTACTCCTCTCAGCCTTGGTTTCCTCAGGTCCTTTCTGCTCTATCTACAGCCATGCTCCTACAATTTCATGATCCCAATACTTGACTTGCATGCATATGCATGAGAAATCCCAAAGACTTACCCAAAGTTCTCAGTGGAAGAATGCCACAACTCTATGGATCTGAGTAAATTTCTATGCATCCTTATGTTTGCCCATAACAGAAACACTCGCTGGAATGCTCACTGACTGAGACAGAAGGGAACTACTGTGTGCAGCTCTCACAAATCCAGGCCCAGATCGGGGCCCTGGAGGAGCAACTGCAGCAGGTCAGGACCGAGACCGAGGGCCAGAAGCTAGAGTACGAGCAGCTCCTGCATATCAAGGTCTATCTGGAGAAGGAGATCGAAACTTACTGCCTCCTGATCGATGGAGATGAAGGGTATGTAGCAAGGTGGAACAGTGGATGGAGTGCTGGGCCTTGAGTCAGGAAGATCTGAGTTTGAATCTGGCCTCAGACACTTAAAAGCTGTGCAACCCTGGGCATTTCACTAAACTTCTATCTGACTCAATTTACTCATCTGTAAAATGGAAATAATAATAACATCCACCTCCCAGGGTTGTTATGAGGATCAAATGAAATTGTATTTGCATGGCACTTAGCAGAGTGCCTGGCATATAGTAAGTGCTTAATAAATGTTTGTTTCCTCCCTTCCTAGGTAAATCAAACTCTACATTTAGACAAAATACTTTGAAGTTGGTATGAACCTGGATACTTAGAAAATGAATGAGGATTAGCTCAACCATAAAGCATCCAGAGAAAAATATGAAATGTGATGCTAAAGTTAGCTAGGTGGTGCAGTGGATAGAGGCCCTGGAGTCAAGAGGTCTTGAGTTAAAATATCACCTCAGATACTTACTAGATGTGTGACCCTGGCCAAGTCACCTAACCCTAATTGCCCCCCCCCAAAAAATGTGATGTTTAAAAAGACAGACATTTAATAGAACAGATCACTTTTCATAGCAGAAAAGCAAAAAATGCTGTAAGTTCATTCAGTGGCTGAGTTTTTTTCCAGTAGTTTAATATACTGGATGGATTCTCACCAAAGTTATGAAGAAAATCTAATAGTAAGAGGCAGGAAGTCCTGAGTTCAGGTCCCATCTCTGATTTATAAGTATCTGTTAGACCATGGATGAGGCACTCAACTTCTCAGGCCCTCCCCTCCACCTTCATCAAGACACTCTCAAAAATGACATTACTTATAATCTTATCCTAGCTTTAGAGCTAGAAGGGACACTAGAGGAAATGAATCCAACCCCCTCATTTTATAAATGAGGAAACTGAGGTTCACAGGTTATGATTTGCCCAGGTTCACACAGCTATAATAAATGAATGAAAAAAATATTTACTATGACCCAAGCATGGTGGTGCGCATGGGGATAGTATGAGAAAAAGGAGACAGCCCCTGCTTTCAAGGAGCTCAAATCCTCGTCAGGGAAGACAGCATGTAGGAGAGTTGAACTGTAGGGAGGAAGGAGAGGGCCAGGAGCCTTAAGTGTCAGTTTTAAGGCAGATGGCAAGGCTTGGGAACCATAGGGGCATCTGCCCCTCAGAAGCAGCCTACTACCATTGGGAAGGCAAGAGTGGATCTAAGAGCCAACACAGAGAGGGAGGAGTCAGTCAAGAGAGGAAAAGGAGGTGTTGGCAGAAAGTTGAGGGTGGGTTCTTAGGAGAGTGGGGCCTCAGCTGGAGCCATTTAGGTGCCTGAAGATAGAGCCTCAGAAGGGTTTCCCATGGAGCTGGGGGAGGGGGAGTGAGGCTCCAGTTAATGTGTGTCTATAGTGGGTGTTGAACCCTGGTCATCCTAACTCCAGGCCCAGGACCTTCATACTACACCATACTACCTTCATAAGTGGAGAGAGTTGAATTTCCATACTTAAAGCTTCCTAAGACAAAGAAATGACACAGAGACAGAGACAAAAACAGAGAGAGAGAGAGAGAGAGAGAGAGAGAGAGAGAGAGAGAGAGAGAGAGGCAGAGAGAGAGAGAGACAGACAGACCGAGAGAATGAGAATGAGAATGAATCAAGGATCCACTAGTCAATAGAAGCCAGGAGATTTTGTCTTCACCAGCATAGGGAAGGGTCTCAAGTTCAGGCCTTCTAAGGAATGGTTGAAAAAACTGGGGATGATAGAAGAGAAGACCTAAGGGGAAAATGATAGCTGTCCAAACATCTGAAGGGTTATTGTGTTGAAGATGGACTCGTTTATTTTGCTTGACTCCAGAAGATAAAGAAGGGATGCTGAGCTCAGGTTACAACAAAACAAATTTAAACTCAATGTCAAGAAAAACTTCTTAACGCTTAGAGCCTTCCCGAAGTGGAATAAGCTGCCCTGCGAGGGGTGAGGTCCTCTCTTTAAAAGTCTTCAAACCAAGGCTGGATGCCTGCTACTCCAGTGAGCTGAAGAGGGAATCTTTTTCAGAAATGCTCCCTGAAGTCCCTTCCGAGTCTGAGATTTTGTCACTGAGCCCCTCTCCTTTATGATGTGCTCATCCACTCTCTATCCTCCCACAGAGCTTGCAAGTCTACAGGTTCCAAGTCTAAAGATCATGGATCTGGAAATCTGGGAAGTCCAACTAAAGGTAACTGGAATGAAATTCTGTTTCTAAGCTACATTAATTGAATTATATTCTGCCTTCCAAATCACACCCCTGAGACCAGATCTTCCCAGATTCTAAGCTCCCTGAGGGCAGGGACTGTACTTCGTTTCATCACAGTTTCTCTAGAGCCTAACCCAGTGCCTGGCCCACAGGAGAGGTTAAATGCATGTTTAATTGGACTTAAAATAAAAATGTTTACATTGTAATAATTTGACTGAAATATCATATATGTAATATAGAATATAGAAATAAAATATTATATTAACTAAAATAAAACAAACTATTATGATAAATATATTAATTTAATAATAAATACATTATTAAATAATGAACATGTTATAACAAATACTAAGGAAATATGTCTTTAGATATTTATGATAAATAATATGCCCCCCAAAGTAACATTTATCCATCTTTTTAATTGGCCAAATATTAACAAAAATTATGTCTCTCTAATGTTTTAAGGTTTGCAATGTACTTTTACCCAGTGACCCTATAAGACAGGTAGTATACATTTTATAATCCCCATTTTATAGATGGAGAAACTGAAGCTCAGGCAGGCTAAGTTAAAATGTCAAAGTCGGCCTTCTGGTATCAGCATGGTGCTTTGCACATGTGTTCATTAGTTTTTTATACATTTTGCACATTTTTCATTCATTCATTCATTCATTCATTCATTCATTCATTCCGGTTCCCAGACCAGTGTTCTTTCTATTATATCACAATGGGTATGAGATGTCCCTAATGGAAACACAAAGACATGACCAGAAGTATCAGTGTCTCCTATATAACAGCTTGGATTTGTATGATATGGAATCCAGTTAGCTGATATATTTCATCACTCATATTTATTCTGTTTCTTCTTATTTTTAAAGTTTTATCATTGTCTTTTGATTTTACAATGTAATTATTTCCCCTTAATATGCTCATTACTCCCTCATACCTCCTCAACCACCACCATTGCATCCTTCCTTCTAACAAAGGAAAAAAAGCCAACCAATGCAACAACCATGTCTGAAAGCATATACCACATTCCTCACCCATAGTCCACCACCTCTCTGCTGAGAGGAGAAAGGTACATTTCATTAACAGTTCTCCAAGATGAAGAATGTTCATAACAACACGTCAGAGTTCCACCGTCTCTTACTGTTGTTAAAGACAAAGTGGCATTAGTGGATCGAGAGCTGCTCTCAGGGACAAAAAAGGAAGATGGAAAGAAGAAGAAAAGGATTTATTAAACACCTCCTATTTTTCAGGTGGGGCAGCTAGGTGGCCTAGTGGATAGAGTGCTGGGCCTGGAGTAAAAAAGACTCACCTTCATGAGTTAAAACCAGCCTCAGACACTTAGTAGCTGTGTGACCCTGGGCAAGCCCCTTAACCCTGTTTGTCTTAGTTTCCTCACCTGTAAAATGAGCTGGAGGAGGAAAGGGCAAACCACTCCAGTGTCTTTGCCAAGAAAACCCCAATAGGGGTTATGAAGAGTCAGACATGATTGAAAAACAACTGAACAACAATGATGTGCCAGGCACTATGCTAAAAGCTTTATAAATATGATCTCATTTGATTCTCACAACTCCGTGAGGTAGGTGCTCTTATTAACCCCATTTTACAAATGAGGAAACTGAGGCAAGCAGAAGTTAAGTGACTTGTGCAGGGTCACACAGCTAGTATGTATCCGAGGCCATGTTTAAACTCAGGTCTCCCTGACTTCAGCCCCAGTGCTCTCTCCACTGCCTCTGCACCACATAGAAGGCCTGGGTTCCAATCTCCCTCCAATACACACTGATCCTAAGCAAATTAATTATTCTCTTAGTGGTCCAAGTACCTCTCTAAGAAATGGGTTACTAATTGGTACATAAGGATTTTTGAAGGCCACGTGTTGACTCAGTTTTAAAATCAAATATTATCTATGCTTTATTATATTTTCATTTATTTTGTTCAATAATTCCCAGTTATATTCTAATCTGGTTGGGGCACTTGGACAGTGTTGTCAGCCAAATGGGGCCTGTAGGCTGGGTGTTTGATATCTCTAATTTCCATTACTGAAGATCTTCCACACATTATTCCCTTGCTTTAACCTGCCTCATTCTGTATCACTTCTTAGCAGTCTTCCCATGATTTTCTGAATTCCTCATCTTCCTTTCTCACAGAAAAATGACATTTCATCCCATCCCCAGACCAGACTTTGTTCAGCCATTCCTCAATCTATGGGCACCCATTTTGTTTCCACAAAGAGTGCTGCTACAGATATCTGCTAATATATATGGAGCCTCTCTTTCTCACATTGCTCTTCTTGGAGCACATACCTAGTACTGGGGTTGCTGGGTCATGGGATCTTTCTGGCACTTCCAAACTTCTAAAGATTTCTTTTCCATTTCCTCTCCAGAGTTGGGTAAAGCCATTGTGGTGAAAAAGGTGCTTGAGGAAATTGACCAACGAAGCAAAGGCCTCACTACCAGGCTCCAATCTCTGGAAGAGAAGGCCCCAGGCAATTAACCAGTGATGAGCAGAGCAGAGGGTCTCATGCTCAATCCTTTAGAGAAGAGGAATTGAGAAACCATCTGGATATATAAGCAGCTCTAAGCAGAGAAAAAAATGTAGCTTTTCCTTTTAGGTCCTGAAATGTAGCTTCTTTCTGTGCAGTAGGTGTGGCCCAGTTTGTTTAGCCATATGCACACACACACACACACACACACACACACACACACACACACATATTCATGTAAGATAGCATCATCTGGAATAACATCATTTGAAGAAGCATCACCTACAGCTGTGTCATCAGCATAGGCCAAGGATGATGATGACTACTCAACTTGACCTCATCTGTTGAGATTTCTTAGTACTCAATAAACTTTCTCCCGCTTGCAAGTTATCTTTGGTGCCTTTTGTCATCTTATCTCTAAAATTCATTATAATACATGCAGCATGAGGTAGTAGAGAGACATGTCTTTGCATCCAGGAAGACCTAGGTTCAAGTCCCATCTCTGACGCATTCTGACTGCAGGCCTCTGGGGAAATCTCTTAATCTCTCGGTGCTCTAGGCCAGTGCTGTCAAACTCAAATAGAAAAGGGGGTCATTAGATGGCAGCTAGGTGGCTCAGGAGTCATACATACATAGGGCAGCTAGATGGCACAGTGGATAGGGCACTGGGCCTGGAATCAGGAAGACCTGAGTTCAGATCCAGCCTCAGACACTTACTAGCTATCTGACCCCGGGCAAGTCATTTAAACTCCCTGTGCCTCCGTAAAAGTATGGGGTGAGGGTGGGGAAGAGGGTTGGTCCGAAAGGTCTCTAAGGTCCTTTCTAGCTCTAAATCTCTCACCTATGATCAACTGATTTGCCCAAGGTCACACAGGTAGCAAATGGCACATCTGACAGGTATTACAGAATGCTTGCAAAACACATCGTGTGGGAAGGAAAATGTGTTCTGTGTGCCAACACTGCTCCCTAGTGAATTTCAGGATTACCTACCTCCTAACAGCAGTGCTGTTGCTCTAATTTCTTCATTGTTTTCATTAGCTGTCAGGGTTGACTCACCACAGCGTCCAACACCTAGCACCCTACCTAGTACTCAAAGCTGGTGTTTAATCAGTGTTTCCTCCACTGAATTCAAAGGGATTCCAGCAGGGGAACTGAGTAAGGGACCATGTCCAAGCACTGCAAGCAAGAAATGCAGGCTGAGAGGAAAGAAAAAAAAAAACAGCAACAAACACGAAAAGGAAGAAGAGAAAAAATAACTCATCACAAGGAAAACATCAGAGAAAAACTGGAAAGGAGACTTAAAAAAAATTAACAACTAACCAAAGAAGGGGCTTCAATTCAATAAGTAAATGCTATGAAACAAAAGAAAATAATGTGGAAACCTCAGGAGGGAAGGGAAATCTTACAGCCACCAAGGGAACCTAATAGTCGTGGATGAATAGTCTTGCGATAGCAACATTGAATTACAGACAGTGTATTTGAATTTGAATTATAAATAATTTGAGGAATTTCTTACTGATTTTGGGGTGGAAGGGAAGATCTGGTATCATTTTCTAAAAGAACTCAATTGTAGAAGATCACACCACCCTTTTTCAGGTTGCCCATAAATTGGGAAATGGCTGAACAAATCATAGAATAATGGAATACTATTGCTTCGTAAGAAGCGATCAAGGGGTGGTTTCAGAAAACACTGGAAAGACTTGGATGAACTAATGCAGAGTGAGATGAGATAAGCCAGAAGAATTCATTATACAGTAAAAACAAAACTGCGAAGATAAACAACTTTGAAAGATTCAGATCTGATCAATGCAGTGACCAATCACGATTCCAGAGAATGGTTGATGATCTAAATCAGGGGTGGGCAACCCGTGGCTTCGAGGCCACATGTGGCCCTCTAGGTGCTCAACGGCAGCCCTTTGGTTTGGATTCAGATAAAGGGCCACACTTGAGGATTTAGAGAGCCGCATGTGGCCTCAAGGCCACAGGTTCTCCACCCCTGCTCTAAACTGTCTACCTCTTGACAGAGGGTGATGGTTCAAGGTACAGATTAAGAAATATGTTTTGGACATGGACCATGCAGAAATTAGTTTCATTTGACTATAAGAATTTGTTATAAGGGTCTGGTTTTTTTAAGTGGGGGAAGTGGGAGAAAAAGAAAATCACTTTTTGTTCATTGAAAAAAATTTTTAATCACATCACTTGAAATAAGAATCAACAGTAGCATTCACAGAAGACAAAGCTAGCAAAATATCAGATAAGAAGGGTGAAGCATTCTCTTATAGAAAGAACCTATGTGGTAAGCTTTGGATTCATATCATTCAGTGTGGTTGTATTTACTAAGGTTATCTGGACAAACATGGCAAACAAAGTCTTTCAAAAGGTGCAATATAAAACCATGCAATACAATGGGACCTCCCCAAATATTAATTCATAAATAATAAATATTGCCTTAAAATGAGCTAAATTTGCTGTTCCTCACAAATGACACTCATATACCATCTATATGCCTTCATATACAAGGTCCCCTATGCTTAGAATATACTGTTTCTTCCCCTCTGCCTCCTAAATATAAAATCCCAAGTTTACTTCAAAGCTTAGCTCAGTTGCTAATAATAACTTGCATTTATACAGTACTACAAGGTTTGCAAAATGCTTTGCAAATATTATCTCTGTTTATTATCCAACCCTGGGAGGTAGATGCATGATTATCTCTATTTTACAGATGAGAAAACTGAGGTAAACAGAGGTTAACTACTTTACCCATCATCACACAGCTAGTGTCTAAGGTAGGATTAGAATTCAGGTCTTCCTGGTTCTAGGTCCAGCATTTCAGACACTGTGCTATCTAACTGTTGCCTTTTCTGATTCCCTAGCTGCTAGTAGCTCCACTCCACCCAAAAAAATTACCTTACATTTATGGATTTATTCTGTATATATTTACATAGATACATGTGATCTCTCTTGATAAAATGAAAGTTCCTTAAAGACAGGGTATGTTTTTTTCCCTTTGTAACTCATATATGCATATGTGTGTGTGTGTGTGTGTGTGTGTGTGTGTGTGTTGTTATTGCTGTTATGTCATTACAGTTGTATCCAACTCTTCATGAACCCATTTGGGGTTCTCTTGGCAAAGGTACTGGAATGGTTTGCCATTTCCTTCTCTAGTCAGATGAGGAAACTGAGGCAAACACAGTTAAGTGACTTGCCCAAGGTCAACCAGTAAGTGTCTGAGGCCAGATTTGAACTCAGGAAGATGAGTCTTCCAGATCCCAAGCCCAATGCTCCATCTAGTATACCACTTACTGCAATTGTAAGTATTAGTTACACTAAGACTTTGGGGGCACTCTGTATTTGTGGATTGATTGAGGATATCATAGAATATTCCCAAATTATGCCTGCTGCCCCCTTCTAATTTTGGAGAATAAATGTAAAACTGGAGAGAAGCTATATTGACATTTCTCACTTGCTGTGACTCAGATCCCTGCTGAAATGTTAGAAGCTCGGAGTTCAAATGGAAACAAACCATTACTCATCCAAAGCTAAAACTGCCAATATGACGTATATATAGCTCCACTTTGTGTCACTCTTATTATAATAAATATTGCCAAGGCATCTATCATAAGCTCAGGGCCCAGGAGAATAGAAAATCAATTAAGAAAAATTACATGCAACTGTTTCCTGGAATAATCCTAGGTGAAAAAAAATTTTTGAATGATCAACAGAAAAGTATTTATTCGAAGTACAGAATGTAGGATCGTAGGATCATAAAAATTGAGTTGGAAGGAACCTTATTCACCATTAAGTCGAACTCCATCCTTTGAAAGACGAGGCAGCAGAAGCCCAGTGAGGGTGTGACTTGCCCAAGATCACACAGTGACTAAGGCAGGGTTCAAATATGTCTTCCTTACTATCCACTATATCTTGCTGAAGACTTTTGGTCAAAATATACCCAAAGAAGACTATTCACTGGTTTGGGGAAGAATTGACTGGAGAGTATCTTTAGTAGAAATAAAGAATGAGCAAAATTAGAGGATTCCAGCTTGCTTAGACACCATGGTATAGTGCAGTATGCTAAACCTGAAGTCAGACAAACTAGGCTTGAGTATAAGCTTTGTCACTTTTTTTTTTGGCTAAGCCCAGGGTCACACAGCTAGTAAATGTTAAGTGCTTGAGTTCAGATTTGAACTCAGGTCCTCCTGACTCCAGTGTAGGTGTTCTATCCACTGCACCACCTTGCTGCTACAGCTCTGTCACTTCTTACCTTTGTGAGGCAGTGATAGTCCTCCTCCCCTCTGCTCTGATTAGACCATATCTGGGGTGCTGAGTTCAGTGATGGGCATGACAGTTTCAGAAAAGCATTGATAAGCTGGATAGCATCCCAATGACAGTGACCAGAATGGTGATAGATCTCAAGTCCATGCCATCTGATGACTGATGAATATAACTGTAGATGTTTAGCCTAGAGAGTTAGACTGTAAGCCTCTTGTGAGCAGGGATTATTTCATCTACAGTGCAATGCCTGGCACATAACAAGTGCTTAATAAACACATTGACTGAGAAGACTTATTGGGGAAACACTAATTGTCTTCAAATATCTTAAAGCAAAGGTGTCAAATGTTCAACCTCCAGGATACAACTCCTGAGTGCTACTGGAAACAAATTAAAATGTAATTTGGGAAATGTTTAACAAATTAAATAAAAATATAATGCAAAATATAATGGATAGTGTTAATTTGTGTTTTCTAAGTCAATATACACCCGCAATGGAAACGTTTCAGTTTGACACCACTGTTTTAAAGAGTGTTACATGGAAAGGGCAGAATCAGAAGCAATAGGTAGAAGATGCAAAGAGGAAAAGCTCAGCATGATTTTAAGAAAACAAATTCTTACAGTTAGAACCATCCAAAGTGGAGTGGGCTGACTCATGAGGAAGTGGGATTCCCCACCCCCAACCCCTTGCCTCTGTTTCTCAGCCTTCTTTTGTGTATTGTCTTCACACACCCCTCATTAGAACATAAGGTCTTTGAGGCCAGGGACAATCTTTCTTTTTTTGTATTTGTATTCCTAGCCCTTAGCACAGTTCCTGGTACTACTAAACAAAGCAGCTAGGTGGCACACTAGGTAGAATGCTGGGCCTGGAATCAGGAAGACCTGAGTTCAAATATGGCCTCAGATACTTACTAGCTGTATGACCCTGGACAAGTCACTTAACCTTGTTTGCCTCAGTTCCTCATCTGTAAAATGAACAGGCTAAGGAAATGGAAAACCTAAGAAAACCCAAAAGAAGTAGAGTTACAGAGAGCTGAGTACGACTAAAACAACTCAGCAACAACAACAAAAACATCTATTGGCTTAACAATTCTTCATTCAGGGTCTTCAAGCAGGGGCTGAAGGACAGCTTGTTGGATATGTGATAATCCATCCTGTGCATGGATTAGACTAAATGGCCACTGAGATCCCTTCCAACTCTCAGATTCTATGATGTCACCATCTATCTCCTGGGGGCTTAGTTTTGTGAAAGACTTCTTGAAAGCAGTGACATTTGAACTGAGTCTTTGTAGAGAAGCAGGGACCCCAAGAGATAGAGATGAAAAGGGAGAACATTCCAGGCCTAGGGACCAGCCTATAGGCATGAAGGTGGGGAGGTGGAATGTCTGAGGAGGACCAGGAAGGAGGTCAGTTTGGATGAACTATAGAGTATGTGAAGGGGAATTTGTAAAATGAATTGGGGTGACCCCTCTGGTTCTAAATCTGTCATTGATCTTGTGATGAAAGGGTTAGATCAGCCTTCCTTTACAAAGAAGTTCAGTTTCTCTGTATAATATAAATGAATACTGCCCCTAGCCTTGTCCCTTACCTTCCCTCCACTACACATGATCTAAGATTATCATTTCTCTCTCCCTTCAAATGAGATAATCTTTGTAAAATGTCTTGCACAGTTCCTGGCACCTATTAAGTGATTACAAATGCTTGTTTCTCCCCCCACTTCCTTTGAAGAGCCTTTCCGTACACTGATTTATGCTCCCACTCCTTTGTCCCTGGTTGTCATTGGTGAGCTTTCAACCTTATCTGGCCTTGGTCTGAAGCCCAACATGATGCTTTCTTGCCATCTTTATGTTTTGCTGCCATGCCTACCATGTCCTTTCCATCCCTGTTTCCCTTTTTAGAATTTGAGCTCTTTGAGAGCAGACTGTCTTGCTTTGCATCACCATAACTTAGCACAGTGCTTGGCACAGAGTAAATCCTCAATACCTTTTTAAAAATTTAATCCATTCATTATTGAGCAAGAAAGCTATATCCTAGGAATTGTGCCATGTGCAATAAATATAAAGAGAAAAATGAAAGTCTCTACCCTCCAGAGGTTTACAGTCTGTTGAAAGAAGACAACATATACACAGCTAAATCAATACAAAATAAATGCAAAATTTTTTTCTAGGGGAAAGAACTTATAAGAGGGGGAAGAGGGCATAGGAAAGGTTTCCTGTAGGAGCTGGCAATTCTTTGGAGCCTTGAAGGAAGCTAAGACTTTTTTAACGTAAAGAGGATGGTGTTCCAGGCATGAGGACATAGCTTATGCAGGGGAGGAAATGTTATGCATAGGGAACAACAAATAGACCAGTTTGAATAGACCACGCACTGAATGAGGGGGGAGTGATACAAAATCAATCAGAAAAGATAAGCCAATGCCAAATTGGGAAATGCTTTAGAGGACCAACTGAGGGATTTTGTATTTTATCCCAGTGTTTTGGGACAAATATCTCCTCTTTGAGTTCATGCAGTAAGTAATTAATGCCATGATATACTTACCACAACACAAAAGTTATAGAGGTAAAAAACCTAGGTTTTATTATGATGCTCAAACATAGGTTCAGGCCTCAGAGAAAACAATAAAGCTGAATAACCATTAGGATTCTAACAAGTCTTCTTATAGGAGAAATTATGTCAGAGTGACCGAAAAATAATTATTTTACACATTGCAATCTTGTACATTCCTCTTAGGCCATAAAAGTTAAGGAAAAGATGATCCATAATCCCATTTCCTTCAGTGTCATAAAAGTTGGACAAATTTAGTTAAACAGAGTCATAAACCCATCTATATACAAACCTGGTTAAACAGACTTTATAGGTCAATTAAGTCAGGTTATAGATTAAACTACATTTAGAAGATTCACAAATAAGTTGCTTAAGGGGAAAGATTTACATGTTAACAAGGACAGTTGAGATTCTGACTGTTGTTCTAAGGAATGTCTAAGACTTTAAGTAAATTTTCACATCACATGGGACAAGTTTTGGTCAGGTAAGATTTATATTAACAGAAGATAGACTTTCAATTAATCAAAAGTTATAGAAGGAAAAAAAAAGGAAATCTCTCCTTATGAGGGAAGCAATTTGATGTGTAAATACAGTTATCCTTTCTACATTGGGCAGGGGGAGGGTGGTGGTAGGGGCACAGTGCCCTCATGATCTGGAAAATCGGAAAATCACATACTTTTGGCTCTCCCTTCATACCAGAGAATTGTGAATTTTGTCTTTTTCTTTTATACCTTATTGTAAAATTTGGGTTAAGTATTTGGTCATGGGGTATATGTAGGCCAATGTTAAGTAAAAATACTTTTTATATGTTATCTGCCAGTCTTCTCTAGCTGTCTACAGCTTCCACAAATGCTGACACGGGACATATCAAAACTTCCATGGGGAAAGTCAAGATGTGAAAGGGATAACTGTAAAGAGAAGGAGGGCAATGGAAAAGGTGGTGTGGAATTTGAATAGATAAGATTTAGCAACTGACTAGATATGGATAGTGTACCAAAAGGAAGAGTCAGGCTGAAGCCTAGACTCTAAACCTGGGTGACTGGAAAAATGGTGTGCCATTGATAGAGAAATTAGGAAAAGGGATAGATTTGGAGAGAAAGACAGTAAGAAGGTCCATTTTGAACCTGTTAGATTTGAGATATCTGTGGAATGTACAGTTGTAAACATCACTTGGTGATACAAGAATGGGGCTCAGAAGAAAGATTGTACATAATTATAGTTATAGATAACTATAAAGAGAATATATATATATATATATTATATGTATATATACATATATACATATATACATATATACATATATATACATATATATACATATATATATATATATATACACCACATATTCTGGGCACCATCAGCATGGATATATTTGAACCCATGAAAGCTGTTGAAGTCACCAAGAGAGTATAGAAAAAAAGAGAGGGTACAGGAAAGAGCCTGGTGGACACCTCATTTAGGGGGATTGAAGAGAGGTTGATCCTACAAAGGAGTCTGAAGAGTAGACAAACAGAAGGAAAGAGAACCAGGAAAGAGCAGTATTTAAAAGAAGAAGAAGAAGAAGAAGAAGAGAAGAAGAAGAAGAAGAAGAAGAAGAAGAAGAATCATGGTCAACTATAGCAAATGCTAAAGTGACCAAGAAGGATAAGAATGGAATAAAATGTCAACAGATTTAGCAATAAAAGATTATTAATAACCTCAGAGAGAGCGGTTTCAGTGAAATAGTGAGAACAGAATCCATAATACAAGGGAATGAGAAGTGAGTGGGAGGTTAGAAAGTAGCGACAATAAGTCTAGAGAGCATTTTCTAGGAGTTTGCTTAGGAAAAGGAGGAAAGAAATGGGATGATAGCTTGAGAGGATGGTAGAGTCAAGTGAAAGGGTTTTTTTTAATGATGGAGAAGATCTGGGCATGCTTGAAAGAGCCAGTGGATGAGGAGAGTTTAATAAGCAGGAAGAGAGGGGATGACTGAAGGGGCAAGCCAATAGAGGATGAAGAAGAAAGGCTGATGTTTGCAAGAAAAGAGGAGAGGGTGGGAGCTGATGCTGAAATGATTTGAAGTGTGTAATTAGGAAGGAGAGGGAGGTGAAGAGGGAAAATTGATTGAAATGAAGTACTCTGATGAGAAGAATGTAAGGAGATGGTAGTAAATCACTTGAGAAGAGGTTTAGAACAAGAATAGATGCCATATTTAGATTATATTTAGCGATCTAGCATTTCACTGGCATTTTTAAGTGAGTCATAATTAAGGAAGGGAAATGGAGGCTTTGTGCTGGGATGCCCCAAAATTCAGGGGGAGTTGTCAGTATTCAGATCCTTCAAGATGATAGAAACAACTGAGCTTATCACGTCATTAGCAACAACAATTAGTGAAAACATGAAGCTACCAGAAGGCATGCTTCCTCTCTCCAGCAGCTGTGCCCCAATTGAGCCCCTTCTCACATCACTTGTCTCTGGTCCCTCCCTTAGAAATGGTCTCATGGTTTCCTCCAGGGCCTTATATCCTGAAGCCTGAGTTTGTTTTCCAAACCCCTGCTCCCTTCAACTTTAATATCAATTAGATCAAATCCAGCCTAGACCAAACACTTCACACTTACTAGCTGTGTGACCCTGGGCAAATCACTTAACCCCAACTGCCTAAAACTTTAAAAGAATGTTCAAATAATATCAGAGGGACACTTTTGTGCAGCTACATTCCATCTGGGCTGTGTTTCATAGTGCTTCTCCCAGAATTGCTAACTGTAGCTCTGTGAGTAAATGGTGAAAATCTCCTTTTGCTGATAATAAATTGTCAAGGCAATAAAACTGAGAACCAGAAGGAAAATGAAGTAATCACACACACACACACACACACACACACACACACACACACACACACACCCCAAGAAGAAAGAACCAGAGAAGATGACTCAATCCCAATGAATTTGTTGCTGAAAAGGAATGCTCCCAAATACAGCAGGGACAGGCACAAGGACAGGCCTCTCCCCACAGCTATGCCAAGCCTGGAGTTCCCTCCCTTCTACAACAACCCTGACTGACATTCCTTCCTGGTAGCATCCTTGTTCAGATTCATGGCTTCAGGGCTAGATGGGCATGCTTAGCCTTGTCTCTAGCCCAAGCACCTGTTTGGGGATTTTGAAGTTTTAAGAGCCACTTTTCTAACAACTTACTCTTCAAGTATTACTGACCTAACCTACACACTCTTTCAACCATGGAACAAAGAGCATATATGTACATATGATGGTGAGGGCAGCATGGCAGATTAGAGAGAGCACTGGACTTGGGGGTCTGGAAGACCTGGGTCTTGGTCCTGCCTCTTATACTTACTGGCTGTGTAAACATGGGCAAGTTTATCTACTCTCTCTGAGCTCCTGGCAACTGTGTAAGACTTATCTGGTTTTAATTGGTTTTGTTCATCCTTAGTAGAGTGACATAATCACTTGCTAAGTGCTTATAATTAAAACATTCATGACGTGCTAACTTTTAAGGATTTGGCAATTTTCCAGAAGATTCCACTATAGAATTTGAACAATAAGTTACGTGAGGAAGGTAAAAAGAAAAAGCTAGGATTGAATTCTATTCAGTTAATTTCTGCATGAGATAGTTAAAATAAGAATAAAAAAGGAATAAATTCACAAATGTGCATGTTTCAGAGGTACCCAAGGATGATATTTTAGTTCAAATGTCCACCTTCTTCAGATACAGAACATGATGCAGACTAATTGCTACTCACTTGGTTCTTATACAAAAAGATTTCATTTTGGGGCAGCTAGGTGGTGCAGTGGATAGAACACTGGTCCTGAAATCAGAAGGACCTGAGTTCAAATCCGGTCTCAAACCAAACACTTGACACTTACTAGCTGTGTGACCTTGGGCAAGTCACTTAGCCCCAATTGCCTAAAAATAAAAATTTTTTAAAAATTTTAAAAAAAGGATTTCATTTCACAAAATTCAGCAATCAAGTCACGGTGTTCAGTTCTTATCTTCCCCCTCTTCTAACGCTCCCAGTATCTGCATAGTATTGAGAAATATATAAAAAAGACACTTAGAGCCACAATTATTCTGCCCAGGGAGTCTATTAAAAGTTTGCAAAAATATTTCCCAAGAAAACCCCATTCCATAACATAGTGCTCAGGAGTGTGCTGGAGTCAGCTCTATCCAGCTTATAGGCATTACTCTTCAGCGTGAGCATTTACATCAAAAAAAATTGACAATGTGGGTAAATCATGAATTTAGGAGGAGAGAGGCATAGGGAGAGATATAATAATAAGAGGCTAGCATTAAAAAAAAAAACAAAGGAATAGCAGAGTTTTTGATTGGGGAAGTGTGATTCCAGTGTATGATCATCCCTATCTCTGCAAAGGTAGGGTGAAGAAGCAGGTTCTGGGATTTAAGAACACTGAGGAATTGGGAGGTTAGGGAGTCTGAGGAAGGGACCAGGTTGTAAAGAGCTTTAAATGTCAGACAAAGTACTTTATAATTGATCTTGAAGGTAACAAGGAGTCACTGGATGGTATTGGGGGAGAAGGGGCAATGATATAGACTTATCCTATATAGGAAAATCACTATCAGCTATATGGAAGAGGGGGTGAAATTTGTTACAGAGAATAAATTACAAGGTTTTATTATTGAGCCATAGGAACTGATGAGATCACTAAGCATGATACAATAAAAGGGAAAGAAAAGAGAGCCCAAGACAGCGCCTTAGGACATACAGTATCTGTGGCATCAATGGAAATCCAGCAAAAGAAATTGAGGATGACCATTTCTTTGGGTAGGAGGAGAACCAAGAGAGATCAAAGTCACAAAAATCCAGAATAGGGAGCAAATTCAAGAGGACAATGTGGTCAAAAAGGTCAAATCCTATATAGAGGTCAAGAAGAATGAGGACCAAGAAGAAGTCATTGATTTGGCAATTATGAGATCATCAGTTAGTAACTGGAGAGATCAGTCT
Source organism: Phascolarctos cinereus (assembly GCF_003287225.1). Taxonomy (NCBI): domain Eukaryota; kingdom Metazoa; phylum Chordata; class Mammalia; order Diprotodontia; family Phascolarctidae; genus Phascolarctos; species Phascolarctos cinereus. Next base: position 302,010,413 of record NW_027555958.1, on the reverse strand, counting down.
CAGTTTCCCCTTTGCCACGTGTAGATCCTACAATGTGTTTTGTTCCTATCTTACCTCAAGTTTGAACTCACTCTTCCCATGGACCTAAGTATACTTTTGCAAGACTGTGACCCAGACGTTGAGGAGGACATGTTTTTTACCAACTGTTATTATTTTACTATCTTAATAAATGCTTTTTGCTAAAAGCTAACCAACGCCGGTGGCACTTTCCCAAATACCTGGGAAATTCTCTTTGTAGGAAGTGGGAATTTAGTTGGGGTCTGAAGAAAGCCAGGGAAATCACTAGGTGGAGAGGAGGAAAGAGAGTATTCCAAGCAGGAGAGACAGCCAGAGAAAATACTCATAAGCTGGAAGAAATGGAGTATCTTATTTGAGAACATGACAAATTCAATGTTATACTACTAAGCATAGTAAGCAGCCACTATCTGGGGACATTCAACACATGTCAGTCAATAAAAATTTATTGCTTACCTACTGTATGCAAGGTGCTATGCTGCTCTGAGGAGTTGTCCTGAAGGATTTTACATGCCAATGGGGAAAGACAACACACAAAAGAAAGCTGAAAGGTTGGGGGGTGGCAAGATGGGAAATAAAGAGATGGCTGCCTTGGGTACCTTCCTTAGATGGAGATTCCAGGAGCAGCTCTCCACTCTCCAATCAAAGTGTGAGTTCTAGGGCTGAAGTGATCTTCTAAGATGAAGAGGTTTCTAAAGCATGATGGGAAAGTACTGAGGGGTGCAAACAGGTGGGAAATGAAGAGATGGCTGTCCTGGGCACCATTCTTAAATCACAAGAGTGAGTGCAAGTTGAGGGATTGAACCTACTAGGAGTAACACTGATTGGATGATCCTAAGCAAATCACTCAACCTTTCAATGTCCCAGGCAACTCTCTAAGACTATGAATTATAGAACAGTTTCTCATTTACATCGGTAAAGTGAGTTCCTCATTAGGAATCCTCCTACATCAATGAATTCACATGTGCAGACAATAACTAAAGTATGTGAATAAATAGGCAGACATGACAAAATTAACAGGCATCACCTCATTTACAAAATATGGCTTGGAATATTCAATCCCATACTTATGATTAATGGCAAAGTCTAGTACAACAAGTAATATTCATTGGATTAAGAAAAACTTATGGAAACAAATGAAACGTACTACCCTAATTAGAGCAGCATCCTTGTTAGGGAGTCACAGGAAAGAGGGATAAGTTTCATGGGAAATGCGGTTTAATTATAACTTTTGCAAAACTTGATTGATGGTATGTAAAGGTGAAGTAAATTTGATGGAACTATACTAAAAAGTAAATAATTGCTCATCAAGGATTTTTTTAAAAAAGGGAAAATGTTGCTATAATCTACCCTGCTGCATTATGAAAACAATTTAAATCACCTCAAGGAATCTTTCTTTTCCAATTAAATTACACCAGTAGAATATTACAGGGGCTAACTAGGTGATGCAGTGTATAGAGTGCCTGGCTTGGAGTGAGGAAGACTCATCTTCCTGAGTTCAAATCCTTCTTCAGACACTTACTAGCTGTGTGACTCTGGGCAAGTCACTTAACCCTGCCTCAGTTTCCTCATCTGTAAAATGAGCTGGAGAAGGAAATGGCAAACCACTCTAGTATCTTTGCCAAGAAAACCCCAAATGGGGTCATGGAAAGTCAGACACAACTGAAAAATAACAGAAGACAAAAAAAAATATTACAAAGGGAAAATTATCTAATTTCAAATTTAAAAAGTAAAACTTCTTTACAGAGGTGAAATTTGCATTGGAGAACAGAGGAAAATAGAAGCCACACTGGATTATGAATACCAAAAATAAAATAAAATATACTTCTCACATTAATACCACTGTCACACTTAAAGAAACTGGACATATTCACTTGTAATATCTTGTCTACCTAAGACTTCTTCAAGGACAGGAGGTGGGAAAAGAGGGGAGGAAGAATCTGCAAGAAGACACAGTGAGGAAGCCACTGCAAGAAAGAAAAAAAAATGTCAGATAAAAGCCATTTGCAGTTACCTGGAAGGCAATGATTCTTAAGCTAGAACAAGAAGGCATATCTTAGTATGAGCTTTGAAATCAGTGAGATCTGCAGTGCTGATCAAGAGTGGGTCATACAAAAGCACAATAATGGTGCATTAATACAAATAAACATTGAACATGATGCACGGAATACTATAGCATCCAAATTCTTAAAGCAAAAAGGAAGAGAGATACAGGGAGAAATAGAAAATAAAATTGTAACAGTAGGGAACTTCCCCCTTTAACAAAAGAAAGAGAGGAAAGAAGGAAGGGAGAGAGGGAGGAAAAATGGATGGATGGATGGAAGGAAGGAAAGAGAGGAGTTAAGGACTTGAATAGAATTTTAAATGAAATATGATAGGTCTCTGGTGACTTTTGAATGAGAATAGAAAACAGTATACATATTTCTGAAGGGCAAATGGCACCACTATAAAAACTGACCATGTGTTAGAGGACTAAAAACTTCACAAATAAACACAGAAAAGGAGAAATATTAAACACATTCTTTATCTACTACAATGTAATAACAATTATATTCGATTTAAAAAAAAATTGAAGCCAGGCATGGTGTCATTCCTGAGGTTTTTGCTCCTAAGGAGGCTAAAGCCGCTAGATCACTTGAGTTTAGAAGTATTGAGCGGCAGTAGAGTAAGTTATTGGGTATCTGAACTAAGCCTGGCATCAATATGGTGAGCCCCTGGGAGTGAAAGACAACCAGGATACAGAGGCAAGGCAAACCCTTCCAGGTTGGAAAAATGGAACAGGTTAAAACTTTCATGATCAGTATTCATATCAGGCCTATGAGTGGCCACTACATTTCCAGCATGGGTAAGATAGGAACATCTCATCTCAAAAAACAAAAAAAGAAAGAAAAGATAAGAAAAAGAAAAAGAGACCCATTGAAGAAAAGGAAAAAGTTCACAACCAAACAAGTGACAGAGAGGATTACAGAAAGAAAAAAAAAGACGATTTTGATTACATAAAGTTAAAAGGGTTCTTCACAAATTAAACCAATGCAATTAAAATTAGAAGAGAAACAATTAACTAGGGGAAAATTTTGTAGCAAGTTTCTCCAATAAATATCTCATATCCCAGTTATATGAAGGACTCAAGACATGGTTTAAGAAGGGCATGTGTATGTGTGATCTGAGATCTAGCCTGCTTCTGTAGAGATCAGAAGGACAAAGGACATGTCTGAACCACCAGCATGTTAAATGGGGAGAAGGCCAGGCAAATTCCAAAAGTAACACCAAGGTCAGGAATCCCTTTCTTCAGACTCTAGTCTCGAGTGTGGTATTTGACTAGAATTATATCTGTTTGCCCTAGTCAGATATTGGTACTCTAGACCAACAGTGTCAACCTTATATGGAAAAGGGGGTCACTAAACCATGCATAAGAATTCCTGCAGGCACATATTGACTTTAAAAAATTAACAGTATTATACAGTGTCTAGCACATAGCAGGTGTCTAATAAATGCTTGTTGATTTGAGACAGGGTAATAGTGTAGAAGACTGTACGGGCCATTAGGGAGATAGACACCAACTAGAAGTGGATGGATAGAAAAGTAGTTTTGATTGTTTGCAAGCTTGTATGCCAAGACTTGCATGCATTATCTGCTGGATAAAGAAAATCCTAAGCTATATTTGATATCTATTAACCTAAGTGCTTGCATGGGAGCTGAGGGCCTTTTCCTTTTGATGTGGATTCTAATAGATTATAGGACAGAGCGTTGGCTCTAGAGTCAGGAAGACTCCTCTTCCCGAGTTCAAATCTAGCTTTAGATACTAGCTGAGTGACCCTGGGCAAGTCACTTAACCCAGTTTGCCTCAGTTTCCTTCTCTGTAAAATGAGCTGGAGAAGGAAATGGCAAACTGTTCCAGTATCTTTGCCAAGAAAATCACAAATGGGGTCACAAAGTCAGACATGACTGGAAAAAGGACCAAACTAATAGATTATAAAACTAAATGCTTAAAATCTTGTTCACACTCTGTTTCAATGTTCCAAAAACCACTTTGTGTTCAAATTAAAAATGAATGTTTTCAAGGTAATTCAACTAATTAGCAAATCATTTGCAGGGACATTTCCAAGCTTGGAAGACAGAATTCAATTCCATATTTACTCATCACCTGCTATGGACATACTAGGTATACTAGGCATCAAGAGAAATACAACATATTTCTTACTGCAAAGGGTTTGGAAAGCTATTGGGCTGAGAGGGGGAAAGGGTTTACACCAGAGGTTTCAAGGGGATGAAGCTGCCTAATTAAGAGAATCAGAAAGTAAGCTAGAGGATGGTTGGCCTCAGAAGGGGTAAGATTGGCCTGGGACCATGGAAGAAGAGCTAGCAAATGCAGTGGTTGTAAGATGCAGTGAGAGAACACTCACCCTGGTGAGTGAGTGCATAGCGCTTCTAGGGAGTGAGCTCAGGGTAGGAGTCATTTCAGCGGCAGTGGGCGGAATTTATTAGCAAAAGAGTCAACACTTCAGGGAAAGGAGAGGGACTCCAGAGCCCTGTCTATGCCTTGATAAGCCATGACATACACAAGAAAGACTGTACACAGGAATCAGGCTGTGACCTTGTTGCTATTCCTCCTCATATACAGCTACCTACAGAGAGGTTGAGTGGCAAGAGTTATACGCAAGGACTATAAAGTCAGATTCTGTTTCATATATTTGTTGTTCAGTCATCTTTCAGTCATGTCTGACTCTTCGTGATCCCATTTGGGGTTTTCTTGGCAGAGACACTGAAGTAGTTTGCCATTTCCTTCTCTAGCTTATTTTACAGATAAGGAAACTAAGGCAAATGGGGTAAGTGACTTGCCCAGGCTCACACAGCTAGGAAGTGTCTGAGGTCAAATTTGAACTCAGGAGTCCTCATGACTCCAGGCCCTGCATTCTGTGCATTGTGGAGCCACCTAGCTGCCCCTTCTGTTTCATATAACTTATCCAAATCTGATTAGTGAGTATTCATGGTTTCTGTTCAGTTCTGAGCTGTCAAGGGGCAACTGGATGACTTAGGTCAAGGGCTCTCATAAAAGTGTGTTGATATGAGAATAGTGTGATATCTGCCCTTAGAAGCTTATGCTTTAGTCCAAGGATTCTTGAACATTTCTGTGTCTTGGACCCCTGGAAGGCTATGGGCCCTTTCTCAAAATAATGTTTTGAAATTAATGAAATAAAATATATGGAATTACAAAGGAAGCCAATTAAATTGTAATATAGTTACTAAAATATTTTTAAAACAAGTCACTGGATCTCAGATGAAGATTCCCTGGTCTTGTAGAAATAAGGTACATCCACATATAATTATAGTACCATATAGAGTATAAACATGATTCAATCAATCGATTGAATAAGAGTAGCCAGGTGCTCAATGAATGCACAACAGTCAATCAAACAACAAACATTTAAGTGCTTACTATATGCCAGGTATTTTGAGAAGCGCTGAAATGAGAAGACAATTTAAAATATTTAAAATTGTTTAAATTCCTTTGAGGAGCTCACATTTTAATAGGGCAGGTACATAAATTACAAGGTACATACAAGGAGATGGGAGATAGGAAATGGTCTCAGAAGGAAAGCACTTTGTACCTAGGGAGAGTAGGGCAGGGGAATGGCCTCCTACATAGACAGACTGCTGGAATTTTGAGTTTTTGCTCATCTGCTGAGTCAAGGAAATATTGCATGATTTGGAGATGGGAGCAGAAATTTTAAAAACCCGCAATAAAGGAGACAAATCACTAAGAAGATAGAAGGAGGTTAGAGGAAGCCTTCCCTCAGAGACCTGGCACACCAGCAGAAACAGTGATGCAAATAAAAGAAGCTAAGGACAGTTTTGTGACTGAAGGGAAACCATGACTAAGATGAAGTGTCCCCTCCCGGAGATCATAGTGAGAAAAGCAGATGTGTAGTGGGGAATGAAAGGAAATGACAGCCCTTTCCTGTCCACTCTTCCCCACTGCCCCACTTAAAGCTGGGCATGACTGAAGTAATTCATGCACTCTGATAAAAGTTGTGTTTTACTGACCTAGTCTTATTTCTCAGAAGGGTCTGTGGTGGAGCCAAAAGTGCATTTCTGAGAGTACAGTCAGGAGTGGAAGGGAGCAGACCAAAATGGCACTGACTGGAAAACTTACTGTTTCCTTCTTGTCTCTGAGATTAATGGTCCACTTATCTAGTGTTTTCACTAATTATAACAAAAAAAAAACCCCCCAAAACCCAGAAATTTGAAAGGGGAGTTCAGGACCAGTCACTTCCAATATACTTCTACACCTAATTTTCAATGAGACCTTGGTGAAATGGCAATGCCTAGGTTTATGTTAGGACTATAGATGTAGAGCTGCTCACATGACCAACAAGACAGCAGAATAGATATTTTTCTGATCCCCATTAATATTCCAGAAATTGCCAGAACAGGAATTATGCACCAGCAGTGGAACAATTACAGCTGAATGGACAGAACAAGATAGCAACAACCCTGTTAAGTTAAAAGCTTTATAATTAACACTGAACACTGCTAATCTTTGGAGAGTTTATTCAGTCCCCACCCCCACCCCCACCCCCAGCCTTCACACTAGTGCTGGGGATACAAAAACTAAAAACTAACTCATGGGCTATTGCCTAATACCCAGACTCCTGATGAAGAGATTTCTAGAATATCCCACCCATTAACCATTCCTTCCCACAAGGTAAACACTAATTCTGCCAAACCACAGGAGTAGGAGAGGAGGAGAATTGGAATGCCCTGTGCCTAGAGTAGCCCATAGGTTAGGATCCCTACATCTACAGGGACTGGATTCAGAACACCCTCTCTGACCTCCACCAAGACTTTTAAAAAATGGCAAACATTTATTCAACCCAGCCAGGAAAGGAAAGCAATAGGAGCCAAGGAAGAAACTAGGACACCCAGGGGCCAATATACATGGCTATACCTAGTCTGAAGGAAAAGGGAGTGAAGTCCAGATGTGGCCAGTTCTATCCTTCCAGAAGCTAGTTAGGGCAGACACCAATGCTGGTAAAACATAAATTCCCCCAATGTAGAAGGCAGCTAAGACAACTTGCAGTCCAGTGTCCCCTGCTCAAAGGGAGAGGAGTCACAAACTAAGTGATAGAGAGCAAAAGAGGTTAAAACATGAAAGATTTCAAAAACAAGAAAATCCAATTTAAAACCTAAAGCACAAACAGATAAATTGACAAAGATGATCCTATAACTGGAAGGATGAGCACTAAATCCTCAAAAAGAATATAAAGCTCTCTTAAACTTTACAAGACAAAAATAAATAAATAAACAAGCAAACAAATAAATAAATAAAATTAAAAATTTTTTTAAAACTTTACAGACAAAGGAAAGTGAACCAGTGCCTGATGAAACAGACTCCTATGGACTCCTAAGAGGGTATGGAAAAACAACAAGAAATTCTGAATGGTTCAAAAGACAATAAATCTATATAAGTTATTGGAATAGAACAAAGATCAGAATACATAGTTTTCAAAAGAAAAATAGTTAGACAAAATTGATTCCATAGTAGTGAGTTTATCACAAAAAAAGTGAAAGAGAACAACAGACTTGGAACATAAAAATATGGAATTGAAGGAAAATCTGGCAAAAGAGGAAAAAAAAAACTTTAAATGACATTAATAGCCATACAAGCCAAAGTCACAGCCCTTGAAGAGAGGATATTCAGAGACAACAAATATCATGGGTTTCTGAGAAGGACACTACAAATCAAAAAACTTGAACACCAGAATACAGAAAAGATAGTCCTCCAAAAAACTGTCCAGAACTTTTGAATAAAGAAAACAAAGTACAAATCAAAAGATTCCACCAATTGCCTCAAAAAAAATAAAATACCTATACTATGTATAGATCTGAAAATAACCTTCAAGATGATACAGTGCAATTCCTTCATTAAACAGATGAGGAAAATAAGTCCCAGAGAGTTGAAGTGACTGGCCCAAAGTCACACAGGTAGAAAGTGACAGGGCTGAGATTTGAACCCAGGTACTCTGATTGCAAGTCTGGCACTCTTTCCAGAATAGCATTATTTTCAAAATTAATCTAAAAACCCAGGTATTTAGTTAGCAATAACCAATTTATCATCAAAATTAGAAATTAGCTCTCCTTATTCAGACTATGCATAATACTTTTTTCACATCTATTAGGCACTCAATATGTTTTTTCTTCTAATATTGATGTGTTGCTCACACACACACACACACACACACACACACACACTCTTGCTTAGCAGTTCTTTTGAGAGAAGGGATTGTCTTGATTATTTTCCATCTTCCCCTAGTTTACTATAACATTGTACACATAGCAGACCCTTCTTAAGTGTTCACAAAAACTCATTGTTGCTATTGAATAATGTTGAAATGACAAGACAAAGGTGTAAAAGCAGGGCAAGAACCCCTTTGAATAAAAACTGGCAATTGCAATTCCATAAAAAGGAGACAATGGGAAGAAGAAGAAAAAATGCTTGTAGGTGAACCAAAGTAGATGAAATGTTCTTTAAAAACTCTTTGGGAGATGAGTAAAAACGATCAAAGAAGCAAGATACAGAGATCAAGGTTCTGAAAGGATCCATTTCTCTCAACCCACTCTCTACATCTCAGTAGAACGATTAAGACCATCGACTGGCATAGAACATCTTCCATAAATGACCTCACGTGACCTAACAATCCTTGGTTTTAAAGCTAGTCTGTAGATTTGCAAAGTCAGGCTTACAGTTCCTTTTTCAAGGATAGCTGCAATGCTCTATTTGTCCCCCCAAATGAAAAGACAGTAGGCATATGATGCTACTCCTAATTATCACTGGATTAAAAAAAGAGAATCTGCCTGAGGAATCACTACTAAGTGCAGTAAATTGGATTCTGACTAATTCTGACACTGTGTATAATTGTTTTGCCTGAATGGCACAGGAGAAATGGGAGGCTTAAGGGCTCTAAAGCCCACCTGAATAGTTCCTAAAACTAGAAAATGTATGACAACGCAGTTCAGATAAACAGAAGTAAAGGGGGAAATGTGGAAAAATAACAGATTAGGGAATGCTTTCAACCTGAAATGTGATAACGATGCTCATTTTCCCCCACCCTTGCTAATTTTTTTCAATATCAATTGACCCAGCAGGGTGAGGTTCATTATGAGAAGTTCATCCTCTGGGTATTAAGAGGTAAAAGGACAGGGATGGAATTGAAAGAAGCAAAGAAACACCCTAAATCTCTGTATATAAGGATGGCCTGATCAGGGCAGTCTTCACTTCCATTCCTCACTACTGGGGCAAGGTTGACTAGAGTGCATTATGTCTTGCCTCTTGAAAGCTTCTTCCCAGGCTGGAGGTAGTGGTTGTGGCAAAGTATGCAGCAGTGGCAGCAGCTTCAGCAGTAGCAGCAGATGTTACCTGGGGAGTGGCTCTGCTCGGGGCTTCAGAGGCTCCAGCAGCTGTGGACTGAGTGGAGGTTTTGGCAGTGGGTTAGGACGGGGCTTTGGAGGTGGGTACAGTAGCAGCTCCCGAATGGGAGGCCATGGAAGTGGCTCAGCCTCCAGTACTAGCTTTGGTGGAGGCTTTTATAGTTATTGTGCTGGTGCCGTGAGCAGCAGTGGAACTGGTAGTTTGGGTGCCAGTGATGGGGGCCTTTTCTCTGGAAGTGAGAAGCAAACCATGCAGAGCCTCAATGACCGCCTGGCTAGCTACCTGGACAAGGTCCATGCTCTGGAAGAGGCCAACACTGATCTGGAGACCAAAATCAAGGAATGGTATGATAAATCTGAGGCTAAAGATGCTGAATCTAAGAAAGACTATGACAAGTATTACCTCATAATCGAAGATCTAAGAAACCAGGTAAAGTGATATAATCTCAATATCTTTTCCTTTTTTTCTATGTCATAAAAATTATAAAAGTAATATATTAATTAATGCTTGCTAAATAATAATACAAGGAGCAACATGACATAAAACATAGAAGACCAGCTTTGAAGTCAGTAAGATCTGATTTCAAGTCCTGTCTCTAACAAATAATAAGAATGAGCATTTTTATAGGACTCTAAGGTTTCAAGCCCTTTGTAAATATCTTAGTTTATTCTCATAATAACCCTGAGAGATAGATGCTATTATTATCCCCATTTTACAGTTGAGAAAACTAAGGCAAATAGAGGTTAAGTTACTCACCTAGAGTCACATAGCTGGTAAGTGTCTGAGGTAACATTTGAATTCAGGTTTTCTTAACTCCAGGCCCAGTGCTCCATCTGGCTATGTGATACTGGTTGCTTTGCTTAACCCTTCAGGATCCCATGCAACGATCTTAAACCTTGTTAAAGATGGGTCACTAACTTGCTTAGGTAGAGAAAATTTCTGTAGAAGCAGTTCCCCCACAGCAGTAATAACATAGATCTGGACCCCAAAAAAAGTTTCCTACAAAATTAAAATGTTCAAACTTTCATCAGGTGAAAATTATTATATATTAGTTATATATAATGCAACTTAATGACATTAATGATATATCATAATATATCATAATATATAATGTTATATGAAAATATGTTATACATGTTAAAATTGTTATATATTAGTTACATATTGTAGCACAATAATGAAATTAATGATATATAATAATATATAATGTTACATGAAAATGTTATACATGTGAAAATTGTTATTTGTACTATATTCCTACATTCATCTTCCTGAACCTGGAATCAGGAGACACATAATCTTTTGCCTCTAACACTTAGTGATTATGTGACCTTGGGCAAATCATGTAATCTCTGAACCTCAGATTTCTCACCTTCAAAATGGGGATAATATGATAAAGATCCCTGTAGGACCTGTTTCATAAGGTTGTCATAAGGCTCAAAAGAGATGATATGTGTTCATTGCTTTGCATCATTTGACGTACTATGTAAATTTCAGTTTCACTATCTAAAATATCAAAATTACAGATATTGATTTAGAAAAGTTTTTTTTACATTTCTGGAAAGTATTTCTTACCTAAGGCTACCTTAATAAACTAACACCAGAAATCTATGTGGTATTCAGAAATACATAGCTTTATTTTTGCACCATTTTTGAAAATTTTCTAGATCATTGCGGCCACCGTTGACAATGCCAAGATCATCACACCTATTGACAATGCTAGGTTGGCTGCTGAAGACTTTAGAATGAAGTGAGTTTATTTTCAACTATTATTTCTAATAGCAGCTTAAAAAACTAATAAAATCTTCATTATTTTTCATACCCCAAGGACTAGAGAATTCTAGTGAAGAAAAGTCAGGGAAAGAGTGATGTAGCAAAAAGAACATAGGCTTGGCATCAGTTTCCTTATCTTCAAAGTAAGAGGGAGAAGTCTAGATGACTTTAAATGTGTTTTCTAACTCTAAAAAAACCAATAGCATCTAATTAATTGGTCACATAAACATAGGCAATCCTATATCAGAAGAAATTGCTAAAGAATTGAAATGTATATTCTGTTAAAGAAATTCTAAAATCATATAGTCTTTTTAAACCTTATATATAATCTTGTGGCTTAATCACTTGGCATCTGATGATGATGATACATCAGTGCAAAAGATGGGAAATAAGAAAGTGATGAGTTTTATACTCGTCTGGAATAGCTCAGTAAACTATGAGGTTGATAAGGTAGCATGGAAAGAGTCAGAAGAACCATATTTAAATCCTCCTTCTGAAGCTGTTAACTAACTATGTGACCTTGGACAAACCATTTAACTTCCCTTGGCCTTACTTTCCCCATCTGAAAAATTAGAGGGTTGGATTAGATTTCCCTTGAGGTCCCTTCCAGCTCTAGAGCTATAATCCTATGAATACTTTGTAGATGAAATTGAAAGCATTCAAAATAATTCAACTAATTGAAAAATCACATTCTGCCCATTTTTTAAGGTATGAGAATGAGCTTTGTCTACGGCAGTCTGTGGAAGCAGACATAAATGGCCTTCACAAAGTACTTGATGAATTGAACATGACCACATCAGACCTGAAAATGCAATATGAAAGCTTGAATGAGGAGCTGGTTTATCTCAAGAAGAATCATGAAGAGGTAGGGAGAAAGTTGGAAATAACATGAGACAGCCACTGGAATCCTAGGGGGCTTTGTCCATCGCCCAACCCCACAGTTTCTCCCTTCCTCAGTCATCAGGTCACTGCAGCCAAAGATCTCATTCTGCCAAGGGCACCTTCCCACTAGTCTAAACAGACTGCTTCCCTCACTCCCACCATGAGCCTCCTGGCCTAGGGAAGTCAAACCACATGGGACCCCTGGGATCATCTGGGGACATTGGCAATGAAGATAGCCTGCTGCTAGGTGTGCTTTTGTTGCCAACTTCTGCCCATCACCACCAGAGTAAACTTAACCATAGCCTTCCCTCAGCCACCACCCTGCTTTGCCTTCCTTCAAACTTTACTCCAGTCTGTCCAGATCCTCCTTGCTATCATCTATGGGCCTCCATGTCACTCTCTCTCCTCCCTAATATGTCTGGTAGCTGACACAGACTTCTTCTCTAACCCAACATCACTATTACAGTGGCCTTTGCTTTTTTCCTTGCTAGGAAATGAAGAGTACACAGGGAATGAATCATGGGGATGTCAATGTGGAGATGAATGCTGCTCCAGGAACAGATCTGACAAAACTGCTGAACAACATGAGGACCCAGTATGAGGAGCTGGCTGAGCAAAACCGTAGGGAGGGAGGCAGAAGAGCAGTTCCACAAGCAGGTAAGTCAGCAGCAACTAAGCAATCAGAGAGCAATGCCTGGAGATGAGCAATTCACACATTCTTTATTCCATTCTCTCTTGCCTCCCATGTGCCTGTAGAGTGCAACCTTGCAAGCACAGATCTCCACTGATGCAGGAGCAGCTGATTCAGCCAAGAGTGAGATGCTGGAGCTGAAGAGGACTCTTCAGGGCCTGGAGATTGAGCTTCAGTCCCTAATGACCATGGTAGGTGAATGCCAGGCCTGATTTTAAATTTCTTGAAATTGATTTGCATATATTTCTGTTAGTCTTCAGGTAAGAGGGCAAAAACCAAGAGTAATCTATAGCTAGATAGCTAATGCCACAGGAAAATCCAAGGTGTGAGAGAGACTAAGAGACAGAAAGGCAGAGACAAACAGAAAGATAGAGATAGAGAAAGAAAGAGAAGGAAGAGAGAGGAGAGACAGAAACAGAGACAGAAAGAGACAGAGGGGGAGACAGAGCCTGAGGGACAGAAAGACAGAGAGACCATGGAGGGAGAGAAACAGAGACACAGAGAAATAGAGAGATACAAAGACAGAGAAGGCGAAGGGAGAAGAGACAGAGCGACAGAGAGAGACAGAGAGAGAGAGAAACTCAGAGAGAGAAAGAGAAGCAGAGAAAGACAGAGAGTGGGAGGTTGGAAGAGAAAGAAAGAGAAACAGACAGAGACAGACAGGCTCATCCTCCCAATAGTGGTCATCTTCGCCTCTTTAGAAAGGTGCGGTTGCAGAAAGCACCTACCTCTGGCCACCAAGACCCAAACTTCTCAATGACTGTGGACCTCTCAAGGTCATTAGGTATCCACCCAGGCTAGAAATATCCATCCCAGGACTGCTATTCAGTCACCTATCCTCAGGAAGCAGAAGATGGAGCTAGGAAATTGAGATTCAATCTTAGGCTCCCCTAGGCTGCCTAAGTACCAAGATATTTTCTTGTTACCATATGCATGTAGACATTGTAGATGATTCTGGAAAGGGAGAGAGAATGAAACCCACCCTCTCCACTGGAATTCCAAAGGAAAGCTATCAGAGTCTTCAGCCATACATTTGAAAGACAGGAAGTTAAAATGACAGTGGAAGCTGTCTCTTCTTTTAATCCTACTGCTAAGTTGTTTATCATCTTTGACACAGACACTTGTGAAAAAGACCATAGGAATGAACCAGCAGCCTCTGGCTGCACATATACTTATAAAGGATCCAGAGTAAAAGTCCATCCACAGACATGCTCTATGAGGTGGCCACCACAGTCCCCAATCCAGCAGCCAAAGGGCTTCTCTTGTTATTCCCATTGTATGAGTAGGTATTGATCAGTGTTAGTAAAGGGAGCTTCTTTACTGAGAGTTACCTTTGCCAATAAAATCACAGGTCTAGTTAAAAAAACATATATGTGTACATATGTATACATATATACACATACAGTTTTAAGGTTTACATAATGCTTTCCATACCAGACATGTGAGGTTTGCCTTAAATGTGAGCAAAATTCACACCAGTGCTAGGAGATGGAGAGGAGGGTACTTGAGGGCCAAAGCTTATATCACCTGGCTTCCATAGCACATTATAAAGGCAATATGATTTAGTGGTCAGAGTTCTAGACTTGGAATCTAGAAGAACTGGGTTTAAGTACTGCCTAAAATAACACCAGTTTTGGAATCAGCAGACCTGTGTTAGAAACCTAGAGCTGTCCTTTAATACCTATCTGGCATTGGCCAAATCACTTGATCTTGCTGGGCCTCAGTTTCCCCAGAAACTGGGAAAAGTCTCTAAGGTTCTTTTTCAGTTCTAAATCTCTATTGAAATCATAGATCCTTATAGATAGCTTGCCTTATATTGGATACTTTACCTTCAGTGTATTGAGGGACCAAGAAGACACTTTTCACCACTGAGGCATATATATGTTCAATTTTTTAATTGATTAATTAACTTATTTTTAATTATTAATATTTTTCCTATATTTTAAATGATTTCATTTTAATATTTTGTGTGTGTACTTGCACCTATTTGTAGCAAGACACCCTGGAAGGCACCCTCGCTGACACCGAAGCAAGCTATGTGGCCCGGCTCTCCCAAATGCAACTTCAGATCAGCAGCCTGGAGGAACAAATTTGCCAGATCAGAGGAGAGGTGGATTGTCAGAACGCAGAATATGAACAGCTGTTGAACATCAAGACCCGCCTGGAGATGGAGATTGAGACTTACCGCAGTCTGCTTGATGGAGAAGGGAGGTGAGTTACGAGTGAAGTTCGATATAACCATCACCCAATTTCATGATTTTTCTGCCCCCTTAAATTAAATATCTAGCAGGTTGAAATAAAGCATCCCCTGGAAGGAATACACTCAGTCTAATTTAAAAAACTAATCAATCAACAAGCATTTTTAAGCATCTACTATGTGCTAAGCACTATGTTTGAAAGGAAATCATATCAGCTTCATCCCATTTCTTTGACAAGCAGAAAACAAGCTACAACCACATGCCTGGAATACACCCCCTCTCACCTCCACCTCTTATAATCCTCATCTTCAAGATTCAATGCAGGTGCCACCTTCTATATGAAATCTTTTCAGATCACCATTACTTTTTCAGTGTTTTCTCTCAACTCGAATTATCTTGCACATACTCATCACTGGAAATGATATCTCTCCCCCATAAAAATGTAAGCTCTTCAAGGACAGGGATTCCTGAGATTGCCCTCCCTAAAATAGGCACTGAATTCTTGCTGTTATTTAATTAAATAACTGGTGATAATACATTCTCTAATTGGTTCTTTTCCAGTAGTTCTAGAGGCAAGGGAGAAGGATCAAGAGGTCTACCATCTGTTGACTCAGGCACAGACCAGTGGAAGGGAGGTAAAGTGTCTTTTTCCCCCAGTTTCCTTTCTGTGAATCAATCATGAGTAAAACATTCATCTATTCTAACCAAAGCCTATTTAAAACATAATTAGGAAACATATGTCTTTTAACCTTCATCTATTCCAGTTCTTGCTTCTTTTTTTTAGAATCAAACAAAATCAGAGTGACCAGGATGATGAAAGAAGACTCCACTAATAGCCAAGGGGTGTCATCTCAAGCTAATTATATTTCTGGAATGAAAATCAAATAAGCAGATGCTCAGATGGCCTTTGTCGCAGAGAATGAAATGACTTGTCCTCCTGGAGAACAAAACAGTCTGAGCAGCCTAAGAGAAATCAGCTCTTTCAGGCCCTTTCTGCTTCCTTTTGGCTTTCTCTTGCCAAATGCAAACTTGCAAAATGTGTTTCACTTCTCAGCCATGCTGTCAGTCAATAAACTTTCCTCCTGTTGCAAATCAAACAGATTGGGTTTTAGTATTTTGTGGTATTTCAAACACTCAAACTTACTGTTGCATATGAATTTGTCCCAAAAAAATGCTCCCAAAAAACTTTTTTTTGATTATGAAAAATCTGGATGTATCCTCCTCTTCAATGTCAGTAGGTTTTTTTTTTAATTTTTCACATAAATTAAGGGCTTAAAAGGCTTTCACTGCCAATATGCTAAGGACCCATCCTAAAAGGTCTACCAAAAAGAGACAGAAATTTTGATCACTCATTTTCAATTCAATTCAATTTGGGCATGTTTTTTGTCTTTTTTATTAATTTGCTTTCAATTAACAGACATTTAACCCCCATCTCCCATAGAAGAAAAAAAACAAAATTCTTGTAACAAATACGCATAGTCAAGCAAAACAAATTCCTACACTGGCCACATAAAGAAAAAAATGTATATCATCCTGCATATTTAGCTTATCACCTCTCTGTCAGGAGGTAAGCAGTATGCTTCATCATCAGTCCTTGGGAACACTGGCCAATCATTGCATTATTAGGAGTTCTTAAATCTTTCAAGATTAAAACAAGCATTTGTTGAACACACAGGGCTCTGGATTTGGCATCAAAGGACCCAAGTTTGATTCCTGACTCTCTCACCGATTATCTGGGTGACTTGGTTAAGTCACTTAATATTAAGGAGCCTCAGTTTCTTCACCAGTAAACTAAGGTTGTGTGAGAAGGTCTCTAAGGTGTCTTCCAGCTCTAAATCTGTGGTTCAATTGTCTTATGATCATATTAAGTGTAAGGCACTATCCTGGGTGCAGAAGATACAAAGACAAAAATTTTTTAAGAGTTTCTATCCTCCAAGGGTTTACATTTTACCAAAAATCTAATGCTTTGTCCACAGCAGTTCTCAAAGTGTGGTACATGGATTTTGGGGGGCCCCAAAACCCTTTCAGGGGTTCCACAAAGTCAAAACTATTTTCACAATAGTACTAAGACATTATTTGTCTTTCTCACTTTCATTCAATCATTGATAACATTTCAGATTCCACATTGCAACTGTCCTTTAAGAAACTACCATTTGTCAAGTTTTAGAGTAGCCACCAAAGAAGAATGCCCACAATTATCTGAAAAAGCTTTTAAAATACTCCTATCTCTTCCAATGACATTTCTGTGCAAATAAGGATTTCTTTCACATGCTTTGATCACAAAAACATATCACATCAGATTGAAGGCAGAGGCAGATAGGAGAACCCAGCTAACTTTTACTAAATGAGATATTTAAGAGATTTTCAAAAAATATGTAAAATGATGCCATTCTTCTAATTTTTCTCGTTTGAGAAAATACAGTTAATTTTCATAGGACAGGTAAGTGCACTAAATAGAATACCAGGCTTGGAGTGAGGAAGACCAGAGTTCAAATCCGGCCTCAGATACTTACTAGCTGTGGGACTCTGGGCAAGTCACTTAACCCTGTTTGCCTCAGTTTCCTCATCTGTCAAATGAGCTGAAGAAAGAAATGGCAAACTACTCCAGTATCTTTACCAAGAAAACCCTATATGGGGTCATAAAGAATCAGACATGATTGAAAACAACTAAACAACAAAATTAATTTTCATAATTGTTTCTGTCAATATGTAATTATTATTGCATGTATTATAATATTATTAGTTATCTTAAACTGATGAGCAAATAAATATTTTACATTTTTTCTTTCAATTTCTAATATGATAAATATTGATAGGTATGTGTCATATGTTATCGTTCAGTCATACTCGACTTTTTGTGACCCCAATTGGAGTTTTCTTGGCAAAGATACTAAAGTGGTTTCCAGCTCATTTGACAGATGAGGAAACTGAGGTGAATGGGATTAAGTGACTTGCCCAAGGTCACACAGATAGTAATTGTCTGAGGCCAGATTTGAACTTGGGAAGACGAGACTTCCTGACTCCAGGCCTGATACTCTATCTACCACACTACCTACCTGCCCCATAAGCCATACAAACAAAAGATATTTGAGGTCTATTCTAAATAATTTTTAAGAGTGTAACATGGTCCTGAAACCAAAAAATTTGAGAACCACTACACTAGGCCATCTAGCTACTGCTGTGTTCCCAGTATTGAAGAGAAAGCCAAAGCACTAGGACACAATACATGCTCCTAGGGATCTTAATCTTGTTTAGGAAAGAAAAATAACAGTGATGAAATACTTGCAAAGCATTTAAGTGTTACACAGTGATTCACTGACTATAGGCATAATAACTGCAAGGAGAAGTGAGAGATCCACAAAGGACAAAGCAGTCAGAAAAAAGCCTCAGCGAGAAAGCAACGTGCTTCTGGTACTTACCTCTTGTGTGACCTTGGGCAAGTCATCTTCATCTTCACTTCTTCATCTCTAAAATGAGGAGGTAAGGTGACTAGGTGATCTCTAACGTCCCTTCCAGCTCTGGAACCAAGTGAGCCTATGAATTATGCCTTAGAAGATCATACCAAATCGCAGCTTTAGAGCTGGAAGGGACCTTGGAAATCATCTAGCCCAGCTCCTCCTTCATTTTTCCAAGGAGGAGACTGAGATCTGGGGAGGTTAATAGGCTAGCTCAAAGTCACACAGTAAGTAGAAGAGTCACAATTTGAACCCAGGTCCTCTGTATACCAAAGCCAGCACATTTCCACTGAACCATACTGCCAGGAGTGCTGTTATTGTTCATTTGTTTAGCCATGTCCAAATCTTCATGACCCCATGGACCACTGCATGCCAGCCACTTCTGTCATCCACTATCTCCCATAGTCTGTCCAAGCTCATTTGCTTCCATGACACTATCCTCATCCTCTGCCATCCTCTTCTCCTTTTGCCTTTAATCCTCCCTAGCACTGGAGCTTTTCCCAATGAGTCCTGTCATCTTATTATGTGGCCAAAGTACTTAAGCTTCAGCTTTAGGATTTGTCCTTCCAATGAATAGTCAGAGTTAATTTTTTTAAGTATTGACTGATTTGACCTCCTTGCTGTCCAAGGGACCCTCAAAAGTCTTCTCTGGCACCACAATTCAAAAGTGTTGATTCTGCAGTTCTCAGCTTTCCAACTCTCACAGTCATATGTTACTACTGAAAAAACCATAGCTTTGACTACACAGACTTTTGTTGGCATGGTGACATCTCCGCTTTCCAGTATACTGTCCAGATTTTCTAAGAGGTTAGGGGTTCTGAAACAGGGTATCCATGGATAGATTTGAGGGGGTCCATGAACATGCATGGTAAAAAAAAACTGCATCCTTCTTTCAAGATAATTGGTTTCTTTGTAATCACAAGTATTTCATTTTATGCATTTACAAACATTATCTTGAGAAGGGGTCCATAGATGTCACCACAGTGCTGAAGGGGTTCATGATACAAAAAAAAACACTAAGTACTCCTACTTTAGGGGGAAGAAAGGGAGAAGAACATTTCAGTCAGTAAAAAGCAGTAATTGGGGTCAGAATAAGCCTAATAATAACAGCCAAATGATAGTTTTAAAAGTTTGCAAAGGGCTGCATTTCCGTATAGTATCTCATTCAGAGCTTAACAAGGTGACTAATTTTCCCTTAGCCCCAAAGTCCCAATGTAGTCTAGGAAAAGAAATGTTGAAAATATTAAAATATAAAAGTTTGCTGGGTGAAAATACCTGGGTTTCTTTCCAGCATTCTCATTGTTGTTACTCCCAAAAGTGTTGCCCTCCCACTCAGGAAGAAAGACCTAAGCCATATGGGAGGCCCAGTGCACACAGTGCGCAACAGGAGAATCAGTGAGGAATGGGTCAGGGCATATTAAGAACTAGATGATTTTCAGAGAGCAAGAGAGTAAATTCTGAGATTCTACAAAGAAAAGCCACTCCAGGGTCACAATGATCCCTTTGCAAAAAAATAACATGGCCTGAGTCCCAGTCACTGACAGTATGAAAAAGGATGTTGTCTGTGTTTGTGACGTCTCTTTTTCCCATTCAGACTTCAGGTCATGAGTTGAGTACATGGTGTGGGAGTGGAGTGGATGTGGAGAGATGAGCAGCCTGGATCGATGCAGACAAAAGGAGCAAACACCACATCAAAACTAGCATTATCCAGTATCAGCTGAGGACAGGCCACTACTGTGAACCTCATTCTGGAACAGACTGGTGTATCACAGGATAGTCTCATCTTCTCCCCTTTTTTTATTTATGAGCCTGATAAGGAAAAGTGAAGGTCCCTGTATGAGTGCTTAGGAATTTCCCAACATACACAGAAAATCCAAGAGAGATAAGGAGGGTATGAAAGACAAAGAGATGGTTTGCAATGACCATCTTGACTCTGGTGGGGGAGTGTAATTGTCTGTTTTTCCTTTTTATTTTATTACACATATATACCTATTCTACATATATATATATATATATATATATGTATATATATATATATATGCGCATATATATATATATGTATATATATATGCGCATATATATATATATAATTCTGTATATATAATAAAATATATAAGCACTTAATTCTGAGTCTAAAACATCTAAATCTATGATTGCTGTCAGACAAGATGTGTGGTGGTGAATTGCCACTAAAAGAAAATGAAAAAAAAATGTAATTGCAGCAAACTTTTATATTTTAATATTTCCAATATTTCTTTTCCTAGACTATATTGGGACCTGGGGGCCCAGGGAAAATGTCCACACTAAGAACACATCTTGGGCAGGCAAAGTCCTGTTTAGGGCTTGTTTAGGCTGCTAGCACTCAGGCTCTGAGTACTCTGCAACAGCTCAAGTAGCCCTCCACCTTGTGGCTAAGTCAAATATTGCACTCAGAGCTGATTCAAGCCCCTAGACGGGATTTTTTTAATCCTATACAATGGCACATAATGAGTCAGTTGTTGCTGTTTGGTTGTTTTTCAGACATATCCAATTCTTCGTGACCCCATTTGGGGTTTTCTTGGCAAAGATACTGAAGTGGTTTGCTATTTCCTTTTCCAGCTCATTTTACAGACAAAGAAACTGAGGCAAACAGGGTTAAGTGACTTGCCCAGGGTCATACAACTAGTAAGGGTCTGAGGTTAGATTTCAGCCCATGAAGATGAGTCTTTCTGACTCCAGGTCCAGCACTCTATCTACTGCACCACCTAGCTGCCCTCAATGAGTAAATATCTCAAGCGAATATCACACAGGCATTAGATGTTACATATGGATCTTTACTCCCACAGATATTTTACATTGTTATTCTCCAATACACCATTGCTAGGAAATAACTTATTTCCAGCTCTTCTGATCTTTGTCATTCAAAACCACCTTGTGCCTAGACAAAACTCCCTTTCCTCTGCTTCACTCCTATCCAGTTCCTCTGTAGCCCTTTCCACACCCTATCCTATTCTTTCCTCTTTTCATTGTGCCTTCTGAAAATTTCTTCAATTGTTAACAAACTCCCTTCCCCTAGATTGCTTCCTATTATATCCCTTCTATCTTCCTGGCTTCTTGTTACTTCTCTCACACTCCTAATATAAGGCACCAAGAGGAAGAGTTGGTATATTCCTTGCTCCGTACTACCACTTTCAGACGCATTATCTACCACCACCACTCAGCAACCACCTCTCCTCCTTTAAATTTCATTTCTCCCTATATAGAATCTTGTTGCTATAATCTATGATCCTCCATGTCCCTCTTTTTTCTCCCTACTAAGTTCAATAGTTGATTCACAGTCTTCTATATAGAAGGAAGAGCCTTCCTCAATTCCTATAAATTCTGTCTCTAGTTTACCTCTAACACTTACTAGCTGAGTGACCCTGGGCAAGTCATTTATACCTTCTCTGAGCCTCAACAATGTACAGGAGTAGTCATGCTTTAGATAAGTATGTCCCATTTAACTGAATTTGCCTCAGGTGCAGAAGTCCTAGTAATGGCTCCGGTCTCATTTGATCTTCATAAAAACTCTCTGAGGTTGGTATTATTATATCCCTTTTAAGGATAAGAAGGTTAGGTGTGATAGTACATATCCATAATACCTGCTACTGGAAAGGCTGGGGCTGCTGGCTCACTTGACTTCAATGTTCTGAGCTTCAGTAGGCTAAAATGTATTGGATGTCCATAGTAAGTGTGGCACCAATATGATGAGTCCCTGGGAATAGAGAGGCCAGTAGGCTGCCTAAATAAGGCGAAATGGTCCAGGATAGAAACAGTGCATACCAATCAGCAACAGGGTTGAGCCTATGAATGGCCACTCAACTTCCAGCCAAACAAGATAGGAGACCCAGTGTCAGAAGAAGAAGAAGAAGAAGAAGAAGAAGAAGAAGAAGAAGAAGAAGAAGAAGAAGAAGAAGAAGAAGAAGAAGAAGAAGAAACCTTGAGGTATTATTTTATACATATCAGATTGACTAAAATGTTCGAAGGGGAAAGCAACAAAATGTTGGAGGGGATGTGGAAAAAATTGGGACACTAATTCATCATTGGTGGAACTGTGAACTAATCCAGCCATTTTAGAGAGCAATCTGCAATTATGGCCAAAGAGTTACCAAATTGTGTATACCCTTTGACCCATCAATAATACCACTACTAGGTCTATTTCCCAAGATGATTAAGGAAAAAGGAAAAGAATTTATATGTTCTAAAATATTTATCACAGCTCTCTTTGTGGTGGCAAAGAACTGGAAATTGCAGGGATATCTATCAATTGGGGAATGCTGAACAACTTGTGGTATGTGATCGTGATGGAATACTACTGTGCTATAAGAAATGATGAGCTTGATGATCTTAGAAAAATATGGATAGATTTGCACAAAATAACAAAGAGCAAAATGAGCAGAACCAAGAGAATGTTGAATACAGAAACAGCACTATTGTTTTAAAAACAACTTTGAGTGACTAAGTCATTTTGACTATTATAAATACCCAAAATATGGAACTATGCCCAAAGGGCTATAAAACCATGCATACCATTTGACCTAGCAATACTACTACTAGGTCTGTATCCCAAAAGAGATTTTTAAAAAAGGAAAAGGACCTATATGTACAAAAATATTTATAGCAGCTCTTTTCTGGAGGTAAAGAATTAGAAGTCGAGGAGATGCCCATCAATGAGGGAATGGCTGACCAAGTTATGGCATGTGATTATGACAATAATACTATTATACTATAAGAAATGATGAGCAGGATACTCTCAGAAAAACCTGGAAAAACTTGCATGAGCTGATACAGAGTGAAATGTACTGTGTACAAAGTAACAGCAATATTGTAATATGATCAGACATGAATGATTTGGCTCTTCTCAGCAATACAATGATCCAAGACAACTCTGAAGGACGTATGATGATAAATGTTATCCATTCCCAGAGAAAGAACCAATGGTGTCTAAATACAAACTGAAGCACACTTTTTACTTTATTTATTTTTCTCATTTTTTTTTCTTATCTATGTTTTCTTCCATAACATGACTATTATGAATATGTTGTGCGTCACTACACATGTATAATCTATATGGAATTGCTTGCCTTCTCAATGGGGAGGGTGAAATGGGGATGGAGGGAGAGAATTTGGAACTCAAAGTTTTAAAAATGATTGTTAAAAATTGTTTTTACACATAACTGGGGAAAAATAAAATACCAAATAAAAGCTTAAATAAATATAAATAAATAAATACCCAAATTAGCTACCAAGGACATATGAAGGAAGATATTATCTGTATCCAGAGAAAGAGGTGGAGCCAAGATGGCAGAGTAAAAGCAGTGACTTGCTTGAGCTCTTCCCCAAACCCCTGCAAATACCTGTAAAAAATGGCTCTAGGGGGCAGCTAGGTGGCACACTAGATAGAGCACCGGCCCTGAAGTCAGAAGGAACTGAGTTCAAATCTGGCCTCAGATCAAACACTTGACACTTACTAGCTGTGTGACCCTGGGCAAGTCACTTAACCCCAACTGCCCCCAAAAAATGGCTCTAGACAAATTCTAAAGCATCAGAACCCACAAAAAGACAGAGTGAAACAAATTTACAGCCCAAGATAGCCTGGATGGTTGATTAGAAAGGTATATCATGCTGAGCAGGAAGAGGAGTGCAGTTTGGCACAGGCAAGACAGGCCTCAGTAAACCTGGAGCAGGCCTTAGAGGACTGAATCATGGGCAGCTGTGGCAGTTTCCAGACTTCTCAATCCATGAACGCCAAAGACAACTTAGAAGGTCAGTAGGAAAAGTCTGTGATTGTGGTGAAAGAGAAGCTCTGTCTCAGCCCCAGTCCCTGATGCAGCCCCGGGGTGGTGACTGCTTCCAGAGTTTCCCACCCACAGACCGAGGGGGAATTGAGTGGCTGATTAGAGGTGGGGTTGCAGGGATCTCTTTGCTGGTACAGAATTCTCTTGCTTTGCCCATGCTTGGAGCTGGGCCACAGTTCTGAGTGGTGGTCCTGGGTCAAGGAGGAGTGCTGGTGTAGTGGAGCTTGTAGTGGTGGTGGAGAGAAAATACTCCTCACAGTTCCAAGACAGAAAAGAGTGCTTGTGGTCACTCACAGACCGGAGCATAGGGCAGGAAAGGAGTAAACACCTCGCCCCTTATCATACCACTTTGGAAGAACTGAAAATTTAAAGGTCCCTAGAAATATCTCTGAAAACAGCTGCATAAAATGCTCAAAACTTGGGACACTACATTCTCCACACTGGAAGCAGACCCCTACCTTAACAAAGAGTTTATAACTCAAGTAATTGGCTGGGATCATGAGCAAACTTCACAAAAAAAAGCCAGACCTTAGAATCTTTCTTTGGTGACAAAGAAGATTGAAACATACAACCAGAAGAAGACAACAAAGTCAAAGCTCCTACATCCAAAGCCTCCAAGAAAAATATGAATTGGTCCCAGGCCATGGAAGAGCTCAAAAAGGATTTTGAGAAGCAAGTAAGAGAAGTGGAGGAAAAACTGGAAATAGAAATGAGAGTGATGCATGTCAACAGCTTGCTAAAGGAGACCCAAAAAATACTGAAGAAGATAACACCTTAAAAAAATAGCCTAACCCAAATGGCAAAAGAGGTCCAAAAAGCCAATGAGGAGCCTTAAAAAGCAAAATTGGCCAAATGCAAAAGAAAGTCCAAAAGCTTACTGAAGAAAATACTTTCTTAAAAATTAGAATGGAGCAACTGGAAGCTAGTGACTTTATGAGAAATCAAGACACTGTAAAACAAAACCAAAAGAATGAAAAAATAGAAAACGATGTGAAATATCTCATTGGAAAAACAACTGACTTGGAAAATAGATCCAAGAGAGATAATTTAAAAATTATTGGGCTATGTGAAAGCCATGATCCAAAAAAGGGCCTAGACATCATCTTTCAAGACATCAAATTATTAAGGAAAACTGCCCTGATATTTTAGAACCAGAGGGCAAAATACAAATTGAAAGAATCCGCTAATCACCTCTTAAAAGAGATCCCCAAAGGAAAACTCCTAGGAATATCATAGCCAAATTCCAGAGAAAGAACTGACTGACAGAAGTATATTTAGAATGATTTTACATATATGTATGTATTTGTGTCTAATAGTAGTCATTTCTAAGGTGGGTTGGGGGGAGGAAAGAAAAAAAGAAAGTTACATGATAACTTTCTTATATATTTAAGTGGAATATCATATTGTACATAATATATTTGAAGTATCATGTGCAATCATCTTTTTTTCTGTTCTACAATGATATGGAAAGGCTTGTCTTATTTCTTAAGTTCAGAATTTTTTTTAAAAAGATCTTTTTATCTTTTGTGCTAACCTATTTATTGTCTATCTAACTCTCTCCTCTGTATCTCTCATTTCTTTTCCAATTCTTTCCTCTAGCGTTCTCATTTTACTTGTCATTTTAACTATTTTAACTCTTACTTCATTTCTTCTAGGAATTACAATTGATCTTGCCAACCTGTATTTTTGAGAGTTTCCTGGCAGGTGTTTTGGATTATTCTTCTCCTGTGTGTGTGTGTGTGTGTGTGTGTGTGTGTGTGTGTGTGTGTTGGAAATCTTTGTCATCATAATAGCTCTTTAGGTATTTTGTCTTCTCATTCTTCCAGTCTTACTTCCCAAATTGGAACTTTGTGTTAAGTCTAGGTTCTTTGCATTTCTGGTTGTTCTATCACAGCCTTATATGACCATGTTTGATCTGTTGTACTTCTGTAGAATTTTTATTTTTTTACCCTGGAGCAGAGTCCTAGGTATCCTTTCCCAGTTAGGGTGACAGAGGTGTGGCCTCCATACCTAGAAGTTGAATTCTAGCTCTCAGAATCCCCCCCTTCCTTCTCCCAGGGATCAGAGCCACACCATTGAGGTCCTGTTCTTCTCCAGGGGCTGTCTGAGGTGCCTGCTACTAGTGAGAATGACAGAGCTGTAGCATATCTGGAAGCTGAGTCCTGATTCTCAGATTTCCCCTCCTCAGATCAGAGTGACAGTATTGAGGCCTTCTTTTTCACCTGAGGGGTGAGTCCAAGATCTTCCCTCTCAGGAGGGGAGGAAGGACAGAGCTTCAGCTCTTACCCCTAAGGGCTAAGTTTGAGATCCCAATCCCCATGTTGTGGTCCTAGAGTCAGTCTCTAAGATCACAGACCATTCTTATTACACAATGTTTGCCATAGTTTTTGGCCTGTGGGTCAATTTTGCGACCTTATACTGGAAGGATGATCCACTGTGGTTTCTCCTTAGATTCCTTATCACTACTCAATCTTGTGTTTATCTGAAATTATTGTTCTTATAGTTGTTGGGTAGCAGGCTACACTGTTTCTTTCTACTCTCCCCTTTTGAAGCTGATCCCTATAACATAAAACTTTTCCTATAAAGGCTATAGTTATTGTTATTGTAGCTTTAAGATTCAAATGGAATGTTGAAAAATTGGTAGTGTTGACTGTCATCTTGGTGAGATCATTAAGAAAGATGACTTAATGGACTTCAGAAAAACCTAGAAAGACTTGTATGGACTGATGCTGAGTGAAATGAGCAGAATCAGGAGAACATTGTACACAGTAACAGCCACATTGTGTGATGACTAACTTTGACAGACTTAGCTCTTCTCAGCAAGGCAAGGATCTAAGACACCTCCAAAGGTCTCGTGATGGAAAATGCTGTCATTTTCAGAGAAAAATGTTATCATATCCAGGGAAAAGAACTATAGAGTTTGAATGCAGATCGAAGCATACTATTTGCTCTTTTTTCTACTGTTTTGTTTCTTCTTTCTTGTGGTTCTTCCTATTGGTTCTAATTCTTCTTTACAACATGACTAATGTGAAAATATGTTTAATAGGAATATCTATGTAAAGCCTATATCAGAATGCACACCATCTTGTTAAGGGAGGCAAAGAGGGAGGGGGAGAAAATTTAAAACTCAAAAGCTTATGGAAGTGAATGTTGAAAAATAAGAATAAATTAATATAAAAAATAAAAAAGAATAATGACTTAAAAGAAGATGAAGAGATTGTTTTCCTGTCATGGATTAAGACATGCTGAAAGAGACAGAGAGAAAGAAGATAGAGAAATCTTCTTTCTTGAGGGAACTGATGTAAATTTTATAATATGAAAAGTATAAAAAAATTCTTAAGAAGAGACTTTCTTTGTACCTTGAGTGAACTGCATGGTGAAACTATATTTCTGAAAATAAGAAGCCATGGCACAGTGCACAGAGTGCTAGGCCAGAAGTCAGGAAGACTCATCTTCCTGAGTTCAAATATGGCCTCAGACATTTAATAGCTGTGTGACCCTAGACAAGCCACTTAACCCTGTTTGCTTCGGTTTCTTCATTTCTTCAAAATGAGCTGGAGAAGGAAATGGCAAACCACTCCAGTATCTTTGCCAAGAAAACCCCAAATGGGGTCACAAAGAGTTAGACAGGACTGAAATGAATGAACAACATCTAGTAGTTACAGTGAGGGTTGGAGATGATCCTGAATGTGATAGTTCTCACAACTAAAATATTGTAAATAATTACTTATGTATTTATTATTGATTTCACTGTTAATAAATTTCATATTTGGTAACTAATATATTTAATCCTTAGAGATTAAGGGATTTAATATAGAGAGATATAAGTAAGTACTATAAATAAAGTAGATTTCTTTAGTTAATTAAATAAATAATGTTTCATGAACTGGGAGCCCTGAGCTTAGTTGGTTAATTAAGAAGTTATTAAAATTGTAATAATGAGATAATTGATAAATATTTACTGATAACTATGTATTTTTATCATCTTTGTTATCATTGCAGCTTGGTACAATGGAAACATTGGATTGGGAGCCAGAGAACATGAGTTCAAATCCTACTTATGTCGCTTACTACCTATATAACCTTAGATAAGTCATTTCACCTCTCTGGGCCTCAGTTTTAGGCATTGGACTGGATGTCTTCTAAGACCCTTCCAGCTTTAAATACATGATGCTGTGATCTAGCCTACTCAACATATTTGTCCACCCAGGGCTCTCTTTTTTTCACCCTAATAAAGATGATTTCATCCATTTTCATAGCCATAGTTATCAATTCTACTATAAGCTGAAAATGTACTATATTAGGATGCACATGGTGCCACCTTAGTTCATAATCTACTAGACGTCAGGTATTAGGAAAACATATATTTTAAAAAGTTGACTATCATGCTCTAAGCACTCATCATGAAATAACACCAAAATTCTCACCCACTGAAGTTCATTTCAAATACATTTTCCTCTAGTGTGTCTTCAACAACTGTGATATTTTGCTAGTTCTGAACGAATTACTGTCATAACAAATCACTGTAAAACTGATATAGTACTTGATTGTTGATAGATGAATGAAGGGCCTCAACTGCAACTTACTGAAAGTAACATAAACAAATTTCCTCTTCATCAATGGGGAGAATGAAAAAAAAAATCTTCTGCAAACTTTCCTTCTTTATCTTTATGCACATCTATTCAGTTACTATTTATAAATCACAAACCTCCTAGAAATCACATCCAGCTTGCAGAAATTTATGTCGATATCTATTTTGTATGGAAAACAAATGGAAACGATTTGCACTATTTTGCAAGCAAAGTGCTATGGTAATGCATAAGATCAAATATCTAGAGCTGGAAGGGACCTTGGAGGTATCCAACTCCCTTATTTTACAAATGAGAAAACTGAGGCATGGGGGGTGAATTGAGTGGCCTAAGGTCACACAGACAGAATCTGCAGAGTCCAACAAGTCCATTCCTTAAACACTTGCGAATCATTTGCAATAATATTGGCTTATATTTGTGTCACATTTTGTAATATTTTCCTACATTATCCCATTTTATTATATGTAGGCATTTAATTAGAACACCGGGGCTCCCTTAGGCTTGCTACCAAGCACAGCAGTTCATTATCTGTTGGGTACCTCGATCAATTTCTGACTATTTCAGCCCTATGGTGAGAAAAGAGTTTGCCTTTTTCCTACTTACGTGTATCTTTTTTAATCAGCACAAGTCTGTAGTCTCTTTCTCCTACGTTTAAGGCATGGAGGACATCCTGAACAAAGAGCTTTACCTACATGATCATATTCGATTATGTGAAGTTACATTAGAAGGTTCAAGCCCTCTTAGGATGCTTAGTACAAAAGCAAGGAGGTAGGGAATTAAATTTCAAGTCCAACCAACAGAAAGGCCAGTTTGACTGAAATAGTAAGCATATGAAAGGGAGTAATACAAAGTAAGCCTGGAAAGGTAAGCTGGAGCTAGACTGGGAAACGCTTTAAATGCCAAGGTGAAGAATTTGTATTTTATTCAAGACAGGGCATTTAAACCTGGGGTCCATGACCTTGGACTTTTAAAAATACTTTGATAACTATATAATTGGTTTCCATTGTAATCCTGCACATTTATGCATTTAATAATATTATTCTGAGAAGGGGTCCCTAGGCTTCAGCAGCAAATGACAAAGGTCGTTGTCATCCAGTGGGTTTTCAGTCATGTGCAATTCCTCATCACTTCATTTGAGGTTTTCTTGGCAAAGATACTAGAGTGGATTGCTATTTCCTTCTCCAGCTCATTTTACAGATGAGGAAACTGAGGCAAACAGGGTAAAGTGACTTGCCCGGAGTCACACATCTAGTAAGTATCTGAGGTCACATTTGAACTCACAGAGTTGAGTCTTCCTGATGCAAGAACGGGTACTCTAACAGCTATGCCCCCAAATGACAAAGGGGTCCATGACAAATACAAAAAAAAAAGGTTAAGAACCCCTGTCTTATAGGAAATAACTGTATCTTTTTAAGCAGCAGAGTGACATGATCAGGCCTGTGTGTTGCAGGGATGATTTGGGGGGCTAGGTGAAGGATGGATTTGAGAGGAGAAAGAATAGAAGTAGAGCATTAGCATGTTATTTTAATAGTTCAGGAAGAGGAGATAAGGGCCTAGATTAGGGTGATGGCCATGAGAAGAGAGATAAAAGGACATATCAATCAACAAGCATTTATTAAGTAGGTCAGGCACTGTGCTAGATGCTAGAACCAAAACCAAAAATGAAACAGCCAGATAGGGAAGATATTTTAGAAATAAAATTGACAAGCCTTGGCAACCAGCTATCTAGTTTTAGGGACCAAGAAAATGAAGAGTAAAGAGTTGAGGATGACTCCAAGGGTACAAATCTGGGTGACTAGAAAATTGTATGGGGAAGATGAAGGAGAAATAAGGAAATTTGAAGGAGGGACAGGTTTGGAGTTTGAAGGTGGGGAGGATAATGAGTTCCATTCTGAACATGTTTAACCTGATATCCATGGGTATCCTCTCTCCCTATCAAATAAAATAATTCCTACCAAGCATGCCCAGCAGGCATGGAGGATTTAGGGCACAAATGCTAAAACCTTGGCAGCAAAACTAAAAATGAATGCACTTTCTCACCACAGTATGGAGAATTCCTCTGTCTTTGGAATCACTTCGTATCTTGGAAGGTACTAAAAATGTGGCCTAGAATGGAAAACTAGAAAAATAGGGCTAAGCAACATAATACCTCAGACAATATTTCCCAATCACTTTGCCAGGCTACTGGGTTGCTGCAAGACGTGTGTGTGTGTGTGTGTGTGTGTGTGTGTGTGTCAACAAAGGAGTGATTTAAAAGAATTAAATTTAAATATCTCCAAATAACTGCTAGCACGGCAAGCTCCAACCATCCCCTCAAACGTTTTAGAAAGGGTGCCCTTATCTTATGCTAATTAGAAAAGGAAGAGATCTGTATATGAGATCTGTATCTGAAATATGATAACTAATTTTGTTGTTGTTGTTCAGTCTACTTAATCATGTCCAACTCTTTGTGACCCCATTTGAGGTTTTCTTGGCAAAGATACTGGAGTGGTTTGCTGTTTCCTTCTCCAGCTCATTTTACAGATGAGGAAACTGAGGCAAACAGGGTTAAGTGACTTGCCCATGTTCACACAGCTAATAGATGTCTGAGGCCACATTTGAACTCAGATCCTCCTGACTCGAGGGACAGTATTCTATCCAGTTAAATCTAAGGAAGGAGGAAATCAAGACATCTGCCTGGGATTTTATCCCTTTTTCTAACACAGAGATAGGGAACTTTTTTTTCCTGTGGGAGGCAATGAAGGGAAAAAAATTAATCAAATGCTTTTCCTCCTCAAACTGCTTCTCATTTTGTCCCTTTACTGGCTGCACTTTCTCTTCTTCCTCCCCCATAAAGGCACACCCTCCAAGTTTCTGTCCACACTCCTCTATTCTTCCAGCTCTTTATAGCCTTTGATTTTTTTTCTTCAGCAAATTTTTGTCTTTAGTCTTGTAATTGAAAATCAAATTTTTGGTTCAGCTCTGGTCTTTTCATCAAGAAAGTGTGAAAGCCTTCTGTTTCACTGAATAACCATTTTTCCCACTGAAGGATTATGCTCAGTTTCACTAGGTAATCCTAGCTTCTTTGCCTTCCAGAATATCATATTCCATGCCCTTTGTAGAAGCTGCTAAATCCTGTGTAATCCTGACTGTGGCTCCCTGATATTTGAACTGTTTCTTTCTGGCTGCTTGCAATATTTTCTCTTTGATCTGGGAGTTCTGGAATTTGGCTATAATGTTGCTGGGAGTTGTCATTTTGAGATCTCTTTCAGGAAGCAATCAGTATGATATTTTTTTTCAGAGACAGATACAAGGGGTTCAATTCACCTGGTTGAAATTAGGAACAGGGAACTTTATTAAATATATACAACAAATATTTTAAGATATATCTCAAAGAAAGGCTTCATGGAGTACTGTATAGAGAACCAACCTCAAAGCCCACGGATTCAAGCCTTCCCCATCCCTTCTTCCTGACACACAGAGACACATATTGAAGACCTCAGCACTGTAAAATAGTTGGACATCAGAACCCAATGGGATTTTACCAGAAGAAATAACATTAAAGAAGAGACATCCGCATCTGTTTTGCTGCTGCTGCTGCATCCTAAGGACCATAGAACATATCCCTCTAACTCGCAGCTGAAACTTTGTCCACATGTGTCGCCTTCCCCATTAAAATGTGAGCTCCTTGGGAAGAGTTAAGTAATTTAACTTCTCTGGGCCTTAATTTCTTTGTCAGTATGGCAAGAAGGTTGCATCAGACAACCTCAAAGAGCTCTTCCAACTCAAAGTCTATGATCCTAAGGGGAAAATGTCATAAAGTAAATTAACTTAAATTTTGAATGTATATTACTATATGTATATGACACATATGTGTGTATAAATAACACATATATGTGTGCATGCAAATATATCAGGCAGCTGGGTGGCACAGTGGATTGAGCACTGGGCCTGAAGTCAGGAAAACTCATCTTCCTGAGTTCAAATCTGACCTCAGACACTTACTAGCTGTGTGACCCTGGGCAAGTCACTTAATGCTGCTTGCCTCAGTTTCCTCATCTTTCAAATGAACTGGAGAAGAAAATAGCACACCAGTCCAGCATCTCTGCCAAGAAAACCCCAAATGAGGTCGTGAAGAGTCAGGTATGACTGAACAGAAATACAAGTATATATTGAGTAGATTAGAATTCTGTATTGAAAACCAATTAGAAATGTCAAAAACACCATGATAATGATTGAAACAAAGATATAGGATCACGTATAGAAATGTAGAAGGGACCTTAGAGTTCATTTCGTCCAGACGGGTCATGTTGTAAGTGGAAAAGCTAAAGCTGAGAGAAGTTAGAGGTTAAGTGATTTACCTAAGATCACAACCAAAGTAAAAAGTGGCAGATCCAGGATTTAAACCCAGGTCCTCTTACTCCAAATCCTGCACTCTTACTGAGCCATACCTGAAAATTCTAAAGAGAAAGTCAATTGACAATTTTTGTGAGCCACAAAATGAAGGATGCAAATCCTAGTTTTGAGGATTCAGTCCTTCAGCAAAACACCTGTACAAGACTGAAATTTAACAATTGCTAGATATAAATTTATTCCAACTTGTTCAAGGTAGCTGGGTTCAAATCCTTTCTGCGATGCTTCCTGAGTGTGACCTTCGGTAAATCACTTAACCTCACCAACCACAGTTTCTTCATTTGGAAAATGGAGGGGTTGGACTAGATGGCTTCTCTGAGATCTTTAGCCTTATGATCCTATGAAGGGTATAAAAAATTAAATGACATCACTGATTTCGAATTTTTTCTGGAGGCAAATTTTTTTCAGCTTTACCTGTCATTTGAAGTTAAGAAAGTACAAGTAACAAAAAACAGCAGCAATTTATAGCCTACAGATATTTCATTAGTAACAGAAAACTTTGAACATCAGGTATAATGAAGCTTCACAGTTCCACAATCAGTAATAACTCACCAAAAATGGATGAGGGTTCATTGAATCTTATCCAAACCTAAAGACAATAATGAGGATATAGTTAACTTTACTCATAACAAAGGCATTGTGTGAGTGGCCTTTCAGCCAACTGAAATTAATCAAGAATCAAAAGCATTTTTTTTAAATTGACCAACGCTAACAAATAAAACTCAAACGGTTCATTCATGAGAAAATAATGATAGATTTTACTTCTTATTTTCATATATGTGTGTGCTCTTTGTCATTTAATGTATGTGGTTTGGGGGTTGTAAATCATAGGAGCATAAGATAACGCAAGAGATACATGAGCCACCTTGCTTTGGAGGTACAGAAATTGGGAAAGAAAATGTAGAGCTCTGCCTCGTGTGAAGCCTCAGATAAACTGGGTCTCCGTTTTTCCATCTGTAAATAGGGGCATTGGCCTCTGGTGCTCATTTTAGCTCTGAATCTATGGTCTTCTAATCATATCAATATATATTGTCAGTCTTTATTTGTTGTTGTGTCGTTTCAGTCATCTCTGATTCTTCACGACCCCATTTGTGGTTTTCTTGGCAGAAATTCTGAAGTGTTTTGCCATTCCCTTCCCCAACTCATTTTACAGATGAGGAAACTGAGGCAAACAGGGTTAAATGACTTGCCCAGGGCCACACAGCTAGTAAGTGTCTGAAGTCACATTTGAACTCAAGCCTTCCTGACTCCAGCTCCAGAGCTCTAACCACTGTACTGCCTAGCTGCTGAAGAAACTAGTAGAAGGAAGTTATCTTAAACCACAAATCATCTAGAAAGAGGACCTTATCATTTAAAACAAGTCTACATTAGGGAATAACACACTACCACTGTGCAAATCATAGACTATTTTTAATTAAGAAGTTCACCATCTGTAAGGAAAGCCACATATGCACAGAAAGAATTAGGACTCATCCAAGAGAGCACTAACAGGGAAGAAAAACCAGTCAGGATTTTATTCACTGAAAGCATTTGGCAGGAGTCAGCTCTGAAATATATAATTTCTGAGAAGCCTCAGGGAGATTTAGTTTTACAAATAGAATCTAAAGGACAAAATGGAGCTGAACTGACAAGAACTGAGTAAGAAGGCTAGCAAAAAAAGAGATCAGGGAAGTAAGGGGCAAACTTTCATATGAATACAAACACACACACAAGCACAGAAAATATTAGAGCTGCAAGAGTCCTTTGAGAACAGTATAGTCTAGTGGAGAGGGGGGTATGGTGTCATGGATAAATGTGGGGTCTAAAATCAGAGAATCTGGGTTTCAGAGGCTGACTCTGCTATGTGCTACCTGAGGGTGTAAACCACTCCCTCTCTCCATGACACACTTCCATATTTATAAAATGAAGTACTTGGATTGAATGATCTCTGAGAATCTTTCAATTCTAAACCCTTTGGTGAAGGAGCCCAACCCCCTAATTTTACAGAAGTAAAAATTGAAGCCATAAGAGATTAAATGGGTTGATCACATGGTTAGTAAGTAACCAAGCCAATGTCTTCTTTTAAAAAAAATACTCTTTTTGATATTTTTTCTTTCTCCATCATCATACATTCCCCCTCCTCCTTCCCTTTGCAAAGCCATCCTTTGCAATAATGAAAAAAGAAGTCAATTCCCCACAAACAGCCTAATCTGGTAGTATAGTCAGTGCTCTGTATCCAGAGGCCCACACTTTTGCAAAGAGGGAAGGGAGGTTCATTTCCTCAACTCTTCTTCTATGGGGCCAAACTTGGTCATTACATCTTCTATTGAGGCCATGTTTGGAGTCCAAGTTTAATGTTTTCTCTTGACCATAACACAGTTAGCAATAGCAAGCTTGCTCAATCCACATTCACATTCCTAAGGGTCCCAATAAGCAAATTCAAGATGCCAAAACATTAAGTCTAAAATTTAGGTGGCCACAGAAGAGAGGTTCGTAAATAACAGACTCAAAAGTCATGAGAGAAAATGTTGCTGGAGTTTTTATTCATAATCCCCATGCAGCCTTTTTTCCCGTCTCCTCTTTTCATCTCTCAAATTTCTATGTCTCTTTTCTAATTTTTGTCACAATTTGCTGTTATTGTCTCTGCTCCTCTTTTCTCCAAATGCCTACTCTGCTAAAGTAGAGCAGTGAAGAGCACTGAATTTAGAGTCAGAAGACATGGGTTCATATCCCTTGTCTGCCTCTTATTGCCTGGGTGACTGTAGGCTAGTCAATTATCTGCCTGTCAGTTTCCTCATCTACAAAATGAGGGCGTTGGACTAGTGGCCTTTGATGCTCTTTTCAGCTCTAAATCCAAAATCCTATGATCTTTATAATTAGATAATTGTTGCTCCCACCATTGGCAGGAGTATGGCATTCCATGAGTAGTGCTAGAGCTTTCATGATTTCACAGCTATTGGGAAGGGAAAAATAAGGGAGACAACATATTATAACTTTTGATACATTTTTCACCTTCCTCAGAAGGGTGTGGAGAGGAGTTTTCCCTGCTAAACAATTTTAAATTTGCAAAGCATCTTCTATTCCACGAAGGAGTCCTCTTAGAAAAAGGAAACAATAATGCAGTTACCAGGAAAGACAGCTTACCTTTGTTGCTCTTGTTTTGTGGTCCTGTCCAACTCTTCGTGACTCCATTTGGGGTTTTCTTGACAAAGATACCAGAATGATTTTGCCATTTCCTTCTCCAGCTCACTTTACAAATGAGGAAACTGAGGCAGATAGCGTTAAGTGACTTGCCCAGGGTCGCACAGCTAGTAAGTGTCTGAGGCCATATTTGAACTCAAGACATGTCTTTCTGAATCCAGGCCTGGCACTCTATCCACTGTACCACATAGCTGTCCTGGCTTACCTTTACCATATGATAAAATGAAGTTATAAGAAATATGCACTGTTAAAAAAAAAGATGTCATTTGGCCTTTTAATAATATGCCCCAAATGATGGCACTATAAGGAAGGTTAAAAGAAGTACAATACCAAAATCCTGGGCAACATCAGACTAAAATAAAATGATAATTTTTTGTCATTGAGTCATTTCAGTCATGTCCAACTCTTTGTGACCCCATTCAGAGTTTTCATGGCAAAGATACTGGAGTGGTTTGCCATTTCCTTCTCCAGCTCATTTTACAGATGAGGAAACTGAGGCAAACAGGGTTAAGTACTTGCCCAGGGTAACACAGGTAGTAAGTGTCTGAGGCCAGATTTGAACTCAGGAAGAGGAGTCCTCCTGACTCCAGACCCAGCACTCTATCCACTGTGCCACCTCACTGCTCTAAAAAGAGCATCAAGACATTCAAATAATGAGAAGGAAAAAAATAACCAAGAAGAAACTGTCAAGATGATGTAGAAAAAGAGCAACCATGATTGAACAAAAACCAGCTACTTAGATATCTGGCTATGAAGGCCAAGGAAAACAAGGAAAAGACTTTATGCTAAAGGGTTTGTTTGTTTTTTTAAAGAACCAAAGAAACAGCAGGCACGGGCAAACAAAGAGATTCAGGTGAACAAGAGGAAGGAGAAAGATGAAGGAAGATAAAAAGGACTGGGGAAAGGTTTCTAGCTTCAGTAATTATAAAAAATTATTATATCATGAAAATGGGTTGCCAGGAGAGATCTTCATCCTTTGATATATTTGAAATGACTACAAATATAGAAGCATCAATAGCCCTTACAGATTTTAGTCAAGGAAAAACATCTAAGTTCAAATTATCAGATTCTCAAGAGGCATTCCATTATTCCTAGAACTTATACTGACACTAGTGTCATTTGACCGGAAAAATAATATGGATCCAAAAAAATTTTTTGAGTAGAAAAATCATTTTCATTATACTAACAGCTTTTAATTTTCTCTTCCTGAATCTGAGGATTACGTGAAAAGTTGGGAAGCTATAAAGCAACTGTAATAACATTAGATTTATGGACTTCAAGGAATGAATGGTCATTAGAATTTCAGAAAGATTAAAAGTCTAATACTGAAAATTTTGCCTTTGCTCCACCCACCCTCTTTCCTTCCTGATACAGCAAACACCCTCAGGCCCTGACCTAGCTTCAGAAAAGGAGCCAGTAAAGTTGGTTTTCTGAAAAGAAATTATCTAATTATGGATTAGAAAAAGGCAACTGGGATTAAAATGTGACACAGAAAAGAAACACCCTAAAACTTTGTATATAAAGGCCCAAAAGGTGCCTCTATCAATGCACTCCTTGCTTCCACTCCTCTCTTACATTGGGGCAAGAGAAACATTGACTACAGCAACATGTCTTGTCTCTCTAGGGTTTCTTCCCGAGCTGGAGGGAGTGGCTGTGCCAGAGTGTCCAGTGGTGGAAGCAGCTTCAGCAGTAGCAGCAGATGTGGCGTGGGGGGTAGCTCTGCTCGGGGCTTCGGAGGCTCCAGCAGCTGTGAATTGGGTGGAGGCTTCAGCAGTGGCTTTGGAGGGGGCTTTGGAGGGGGTTTCAGTAGCAGCTCAGTAGTGGGAGGCTATGGAAGTATCTCAAGTTCCGGTGCTGGCGTTGGTGGTGGGGCCAGCGGAGGCTTTTATAGCTATGGCGGTGGTGTTGGTGGGGGTGCTGGTGGTGGGGGATTTGGTGCCATTGATGGTGGCCTTCTCTCTGGAAGTGAGAAGCAAACCATGCAGAATCTCAATGACCGCCTGGCTAGCTACCTGGACAAGGTCCGTGCTCTGGAGGAGGCCAACACCGATCTGGAGATCAAGATCAAGGAGTGGTATGATAAATTTGGACCCGGATCTAGAGATTCTGGATCTGGGAAAGACTACAGCCACTACTATTCAATCATTGAAGATGTGAAGAATCAGGTAAGAAGGCATACACTGGAGTATTTGATGATATTTCATGTATGAGGGCCAGGCTTTAGTCAGATAATGTATTGATGTGAAAAATTGAAATTAATGAATCACTTGGAAAATGTTTGACATATTGTGGCTATAGCAGACCTTTGAAATTCCAAAGAGACAGGAACTCTGAATACCCACCTATTCATCTTGTGTTCATTATTCATCACTGAGTTGCTTTAAATGTGTGAGTGGAATTTAAACTGTGACCAGTTACACTGATAAAAATGTACATTTCAGATTGATGACACTGGACGTACAGAATTATTCCATAATCACCCCTAAGAGAGTAACATTCTTTCTGTGATGTACTAGTTTCTGTGACAGCCTAGCATTAGCCTTGTATATGAATGTTGGGGAATCTCTTTATAATTGCTTTCCCAAGATTCATCATCAGGCATCAATTTTAGCCACAGTGAAAACCCGGGGAAAGGATAAAGCATTTTGGTGAAAGTGCAATTATCATTTTGCACTATTTTCTATATGAATCGATGTGCAGTGACAGTCTAGACTAGATATAAATGCCATTATCCAGGAAAGATGAAATATGTTGCACCAACTCCTCTGGAATTGACCTCTGTCCCTACATTCCCCAGAGTTATTTCTTATTGGCAAATATGTGTAATATAATAATAGATGACCTCTAAAATATCTTCTGGCTATAAACCTCTAATCTTATAGTATGTAGGGCATTCTCTAGATATAACTGTAGTGTAGTTACTGCTACTGTTATCAACGACATTCTGACATCAATTTAATTATGAGAAAATGGTGGTAAAAGCTAGAATATGACCAGTCTATCTACTTTTAATTGCAGCATTTTTTAATTAACTCATTCTCTTACAATCTTTTCTATTTTCTAGATCATTGCTGCCACTATTGAGAATGCCGGGGTTGTCCTACAAATTGACAATGCCCGATTGGCTGCTGATGACTTCAGACTGAAGTAAGAAAAACTAGCTCTTTCCAACTAAGCATTACTGGAGGATTAAAATTAAATGTCCTTGATTTGTTTTGCTATGTAAAAAAAATTTTTTAGAATAATTCCTCATAATTGAAGCACTAAAAAAAGCATCAATTTTAAGTCATGATTTTACCGAAAATCACATTAAAAAGAAACAGTCATTCTATAAGAGAAATTTTTTTCTATGGAAGTAATTTCATTCATGGAGGAGATATGTTAAACTTATGCCTCTCATTGAGAAGAAAGAAAAATCTAAAGAGATTTAGTTCTAGAACACAATAAAATTTTTTTTTGTCAGAAAGCCCTGAAGATGGAATTCTTATTCCACTATCTATTTTTGCATTTCACTTAAATTGGAAGATCCTCTTTAAGAGGTGGCCGATAATGCAAAAATATTTTATAAAGTATCAGGTTCCATGAGAGGCAGTATGTGATGGATAGAAAGCTGGCCTAAGAGTAAGGTGCACATCCTGCCTCTGACATATGCTGGCTACATGACTGTGGACAAGTCATTTAACTTCTCACCAGACTATAAAATGCAGACTGCAGTCCATAAAATGCAGAACTGGTGCTAATCTATATTGACAGAGGGAGTTTCCTCACTAGGGAATTCCCTATACCAATAAAACCATAGGCCCAGTTCAAAAGTACTGCATAAAGATAAAATATTATTAATTAGATTCCATATGGATTTCTATTGTCAGCTCAAATGAAATTTTTGTTTGACCAAAAAAAGTGACTAATATAGCCAATAGTAATTTATTCCTCAACCCTTTTCAGGTATGATAATGAACTGTATCTCAGACAAAGTGTTGAGACTGATACCAATGGCCTACGAAAGGTCCTGGATGATCTGACTATGGCCAGATCTGACCTGGAGATGCAGATTGAAAGCCTTACTGAAGAACTGGCTTATCTCAAGAAGAATCATGAGGAGGTAGCCACGTGGTCCACTGAATTAAACCAACTTTCACTTTTTAAAAAATTTCTTTAATAATTCACTTACTTAATAGTAAAACGGCCACTTAATTGCTCTTTAAGCATCTTATCAAAGACTATAAAAGAACTGACTCTATTGCTCTAGTTTTCAGTATCCTGACACTATGAGCAACTGTATTTTAGAAGTAATTTATTGCATTCTTGCTCCCAATGGTTTTTCCTTCCTCCTGCTAGGAAATGAAGAGCATGCAGGGATCCTCTGGAGGTGATGTGATGGTGGAAATGAATGCTGCCCCAGGCACTGATCTGACCAAGTTGCTGAACGACATGCGAGCACAGTATGAAGATCTGGCTGAGCAAAACCGTAGAGAGGCAGAAGAGCAGTTCAATAAGCAGGTAAAGCGACCCCAGGGAAAAGATCCTAAATCATAAACCCAAACAAGCTACTTTTAGCACTTCTGTGGCAAGTCCTCCTCCTACTTTTCTTTTTCATCTTCAGAGTGCCTCCCTGCAAGCCCAGATCTCTACTGATGCAGGGGCAACCAACTCAGCCAAGACTGAGATAATGGAGCTAAAACGAACTCTTCAAAGCCTTGAAATTGAGCTTCAATCCCAGCTGGCTATGGTGAGTACTTAAGAGTGGCTTTTCAAATGAGGTAATATTCGCAAGCTTAGCACACAATAGGTGCTTAATAAATGCTTCTTTCTTTTTCAAATCACATAAGAAAAATTTGTGAGAACACAATTTTTGTATTGGTGATCTTCACTTTGCCAAAAAAAGCTCTGCTAGGTAACACAAAAAGGAACTTACATATACAGGAAAATTGTAAAAAAAAAAACCCTCTTATAATTAAATTACATAATCATATTATATATAATTGCATATAAGCATATATCATATATTTTCTTATATTACAATTACATGATGTATTACATATTTATGCTATAAATACTATGTTTATATTCTCTATTATATGTATTTTATTATATTTTGTATATTACTTTAATGACATAATTATATAATGTATTATGTTATATAACATATATAATTAATTATATATTATATGTTTATTATATATATATTATATATATTCATTAAATTTTTAACACGTAGCCAATGCTGTAGGTTATCATTACCCCAATCCTAACTCTAGAATTTTCAACAGTTCCTCATTTTCTCTAGGAGAAAATTCTCAGCCTACCATTTCAAGTCCTTCATAATCATTTCCAGTCTTACATCATATTATACTCCTTCACACACTCTATATTACATTCAAACTGGACTGTTCTCTGTTCCCTGCGCAAAGCATTTGATCTCTTGCCTCCAGCCTTTTGCACAGGGCTTTTCTTAGGGATGGAATGCACTCTCTTATCCCCTCCACCTCATAGAATCCGTTGGTGTTGTGTCTGACTCTTCACGACCCCATGGACTATGTCCTTGGGGTTTTCTTGGCAAAGACACTAGAATGGTTCACCACTTCCTTCTCCAATGTATCCCCATTTTACAGATGAGGAATTGAGGCAAATAGGATCATACAGCTTATAGTGTCTAAGCCAGTTTTGAACTCAGGAAGATAAGTCTTCCTGACTCCAGACCAGTGCTCTATTCACTGCACCACCTAGCTGCCCGTCAGGCACTATGCAAATGTTGGCTATATTTATTATTATTATTCATAGCAATAATAATAATAACCTCTATTTGCCTTTATTTCCTCAACTATAAAATGAGGACAATAATAGCTCCTACCTCACAGGGCTTTCATGAGGATCATATGAGATAAAATAAATGTACTTAGCACAGTGCCTGGCATACTGTAGGTACTATATGAATACTTATTCCCTTCCTTTCCCCCATCTGTCTCCCTACATTGTATAGGCTTTGTATTGACGACTTTATATATTTGTTGCTTCAACCCCCAGCAGGGGTTCCTTGAGGATAAGGATTATTTCAGTTTCATCCTTAAATCTCCAGCACCCAGAGTAGGCACTTCAATGTCTGTTTTATAGAATTCTATAATAGATTTCAACAAAGAGATAACTGCCTCTGGGGATGGTAGAAAATAAAGACACTGCAATGGCTGATATAATTTGTGGTCTGCTTCTGGCATGTACTACTAGCTGTGTGACCCTAGGCAAGTCAACTAACTCCCCAGAGCTCTAGGCAATTCTAAGACCATGGCTTAATGATACTGAAGATGATGCAGATGCTCAATGGTAGAGAATGAAGCGACTCCAGTGAACCAGCCCCTTTTTTTTTCAGGAATCACATTGCTTTTTATTCACCTTGGTTGTGTGTTTTGCTGGCAGAAAAGCTCCCTGGAGAGCACCCTGGCAGATACCGAAGCAGACTATGTGGCCCAGCTCTCCCAGCTGCAGATGCAGATCAGCAGCCTGGAGCAACAAATCTGCGAGATCAGAGGAGAGATGGAGTGTCAGAATGCTGAGTATGAACAACTGTTGAATGTCAAGATCCGCCTGGAGATGGAGATTGAGACTTATCGCCGCCTGCTTGATGGAGAGGGAGGGTAAGCAA
This sequence comes from Phascolarctos cinereus, assembly GCF_003287225.1. NCBI lineage: Eukaryota > Metazoa > Chordata > Mammalia > Diprotodontia > Phascolarctidae > Phascolarctos > Phascolarctos cinereus. The sequence continues at coordinate 301,967,355 of NW_027555958.1, read as the reverse complement.
AAGCCTTGGGTAGATGAAAAGTCACTTTCATGAAATTCTCTTACGAACAAAATTTTTTTTAAAAGAAGGATGATGTATTGTAGAATGAGAGCTACATTCTAAACAGAAGGCAGGAAAAGAAAATAGTTTTGTGGCCCATGAGTAGCCCCTCCACCATAGTATAGTGAAAAGAGTGTAAGTTAGAGGTCCTGGGTTCAAGTCCCTGCCATTCGCGACCTATGTGATTGCCACCAGGCAGGTAGGTGGCGTAGTGAATAGAATGTTGGCCCTGGAGTCAGAAGGACCTGAATTCAAGTCTAGCTTCAGACACTTGCTAGCTGTGTAACTCTGAGCAAGTCACTTAACTCTGTTTGCTTCTGTTTCCTTATCTGTAAATTAAGAAAAATTAAGAAAACCTCAAATGGGGTCATGAAGAGTCAGACACAACAGAAACCAAACAAGTGATCAGCAAGTGATCTCCACCAAATCGCTTTTTCTCTCTATATCTTAGTTTTCTAATTTGTAAAATGGGTTAGATTTTAAAAGACCTTTGACATCCCTTCCAACTCTAAATCCATCTTCCTACATAAATTTTGGTTCTCTTTTCACCTTTTCTACAACAACTGGAATTTTCTTTGTATAGAGACTGTTTTTAAAAGGGGGGAGAGGGTGTGGAACTCATCCTGAAATTTTTCTCTGGTGGTTCCTACTCTGGCAGATCAAGTTCTTGGAGCTCAGGGAACAGGGACTCGACATCTGGTGACTCAAGATCTGCAAGCTCTTCAGGGCAAGGAAAAGGTAATTAGCGTCAAATGCTTTCATTGCAATTGTGTTTTTATGTGCAATGTAGAAATATAATCAATATATACGATTTGTTATCCCCTCCCCAGAGAAGATCACAACATTCCAAGACAGGAATTCTTAACTTGGGGTCCACAGACAAATCCCCAAGGGACCTATGGACAGATTTCAGGGGTTGGGGTTTGTGAATTTGGATAACAAAGAAGAAATATAGCTTTATTTTCACTAACCTCTAACTGAAATTTAGCATTTCCCTTAATTATTTAAAAACATTTATTCTGAGAAGGGGTGTATAGGCTTTACCAGGATTCCTAAGGATCCATGATGAGAAAAAAAGGTTAATCCCTGCTTTAAATCATTGCAGTAGCTTAAAATTCCACATTAAAAAAAAAGTTTTGATGATACTTTTTTGAATATTACTTTAATATCCCAGTATTCCCTTGCCTATGTAGGAAGAAAGAAAAAAGAAAGAGGGAAGGAAAGAAAGAAAGAAAGAAAGAAAGAAAGAAAGAAAGAAAGAAAGAAAGAAAGAAAGAAAGGAAGGAAGGAAGGAAGGAAGGAAAGGAAGGAAGGAAGGAAGGAAGGAAGGAAGGAAGGAAGGAAGGAAGGAAGAAGGAAGGAAGGAAGAAGGAAGGAAGGAAGAAGGAAGGAAGGAAAGAAAAAGAAAGAAAGAAAGAAAGAAAGAAAGAAAGAAAGAAAGAAAGAAAGAAAGCCACTAAGCAAAATAAACTGGCATGTGTGTCTATCCATCTATCTATCTATCTATCTATCTATCTATCTATCTATCTATCTATCTACCTGACAGCACATGCAGTATTCTATAGCTGCAGCCCACCACCCCTCTACCAAGAGGAGGGAAATGTCATCATTAGGCCTCAGGACTCAAGATTTCTCATGGAACTAAATTGAATCCAGATCCAAACTTGTATTTTTATGATTTACATTTAGGTCTCTGCATTTCCAAATTCTGACCTGCTCATTATTTCTTTTTTTTTTTCCTTTTTCAGATTCCAACAAAACCAGAGTAACCAAAACCATTGTAGAGGAGGTCGTGAATGGCAAGGTTGTCTCATCACAAGTCAGTAATATTTCCGAGGTCAAGGTCAAATAAACAAGTTTGGAGTCAAGAGTGCCTTTCAATGAAACAAACAGAAAGTCACAAATGAAGAAACCTTTTTGGACCAAGCCAGAATCTTGAAGAGTCCAAGGAACTTGCTTCAGTCCCCCAGTGGATGAATTCCTCATCAAAGTTTCTGCTTCTTTTTCCTTTCTTATTAGAATGATCTGTGCCAAAATCGAAATGACAACTTATATTAAATTGTTTCTGTGCTTCAATAAACTTACTTTTTTTTGCAAGTTCATTAAACTTGTATTAAAGATGTATAAATGTTTGGGGGTGGAGAAACTGGACATGATTTCATTGGTGAGGGGAACCTCCCAGCAAGGAAGCTCCCTCTACCAGTACAGATCAATACCTAGTCTACAACTTGGCATGTTGGGAATGGGGAGAGGGAGTAGAAGGGGTGCTGCTAAGAGGTTAAGGAACTTGTCCAGGGTCATTCAATCAGTATATGTCAAAGGCAGGATTTGAACACAGTTCTTACTGTCTCTGAGGCAAGCTTTCCATCTGCTAGACAACCACCCATCTCTAGGCCTGGATAGTTTAAAGAGCTCATGTTCCTGAATTAAGCTGTCAGTCATGGTCAGTCATAATAGCCCTTCAAGATTTTTTAGTATGGCATTTTCCTTAAGATTAGTATTATTAGTTATCCTTCGTAAGTAAGATCCTTATTTTACATAGAAGAAAGACAATTCTGTTTTTCTCAAGCTCATACAGAAAATGACCTTTCCACTTAAGATTAGACTTTCCAATCCCTGAACTCCAAGTTAACTGCTTAGCTTCCAGAGGCAGACAAGAGAAATAAAGCCAGTCAGTCTTTACTGAGCATCAATGCCCAGGCTTCATGCTAAATGCAGGGCACTATGGCAGATAGAAAATGACTATGAGAGATGGCTCCTGCCCTCAGCTATGGGAGCAATCTAAAACACAAAAGAATTAGCAAATAATCCAAGAAACTATAAGATGAAATGCTTCAGCATGATGGTACCAGGTAAAAGTGCTACAGGCAATGCAGAGAGACCGTTATTCCAGGGACATGTAGGAAACAGGTCTGAATGGATTCCTCTCACAGACTCAAGTCAATCAACAAGCATTTATTAAGTGCCTACTATGTGCTCAGCTCTGTTCTAGGAACTGAGGAGAGAGACAGAGAGACAGAGACAGAAACAGAGACAGAGAGACAGAGGGAAGAAGGAAGGAAGGGAGGGAGGGAGGGAGAGAGAGAGAGAGAGAGAGAAGAGAGAGAGAGAGAGAGAGAAGAAAGAAAGAAAGAAAGAAAGAAAGAAAGAAAGAAAGAAAGAAAGAAAGAAAGAAAGAAAGAAAGAAAGAAAGAAAGAAAGATCCCTAACCTTCTATCTATATCTGAAATATAGTCCTATGGTTAATAGTGAAACCAGGTTAAGAATGACCTTAAAAGTCAAACAGATGCAAAGAAAATAAAAGAAAATGCACTTCTCTCCCTTCTTTGCAGAGATGGGGGACTCCTGAGTGTGCAACAAGGCATACATAGCGTCAGACTCTATTGGTGTTGGCTAGGTTTGCTGAACTGTTTTCTCCTCTCTTCTCCCTTTTTTTTTTTCTTTCTTACAAGGGATAGCATTCTGGGGAGGGATGGTGGGAAGAGGAATGTGATAAAAAAAAAAGCTTAATAACTGGCTCTCTGAAAGAAAATTGTTCACATGACAAACTTCTAAGCTTAATCTGAGTTGTTAACATTTTCTCCAGCACTTTCTTAAGTCTAGACAATCAACAAAACAGATAATCAAGCACTGATTTCTAGCGTTTGCCACTATCCAAGATGCAAATGCTCAAACTGAACGTTTTAACGATCAGTTCTCTGATGCAAGTAAGAGCTGGCTCCAGCACACTCATTGGAGGAAAAGGAGATAGATATAGATACAGGCATAGGTACAGGGAGGTATAAGTATAGGTATAGGTATAAGTGTAGATAGGGGTGGCTAGGTGACTCAGTGGATAGTGTGCCAGGTTTGGAGTCAGGAAGACTCATCTTCCTGAGTTCAAATCTGGTCTCAGACACTTACTAGTGTGTGACCCTGGGCAAGTCACTTAACCCTGTTTGCCTCAGTTTCCTCCTCTGTAAAATGAGCTGGAGAAGGAAATGGCAAACCACTCCAGTATCTCTGCCAAGAAAACTGCAAATGGGGTCACAGTTAGATACAACTGAAAATGACTAAACAACAGCAACAATAAATAAATGTAGATATAGATATACATATATATCCAAATATACATATATGGAAATGAGGGTAATGTTAAAAAAAGATTTCTAGTAAAAATGTTTGTCAGGCAAAGGAGCTCATTTCCTTCCTGTTTTTTCCCCCTTAATCTAATCCCAGCCAACCATTTCTTTCTCTTGTCTGGATCCCGTCCCGGTCAAAAAATCATGAAACAAGAGAGACTTGACTTTCATGTCATAAAAGTGTCCCCCCTACCTCTTTCTACTTAGCTGGAACCATCACAATAATATGATCCTCAGACACCCAAGAGATAAGGGCTCTCTCACCCCTCCCCCTAATCAAAATCTACTTACTCATGTGATCATGGGGAAAAAATGATAAATGGTGATAAGCTTCCATTCCAACGGTACTTACAAGAAACAAAAAAATCTTAAGCTATAGAAAAGACTCTCTAACAGTGGAATTCCAGGCATCAACAAATAAGTTGGGGGAAAAGGAAGGAGAGGGCCAGCTTTGGGAAAGGAGGGAGAAAAAGGGACTTATTGGTGCCCTGAAATCAAATATTGGTTTGGTTTAGCACCAGAGGAAGAAAGGGCTGTTGCCAGATATTGTACTCATTCATGGATAAGCGGCACTCAGAGAGAGCAATGTTTTGATAGAAAGCCTCTGAGGCCTTTTATCTGGGCCAGCTCTGGGTGTTCAGACAACTCTCTGAGGCCTTTTATCTGGGCCAGCTCTGGGTGTTCAGACAACTCCAGCGTTCAGCAACTCTTTCTGGTCTAAAAAGTCTGAGACAGCTACGAAAGCTCCAATAATAGTCCCCTTTGCCCACCAAAAGCCACATACCAACTGGGTTCTTGGTTGGAATGTTCATGCTCTGTTCTGTTCAAGTGTAGATGGGTAACATTTCCTGAGGTGAAGGTCCTCTTTCATCAGGGCTATCCCCACTCATTTCAGGGCTAGAGTCCTCTGAACCTGACTACCATAAGTTCTTACTCATTTTTCTTCTAGGAAGGGTACAGAGGTCTATAGGGCTAGAGAAGTGATCATGTAGGTGGCTGCTTAAACCATCCAGAAGGCCACTGCTGCTGCTGACCACCAGCTGTATTGGACAATTGCCACTTTCCTCACTGCATGCCAGAAAATTTCCCGCATAATGGGAAAATACCCCCCATGTCCCTTTTATGAGATGGTTAACATGAAATAGGATGGAATAAACATTTAAGTATTACCTACAATGTGCTCGGCACTGTACTAAGTGCTTTATAAATATTCTCATTGAGGGTGAGATGACCATTACATCTGAAAAGGAAATCCTCAACATTAATAGCTAACATTGATAGAGCACTTTGAAGTTTCAAAATTCTATAGTCAAAGTCTTGGAATGACTGTCTCAAAAGGAGACCAAATAGAAAAGATGTCAAACCGACTACAAAACTCCCAAGTGCTGCCCAAACCAGATGAAAATTTAATTGGGACATGTTTAATAAAATAGATAACATTTGTTCAGTTGTTTTTCAGTAGTGTCTGACTCTTTGTGACCCCATTTGGGGTTTTCTTGGCAGAAATACTGGAGTAGTTTGACATTTACCTCTCCAGCTCATTTTACAGATGAGGAACTGAGGCAAACAGGGTGAAGTGACTTGCCTAGGGTCACACAGCTAATAAGTATCGGAGACAAGATTTGAACTCAGGTCTTCCTGACTCCAGACATGGTGCTCTGTCCAGTGTACCACTTAGCTGCCCTTGTTGTACCACTGCTCTAATGGGAAGAACTGCAAGGCCACCAAAAACAGGAAGAAGTGATGAGAGTAAGGGCTTCATGTCACAAGTGGTGACAGTGGGTCAGCACAGGAAACCCAAAATATTTAGAACCAGGTACTGAGAAAACTAAGAGATCCATGTAAACACTCTCTTCTTAAATACCACTATAAAATAGCAGTAATGTTGTGGTTTCATGGTGTGTTATGGTAGCACCATCTCAAAGAATTCAGAGTCAGACCACCTCTAATTCAAGTATAGGCATTTATTGAGGATTGATGCCCTTCAGAAGTGGGCTAGGTTCCAAGAGGAACCAGCAACTTCAGAGAAAGCAAGATGGATTTTTATAGGGTAAAGATGCAATTACATAACAGAAATTATGAACATTAAAAAGGCAGGAGGGGTTTGTCACGGGATTAGGTAATAGGGTTGGGGTCCCTTCTGTGGTTCGGTGGTCAAACATCCTGGTCATGCTGCCCTCTGACTGGTTAGCTATTGTGGTCCTGTCTCATCAAGATGGATAGTTAGATGTTGTGGTCCTGTGTCGGGCTAAATGAATGATGTGATTGTGGTTGAGTACAACAACACACCTGTTCAAATATGTGAACTGAATCTGGGGCAGAGGCTAGCTACAGGCGATGGCTACATTAAGTCTGGGGGTCTGTGGGGGCTAGATTTTGTGGTTAAATCAAGACATGCCTGCTATTCAGTGGGGCCCACTAGGAAGTGAGAATATTGGGGCTGGGGGCACTTTGATTAGGATTCCATCAGTAACCCATCCTGAGAGAAAGCTTTGGGAAATTTGAATGCAAGTGCCAAGAGTGTGGGTCATGATACATAATAGAGCACATCACAAAAGTCTTAGTGCAGCTTTAAGCTTTAAACTGCACAAAGACTTCTGGGACACTCTGTATAATCAATAATAGTATACAGGTATATGTATTATGTGAATGTGTATATATAATCTAATTGTGTGTCTATATATAGATAATATGTGTGCATATACATATAGAACAATTTTAAGTGTGTATAATTGTACATGTGTGTATGCAAATATAATATACCTGTGTGTACATATGCATTATATGTGTGTGGTTGTGTATAGATCTATATAATATGTTTGCATGTATGTATGTATATGTATGTGTAAGTAATGAGTTCCAAAACCACTATTTAAGGAGGGGATCCAAGATAGTCATGTCTTCATTTCCTACCCTGCTGTACTCCTTTGATTTCACAACCTTTTTCTCTGCCCCTCTCCGTTTTCAGCTTTTTTGCATGTGTTTGCTTCCCCATTAGACTGTAAAATTTTTGAGGGCAGGGACCCTCCCCCCCCATTTGCATCCCTAGCATCAAGCACAGTGCTTGGCACATAGGAGGCCCTTAACAAGTGTTTATTGATAACATTATGGAGTGCCTGACCAAATAAAGACCTGGGTTCAAATCCTCCGTCTATCATTTACTAGCTCTGGGACTATGACAAGTCACTTGACTTCTCACAGCATTCTTTTCCTCATCTGCAAAATGGGAATAACAATGCTCTAGTACCCAGGGCTTAGGCCAATATTTGGCACTGAGTAGGCACTTGCTAAATGTTTATCGACTGACTAACTGAAAGGATCTTAGACACCATCTACTTCACCTTCTCCGTTTTACATCTTGGAGCCTAGAAGGCAAAGGAAATTGCTCTAGGAAGTGAGTAGCAAACCTGAGATTTGAACCCACATCCTTAGACTCCAAATTTGGTGCTCATTCCACAACAACCATGAATCATGCTTTGATAGAAAAATTAACCTTGCAAAAAAACAATACAGTAGGCAGAACCACTCTTCTGGAAACAATTATCTCTATAATTGGTCTATCCCACGGAGACTTGACATCAAAGACAGGTTTAAGATTCTAAGTCACACAAATGAATTATGTAAAGGGCTGAAACATCCAAGTGGAAAACCAAGGATAGTTTACAAGAGGCTCAAACTATGGTAACAAAACAACCAGAACATTGAGACTTCCTTCTTTATCTTCTCCCAAAACATAACAACAGACCTCCCACCACATTCTGGCCAGCCACAATAAGATAATAACCAAGCTAAGATAATAACTAAAGCATAAAACCACCTTTCAGAGTAAAGAACACTTTATCTTAAGTGAAATCATTAAAACTAAATACACCCTGAATATCTGAGCCTCCACTGAGTATTCAAGGTATTTTCAATGTTTTCAGAGCTCAAGTTTCTTAGATAGAGAGACGGACAGACAGACAGACAGACAGACAGACACATAGAGATAGAGATAGACTTGGCTGCAGCTAAAACATTAGGTCTCAGCATGATGGGTCCCGATGTTAGCCATGTCACTGAGTTAAAGAGATAGCTTTCTATTAGTTAATACGACAGGGCACCCTGGAGTCAAAAGCCAGAGTCTGTTCCAAAAGGACAACTAATCCTCAGAGCTTAGTACACAGAAGGCACAGGATTGCATTAAGTGTAAAATAATTGTGGCTCACCCTTAGCAAAAACACAAATGTGTCACACTCTCTACAAGTCACTGAAACCTGTCTCTTGTTCTATATGCCTGCTCTGAACATAGAAAGATAGACATAGGGGTAGCTAGGTGGTGCAGTAGATAGAGCTCCAGCCTTGGAGTCAGGAGGACCTGAGTTCAAATCCGGCCTTTGACACTTGAAACTTACTAGTTGTGTGACCCTGGCCAAGTCACTTAACCACAATTGCCTCACCAAGAAACAAAAGATAGATAGACAGACAGATAGATAGATACACAAATAGAGGGAGGTGGGATAGATAGACAAATAGAGAGACACATAGAGATAGACAGACGCAGAGCGAAAGACACAGAGAGGTGGATAGATAGACAGAGATAGATACATAGAAAAAATAGTGACAGATGGAGAGAGATCGACACATAGATAGATAAAACAGAGAGATAAAGAGACACAAAAATAGAGAGATAGACACACAGAGAGAGACACAGACACAGAGAAAGAGGTAGACAAATAGAGAAATATAGAGAAGATGATAGAGAGATTGGCAGACAAGTGAAGAGAGATAGACACATAGCAATAGATAGATAGATAGATAGATAGATAGATAGATAGATAGATAGATAGATAGATAATTTATTTATTAAGTGATTACTATGTGCCAGGCCTTGTGTTGGGGATATAAATATAAGAAGAAAAAAAAGATAATCAAGTGCTCTAAACTATAAAAAGCATCCCTCCTAGTACTGCTTTGAGAATCACATGAGAAAACATATTAAAGAGCTTTGTAAACCTGTAAGTGTTTTGTAAAAGTGAACCATTATTATGACCAAATCTCTCTTTTTCTCATTAAATGACCTCCTTCCTCTGAACTTCCCTCAATCCCTTCAGTGTCATAGTTACTATTTACATGACTTTGGACAAATCACTTCTTCTCTCTGGGTCTCAGTTTCCTTTTCTGTAAAATGAGGGGGAATGGTCTGGAAGGGAGAGTCTGCCTGCTCAGCCGTCCTTGGCCATATCGTGAGTCAACTGACACCCAGTTACTACCTTTTGGCTGCTTGAAACAGGGCCAGAATTCAGAGGCTATGAGCTCACTCCTCCCTGACTTGGCTCCAGCCAAAACATTAGGTGTCAGAATGATGGGTCCCAATGCTAGCCATGTGACTGAGTTGAAGAGATAGCTTTCTATTAGTTAATATGGCAGGGCACCCTTGAGTCAAAAGCTGGAGTCTCTTCCAAAAGGACAACTAGTCCTCAGAGCTTAGTATACAGAGGGCACAGAATTGCACCAAATATAAAAGAATTGTGGCTCACTCTTGGCAAAAACACACTCTCTACAAGTCACTGAAACCTGTCTCTTGTTCTGTATGCCTGCTCTGAAACTAAGATTGTCTAGGATATGTGACTCCTGTTGAAACACTCCTATTGCAACTTCTGCTGACTACTATTGCCAACTGTCTGATTTCCCCTGATGAAGTCACAAATGGATAAATGCCTACCTATAACTGGGATATGATATATATCACATGACTTAAACTTGATTCTTAATGACACATAAAATGAGGGCTTTATTTTCTTTTCTTCTTGTTAGTATCATTTCACTTTTTTAAATTAAGAAACATTTTTTTCCCACTTCCTCTCCCAACTGGATAAAAAGAAAAGGAGAAAGAAAAGCCTTGTATCAAATGAACATAATCAAATAAAACAAATTCCCAAATTGGCCATGTCTAAAAATGTATGCCTCATTCTGTATCCTGAGCCCAGAGGAGGTGGATAGCATGCTTCATCTCTGGAATTGCAGTTTGTCATTGCATTGATTGCTGCATAGGACTGAACAATCAACACTTTACGATTGTGGTCTTGGAGAAGACTTTTCTTTTTTCTTTTTTTTTTTTTTTTTGGCTAGGCAATGGGGTTAAGTGACTTGCCCAGGGTCACACAGCTAGTAAGTGTTATGTGTCTGAGGTCTCATTTGAACTCAGGTCCTCCTGAATCCAGGGCTGGTGCTCTATCCACTGCACCACCTGCCTGCCCCTAGAGAAGACTTATGAAAGTCCCTTAGACAGCAAGGACATCAAATAAGTCAATATTTAAAGACATTAATTCAGACTATTCACTGGAAGATCAAATACTGAAGCTTAAATACTTTGGTCACATAATGAGAAGACAGGATTTATTGAAAAAGACCCAAATGTTGGGAAAGATTGAAGGCAAAAGGAAAAGGAGATGGAAGAGGATGAGACAGATAGATAGTGTCATGGAAACAATTAACATAAACTTAGACTTCAGGAGATAGTGGAAGATAGAAGGGCCTAGTGTGCTATGATCTATGGGGTCATGAAGAGCTGGACACAGCTGAACAATTAACAACAACATTGCATTGATCAGAGTTCTCAGGTCCTTCTAAGCTGTCTTTCTTGACAATGTTATTAATATATAAATTGTTCTTCAGGTTCTGCTCACTTCACTCTGTATCAGTTTGTACAGGTCTTCCCAGGTTTCTCTAAAACTGTAATTTCTTATGCACAATAATATATATTACATTCATATGCCACAATTTGTTTAAACTTCCCTAATAAGTGGGCACTGTCTTAGTTTCCAGTTCTTTGTCCCCACTGATCTCCTTTAAACAAAAATGGGTCTTTTTATCTTTCTTTGATTTCTTTGGAGTATAAGCCTAGTAGGAGTATGGCTGGGTCAAAATAAAGGAGACTTTAGCCAAAAAGTCTAGAAAGGAATAAAATAAGTCTAAAACAAAGGAAAGTTACCTATAATGTAGCAACCTGCTTCAAGAAACAAGAATGTCATGATAGTAAACATCTGGGAGGTGGGGGTGGACAGGTAGAAGACTATCTTCTACCTCATGTATTCAAAAATTCTAGGCATTTCACACTTCTAGTTAGTGAAGCTAAGCTATAAAATTTAGTAGGCAGAAAGACGCTCATTTCAGGAGAGCTTCTTAGGGAGAAACTCAGAGAGGATAAATAGACCAGAAGAGAACTGCAGCTTCCCTGGAGACTCCACTGAAGCAAGTCTGGGGCACTGATCTGCCAGAATCAGCAGAGACAAAGAGTAGAACCAAAAAGACAAGGCAGGCTTCTTACAGAGAGGAAAAAAGTGATTAGGAGGAGCTGGCTGGACAGAGAGGGCTGGGAAGAGGCTGCCCAGTATCTGAAAGTTCTAAGAAAGGCATAACCTAAGCTGAAAAGAGACAAGCTCTCTATTTGTGCCCATAACAGTAGCTCTCTGTTAGTAGCAAAGGTAAGAAAGTTCCATGTTTGATCACAGTTGGATTTTAACACACCATTGCACATATTTTTGCTAGGTGGCATGATGGATAGAGTGCTGGACATGGAAACATGAAGTTCTGAGCTGAAATCTGATCTCAAACACTAGCTATTCAACCCAGGGTGAGTCACTTAAACTTCTGTCTGCCTCAGTTCCCTCAACCTAAAATGGGGATAACATACCACCTTTCTGCTAAGGTTGTTGCAAGGATCAAATGAGATATTTGTAAAGCATTTAACACAGAGCCTGGAATATAGTAGGTACTGTATAATTTAATTATGTTTATTATGTATAATTATAATTATGTACAAATGTTTATGCCCTTCCTTTCCCCTCTCCCATTAGGTACTGAGAGTACAAAGACAAAAATGAAAGTCTCTATTTTAAAGAGCTTATTGTCAAGTGTGGGAAATTATGTAGAGAGATAAGCAAAGACAAAGATAGATAGATAGATAGATAGATAGATAGATAGATAGATAGATAGATAGATAGATAGACATATGAACATACTATAGAGTTATAATTACTAGATAGATGACAGCTAGCTAACTATGTAGATTGGAGGGAGAGAGAGAGAGAGAGAGAGAGAGAGAGAGAGAGAGAGAGAGAGAGAGATTATAATCATTTCAGTGAACCAAGTAGGAGCACCATCAACCAGGGAGATCAGAAAAGCCTCATATAGCAGGTACTTCATTTGAGCCTTGAAGGAAACTAGGGATGCCATGAGGCAAAGGAGGAAGAGTGTTCCAGGTACAGGGGTCAGCCTGTGCAGAGACAGAGAAGTAGGAGATGAAAAAGGTCACCTGGAAAAACATGAAAAATCATTAAATTCTGTAAAAAAAAAATTCATGCTTCTCACTCAAGAGAAACTTACTGGAGCTAGCAATATGCAAAGTATTAATCCCTAGAATTGCTAAAGCTGCAAAAACAGCTTTTTCATTCAAACCCAAAAAAAATCTATAACATGAGTTCTACTATCACAGAGGGAACTCTAAATCAAGCTTTTTATTATTTACTAATAATTCCAATTTTTAAAGCTCTAGGAATTTTTGTGCAATGGAGGCTTTCATTTTGCAAGGTTTGGGATGGGGTTATTCTCTTTTCCCACTGGATGGTTATGCCTTCCACTCATCAAAGTTTCCACGCAGGTCCAATGACATCAGAGCTTGTGACTGATATCATAATCACCGAATGTTGGAGTTGAAAGCAACTTTCCAGATCATTTAATCCAATCTCCCACCCAAGAAAGGAATATTCTCTACAATATTCAGTTTCTACTTGGCAACCACAACTGACTAAGATGTTCATACCTCAGGCAGAATCCCATTCCACTTAGAGCTAGCTTCAACTATGCTTGTCTCCCTTATACCGAGTAGCAATCGACCTTCCACTGGTTCTAATACTGCCCTCTGCAACTGCACAAAATACGAGGATGGCCCCATCTAATGTTATAATTGATTCTTTCAAATCATGACTTTATATAGAAATACAGTGTGGGTGTGATGGGTAGCTAATGCCATAGAAACAGTATTACAAATGCATTCCTTTGGTGAAGGGAGATTATCAGGCACCCAGCTAGAAAGCCCAGGGCTGAATGTAGGTGGAAAGAGTTATGACTAAAGGTAGGAGATTGGGACTTTGCCCCAGAGCTAGAAATTTCGAGAGCCTTGACACTACTTGTAGTCCTTTTGCAGCAGCAAACAACTGAGCTTACCACCCAATTAGTAAGAATAATCAGTTAAAATAGGAAGCTATCAATGTCCTACCTCCCTCTCCCAGCTTTTGAACCCTACTTGAAATACTCCTTAGCTTGTAGCAACCTCCCCAACAATACTTTGGGCATGTTTTGCATTACTTGCCCAAGGGCTTACAGTTGATAGTTCTGGGTCTATATGAGAGGCAGTTAGATGGCTCAGCGGATAGAGCACTGGGCCTGGAGACAGGAAGATCCAAGTTCAAATCTGGCCTCAGACACTTACCAGCTGTGTAACCCTGGGCAAGTCACTTAACCTCTATTTGTCTTAATCCACTGAAGAAGGAAATGGCACACCACTCCAGGATCTTTGCAAAGAAAACCCTATGTGAGATCATGGAGAGTCAGACACAACTGAACGACAATGAGAGTCAGAGCTGGGATCCCATGACACTCTGGCTCCAGACAGCTAAGCTAAGTGGAGAAGATGGGGTGATCCTAGGCATGGAAGAACTCTAAGAAGAAAAATATTGAGTTGAACTTAGCTGAGTAGGCCACTAAGTGGCTACGGATATTGGAGTAGCTGGGGTAGTTCTTCAGGAATTGAAAACTGAACAGGTGGGAACTCAACAGAGAGCTATGAGGAGATCAGGATCCCTATATTACTGGACTGATTGCAAGTTACAGCAGGGTTTCACAATATTAATGTACTGTAGCTAGTTGTAACATATCAATGGTGTTTTATAAGGGGTATGTATGGTGGTATATCATGGTATCTCATACCCTCTCCCACATGAGGACCCTTCAAGACTTAAAGAAGAAGATTACAATCTCCAGACAACATGTGGCACAATGACATTGATATTAGTGATTTAAGTTTTTTCCTTCTCTGGTGAAGAGCACTGAGCCTCCACCAGGTGGGAGGTCCTCTCTCACCTGCTGCCACCATGAAGCCAAGAGGAAATGGTCCAGCTATTGCTGAGAGTGATAGCAGGAACGATAGAGGCAGCGGCCTCCTACTCCCTCCTTACCCAGACCAAGGTGTGACCTGTGAACATGGACCTCTGTTTTCTGCCTCTTTGCATTTGTACTTTTCTGCTCTTAAGTGAAGGAACAGGTGTGAGCTTAAGGGTCCTGGATGTCAGGGGAAAGAGATGCCAGAGGGAAGTCTAGAAGATGGAGTCTGTGCCAGACTTTGTGGATAATCTAGCCCGGTGAGGAGCAAAGTTCTCAGCCCAGCCCCACATAGAAATGGGTCAATTCAGCCAAAGGGAGTAATACTAACTCAGGCATCTGTTTTGTCAAATTCGAAAGTGAACTTCATGCGGTGAATGTCAAGTAGAAATGGCTTTCTGTCCGAGCCCACTCTTCCTAAGAACCAAAGCGGTAAAGGAGGGAGTGTGCCCCAGTTCAGGGGAAAGTCTGTACTTCTGTTTTTGCTATTTTGTTGTTATTCAGTAATTTTCTGTTGTGTCCGTCTCTTCGTGACCCTATTTGAGGTTTTCTTGTCAAGATACTGGAGTAGTTCGCCATTTCCTTCTCCAGCTCATTTTACAGATAAGGAAACTGAGGCAAACAGGGTTAAGTGACTTCCCCAAGGTCACAAGCTAGTAAGTGTCTGAGGCCATATTTGAACTCAATAAAATGAGTCTTCCTGACTCCAGGCTTAGCGCTCTAACCATTGTGCCATGCACCTACCCCTGTTTTTGCTGTCCTCTCAGTAAATATAACCTTGTAAAGCTGTAGCATGTGCAGTGGCCACATACCAGTAAAACTGTCTCAGCAGACAGGGTGAACCAGGTTGAGGGTAACCAACAGGTCTCAAACCTGTTGGTGGGTTAGGGAAATGTCAACCCCAAGCATTTGAAGACTTCCCCCTGTAATATGGGCAGATGAGAATAATTTGTTCCAATGGCCATGAAGAAGACTGAAGCAGGCACTGTGGAGCACTTAGAGTCAGAGACTGAAGACACCAGGGGTATTCACTGCGTCCTGGGCCATCGCCAGTGATCCTGACTCTTGTCCTGCCACTGAACTTCAACGACTCAGGAAGAGAGAGCGAAGCTGACGACTTTGCACAATTCTACCTCACTTAATTCCAGTCCATGCACAAGTTAAGACATCGCCCCATGATGTCACTGGTCCTCTTCAAAAACTAAGGACCAACAACAATCACTTTGTAAAAGCTAAACAAAGTCAATGGATACTTAGGTTTTTTCCTCTGAAAGAATGTTTAATTAAACATTTTTTTTCTTTTACCTAGGAAGAAGGATAACTAAGACAAAGAAACAAATATGAATGTAAGGTACACTAAAGTATATGAAAGGAAGTCCATAAAGAATTAGCACAGAATGACTCTCATGAAATTTGATTTTTATATATAGTATATATACACACACATACATATGTATATATACACACACACACACACACACACACACACATATATATATATATATACACATACATATATAGATTCCTGCTGAACGTGAGACTTTGCTAACACCACCAGAAAAAGAAACTGACCCTCATGTCAACTTGCTGATTTATTTCAAAGGTCTTGATATCAGGCATAATGAAGATAATTTAAATTTGTGGCAAGGCAATGAAGATCAGATTTTTGATCCACTTTGCCACCTCTAGAATTCTGAGCTCAAAGTCATTTTGTTTTTGTTTTTGTTTTTCAACTACAGTATTTAAATCCAGTAAGAAGAGAATCTTCCATGTAGGCTAACCTACCTTCAAATCTAGTAGGACAACAACCTTTAGAGGAGATTGACTGATAAGAAGCAGTTTAACTTTAAATTAATGAGTTATTTTGCCTACTATACCTACAACCTAAATACTTTTAAAAGAAAAGACCTAAAATTTTATCAGTTAAGAGATGTCATAGAGAATTATAAGATATTATGAGGTAAGATTGCATGACTTGAAAAAATAAACAAATTAATTAATAGATAAATAAGTGAATGAGTAGAAGAATAAAGAAACTAATTAGTTAATGTCTATATGCATAAAGATTAATATGATTAATCAATCAATAAGCATTCATTAAGCTCTTACTATGTGCCAGGCACTATGCTAAAAGCTGGGGATACAAAAAGAAGCAAAAGACAGTTCCTGCTCTCAAGGAGCTTACAATCTAATGGAGGAGGCAACATGGAAGCAAATACATACAAAGCAAGCTATACAGGATAAATAGAAAATAATTAACAGAGAGAAGGCACTAGAATTAAGAGTGGATGGGGAAGTAAAAGAAGGGATTTTAGTTGAGACTTAAAGGAAGCCAAGGGGGTCAGTAGGTACAATGGAGGAGAGAGAACATTCCTGGCAAGAGGGACAGCCAAAGAAAATGCCCAGAGCTGAGAGATGCCCAGGATCACATGCCTAATAAGTATCAGAGGCAAGATCTAGATCAAGGTATTTTCAACTCCAAGCCATCAATCTATGCATTATGCCTCAACTTTCCTACTTTTTTTAGGGCTGGGATATCTAGAACTATGATTACATAAGTCATCAAGAAACGTTTATTAAGTTTCTACTACGTACCAAGCACTGGAAACTCCTTGTATGATGAGCAACAAATTTATAAATAATAGTATAAGGGGCAGCTAGGTGGTACAGTGGATAGAGCACCGGCCCTGAAGTCAGGAGGACCTGAGTTCAAATACGGCCTCAGACCAAACACTTGACACTTACTAGCTATGTGACCCTGGGCAAGTCACTTAACCCCAATTGCCTATAAATAAATAAATAAATAAAAATGGGGGGAAAAAATTATAGCATTAACAGAGTTGTCTTTCACACAAGAGTGTTTAAATAGCCTGCCAATGGTCACACAGGTAGTGTGTCACAGGTAGGATTAGAATGCAAGTCTTCCTGCCTCCAAGTCCAGCAAATAATCTTTTTTTTTAAATGTAATGCAGGCTTCTGGGAAAATTTCACAATTCTGATCTCATCTTCTTACATACATTTAAAGAACTTCAACAGTAATCAGAGGTATGCTAAAATCCATAACACTCAGCTTCTATGTTATGTGTTTTTAAATCCTCATATCATCAAAAGACATGGGAGTCATCAGATGCCACACAGGATGAGGATTTGCCCCATGCTATTACCTCACTTTGTAATCTCTGAACCAGCCTAAAAAAAGACTATCAGGTCATTCCATCTGGGGGAAAAAATGACCCATCTACCATGTCATTCCAAAGAAAAATAAATGATTATCAGTCAGCCACAAAAATGGAGAAAATGTGTGTGGGGGCCTAAAATACGACAGAAGAAAATAAATGCTTAGCTAGGCTGAAATCACATCAAGATACAAGCTTCATTCCTCTAAGGATGAGATAATCAACACCCAGAGGCATCTTCAGTACCTTTAAACAAATATAGAAGACGGTTTAACAAATAATTAATTAAAATAATTTAGGATTGCAGATGTCATTAAAAAACAAAAAAGCCTTTGAGTGATCAGTATCAGGCATGAAACACCCACTTTACCCTGTATAAAAAGGCTATTAATTGATATCTCTCTGAACACACTGCTGGAGGAACTTACTTTGGGAGGGTTGAAGTGGGAACATCATGTCATATTCTGTCCAAAAGTCAAGTCTTTGGCAGTTCAGTTCTGGCCAAGGGAGAGGAGGAACCATAGGGAAAAAGCCTAGTCTGGGGGATTGCTCAGGTAGAGGCTTCAGTGGTACCTTTGGCGGATACACTTTTGGTGGGGGGGGAAACTGGCTTCTCTCTGGCAATGAAAAGGGAACCATGCAAAACCTGAATGATCGCCTGGCAATCTACCTAGACAAGGTCCGAGCTCTAGAAGAGGCAAACACTGAGCTTGAATATAAAATCAAAGAATGGTATAAGAAATTTGGGCCTGGCAGTACCGGCCACAGAGAAAATCAGGACTATTCTGAGTATTACCAGATAATTGAAGAACTCAAACAAAAGGTAAGAAATGTTATTATTGCTAAGAATTGCAATTACACTAAAAATGATTGGACTAATTTCTTAGAGCATCTTATAACCATATCCATCTTGGCCAAGGAAAATGAACTCATTGAATAATAGAATACGTATTGAGAAATAACCGTGATATTTCTTTTTTAACTTCCTTGTCCTTATATCATTCATGTTAAGAGGAAATAAATAGAATTATTTCGAAGATTCCAAAGCTTGATTCACTAGGAATGAATTGCTAGCATTTGTCACTGTTTCCCAAAATTACATTATCTTATGAAGAAATGTAAAATAATTGTTAAATGAATGTTGTTATTGAAGAACTAGATACTTTGCACATCATCTTGAAAAGCATTGAAGTGGGTGGCCTGCCATCTCATCAACGTTCTATCACAGCACAGAGAAATTTAGTATACATGTCATTATATTTTTTATGTCTAGATCTTGGATTCAACTCTTAGCAATGCCGACATCATGCTCCAGGCTGACAATGTGAAATTAGCTGCTGATGACTTCAGATTAAAGTAAGAGGCAAAGGGTTGGGTGGGAGAGAAAGGAAACCTAATATTAATACAAATCTCACTAATAATAACAGCTATATAGTGCTTTGGGCAGCTGGGTGGTTCAGTGGATAGAGCACTGGGCATAGAGTCAGGACAACCTGAGTTCAAATCCTGCCTCAGATACTTACTAACTCTGTGACCCTGGGCAAGTCCCTTAACCTTATTTGCCTCAGTTTCCTCATCTGTAAAATGAGCTAGAGAAGGAAATGGCAAACCACTATAATATCTTTGCCAAGAAAACCCCAAATGGCATCATGAAGAGTTGGCCACAACTGAAACAACTGACCGACAACATCATAGAGTACTTTAGTCCACAGAGAACTTCTTTCCCAAAGCATACTCTCAGGTAGACAGCACAAATATTATCTTCTTCATAAAGGACAGAGACAATATACCTCAGTTGATTTAGAGGTAGAGGAGCCAGATTGGAATCCTGGCACTGCCACTTACTACCTGTGTGACCTTGGGCAAGTCAGTTCTCTCTGGATCTCAATTTCCTTATTTATAAAAAGAGGAGGTTGGACTAAATTACTTTTAAGATCCCCTTCCTGCTCCAGCATAGGACAGTGGCAAGAGCATCTGGATGCTGTGAAAATCTAAGAGCACCTCGAGTCAGAAGCTGTTGTTGAGTTGTTTCAGCCATGTCCAACTCTTCATGACCCCATTTGGGATTTTCTTGGCAGAGATACTGGAGTGGTTTGCCATTTCCTTCTCCAGCTCATTTTACAGATAAGGAAATTGAGACAAATGGGGAAAGTGACTTGCCCAGGGTCACACAGCTAGTAAGTGTCTGAGGTGAAATTTGAACTCAAGTCCTTGTGACTCCAGGGCCAGCATTCTACCATTTGCGTGGTCTTGGGAAAGTCAATTAACTTCCATGGGCCATAGTTTCATCATCTGTAAAATGAGGGGGTTGAACTAGATACCTTCTGAGATCCTTTCCAATTCTTGATCTACATACCTGTAATCCACTTTGCTGAAGGTTGGAGAGATGATGTAATCTGCCCATCATCATACAGCTAGGAAGCGATTGAACTAGAGCTCCAACCCAAGTCTTCTGATTCCAGATACAAGTCTTCAGACTCAATTTTTCCTTTCCACTATTTCCACTACAATACAGATATTTATAACAGAAAAAAAAGTGCAGAAATAATGTCTATTTCTCAGCAGTGCCTTAGACCTACTGGAACAGGTGAAATCTTAGGAAATGACCACTATTAAATCTTATTTCACATTAATACACTAGAAAATCTCATTGCTCACAGGAATCCTACATAATAGCTAGCACTTATATAGCACATTAAGATTTGCAAGATGCAGCCACTGTGCATTCTCAGAGAGGACACCAGCAAAGCATCAATTCTGTCAGGTCCTATTAAATACTGGTATAGCAATGGACTGTTTATCACCGAAGGAGCAGGTACATAAGCAGACTGGCTCTAGAATAAAGTTTTTTGACCACAGCAACTCTTAAAGTGTCTACTAAGTAACAGAATGGTTGAAATCTACCCCCTCTTCAATCAAATTATAATTTAATCCAATTCTATTTGGTAAAAAGTTATTAAGCACCTATTAAGTGCAAGGAACTGCAAAACAAAATTGAAACAGAAATAATCCCTTACCCTCTTGTTATTCAGTCATTTCAGTTGTGCCCAAATCTTTGTGATTCCATTTGGGGTTGTCTTGGCAAAGATACTAAAATGGTTTGCCGTTACCATCTCCAGCTCATTTTACAGATGAGGAAACTGAAGCAAACAGGGTTAAGCGACTTGCCCATGGTCACACAGTTGACAAGTGTATAAGACCAGATTTTAACTCAGGTCTTCCTGACTCTAGACCTAGCACTCTATTCACGGTGCCACCTACCTGTCCTCATTCCCCCCCACCCTCACCCCGCCTTCAAGGAGCATATATTCTACTAGATAACTGAAGTACTGAAACTTCAAGGCCTTTTTAGTGGGAGGATGACCTGACACCATGGATAGAGCCCTGGACTTAGAGTCAGAGGGCCTGACTTCAAAACCCAGCTCTACCACTTACTAGCTATGTGACCTTGGGGAAGTCATTTAAACTCTCTGGGCCTCGGTCTTCTTATTGTAAAATAAGGGGGTTGGAGCATATAACCTCTAAATCCATGATCTTGAGAAGCCCTTCATAAAGTATTGGAAGGATTAATTTCTGAGAAGAATTATTTCTGCTAATATAGTCTACAACTTTAAAAGTATAAGGCAAAATTTACATCAAAATTATGCCTTCCTTCATTATTTCCAATTTATCCTGTATATAGCTTATTTTTGCATGGTTGTTTGCCCATTTTCTCCCCCATTAGACTGTAAGTTCCTCCAGGGCAGAGACCATCTTTTGCCTTTCTTTGTTTCCCCAGCTCTTAACATGATGTCTTAACATATTGACTGACCAACTCAAAAAAATTGTCGACATTTTTTTAAGGTATGAGACTGAACTGGCCCTCCGCCAGAGCGTGGAATCTGACGTCAACGGTCTAAGAAGAGTCTTGGATGACCTGACTTTGACCAAGACAGACTTAGAGATACAGATCGAAACTCTGTCAGAGGAAGTGGCTTATATCAGGAAGAACCATGCAGAGGTACGCATATATCTAGACACCAAAATAAACATCACCTTTCAAATATTTTGCTTTGTTTATGATAGCAATCTGATGATAAGGTAAAGAAACCGTACTGCGGATGAAGTGAATTCTGCGGCACATTCTTGTTTTCACCAGGTTACTACAGCTCACTAATTGTTCTTAATGCAGGAAATGAAAGGTCTGCAAAAGGCTGCAAGTTCAGACGTGAACGTGGAAATGAACGCTACTCCTGGGACCGATCTGACCAAACTTCTGAATGACATGAGAGCTCAGTACGAAGGCCTGGCAGAACAGAATCGCAGAGATGTTGAAACTTGGTTCAATAACAAGGTAAGTCAAAGGATGCTTGAGGTCATAAACCAAGTTTTGTCATGTCTGATGGCACTCAACCTGCTTCCTGATGGCATCATTTCAGAGCCAGTTGCTGCAGCAGCAGATCTCCTTTGCCACTGATGAATCCAGTTCTGCCAAGACGCAGATATCAGAGCTGAAAAGGACTTTACAGACCCTGGAGATTGAGCTGCAGTCGGCTTTGGCCCTGGTAGGTAAAACATGGAAATGAAAAGCAGGTAGTTGATACAGTAGCTAGAGCACTGTGTCTGGTGTCAGAAAGTCCTGAGTTCAAATGCATCCTCAGATACTTAACTAGTGACCTCTGCTTGCCTTGGGTTCCTCAAATGAAAAATGGGCATCATAACAGCAACCTACCTCCCAGGGTTGGCATGAGGATCAAATGAGATAATATTTGTAAGGTGCCTGGCATTATTCTCCACTTACATATTGTGTTCAGCACGGATAATCCAACAGTCAATCAAGATGCATTTGTGTGCCAGGCACTGAGCTAAGAAGTGAAGCTACCTAGACAAAAACTAAATAGTCCCTGATTTTTCTGGGGAAACTGCACGCACACATTAAAGTATATATAATATATATGCAAAGTAAATACAAGCTAATCTCAGAAAGGAGACATTGGCATGTCTTCATGTCAGAAACAAGAAAGTTACTGAATATTATTATCCTTGGTAAAACTTTCATTCTCAACATTAAGCAATTGTTGGCACAGCGGCTAGAATGCTGGTTCTGGAGTCAGAAAGAGCTGAGTTCAAATCCATCCCCAGACACTTAATGAGCTCTCTGACTCTGGGCAAGTCAATATTTTAATCTCAGTTCCTTCACCTGTAAAATGGGCATAATAATAGCATCTACATCACAAGATTGTTGTGAGGACCAACTGAGATAATTTTTTTTAAAGTGGTTGGGGTTAAGTGACTTGCCCAGGGTCACACAGCTAGTAAGAGTCAAATGTTTGGTCTGAGGTCGAATTTGAACTCAGGTCCTCCTGACTTTAGGGCCGGTGCTCTATCCACCGCACCACCTAGCTGCCCCTGAGATGAAGTTTTTTGTAAAGTGCTTTGTACACCTTCAAGAGCTATATAAATGCTAACTATTATTATTAACCAGAAGTTCATGAACTTTTAAAAAACCATACAACTATTTCAATAGAAATTGTCTCCTCTGTAATCCTTTATTTTTATTTTATGCATGTAAAAATACAGTTCTGAGAAAAGATCTTTAGGCTGTCAAAGGGGTCCATTAAACAAACCAGGTTAAGGACCCTTCCTTAAGAGGCTAGCTCAGACTGCAAGTTTCACACTTTGTTACTGCATCCATTAGCTCACAGGAGAATATTTTCAATGAGCTTGCCAGGATGAAAAACCTGTAAGTGAAATAACTAATGATATCATCAAATCCACTTGACAACATGAGAGCCCCTGAAACACCTCTATTTGTCATAAGGCAAATTTTGTCTTAAGGCTAGAATCCTTATTGAGCTTTGCACTTAGTAGGGTTTTGGGTTTTTTGTTGTTGTTGTTGTTTTTGACCCAAACTTGAGATTTCATCACTTTGAGCATCTCCTGATGGGAAAACTGCTTCCATCAATGAATCTCTGGGATGAGTCTGTAATGCCTGTAACATCTAGTTGCCTGACACTGAGAGGCCAGGAGGCCATATCAATCATTAAATCAGTCAGTCAGCTAACAAGTGTTTATTCAGTGCCTACTTTATATGCCAGGCCCTGTGCTAAGCCCTGGAGATACAAAGAAAGGCAAAAGACAAGTCCCTGCCCTCAAGGAGCTGGCAATCGAATGGGCTAGACAACATGTAAATAACTAGGTCCGTACAAAATATGGAGGGCGTCCCAAAAACCTTAGTGCTGTTTTAAGCTATTAAAGCTAAAAAGGTATCAGAGGTTTAAGACTGGCTGAGATTTCGGGGACGGACACTCTATAAAAAGAGTAGACCGAAGGGAATCACAGAGGAGAAAGCACTAGCAGCTGGAGGAACCACAGAAGTCCTCTTGTAAGAACTGCTCTTTGAACTGAGTCTTGAAGGAAGCCAGGGACGTCAACAGCTGGCGGTGAGGAGGAAGTGCGTCCCAGCCCGGGGCAAAATGCAGTCAGCAGATTAGAGTGTGGCGTCAGAGGCTAGTGTAGCTGATCAAAAAATGGGTAGAGGGGGAAAGAGCCTGAGAATCCAGGAAAAGCAGGAAGGGGCAGGTTGTAAAGGGCTTTAAGTACTTTACTAACATTTAGATAGCACTTATATGCCAGGCACTGTGCTGAATGATTTACAGTTATAATCTCATTTGGTCCTCACAACAACCCTGCAAGATAGGTAGTATTATTACCCTCGTTTTACAGACGAGGAAACTGGAGGCACAGAGAGGTTAAGTGACTTACCCAGGGTAACACAGCTAGTTAGCAACTGAGGTCAGATTTGACAGTCTTCCTGACTCCAGGCCAGGCCTTCTCTCTACTGTGCCATCTAGCTGAACCAACTTCCTGAGTTCAAATCCGGCCTCAGACACTTATTAGCTGTGTAACCCTGGGCAAGCCACTTAACCCTGTTTGCCTCAGTTTCCTCATCTGTAAAATGAGTTGGAGAAGGAAATGGCAAACTACTAACTGTGTGACCCTGGGCAAGTCACTTAACCCTGTTTGCCTCAGTTTCCTCATCTGTAAAATGAGTTGGAGAAGGAAATGGCAAACTACTAACTGTGTGACCCTGGGCAAGTCACTTAACCCTCTTTGCCTCAGTTACCTCATCTGTAAAATGAGCTGGAGAAAGAAATGGCAAACCACTCCAGTATCTTTGCCTAGAAAATCCCACATGGGGTCACAGAGAGTCAGACATGACTGAAAATGACTCAGCAACAAAGGGCTCATTACCCCTCATTTAGTAGCTATTCAACAGATAAATTGTGAATGAATGAATGAAACACCACAAATATACAAAATGAGATCTTCATTAAGGAAACATTGGACAGTATTCATAATTAATTCACCAGTGTTATCCCTGGGGAGGTGGTAAGGATGCACTCTTACTTGAAGGAGAAATGTTTTTGTGTATTTAGTGAGTATTGAAAATGCATGTGTAATTTTAACTTCTCTAACAATGTTTTTTATGCAATTAATATCAGAATGGCAATTATAAGCATTTGTTAAGCTTTCAGTCATGTGTCTCAGGTGCCAGGCAGAATCCAGAAGACCAGAATCACATTCAAGTGGTCTTTGTCCTCTCAGAGGTACAATACACACAAAACATGCACACAGCTCATGCTGCGCAGGAGGGGAAACAAATAGCCCTGAAAACCTCTTAAGGTTATAAAGAATAAACGGGAAATACCAAAATGTCCCAGTGAATTAAAACTAGAAGGTACACATCACGTAAAGGAAGGGAAGGAGGGAACAAGAATTTATTAAGCACCTACTATGTACCTGTGTTAAATATTACCTTTTATAAATATTATCTCCTTGGATGCTCAATGTAAATACTGTGGTTATCTCCATTTTACAATTGAGCCAGACAAAGGTTAAGTGATTTGCCCACGATGACCCAGCTAGTGAGAGTCTGAGGCTGGATCTGCACTCGGATCTTCCTAACTCAAGGCCAGCTATCTGTCTACTAGACCACCCACAATATCCTGAAGAGGGAGAGCAGGACTTTTTCTGTGTTTTTAGGAGGCTGTGTTTTCATAAGAGGTAAATGGGGGCAGAAAGGGAGACACGGGCTCTCAGCGTGCCTTTTGGGGTGACTACCTTCCTCAAAGCACTCAATGAAGATTAAACAAAGTGGGTTCATTGGGTCATAGGCTTAGAGCTAGAAGAGTCTTTAGAGGCTTCTGGTCCAACTCCGTTATTTTACAGATGAGGAAACTGAGGCCCATAGAGATTAAGTGACTTGCCCAAGGTCACATGGCTAGTTAGCAGCTGAGGCAGGATATGAACCAAGGTGCTCTGTCTCTAAATATAAGGCTCTTTCCATTGCACCATGCTGCAGCGGAATCTCAAAAGTCCCCCAACCTACAGATGTCAACCTGAAAGATGACATGGGTCATTGTCCTACTTACTGGTAAAAGATGGTAACAGAATAGAACAGATAAATGATTGTCAAAGCACCTTCATGATTATTTTAAAAGTGAAAATAAGCACTTTGATGTTTATCTCATAGCACAGTGTTTTCCTTTTATTGTATAACTGGTTTCCTTCTATCAGAAAAAATCCCTCGAAGGCAGCTTGTCAGAGACAGAAGCTGGGTACGGCACCCAGCTTTCGCAAACCCAAAACCAAATCAGTTCACTGGAGGCCCAGCTCGTTCAGATCCGGGATGAAGCTGAGAGCCAGAGCACGGAGTACAAGCAGCTCCTGGACATCAAGACTCGTCTGGAGAATGAAATTGAGACCTATCGCCGCCTGCTCGACGAAGAAGGAGGGTAAGCGGCCGCTCTTCCTTCTTCTCTCACTCAAATCAGGCTGAGGCTATCTCCGCACGGGGGGGGGGGGGGGAGCAAACCGCCACGATGCCAAACCGCACCAAAGGATTTCCAAGGGCAACATGGCACCCTTACTCTACCTTCCTCCCTCATCCCCCAAACCCACAGGCAAATAAATGCCTGATTGCCCACTGGGGCCAAACTAAGCCAATTCAAGTCAAGTCAAGTCAAGAAGTATTTATCAAAAGTCTACTGTGTATCACAGACTGTGCTAAGCACTGGAGATACAGAAAAGCAGTGAATAAAAACAGGCAATAAACTAATGCTTCAGTGTCTGACTTGCAGTTTTCAAAAATGATAATGGAAGGGGTTTTAGGATTCTTTAGGAATGAATTCCAACAATTATGAAAAGTTGTTTTGTTGCTGTTTTTTTTTTCCAGCCCTGGGCTTGAAAACAGAGCTAAGAAAGGTAAGTGACTTCTCTAGGGATTTTCCCCCATGAGCATATTTCTTTCAATAGAGATTACATATACTAGGGAAGGATGAAGATCTGTAATTAGATAATTACAACAATAGTTCGTATTTACATAGAAAGTACTGACTTTGGGGCAGCTAAGTGGCACAGTGGATAGAGCTCAGGTCTTGGAGTCAGGAGGACCTGAGTTCAAATCCAGCCTCAGACACTTGACACTCACTAGCTGTGTGACCCTGGGCAAGTCACTTAACCCTGATTGCCCCACCAAAAAAAAAGAAAGTACTTGCTTCACAATAACTCATTTAGCACAGTGCTTGGCACACAGTAAATGCTATATAAATGTTAGTTGTTGTTGTTGTTAGGGAGACCTGAGTTCAAATCTAGTCTCAGACACTTACTAGCTGTGTGACCCTAGACAAGTCACTTAACCTCTGCCTGCCTCAGTTTCCTCAACTGTAAAATGGGGATAATCATAGCACCTGCGTGAGTACCAAAAGTAATATCTACCATTTATAGATGAGATAACTGAGACTCAGCAAGGTTAAGTGAACTAAAAGGAGGCTCCTGG
Source organism: Phascolarctos cinereus (assembly GCF_003287225.1). NCBI lineage: Eukaryota > Metazoa > Chordata > Mammalia > Diprotodontia > Phascolarctidae > Phascolarctos > Phascolarctos cinereus. The sequence continues at coordinate 301,940,062 of NW_027555958.1, read as the reverse complement.
GAGTGTCTTGAGGACTTTACCCACAGACCCATGTCCTAAGTTTCCTATCTCCCCTGTACAGGTCCATCTCTGCCCTCAGTAGGCCGTAATCTTAAGATCTCCCCATATCCCAAAAAAAGAATTTGTCTTGAAAAATTGATTGGATGATGTCTTTCTTGTTGTTTTGCCTGGAGTAAGTATTGTGGTGATTGTCTAGGGCACCAAAATTGCTAGTTATGGCTCCTATGTCAGGAATGGCTATTTTGTTTTAGAGGTAAAACATATAACCAACACAATCATTTTTAATGGATGAATTAAACAGCATGTGTATGAACTGAATGAGACTGATGATAAGAGAACAAGATTTAGGTGACAGGATGGGGTGGGGAATGGCACTTGAAATTTTTGTCCAGAGCAACCAAAAAGTTTTATTAGCCTTTGAAACTTTTGTCCAGAGCAAATATAAAAAGTTTTATTAAACTAGAAACCACGTTGAATAAGGAAGGAAGAAAGGAAGGAAGGAAGGAAGGAAGGAAGGAAGGAAGGAAGGAAGAAGGAAGGAAGGAAGGAAGGAAGGAAGGAAGGAAGGAAGGAAGGAAGGAAGCATTTACTAAGTGCCTGCTATGTACCATGCATGGTGCTAGGCTCTTCTCAAATATTACCTCATTTGATTCTCAAAGTAATCCTGATAAGTAGGTACTATGATTATCCCCATTTTAGGGTTGAGGACACTGAGCCATAGAGAGGTTAAGTGATTTGACCAGGGTCACAAAGCTAGCAGGTGTCTGAGGCCATAACTGAACTCAGATTTTCATCATCACCATAATAGCTAACATTTGGGTAGCACTTACTATGTGCCAGGCACTGTGCTAAGCACTTTACAATTATTTCCTCATTTAATTCTCACAACAACCCTGGGAAGTAGCTGCTATTATTATTAACTCCATTTTACAGATGAGAAAACTGAGGCAAACAGGGATTAAGCGACTTGCCCAGGATCACCCAGTTAGTATCTGAGGCTGGACTTGAACTCAGATATTCCTGACTTCAGGCCTAGGGCTCTGTCCACTATACCATCTGGCTACTAAGAAGTCCTTGAAGATCAGTCTTGCTATCCCAAATGTTTCCTACGTACAAATATCCTGGAAAAGGCTATCATGATGACAAAGCAGTGGAAAGAAAGAGGAGAATACAATAAAAATTTCAGGAGTTCATGGAATGGTAGAAAGATTATTACACCTGGAATCACAGGAACTAGTTAGAGTATCAACTCTGCCACTTACATCCTGTGTTGCCTTAAGCAAGTCACCTAACATCTCTGTGCCTCAGTTTCCTCGTCTGTAAAATAGTTGAACTACATGATCACCACAGATCTATGACTCTATGATCCTTGAAGGCTGAAATGACAAGACGTGGGAATTGACTAGAGGTGGAAAAACACAGGCGAGGAGTCAAAGGAAATTCTGATATTTTGTGACTCAGATTCAGGCAATGTCAATGACAAATTGTGTAGGAGAGCTGATTTGGAAGTGAAGAGAAGGGAGCCACTTTGGGACATGTTGAATTTAAGTGACACTGGATTCAGAGGCAAAGGTTCTAGGTTCAAATCCCAATTCTAGTACTTACTACCTACATGACCTTGAACAAATAACTTCTCTGGGATTCAATTGGCCCCTCTGAAAAATGAAGAGGTTGGACTGGATAATCTCTAAGATCTCTTGTAGATTTAAATCTTGTGATCAAAATGGAAACACCCAGTAGAAGATGGAAATCTAAACCCACTAACTTTTTTCAGTCGTGTCTGACTCTCCATGATCCCATTTGGGGTTTTCTTGGCAAAGATAGATACTGAATCAGTTTGTCATTTCCTTTCCAGCTCATTTTACAGATGAGGTTACTGAGGCAAACAGGGTTAAGTGACTTGTTCTAGTCACACAGCTAGTAAGTATCTGAGGCCAGATTTGAACTCAGGAAGATGAGTCTTCCTGACTCCAGCCTCAGCACTCTATCCACTGAACTGCTTAGCTGCTCAAACATCTTTGTTGTGTGCTTTTTGTATAATTTGGTTTGTTGTTGTTGTTGTTGTTTTAAATCTTGCTAACATAGGATTTAGAGCTAGAAGTGATTTGTCCAAGGTCACATATGTAGTAAGTGGCAGAACCCAGGATTTGAACTTTTATCTCTAATCCAGGGCATTTTTTACCATACGTCATCACTTCTCCAGCATGACATGTGCATCAATAACAGAACATAAAATTCCTTGTAGCTTTAGTAGTTGTTTTTTTCCCATTAAATTCAACTTAGATGCTGACAAAATTCTTTCCAACTTGCACAATCTAAAATAATCATAATCTAAAATGATTGTCTGGTTTTAAAATTAGTTCCCATCCCAGCTGTTTCTTTTTCTTTAGTTGCTGTTCAGTGTTTTCAGTCATGTCCAATTCTCCATAACCCCATTTGGGGTTTTCTTGGCAAAGATACTGGAATGGTTTGCCATTTCCTTCTCCAGCTCATTTTACACATGAGGAAACTGAGGCAAACAGGGTTAAGTGACTTGCCCAGTGTCATACAGCTAGGAAGTATCTGAGGCTGAATCTGAACCCAGGTCTTCCTAACTCCAGGCCTGGTGTTCTACCCACAGTACCTCCTAGCTGCCTGGCAATGGAAATCAAGGCTAGAGTTAAGAGGACCTAGGTTCCAATCTTTACTCTTTCACCTGTGTGACCTTAGGAAAATCACTTAACCTCCTTGGGACTCGGTTTCTTTGTCTGTAAAATGAGGAGGTTCAACTGGATGATTACTAAAGTCCCTCCCAAGCTCTAAATTAGAAATTCACAGACTCCTCCTCTCTTTTATCACTTTCCTTACTCCTGGACTCTAAGCTATCAATAACAGACTTAAAACTCCTTTGACTTCCAGAGGATAACTCTCTCCTCCATTCTCTCCTCTTTTCATCACCATATTAAGGGATGGACATGGATGACAAGAGTCAGCACCTGCCAATATTCCACATGTTAAATATAAATCATCCTTATCTAGTAATTAAAACAGGGATCTCTACTTGGAAACACTTTGCTGTCCTGATTCTAATTATTTATGCATTTGAGATCAATAAAATGGTATTTACTTTAAAATCAGTCTAGGGTTCTGGATTTTCTCCAACATAAGACTAGATTTCACCATTATGATCCTAAGCTTGCTCTTCCTTGCCCAGGACATTCTATCTCTCCCTTCCATACTTTTGCACAGGTTGGTCCCAGGTAGTCCCTCTTCATCTCCACCTCTTAGAATCCCTAGCTTCCTTCAAAGCCCTGTTGACATGCCAGCTCCTGGTCCTTCCAGATATCACTGCCCCTTGTCAAAATTACCTTTTTTGTCTATACTTCTATACATAGGATCATTGGATTATAGATTTAAAAGTAAAGGGGGCCTTTAAAAGCATCTAATCCAAAATATGACTTTACAAATAAGGAAACTGAGTCCCAGGAAAGTGAAGAGATTTGCCCAGAGTCACACAGTAGCAGAGATAGCATTTGATTTCGTATCCTTTGACTCCAAATTCATTGATCTTACCACTGTTCATGTTGCCTCCAGCCACAGCTTGAAATTCCGTGAAGGCAAAAACTATTTCATTTTTGGCAGCATCCAGTACATAATAAGCCTATAGACACTTCATGTATGTTTTTTGAAGGATTAATTGATTTATTACTCAATCAAAACTAGTAATTTTCATGCCAGGACAAATAGCACAAGAAACACCCAGGGGAAGCAGCATGAAATATACCCTAAAAAGCATGTTGGGGAGCTCATCACACAGGCTGGGAAATAACCAGAGAACAACTTACAAGGGGAAGGGGGACTTCTGGGGGAAGAAAACAGGCAATTTGATGGATTATTATTTTTCTTAATTTTTTTCTTACTAACTAGGCGCTAAGCTCAGTTATTTCTATGCTTTTAAAGAGCTCCAAGTATTACAATTATCCTCTAAATCTATATGTCCTGGAATGAAGCTCTACTCTACCCTAGTTATATCTCTGGTATCTTTCTACAAAATCAGCAAAAATCAAAATTAATTGGATTTTTCTGCCTAAAAATTTAGTAATTATAAAATATATAGACTTTCCACCTAGCCCTGGACAGAGGGCTGGTCTTTGATACTTGGAGTGCATCAGTGTGTTTGTATCACATAAATTCTAACTTTCATTTCATTTCCTTTCATTCACAGAGCCAACAAAAACTTTTCTCTATAAAACCATTGTTGAAGAGCTGGTTGATGGAATTGTTGTCTCATCAAAAATTAAAGATGTTCATCAGAGATCAGCCTAACAGGTCATCAAAGAGGCTCTGATAATGTTAAGAGAAATGGAGCACAGAAAGCCTCACATGTAGAGATAGAATGCCAAGTCTTGACAATTCTTAACAAGCCTTGAAAGGCTTGGGGGGAAAGGGAAGCTTTTCAAATAACTCTACTTTTGGTCACAAAAGTAAAGCCATAAGTATATTTGAGGTGTCCTTTATTCTTTTTTCAATAAAATTTTCTTGAACATGACACCATCTGAACATAGGAGTTTTAAAAACCTTTTTACGGGCTTCCAATCCAACTCAACAGGCATTTTTTAGGTTCCTACTATGTACCAAGAACTATGAAATACAAATGACAAAAATGTGACTCAGTCCTTAAGGAGATTACATTCTATTATAGGGAGGCAGAGTCTATGATTCCTGCTACCAGGCAGGATTTCTTGAGCTCCAGAGTTTTGAGCTGAGGTAACCTAAAGCTGGTCAGGTGTCCTGTGTAAGTCTGGCACCAATATGGCAAGCCCCAAGGACTAGGAGGCCAGTAGGCAAACCACCACAGGTCAAAAACAGAACAGACTAAAAATTTCCATATCAGTCAAGAGTAGAATTAAGCCCATGAGTGCCTACTGTACTTCCAAGCTTAGGTGAGATCAAAAGACCCAGTCTCAAAAACAAAACAAAAATATTCTATTGTGGAAGAATAATACATATACAGAAAACTAAGACAAAATATATAAAAAGTAACTTCCAAGGTAAGGGCACAGGTCTAACACATTAAACTTAACTTGTTATCTTTTCTCCCAAAGCCTCCCTGTTTCCAAATTTCTCTGTTACTGTCAAGGGCACCATGATCTTACCAATCCCTCAGGCTCCCAACCTAGGTGTCACCCTCAATCCCTCACTCTCTCTAAACCCCCATATCCAATCTATTGACAAGGCCTGTGATTTTTGCCTTCATAACATCTCTCAAATACACCCCCTATTCTCTTCTGACATTGCCAACACCCTGACGTAGGTCCTCATCACCTCATGCCAGGACTAGCTCAAGAGCCTGCTGGTGGGTCTCCCTACTCTTTGTCTCTCCCCACTCCAATCCATCCCCTGCTCAGCTATCAAAATGAATTTCTTTAAAATGCAAGTTTGACCATGTCCCCATTCTACTCAATAAATTCCAGTGGTTCCTCATCACCTCCAGTATCAAATATAAAATCCTCTGTTTGATATTCAAAGCCCTTCATAACCTACCTCTGCCCCACTATCTTTCCAGTCTTTTTACGCTATCACACACACAAACGTCCCACCTACTCCGTCATTCAGTGACACTGCCTTCCTTTGTTGTACCGAGAAATCAGCGAGCAAGACCCAGACATAATTTAAAATGTGGATTTATTAGCACACGGCTGCAAGGGGTATGTACACCCAAATCAGGCAGCCCCAATCGGGGGTCGAGCTAGGGTTTATATGGAAAAGAGCGTGGGAAAAAAAAATGCCAGGAACACTGATGAGGTAATCCAAAGGTGCAGGTGTCTTTGGAGGCTATGGATGGGAAAGTACAGGGAGTATACCGGACAGGGAGGGGGATGGATCTTTGGAGTCTGGCAGGAGGAAGAGTCCTTGGGCTGGCCAAGGACACCCCTCTCCCTCTGTCTTGATGAGAGAATGCTCTGCAACAAGGGAAAGCTTTCTCACAACACAGGAGCTTACTCAGGAATTGGGAGGCTTCCAGAGACATGATCTGAGGGCTGGGGCCTGAGCAGCCCAGCTCTGTGTAGCTGTACCAGGGAGCGAGATAAGGGTCATGCTGAGGCCCATGCATGAATAACTGCTAGGCACAGTGTCCTTGGGCTGGGGAGTGGTTGTCAGAGACAGTGTTTCCGAGACTAGGGAGAAATTGGGGCACAAGTACAAGCACAAGCACCCGAGCACCCCATCATTACAGGTCAGGGATCACACAAATGAGACCAGGTGTCCTGGTCTCTGGTACAAACATAATTATCTAGAGCAATTATATTGCAAGCTTTCTTATCCATTTGCATTAGAGGTACGGGCTATGCTGAGCTATGCAAGAGTACATTTCACTATTGTTTAGATTTAGGAGGAAAGAGGTCGGGGGGGCAAGATTAAGCAGTAATTTCTGCTTTCCATGACTTAAAGGGCCCTACTACCTAAATGATAAAATAATGTTCTGCATTATACCTTGAGGATCCTTGAACAAGACTCCTGACTTTGGCTATTTTCACTGATTGGCCCCCATAAATGAGAACATTCTCCCTCCTGATCTCCATCTCCTGGATTCCCTGGATTCCTATATGTCTCAACTAAAATTCCATCTTCTATAGGAAGTCTTTCCCAATATCTCTTAATTTTAGTATCTTCCCTCTGTTGATTATTTCCAATAGGGCCTGTCGTATATGGTTGTTTGCATATTGTCTCCTCTATTAAACTGAGTTCCTGAAGAGTGGGAGCTGTTTTTTTTATCTTTCTTTGCATCCCCAGAAATACAGTTCCTAGCACAAAGTAAGTATTTAACAAATGCTTATTGGCTGACTAATATGAAGTGTTTTTAAGTAAATTTCATTGCTATCTTTCATTTTTACATTTCCTAAATTTCCCTCTATATCCTTCTTAGAAATCTATCCTTCATAACAAGGACAATTTTAAAAAAGAACATTGGAGAGAGAAAAAATAATCAGCACAAATGATCAATACATTAAAAAATCTGAAAATATATGCAGTGTTCCATACCCACAAAAGGGGCAGCTAGATGGTGCAGAGGATAGAGCTCCAGACCTGGAATCAGGAAGATCTGAGTTCAAATCCACCCTCAGACACTTACTAGCTATGTGACCCAGGGCAAGTCACTTAACCCTGTTTACATCAGTTTCCTCATGTGTAAAATGAGCTAGAGAAGGAAATGGCAAACCACTCCAGTATCTTTGCCGAGAAAACCCCAAATGTGGTCATGAAGAGTCAGAGGTGACTGAAATGACTGAATAACAACATCAACAAATACCTATGGACTTCCTATGTCTGCAAAGGAATAGGGGGAGGTGTGGAAGGGAAGGTCCTGAGAACAAGGAATTTCAGAGGGTACAAAAGATAGTCAGGCAGTCAACACACAGTTATGAAGGACCTCCTATTTTCCAGACACTGTGTAACAGCCCTTTTTCTCAAAGAGCTCACAGTCTAATGGGGAAGGTAGGGTGGAGTGAGAGGACACACAGGAGAGATGACCAGAAGGGGCAGGAGCGGCAGCTAGCAAAGGAAACACTTTTCATTTCAGGGAATCTATGCTAGATGTTTTTTATTTCTGTTCATATAAATAGCCGATGATTACAATGTGCTTTAAAATTGACAAAGGGTTTTCTACACGTTGTCTTATCTAAGCCCCACAACCCTGTGAGTTATGTGCTACCTACACTCAGGGAATAGATTGGCTGCTTAGCATAGTATAGTATAGATGATATGGTATGATATAGTATGGTATGGTATGGTATGGTATGGTATGGTATGGTATGGTATGGTAGGGATGGGATAGAATAAGATGAGATGGGATGGGATGGGGTGGGTTAATTTGGATTGGGGTGGAGTGAGGTGGGGGGGTAGGGTGATAGAGTATAGTATAGCATTTTACATAATTAATAATACCATTAATTTTATAATATGTAATAAAACAATGAATTATATTTAGTACATCCTAAATATAATCTATAAAAGGGATAATAATAGCATATATAATATAATACATTATGATAATATATTGTTGTAATAATATTATGTGAATATTGTGTGTTATATTTATATGTTTGTGTTTAATAACATTTCTATAATATTAATAATTCTATATTGCAGTAGTTATATTACTATTGTGTTATTACTATAATGATGGGTAATGTTAATATTTTGTAATAATACATTATAATAGAGTTAAATATATTATAGGTGTTATTATTATCTCTTTTTTACATATGAAGAAACTGGGGCTGAGAAAGGTTAAATGACTTGCCCAGGGTCACATAATTAGTAAATATCTGAAGTCACATTTGAACTCAAGTCTTCCTGACTCCTAGTCTCATGCTTTTATTCACTATACCACCTAGCTGCCTCTAGTTTATACCATATACCATGTTATTAATTTGATTTAAATTTCAAGGCCCCAGAAGGAAGCAGGAGGGTTGGACATTCAGCAGGTTCTTAAGACCCTTAGGAACTCTCATCTTTGCTGAGATTTTGCCTTTCTAGCCCAAACCTGGCCATTCCCTACTGTGATGGCTCAGCAAAAAAGATTTCAGCCCGTTCCCAAGCAAAATTCTCAAACCGATTTTGAAATGCTGAATGTTAAGAAAGAGCCAGTCATTTTTATATTACAGGGGGTGGTTCACCAATTTCTGACACCAACCTATGGGGTTCTTGACCTTGGCTTAGCACATATAATCCAGCTGTCCCATTTCCATGACTGATTTGACAACTTGATTCCAACACCTACATTCCTAACCTCATTTCCCATTTGCTCCATGGGCTTCCCCCAGATCTTGACCTCAATATTTTAAAGATTTTAGGGCTAGAAGGAATCTTAGAGGACACTGAGTTCTTGTTCCTCATTTTACAAATGAGGAAACGGAGGCCAAAAGAGACTGTGGTTTGCCCAAGGTGTCTGTAGCAGGGTAAGAGCTCAAGCCTTCCTAACTCCAAGCTGACTCTATCCAGTAGGCTACCTAGATGTCTCAGAGCACCCACTTCTATCCATTCCCCCAACCTCTGTCCACACACACACACACACACACACACACACACACAGGCATGCACGCACACTGTTTTCTAAACATCAAGCATTCCCTTTGCTTGATAATACAGCTTGGTATTCTTGACTCAGGATTGTGCTCTGATGTGATGCACTAAGCCATAAGACAGTTCCATGGCAGGGAAACCACAGCTATATCTAAACACATTACCTGAGCAGCTATTCTTAAGTAGTTTAGAAGTAGCAAATGCCAAGTAAGAAGCAGTCACAATACACAAAGCACAAAATTTGATGAGATGGAGCCTCATTTGATGAGCCTGTGGTTGGATTTGAGAAATCTTCACTGAGCACTGTGTGATCAGCATATTTAAATAATGCAAAATCTTGGCTAGGATATTTAGGAGACAGTTAATTACATACCAATTAAGCATGTTGGGCTTTTTTGTTACATTTTAAAGTTTGAATTCTCTCCTTCCCTTTCTCCCTCTCTCCCTAACACAAGGTGGAGAAGGCATATGTATGTGTGTGTATATGTGTGTATATATGTAGGTGTATATATGTATATACACATATACATATACATGTACATATATACACATATATGTATGTGTGTATATATTCATACTACGCTTACTTCTATTTATCAGTTCTTTCCATGGAGGTGGATGGCATCTTCCACCATAGGTCTTTTGTAGTTAATTTGAATATTTATAATACTCAGAATAACTTAATTATTCCCAGTTCTTCTTCAAACAAGATTGCTGTTATTATATTCAATGTTCTCTTGGTTCTGCTCATTTCACTCTCCATTATTTCTTGTAGGTCTTTCCATGTTTTTCTAAAATCAACCAGCTCATCATTTCTTACAGCACAATAGTTTTCCATCACAATCATATACCACAACTTGTTCAGCCATTCTCCAATTGATGCCCATTCCCTCAATTTCCAGTTCTTTGCTACAACAAAGAGAGCTGCTATCAACATTTTAGAGTATATTTTAAGGGCAAATAATGTATGATATGTTTGATAGTGATATAGGAAATAACCGAATTAGTTTGATTCATTTGATTTAATAGAGAAAGTGGCACTAGATGAGCAAGATTTGATTCAGGATGAGTACAACACGAGTAAAGGCATGAATGTGGTAACATTCATTGTATGATGACAAAATAATAAAGGGTCCAATTAACTGAGAGAAGTCTACTTGGGAGATATAGAAGCCACCCTCATCTCAGGACTCCTGCACAGCCATGAACCTAAGCCCTGTCCTCCCACACTATAATCAGCTTGTTGAATGGCTCTAAGAGACAGCATTGAGTAGAAGCTCCTATGTGACAACATTCAGTTTGGATTTGGGAGTTAATATAATCCCCAAACTTCTTCCTACTTGGTACTATCCCTTTCTCTATGACCAGCAAATAACTATCTCATGCTCTTCCAGTGACTGTGATTCAGAACTACCATTTGCCTTGATGAAAACCTACTTTCATCCCTTTTTATCCAGTAGATATGGTGTATGGAGTGTTAAGGGAGGACTAGTATTTCTAATCAGTCAGGGCTTGCTGAGCCTTTTCAGGGTTCCTCATCCATTTTTGGTATCCCACTGGTCCTCCAACTCTATCCTGTGGCTCCAAGAAGCTGTAGCATGTGCAGCAGCCACAACTGTCTTGGCAGATGGGCAGTTGGAGGTAACCAATAGGCCTCAAACATTTCAGTCAGTTAGGGAGATGTCTACCTCAAGCATGTGGTTTAGATGAGAACAATTTGTTCCAATGGCCATGAAGACTGTTGAAGCAGGTGCTGTGGAGCTCTTAGAACTTGGTCAGACACTGAAGGCACCAAGCTCATGCCCTGCATCCCTGGCTATCACCAGATGTCCTGACTTCTGTCTTGCCACTAGACTTTGATGACTCAAGATGAGGGAGTGAGGCTGCCTCATTCAAGTCCACTTCATGGTCAAGTCAAGATATCACCCCATGATGTCATTGGTCCACTTCAAAAACAAAGGACGAACACCCAGTAGGTAGTCTGCCAGAAGGAGGTTAGGACCTGGTCCTATTCAACTCAGGACTGGACTGTGGAAAGTCCCAAGATCATAGTGGTCACAGCCCTCTGATGTGCTCCCTCTGATTGTCAGAGTGGATGACTCTATCCTATAGCTCTGCCTCTGTCTCTGAGTGTCCATGTGTACTTCCCAATGTAGGGACTATAACTTAATGTAGATTTACTCAATCGTGATCCTCTCTCAAGCTTCCACATCTGGCAAATATTATCTTGAACTTGTTATATTTCATTGAGCCGTAGCCACATGACCTTGGCATAATGGAGTCATACTCCCCTGAGAAACAGACGGTACATGCTCATCTCTGAGTGGATATTTTACTCAAAGGATAGAATCCATAAAAGCAATAAAAATGCATAATAAAACATATACTGCTTGGCTATATGCCTACAGACTCTCCTAGACTCAAGTAGTTACGAGGCAATGGAAAAGGCTGTTCTCAAACCAGAATTCTAGACACCGCTTGGCTTAGTTTATATATTTACACAGCCAAGATTTCCCCTATGAGAGGGCAAAGGAATATAGACAATGCAACATGGCTTGCAACTGATACACATCTCACATAGCCAGTTGACCCAGCCACTAAGGAGCTCAATCATTTAATCAACCAACAAGCATTTATTAGGCACTTGCAATGTTCTAGGCATGAAGAAAAATAGGATCCAAACCTCTCTTAATCAACCGAGGAGCTTGGTGAATTTAGAAAAAGACAGAACCTCCCATAGCTAGTGCTTTTCTCAACTTCGGCTGTCTTGGTGGTGGTACAACAACTAGATCTGGAAGAAGAATCCTGCCCCTATTCCACCCTGGCACCCCTCTCTGACTTTTGGTCCTCTAGTTCAAAGATCTGGTCACTGAGACATGGTCGTACCCTCTCAGCCGGGCACACACACATTTCCACATGTTTGATTCAGTCTGTACGTGCCCTGGGAGGGAGGCACAATATGTCCTGGGAAACCTCCTGGGGATGAAAACAACCTTTCTGGAATTATGATGACATGGAATGGAGGAATATGGCCATTCTCTTCCTAGCACGAGGCAACTCTTCTGTGACTTGTTTTCTGTCCACTTTTACTGCTTACTGACAGAAAGAAAGCCTTTTAGTTATCCCTTCCACATCGCGGGGGCACAGCATTTCATGATCTGGAAAATCTGCATAAAATTCTTTGATCTTCCCTTCATACTAAGCAGTCTGAATTACTATGGTATTAAAAGATAAAATATGTTGATACTACATAATACCACATACATATTTTATGCATTTCTGAGTTTCTAAACTTTCTATGTCATCTGCAGGTTTTTGTGTGTCATCTGTGGCTTCCCCAAAACTCCCCAAAAGTTTCCATTTAATTTCTTATGCCAACATCGAAACCACAATGGGGAAAGTCTGGATGTGGAAGAGATAACTGTAATTGATTACTGAGCTTGAACTGAGTGTGCATACGAAAGCCATCGATAGACAAAGTCTCTCTTTTTTGCCTGCTGTGAGGAGCAAACACAGTTCCCTGAGCACAAGGGGAGCCTAATGGGCTGCACTTCCCATTCACACCCTGCTAGGCCAGCCTGCAGGCTCATCGCCTCCTAGTGAGACCTGTGTCTGGGATGGGATCACCAACTGTTGACTTCTTGTTTCCTTTGGTACGTGATCTTGTGACATTCTGAAAGAAAAAGCCACCTGAGGTGCAGGGACAGGAGTCCGTCCATGGCAGAGAAGAAGGAAGGAATGGAAAGAAATAAGCATGTATTAGGCACCTACTATATGCCTTGCAGACACTGTGCTAAGTCTAGCAGGGGCTCTACCCAGCAGTGGGGTTACCATGAGCTGAAAGCAAAGAAGTGACTTCATCTATCAGTTATGCCATATTTAGAAGTAAATTTGGTGGGATGGATGCTTTGTAGCAATTGCTTTAAAAGTTTTGGTAGATAATTAATAATAACCGAGGAAAAAATCTGAGCTACATGATTTATTAGCAAAACAGGCATAATAAGGAGGTCAATGAACTCCCCAGGCAGTCCAAAGACCCTGAATACAGCAAGACAGATTTTTATGTATTAAAACCAATTAATCAAATAAGACCAATTAATTAAAAGAAAGCAAAAACAGGATACAAAATTCGGTAACCTGCTCTCTAACTGGAGGAAAGATTAGGGGCTTTCCAAATTGGGAGGTGGGAAGAGTGAGCTTCAGTGAGACTAGGAAGGGGATAAGTACACGTCAGCATCTTTCTTTTCCCAGAATTGAGAGATGCTGATTAATTGCATTTATGAAACAATAGATGGTTTATGCCATCTAGTTTTCCATGGATGATTTGCAGAAAAACAAGATAGAAAAGAATACATGTAGCAACACAAGTTGGAGTCAGTGATCATGAGATAAAATCTAATTGATTTCTTGATTCCCATGCCAAACCAACTCCACTTTGTAACTGGTTTTCATTCTATTTCGTCAACATGAACACATTCTCTCAAGGCACCAAGATGTAAAAGCTAATTAGGGCTAATTTTTATTGAGGATATCTAGGAGCTACCAACTTTTCATTTGATAGTGTAGCATAAATTAGTGGAACAATCAATGACGTAAGGGAAGTATTAACTGTAACTGCCAACTGACATGGGAGAAAAGAGAGACATACTGGAATAAGGGCTTGAACTGACAGCATTGGAAAGATATCACAATTGTTCAGTATACCCCTAAAATCCTGAGGGGAAGATGTAGCCATCCTCTGGGACCCAATTTGCCAATAGAAGTGGAAGTTAGGATAAAGACCAGACACGTAAATATGAAACATAGAAAAAAGTATCCAAAAATGGAGAGAGGAGGGAGACTTTAGATGACATTCTAACAACCAGGGAAATCCTGAAAGTTTTTATTATTTCTTATCATGCTGTACTATTTCATTAAATTCATATACCATAATTTATTTAGTCATGTTAAGGAAAATCTCTAAGACTATGAGTTACACAAAGGAACTAATCTCCCATAGTTGGAGTGCTCTAAACTGAGGAAATCACAATCCTGGACCAATAATAATGATGTAGCATTACAGTAACAGAGTACGGTATAGAGAACTGAGTACTAGCTACAACATCAGAAAGATCTACACATACTTAAATGTTGGAGTTAGAATTTGAACTCAGGTCTTCCCAACTCCAAGTCCAGCTCCCTACCATCTAGCCATCATGCCATCTTGCTGCCTCATTTCACCTTTACTTCACCCTTTTTAAGTATATATTTTTGTATGTTTTATGATGCTTATAATGTTAGCATAGTACATATATAATTTATGATTAAATAAATGTACATATTTATTGGAGTACTTCCTCAAAAAAGTGCTTCTTTTAGTCTTGCTGTTCTTCAGTCATTTCAGTCATGTCCAACCCTTCATGACCCCAGTTGGGGTTTTCTTGGCAAAGATACTGAGGTGGTTTGCCATTTCCTTCTCCAGCTCATTTGACAGATGAGGAAACTGAGGCAAACAGAATTAAGTGACTTGTCCAAGGTCACACAGCTAGTAAGTGTCTGAAGTCAGATTTGAAATCAGGAAGATGAGTCTTCTTGATTCCAGACCTGGCACTCTGTGCACTGTATGGTGCCGCCTAGCTGCCCTTCTTTTACTCTTAGGAGTGCACAATCAAAAGAGTTTGGAGATCAATGCCCTATAATAGTGGTTCTCCAAGTGTGGTCAGAGAAGCCTCAGGAGCCCAGAGATCCTTTCGGGGGTCTACAAGATCAAAACTATTTTTATAATTGTAATAATACCAAGATATTGCCCTTTATAATACTCCTCCCTTTTCCTACTACATATATGTGAGACTCAATTTTCTTCATATTCTTCAACCAAAATAGCATATTGCAATAGATTGAATGTAGAAGCAGATATGAGAATCCAGCTATCTTTTATTAAGCCAAACATTAAATTTGCAAAAATATATAAAATAATATTACTCCTCATAAATATTTTTTCCTTAGGAAATATAGTTATTTTTAACAAATATTTTATTTGTGTTAATCTGTAATAGGTTTATTATTGTTATTTTTAAATGAATTAATAAATATTTTTAAATGTTTCCATTTTAATTTCAGATATGGCAAATATCTATAAACATAACCTATATAAACAAAAGATCATTGGAGAGTCTTCAGTAATGTTTAAGAGAATAAAAGGGTCCTAAGACTAAAAAGTTTAGAGTCTACTACTATATACAAATGAAATCACAGGTCCAATCCAAAATAAAAGCTGCTAGCAATATTCAAGTTGAAGACAGGAAAGGCTAGAAACAGAAAAGTCAATAATTCAGCCTGGAGATGAAGGAAGGAAGGAAGGAAGGAAGGAAGGAAGGAAGGAAGGAAGGAAGGAAGGAAGGAAGGAAGGAAGGAAGGAAGGAAGGAAGGAAGGAAGGAAGGAAGGAAGAAAAAGAAAGAAAAAAACAAAGAGAAAAGAGGAAAAGTCAAGAGACACTTCAATCACCTGCTCCAAAACAGAGTGGTTCTTATTTCTGTAAATGCTTAAGATTAATTGGCATGCACAGTTTATCAGGAAGTCCATGAGGTTCTTTCTCAGTTCCACAAACCACAACGCTGACTTCATTGCTCACCTCTTTTAAGAAAAGAGTCACTTTTCTGTGTAGCCTCAATGCTAGAGTTTCTGAAGGGCATCAGAGCTTGCAATTCCTGTACGTCAACATATCACCAGACTTAAATTTCCAGGACAAGTGATGAAAGATGGCAGGAAGCCACTGGTGTGGACAGCTTTGAGAAATAACGATTAAGGGGTTAAAGATTACTGGATTAGTGTAATGAATTCTTCTGAAGGTAGCCTAGCAGCAATAAAGGTGTGGCTCAGTTTACAGTCACCAAGGGGTAAGCATTATTGCCCAACCAGCTGTTTTTCTAAAAACTTAATTTTTAGAAAATGTCTCCCTTTCCTGAGCAGAACTGGTTTTAATCCTGTGTTAAAACACATCCTAAGATGAATTAAATGGCATTAATACAGGTAAACACGGGGCAGCTACGTGGTGGGCAGCTAGGTAGTGGGCAGCTAAATAGTGCAGTGGATAGGGTGCTGGGCCGGAAGTCAGGAAAACTCATTTTCATGAATTCAAATATGACCTCAAGACATTTACTAGCTGTGTGACTCTCGGCAAGTCACTTCACCCTGTTTGCCTCAGTTTCCTCATCTGTTAAATGAGCTGGAGAAGGAAATGGCAAACCACTTCAGTATCTTTGCCAAGAAAAACCCCAAATGGGGTCACGAAGAGTCAAACAAAACTGAAAATGGCTGAACAACAAATACAGGTCTAGTGAATTAAACAAGAGATGTGAGACTCTGTCCCTGCTCTAAGCAGAGCATATGTGATATATTGTGTGAAGTTCTGGATGCCACTTTTTAGGAAGGACATGTAAAGAAGGACAACTCACCATGTCATATAAAGATCATTTGAAAGGAATTGAGGATGTTTAGCTTTAGAGGGAAGCAGATAATAGGATTAGATGTGATCTGAAAGGGCTACTGGAAGTTATCTAGTCCAGCCCCCTCTTTTTACAGATGAAGAAACTGAGGCCCAAAGAGCTTGTGACTTTCTTTGTGTCACAAGAGTCAGACTAGGTGACCTCTGACATGTCTTCTGATGAGAAGATTGAGATGAGATTAAGATTCTATGCAATTTTATAACTAGGCAATTGGAAACTCTCAATAGCCTCAAATTGTGTACTTTATACCACATGCTTAACTGTAATAGGTGGTGGGTGGTGGTGTTCAGTCGTTTCAGTCATGTCCAACCCTTCATGACCCCAGTTGGGGTTTTCTTGGCAGAGATACTGGAGTGGTTTGTCATTTCCTTCTCCAGCTCATTTGATAGATGAAGAAACAGGCAAACAGTGTTAAGCGACCTGCCCAGGGTCACACAGCTAGTAAGTGTCTGAGGCCGGATTTGAACTCAGGAAGATGAGTCTATACTAGATAGGGTGACTTAGAGGAAACTTACTGGAAAAAAATTGAGGGGGAATAAAGAAAAACCCAAGGATTCTGATCTTCTTAGGAGAAATTTCACAGCTTTTTTACCATGTGGTGACAGCAGCAAAGAGCACTAACCAGATTGTCTGAAGATGAGAAGTGGCACTATTTTGTGACCATTCTGTCACAGAATCTAAAACATGACATCTGAACACTAGCACTTTGCAGTCAGGAAGACCTAGTCCAAAGTGTTCTGCATCAGATACTATTTGTGTGACCTTGCAGTAAGGTGAACATCCCTCAGCTTTAGTCTCTTCATCTGTAAAATGGGTATAATGATAGTACCTCCCTCCCAGGATCATTGTTTTAAAGGGTAATATGAATATTAGCTATTCTCCTCAAACTCCTCTTGGAAACTCTCAGAAACACTTTGGGAAGAATGGTCACAATGTTAATCAATACACATTAAGAGAGGTTAAACCATACCCCTACAGAGCCATAGTTCTTTGAACTGTGTAAATCAAAAACTTTTCAAGAAATGGACAAGGCTCAATTGTGAGACTAATAGTTCCGTCCTTCAGGAGCAGTGGTTCCCAATTTGTGGTCTGAGGACCCCTAGAGGCAAGGAAGACATTGCAGGATTATTATGAGACCTGCAACTTCATTTGTATACCAAGCACTGACACATAGGTCTTCATGGTGGCTTCAAAAAGACCTTGGTTCAAGCCCAGGCTCTGGCAAATTCTGGCTTTGTGACTATTAGTCCAGTAACAACACAGTGGGCAGTTAAGTTACAGACAGTTGCTGATTTACATTGGTTCAGGGAGTTTCTGTATTGGGAGTTTCCCCATACTGATGAAACCACAGGTTGGTATCAAAAAATAAAATAAAATTTGCTCCAACAAAATATGTACGGTGACACAGCATACTAAATAAGCAGACATACCTTCCATGAACTGTGTAATGCATCTTGAACACATGGATTACTATTTCTCACACTCAAGCTGTTGTCCCATAATTCTTTTCCCTTTCACAGCCAAAACTCTAGGGAAAAAAAAATTTGTCTGCACTCATTGTTTCTGCTTTTTCTCTTCTCACTTCTTAACCCTTTGCAAGCTGTCTCCTGACCTTGTCACTCAACAGAAACTGCTCTTCTAGTCGCCTCTTAATGGCCAAAACCAATGGCCTCTTTTTGCTACTTTTCCTTCTTGACCTCTCTGCATCATTCTGCACTGTTTACTGCACTTTTCTTCTGAATGCTCAGTCCATTCTGGGTTTGTGAGGCAGCTAGGTGCCTCAGTAGATAAGAGCCCTGGACTTGGAGCCAGCAATACCTGGATTCAAATCCTGCCTCGGACATTTACCAGCATAGGCAAGTCGTTTACACTCTGTGTGCCTCAGTTTCTTCAACTGTAATATGGGGATGATAAAAACACCTGCCTCACAGGGATGTTGTAAAGATAAATGAGATAACATATGCAAAGCACTGTGCAAACCTTAAATAACTGTCTAAGTGATAACTATTATTTGCATGGGTGTGAGAGAGAGACAGAGAGACAGAGAGAAACAGAGACAGAGCCAAAGAGAAACTGCTGTCTTAGTTCTCCAACTTGTCTGCTCTTTCTCAGTCTCCTTTACTGGATCATGATCTATATCCCTCCCCACTAACTGTGAGTATTCCCCACTTCTCCACCTGGGGCCCCTTTTGTTTCCCTCTTTCTTTTTCTCTCTCTGAGTGATTTTATCAGCTCCCATATGTTCCATAACCATTTCTATGCAAATGCTCCTCAATCTATATATCCAATGCTAGTCTCTCTCCTGAGCTCCAATCCTATATCTACACATGTCTGTTATAGCAATCCTCAAAATTTTTTGGTCTCTTGACCCCTTCATGCTGTTAAAAATTATTGAGAACCCCAAAGACCTTTTATTTATGTGGATTATATATCTATTGATATTTATTGTATTATAAATTAAAACTGATAAAATTTTAAAATATTTATTTTACTAATTCATTGAAAAACAACAATAAATCCATTACATGTTAACATAAATTATTTTACTGAAAATAATACTTTCCAAAGCAAAAAAAATTTGGTAAGAAGAATGGCATTGTTTTATATATTTCTGCAATTTTCTTTAATGTCTGGCTTAATAGAAGACAGTTGAATGTTCTTATCTGTTTCTGCACTCAATCTGCTGTGATATGTTGTTTTGGTTGAAGTAGATGGAAAAAATCCAGCCTCACATAGATATATATAGTCGGAAAAAGGGAGGAGTATTACAGGTAAATAATCTGACCTGGCAAACCCCCAAAGGGGTCTTGGGGACCCCTACCAATCCATGAACTATACTCAGAGAACTTTTAGAGGTAGCTAGGTGGTATAGTGGGCTTAGGGTCAAGAAGATCTAAATTCAAATCCTGACTTAGACACTTATTAAACGTGTCATCCTGTGCAAGTCACTTAATCAGTCTCAGTATACTCATTTATAAAATGTAAATGATACCAAAAAAAAGTTGTTGTGAGGATCAAATGAGATACTATATTTAAAGGGCTTTGCAAATCTTACAGTGCTACATAAACGACAGCTACCACTATTATATCAAAGTCAACATCCCATAGTCAGTTCAAAATCAACATATGCTAACAGAGTTTATTATATTTTCCATAAAGCCCACCCCTCTGCTGAAGTTACCTATTTCTACCAAGGGCATCAGCATCTTTCAAATTAGCCAGGTATGAAACCTGGTGTTGTCCTCAACTTTCCCTCTCCCTCAACTCACAAACCCAATTAGTTGTTGAATCTCATCAAGTCTGCCTCTGCAGCATGTTTCACAGCCATTCCCCTCTCTCCGCTCGCCAAGCCTGGGAAGGCTTGCATTACCTCACACCTGGAATACTGTCACAGGCTCCTGTTTGGTCTCTCTGTCTAAAATCACTCCCCACCCCAGCCAATACTCCACATTGTAGTCAAAGCACAATTACAAAAGTATAATCTCAGGACAGCTAGGTGGCGCAGTGGATAGAGCACCAGCCCTGAAGTCAGGACGACCTGAGTTCAAGTTCGGTCTCAGATCAAACACTTGACACTAGTTATGTGACCCTGGGAAAGTCACTTAACCCCAATTGCCTAAAAAGAAAAAAAAAGCATAATCTCCTATAACTCCTGCCTCCAGAATAAAACACAACCCTTTATATAAGGCCCTACACAGTCTAGCTCCAGACTGGACTTATTACACATACTTCAGACAGCTAAGTGGCACAGTGGATAGAGAGCTGGGCCTGGGGTCAGAAAGAGCTGAGTTTAAATCCAGCCTCAGACATAGGCTGTGTGGCTCTGGGTAAGTCATTTAACCTCTGTCTCCCTCAGTTTCCTCAACTGTAATATAGGGACAATAATAGTACCAACCTCCTTGGGTTGTTATAATCAATGAGATAATATTTGCAAAGTGCTTAGCACAGTGTCTAGTACACAACAGGCACTTAATAAATGCTTATTTCCCTCCTTCACATCCTCTTGAGATCAAAACCAAACTAGCCCATTCAATGTTCTTCACACATGACACCTACCTTTGTACAGGCTGTTCTCTGTGTCTGGAATGCATTCCTTCATCTATCTCTCTTGTTGTTCAGTTGTTTTCAGGCACGTATGATTCTTTGTGGCCCCATTTGGAATTTTCTTCACAAAGATACCGGAGTGGTTTGCCATTTCCCTCTCCAGCTTATTTTACAGATGAGGAAACTGAGGAGGCAAACAGGGTTAAGTGATCTGCCCAGGGTCACACATTTAATAAGTGTCTAAGTCAGAATTTGAATTTGGGTCTTCTTGATCCTAAGTCCACTATACCACCTAGCTACCTCTAAAAGCCCTATCCACTGCACCGTCTAGCTGCCTCCTTAAGAGTCCCTACTTTCCATCACAGCTCAGGTCAAGTACTATGTCCTATAAGAGACCTTTTCTGACATCCATCTCACCTGCCCCACCCCCAACTATTAGTGCCTCCCCTCACCCCAAAATTACCTTGTATTCATTTTGTATATGTGTGTGTATATATTGTATGTGAGTGTATTCTGTTTTTAACTTATTTGAGAACCTGCTATTTTCCTCCAAAAGAATAGAAGCCCCTTGAGGGCAAGAACTGGTTTTGTTTTGTTTTGTCTTTTGATCTTTTTATCTCTTGTGAAGGGTACTTTGCACGCGGTAAGGATCTTAACAGGACCTTGCTGGTTATTGATTGGTTGATTAGTCAAATAAGCACATTTAGGCATTACAATCACAAAGAACAGAAAAGGCTACCCCAGGAGAAAGTGGATTGTACTCTCCAGGGAGCTCTTCAAGCAAAGACCAAATACCCACTTGGGTGTGTTGGAGGGAGAGGGAGAGAGAGAGAGAGAGGATTCTTGTTCAAGGACAGATCAAACCAAATGACTCTAAGGTCCCTCCCCCCAGTCTTCGAGGTTCAAAGACTGAAGGGGCAACATTCACTCAACATCAGGCAATAAAACTATTTATATTCCAACTCTTTCACCAACGATATTACTTTGGGCAATTCACTTAACTACTCTGGACTTCAGTTTTCCCATCTGTAAAATGGGAATACTTTCTATTCTACCCCTGGGAGATGTAAGGGTTGATCGATATCATGGGTGAGAAAGTAGTAGCTTTGAAAAGTGTTGTTTTATACAACTGCCCGGCATTGCTCCAATGACATGGGAGTTCCTTAGTTTCACATAGTAATTTATACAGTTTCACTGTACAAGGTCTGTTTTAAATGCAAATAGAACAGAGGTTTGCTCATCCAATTCCCTGCTTCAATTTATTCAGCTTCCTTGAATGAATCCCGCAGAGGGACCACATGATTTATTTACTTCATACCCTCTCCCCACTTGCCTTTTCACCTTCATCTTGTTTGCAACTTGTATTTTGGATCTGACGTCATGGGACCATAGAGGTAGAGCCAGAGGGGGCCTCAGAGGCCATCTAGTGTAGCCTCTTCATTTTACAGATGAGGAAACTGAGGCCCAAGGTCATAGTGGTAGTAAACAGCAAAGCCTGGATTCCCAGCTAGGTCTTCTGACTCCATCTCCAGGGCTCCCTCCACTACACCATTCTTGCCATAGTGTTATTTGAGCAGTATGCTCTCAACAGTCATAGCATACACTTATGAGAGCTATCAATAACTCTGACAGTATCTTTTATAGCAGCTCTCAAAATATTTGGCAACATAAACCAAGGTAATTGTTGTTCAGTCGTGTCCAACTCTCTGTGACCCCATTTGGGGTTTTCTTGGCAAAGATACTAGAGTGGTTTGCCATTTCCTCTTCCAGTGTGTCCCCATTTTGTAGATGAGGAACTGAGGCAAACAGAGAGAGGTTAAGTGACTTGTCCAGGGTCACATAGCTAGCAAGTAGCTGAGGCCAAATTTGAACTCAGATCTTCCCAACTCCAGGCCCGTTGCTCTTTCCACCGAAGCACCTTCCTGCCTTAGTTTACTCATCTATAAAATTTCAGGGACTAGACTAAATGGCATCTGATGCCCCTTCCAGTTCTAGACATATGATCTCATGAAATAAGTTTGACCAGCTAGTTCTTATTTCCAAGCAAGCCTTATGAAAACCAATTCCCATTTCTCCTTAGATTATATTCCTTTCCCCTGCAATACAGGCAGTTAGGTGACACAGTGGGCTTAGACTCAAGAAGACCCAAGTTCAAATCCAGTCTGAGATACTTACTAGCTGTGTGACCCTGGACAAGTTACTTAATTTCTGTCTGCCACAGTTTCTTCAGCTGTAAAATGGGGATCGTAATAGCACCTAACTCCCAGGGTTATTGTGAGGACCAAATGAGAAAATATTTGTAAAGAACTTAGAACAGTTCCTGGCACATAGTAGGTGCTTAATAAATGTTTGTTTCCTTCCTTACAGTAAAGGAAAGAGAACTGTGTGCTCTAAAGAGCCGGGGTTTATGGTGAATCAACACATGGAAACAAGGAAAGAAGAGTTTCATTTTATTTTTCCCTATTCTTGTAAAGCTCCATTGTGCCCACAGCAGTTATAAAAGGTAGCATCTGTGCATAGGTCCAGGAAGGGTGGTTTGCATAACAGTACATCTGCAAAATGGATTCAAAGCCCAGAAATTCTGGTCCTCTGAAAAAGGGAGCACTGCTACTTTAACATTTTGCTGGGTTTTCTCTGTCTGTGCTCCGATTGCAGGCAGAGCAGACTGCAGCGGCTGGCTCATCCTATCGATAAGGTTCAGTTAGAGCCAAGGTGGAGGATGGGAAAGGAATGGAGCTGTCCCAGCTCCTCAATGAGATCAGGGCAAACTATGAAAGGCTGCTCACCAGAAATCAGATAGAGACCGTGCTCTCAACGAGACTCCAGGTAATGCTTTCATACAGGGAGGCAACTTCCAGGATAAGGAGACAATCCATGTCTACCCCATTCCTATCTCGGCCTCTATGAGGTACAGTATTTCCTTTTCGATGCAGCATGTACTGGGGAAGGAATTCAGCTTTCACTGCAATATGACTAGGACTGGAATAGAGAGGGAAATGCAATGTTTATCTTGCAAAAATAGCATGCAGCCATGGGAAATTCGTAGATTGGAGGTTTTGCAGAAGGGAAGAGGTTACTGAGATTAAGGAGACATGGGGACCACAGACGGAATATGATGCCCTCTGACCTCTGTGACATCCTTCAGGAAAAAGCATTTCAAGAATCCTGCAAGGATGTTGCAAAGGGGCTATTTATAGAGAAGGGTTTCAATAGTCAGCGTCTTCAGCTTTACAATCAAGAGATTAATTTGCTTCTTTTAAACTTAGCAAAGCCAGTCTAAAAGATTTCCATAATCTATTTTCATTATAATAACCATGTAGGCGCGTTTGGTTATTATAAATTCTCATTCATATTATCCCATTGTGATGGAAATCTAGCATTCATGAATAATTCTACATTTTGTTAAAACCAACCCCCCTGCCTTCCCCACCCCCATCTAATTCATGATCCGACTGTGCCTGGATTACTTGGTTTTGCAATTCCAGAAATTAAGGGTATTCATGATTATTTGTATCCCAAAGGACATGCAATATAAATATTAAAAGACAAGAAGAGATGTTAAGGTTCTAAATCCTAATTCCCCAGAATTGTTCACTTTTATCACAACAGACTCTTCATCAATTCATTAAGGCTCCAGTATACAAATATGTTCGAAAAGGACAAGTAAATGTTAAGAAGGGAAGTAGCAAAAATTCTTGTTATTTTACTGCTTACCTACCAAAAGCTGAACTCAAGATCTGGCCATTCCCTTGCAAAAGGTCATCAAATCCTACACACTCAAATACAGTCAGGTTCTTATTGTATTGGTTAAGCATGCTGCCAAAATAAGAAATTTTGGCTCCATGGTGGGGAAGAAGGAGGGAGGTGGAAATCACTGAGTCCTGAATGTAGGCCTTTATTCCTTTAGCAATTTATTTTTAAAATGTTGTTGTTGTTATTGTTCGGCCATTTCAGTCACATTGACCCCATCTGAGGTTTAGTTGGCAGAGATACTGGAGTACTTTGCCATTTCCCTCTCCAGCTCATTTTACAGATAAGGAAACTGAGGCAGAGTTAAGTGACTTGCCCAGGGTCACACAGCTAGTTAGTGTTTGAGGCCAGATTTGAACTCAGGAAGATATTCTATCCACTGTGCCACCTAGATGCCCTATATTTTTAAAATACATTTTCAAATGTATTTTATATAGAAATATATTTAAATATTTTAAATAGCATTTATGGATTTGATTGGGGACAACCTTTAAGACATCAAAAAAAAAAAATACAGTAGAATGGAAAGAACACTAGATTTGGAGTCAGAAGATTTGGATTCAAATCCCAGCTCTGGATAGTGTTGGGCAAATTCCTTAACTTGTGGGTCTCACTTTCCTCATCTGGACAACGAGAGGCTTGGACTAGATGACCTCTAACGTCCCTTGTAGATCTTAGCATGCGATCCTAATATCAGAAGGATTTATTTATTCAAGATCAATGTAGAAATTTTCAAATGTAGGTAGGGGTGGAGTAGTTTATTCACTTCTATAAATGGGATTTCATGGAAAAAGTCTGAATGCAGATGATGTCAGTATTTGAAAGCTGTCTTTGTATTGTGTAATCACATAGTGCAAATGATTCTATCTTATGTAAGTCATAATGTTGTCATTAGTCTATCAGAATGAAGGGCTTAGCTACAATATGCCACACAGGATGTTTGTTTTCTGGTCTGTCTAGTTGTTTCCATATGCCTTAAGACCACTGTAAAACTCACTTTTGAAAGACTAAAGCTAACTTTTGGCTGGGATAAATTCTACAACTGCCTTTCATTTGTTCATGGTAAAAGAAAGTCAAGTGGTAAAAGATGCCACTGGGAACAGAAGGTGAAAAAAAAACTCACTGAAATAAGCATTGGTTAGCATTTCAGGAGTAGGGGATATCTCCAAACCTTCTCTATTTCCTTTTTGTCAGTCTTTCAATCATAAAGCAGCTGCATAAGTCTGCCAAGTTGATACCAAAAACTTAGTGACACGAGAGAAACCGCTATTCACAAGGACTCCTACCTCTTCTATCCACAAACTTTCACTGACTCGAAACCATTTCCTAATTGAAATTTCCTTGTCTTCATCAAAGCTGAATTTATAATTCTAAAATCTCTGAACAGAATATGAAATTGCAAGTCACAACCAAGCAGGCCCGAGGAAATTATAGTTCCAATGACTACAATAGCATAAATGGAAAAAAGACAGGGAAGGAAGGAAGGAAGGAAGGAAGGAAGGAAGGAAGGAAGGAAGGAAGGAAGGAAGGAAGGAAGGAAGGAAGGAAGGAAGGAAGGAAGGAAGGAAAATGTTGTACAATTATAATGACCAAGTCTGACCCAGAGAAAAGTTGAAAAAATGAATCTTCCCCTGTTCTTTTCAGAGATGAGGAACTATGGATTTGGAATAACACTGTCAGTCATGGTCGATGTGTTGATCAATTTTGTTCAACTGCCTTTTTCCCCTCTTCCATTTTAAATGTTTGTTATAAATGATGCCTCACTGGGTAGCAGAGGGAAGGGAATATATTCAGAACATGCTTTAAAAACAAAAAGTATCAATAAAAATACAATTGTTAGAAGTTTAAATAGCATGTCACAACTCCTGCTTCAGGAGCCTGTAATCAGTCCCTAATGGGAGCTACAGTCAACTGTTACTCTAACATTCCTTGTCAAGAGCCATCCAGGTCAGGATTCTCTTCATAGGCAACACTCTTTAATTCCCACAAGAGGAAAATAAGGTTAGCAATCCAGTTTGATACTCACTTTTAGGATACTCTGAAAATAATGGGCACAACTTAAAAGGTATAATGCTTCACTACTCTATAAGAGAAATCAACATTCTTCCTAAAAATACATTTTAGAGGTGAAATTTTCTGCATATCAATGTCAGGGTCTGTGAACTCTGGGACATTTTAGCTCCTCTGATAGTTTATTTATCAAAGTAATTAGTAATCTACTTCCACATGTTTGTGAAATTCTTTCTCTCTGTTTTCTCCTTTATGTATGCATTTGGTCCCAGAGTGCCACACTAATTGGTTAAGAGGGGCAGGCCACCTATTGATTGGTTTTTGTGAGGTATTTGCTAAGAAAATACTGACGGAAAGTGGTTTTATTTCCCCCTTCTCATAGCCTCATTACCGCGCAGTGGTTATGCTGAGTTTCAGAGGAGAACACGATGCTTATATATAGGGATGAACAAACAAACAAGTGGACCGACAGGAACCCAGAAAAAATAGCTAAGCTGTTGTTAGTATATCATAGGACCATAGATTTAGCTCTGGAAGAAAACTTCAAAACCATTGAGTCAAATCCCCTCAGTTTTACAGCTGAGGAAACTAAAGCATTAGAACTAAGGGACGTGCCCAAGGTCGTACAGCTTGTGTCTGAGACAGGATTTGAACTCAGGTCTTCCTCATTCTAGGCCTAGTGCTCTATTCATTGTACCACCTAAGATGCCATTCACTTTTTTTTAAGTATAAATCATTTTAAATATCGGATTGATTTTGTTGTTTGAAAAGCATCATAAATTATGAATAAATGTAAAAAATAACAGCAGAGATAGAACTCCACTGCCATTCACTGAATTTTCCTCCCCCTGACTTTATCAGTAATTTCATGACTGGGGGAGAACTGCAGCCCTTTGACTGAAAGGGCCACACTTGAGGACCTAGGGGGCCACATGTGGCCTCAAGGCCATAGGTTCCCCATTCCTGCTAGACAACGGGAAATGATGATGAAGGTGGAACCAGCAACAGCTCACTCTCACAAACTTCTGGGTGGGCAGAGGCCACAAGCTGGCAGAGCAAACTCTGGCCACACCTAGGGTTGGGGAGGAAGGCATGGCCCCAACCATGCAGCTAATCCCTTACATGCCAACAGCTTTGGCCCTCTCACATCCAGGAGAGAAAAGGTAGCACAGCTGCCAAGAAGCCCAGAAGCTCTGATGAGAGTACAAAATGAGGCCTCCACCCACAATCAGCCCATAGACAGAGATGGCCTGCAGGCAGCCCTACTGGAGGGAAGTGACTTCTCAGGGACTCAAGCCACAGCCTACCAGATCTTTTTCTTTCCCATAAAGTTTTGCTCTCCCTGCCTCCTCAAAATTTCCCACAGTCTAGAACCCCAGGGGTTGGCTGGGAGAACTGGGTTGAAAATGTGGTGGGTCACCTCATGAATTGAGAGGGATACAATGCTCTGGAGTGAGAAATGCTTCCCCAGACCTAGAGATTCTGGGACGTTGCTGCTGACCCTGCGCACAGCCTGCCTCTGCAAGAGTAATGCAGGGAGGAAGGGGGGAGTGGGCTTCAGGAAAGGCAAGGCAAGGGAGGAATATAGCTCCTCGGCTCCTTCTAGAGGGACCCTACTATTCCTCCATCAGGAGACTTTTTCTTTCCCTCAGAAGCTGCTCAAACTTTCCCAAGGTCAGAGAACTGAGGGGTACAGGATCTTGGAGTGTGTGTGTGTGTGTGTGTGTGTGTGTGTGTGTGTATATTTGTGAATTTCCCGTGCCTAGGAGAATCAAGAGCCCTTTTCTCCTGCTCAGTTATTTGTACTGAATCATAAGACCAGAACAGGCAACATTCAAAACCCTGGCTAAAAGACCACATCACTGATAATCCAGAGACCTGGGTTCTTTTCCCTACTCTAACAATGTTTCTGTTGCAGCTACATTGTGCTGTGGATACCATGCTGGTCCTGGAGTCAGGAAGTTTTGAGTTCAAATCCAACCTTAGACACTTACTACCCATTTGACCCTAGGCAAGTCATTTAACCTGTTTGCCTCAGTTTCTTCATCTCTAAAATGGGGTTAATAGCACCTACCACTCAGGGTTGCTGTGAGGATTAAACAAGATATTTGTAAAGCACTTAGCAAAGCTGTTATTATAGTTACTCTGTAAAATTAGGGGGTTTTGGACAAGATGGTCTCGAACATCCCTTCCTACTGTAAGAGCCTACAAACCTATGAGATTTGGGTTCCATTTGACCACATCTGAACACAGCTTCAGTTTCAGTATGAGTTCTGATAAGCTTTCCTTTGTGACCTTGGACAAGTCATTAACTTTTTCCAGGGCTTCAGTTTCCTCCTCAGTAAAATGACGGCATTGGAATTATGGTCTCTAGAGTTCCTTCCAGCTCCAACACAGATTTCTGTGCGTATTTTTTAAGAGGGTAGGATTGGTGTCCTTCAAACCAACCATCTGTTTATTATGAGAGCTGCTATTCCACCTTCACCCCCAATTAACTGGGCTTCTTGAATGCTGCATATGAGCAATTGACCTTTGCTCCCTGGTTTCCCAGACTAATTCATCAAAATAGGAAGCTACCAAATGGCCCTTCCCATGGGGTGTACTGATAAATATTTAACAACCAGCTCTCTAGTGCATGCGAGCACTCTCCCTGTCTCTCTTTCTGTCTCTCTCTCCATCTCTCTCTTTCTCCTCATCTCTTTCCCCCTCCTCTCTCTCTCTCTCCCTCTCCTCTCCTCATTCTCTCTTTCCCCATATATATATATATGTGTGTGTGTGTGTGTGTGTATATGTATATATAAATGCACATACTACGTATATACATACATACTATATATACATACATGCATGCATACGCACTATATATGTGTATACACATACATATACACACACATACGCATACATTTAAACATATATATACAGGATACACTGTTAATATTTTCTCCATCACTTTCTTAAGTCTAGACAATCAACAAAACAATAAATCAAGGCCTGATTTGTAGCATTTGCTGTTTTCCAAGGTATAAATTCTCACACTGAAAATTTAACAATCAGCTCTTAGGAGATGGTGAGAGCTAGCTCCCACACACCCCTAACCCTTCCTCTAGAAGGGGGAATGTATGGGGTAGCCTCTCTCACAGTGGCCTCCTGATGACCTGGAGTCTCTGTTTCATCCCACAAGGTTCTACCCCACAAGCACTATGGAGGGTACCATTCCTGCTATTTGTGCTCAGTATGGTTTGGGAGGATTGCCCAAGATGCAAAATATTCCTAGTTAAGTCAGTCTGGCTACCCCTACCTTACTGTGTTTGTGTAGTCTTAAATGAGTTAAAGGTATGGACAAGTTTATTCAAAGAAGACCTCCTTTATGAGAAGTTAAGAAATAAAAAACTTAGCAATGACTTTTTATATTTTCACAAAGTGAATGGATATTTACATGCTTTATAGAATTTTGAAGCCAGAGGCCCTTAGAGATCATTTAGTTTACATAGAGAGAAACTAAGTCAAAGAGCCATCAAATGACATGCTCAGGGTCACAGAACTAATTAGCAGCAGAGCTGACACTAAAAAAGTCAAGTTCTATAACCACACGCGTTCGTGCCCACACACACACACACACACACAATTGGAGAAAAGACTGGTCCTTATGGTGGTTTTATATTGAATTTCTATAAAGTTTCTCATTTGTAATCATGCCCTCCTTTTTTTGTAGCTAGAAGAAGATTTAAGTAAGAAAATGGACAAAGATGAAGAAGCACTGAAGGAAGCCCGAGCAGAACTCAAAGAGGCCCGCCGTCAGTGGCACCATCTGCAAGTGGAAATTGAATCTCTCCATGCCGTGGTGAGACTAGTCAAAAAAACTAACCTCATATCTGCCTAACAGAAAAATGAGTCCATTTAGTCTCCTGCTGTTATCTGATTAAGAGAGGGACAGGAAGACTGCCCATTAGTCTCAGGAAGAAGGGCAAGGTCAAAGCCACAGAATTCTATTCCTAGACCTCTTGCTCCCTTTCTTTGTGGCATGTGTCAGCTCAACCATGCCTTCCTGCACCTGGAAAATAAAATGATAAGATTTGGCTTACAACCCTAAGATTCTCTGGACCTAGAGAAAAGGTCAGAAATAACAAATGCCTTATTCTTATAGACACAGTATTACAGGGATGGCTGGCTTTTTTGTTTTGTTTCGTTTTAAGCAATCAGTTGGGAAAATGTTCATGCAGAGGAGACATGTTCTATCCCAAACAGCCCTTGCCAAAGAATAGTTTTCTATTCTAATTTTAAATTTAATTTTATTCTAATTTTAAATTTTCTTAGAAAACTAAAGAGACATGCCTCTTAAAATGTAGATAGAAGAAAGTCGACAGTTTTAATATTGTTATACAGATAAATCAGGATGAGATTAATCAAGCTTAGGGATTCTTTGCTATGCAAAAAGAATCATCCCAGGATGTCCTTACGTAGCAAAGTCTTTCATATATAATAACAATATCAATAGCTAGCATTTATATAGTGCTTTAAGGTTTGGAAAGTGCTTTACAAATGCCATTTCATTTTATCTTCACAACAATTCTGGGAGATAGGTGCTATTATTATCCTCATATTACAGATGAGGAAACTGTAACATAGATTAAATGACATACCTAGGGTCACACAGCTCATATGTGTCTGAGGCCAGATACAAACTTAGGACTTCTTGACTCTAGGCCCAGAGCTCTATCCATTGCTTGACCTCATCTTGGTATGTATATAATTCTTCAGGAATTGATATCAATCAACACAGTATTTACTATTGTTCAAGTCATTTCAGTCAAGTCTGACTATTTGTGACCCCATTTGGGGTTTTCTTGCAAAGATATGGAGTGGTTTGCCATTTTCTTCTCCAGCTCATTTAGAGATGAGGAAACTGAGGCAAATAGGATTAAGTGACTTGCCCAGGGTCACACAGCTAGTAAGTGTCTCAGGCCGGATTTGAACTCAGGTTTTCCTAACTCCATGGCAGTCTATCCACTATGCCACATAGCTGGTTCCTGTTAAGCACTGATCTCAATGAGCTCATATTCCATCAGAGAAAACATGTATAACATGTTTGACACAGTGCATAGGATGCTGGACTTGGTGTCAGGAAGACCTGGGTTCAAATCCGGCCTCAGACACTTACCTGTCCGCTGTCCCTGGGCAAGTCACTTAGCTTCCCTGTGCCTTGGTTTCTTCATCTGCAAAATGGAAAATTTGAATTCAGTGGTTCCTAAGCTCTCTTCTAGCTCTAATTCCATGATCTCATATATATCTATGTGTGTGTGTGTGTGTGTGTGTGTGTGTGTGTGTGTATACCCAAAAAGTAATGTAAGCAGGAGGTACTAGCAGCTGGGGGGATCAGAAAAGTGTTTATGAAAGAGGCAGTGTGTTTCAGCTGAGCTCTTAAAGAGGGTAAAGGTCCTAAGAGGTAGAGGTGAGAATAGACTCTATTCCAGGCATTGGGGACAGCCTTATATAAAGGCGTGGAGATGGGAAATGGATTGCTCTAGGTAAGGACCAGCAGGAAGGCCAGTTTGGCTGGACTGAAATATGTGTAAAGGGGAATGATGAAAAATAAGCCTAGAAAGGTAGGTTGAAACCAGGTCAGGCAGGGCTTTAAACGGCAAATAAAGAAGTTTGTATTTGTTTCCAGACATGATAGGAGCCATCAGAGTTTTCTAAGCAGGGTAGTTCCACGGTAAGGCCTGTGCTTTGCTTTAGGAATATCAGTCTGACAGCTGAATAGAAGGCAGATCAGAGAGGGCAGAGACAAGACAAGGAAACCAGTTAGGAGATTTTTGTAAAAGTCCAAGTGAGATGGGATAATGATCTAAACTATCCTGCTTTGGGTACAAAGGGACATCCTTAACCTTCCCACACATCCTAGTGTGGGGTGAAGAAGAGTAAGAAATTCAGGATGATTCCCAAGTTGCAAACCTGGGTAATTTGGTATGAATATGGCAAAGGTAATCCAGGTTTGGGGTTTGGCCAAGTATGTGAAAGGATCATGATAGGATCAGGAGGTAAGAGATTCTAGAATAGAAGACAATATAAAGTTGAAATAGTTAAGGGTATGGGAAGGGAGGAAAGGGCAGTCAGACCAGAGGTGATAACCTGGAAGAATATTGAGAGTTAGAGAGCTTGGAGGTGAGAGTAAGGACAAAGAAAACATTTAAAAGGAGTCAGGAAAGATGGGATGATACAAGGTTGTAGTCAGATAGAGGAACATCAGAATTCTTGACAATGAAAGTAGAACCCTTGTGAGTGATGGCAAACCCTATGTAGAGCTGAAATGGATCAAAGGAGTAAGTCACAGGAGCTGAATAGACTGAGGATATGGGTGACCAGGATATTCGAGGGAGCATCAGCAATTTTGTTGAGGTTCCCTAGCGTAAGTTCAGGATGTGGAACAAAAATAATACAGATATTGAGTTCTTTGAAGAAGAAGGCAGAATTAGCTGGGGGCTGACAGACAGCTTCCATCATGAACTGGATTGGGTCATATATCTGCATATAGCATGAACATCAGAAAAGAGGTTGATTGCTAATCACCAACAAAACCCTGCAAGAAGAGAGGGTAAGAGATACCCCACTTAAATAACCTTATCTAAGGTTAAGGTTATCTATGCTATCTAGCATAAAATACCTGGGAGTATAACTGCAAAGACAAACCCAGGAACTACACGAATATAAATATAAAACATTTTCTGGACAAATAAAGTCAGATTCAAATGATTGGAAAAATATTAATTGTTCGTGGGTAGCCAGAGACAAAATGACAATTCTGTCTTAACTAATCTACTTATTCAATGCCATCCCAATTAAATTACCAAAATATTATTTTACTGAGCTAAAAAATAATAATATTTATTTGGAAGAACAAAAAGTCAAGAATATCAAAAGATGTAAAGGAAATTTAGCAGTACCAGAACTCAAATTGTATTATAAGGCAGTAATTGTCAAAACTATCTGGTACTGGCTAAGAAACAGAAAGGTAGATAAGTGGAATAGTGTAGACATGTAAGACCCAACAGCAAAGATTATAATAACCTTGTGTTTGACAAATATAAAAATTTAAGTTTTGGGGTTGAGAATTCAATAAAAAAAATTGTTGGGAAAACTGAAAAGCAGTCTGACAGAAATTGGGCATAGACCAATATTTTACACCATTTACCAAGATAAGGTGAAAATGGATATATTGCTAGACATAAAGGGAGATACCATAAGAAAACTAGAAGAACATGGAACACTTTACCTATCATACTTATAGTTAGGAGAAGAATGTATAAAACAAGAGATAGAGAGCATTGTGAGATGTAAAACGGATAATTACATTAAGTTAAAAAGGGCTTATATATATAAAACCAAATGTAGCCAAGATTAGAAGGAAGGCAGAAAATGAGGGTGGGGTATTTATAGAGAGTTTCTCAGATAAAGGTCTTATATCTAAATATATACAGAACTTTGTAAATTTTGTAAGAATATGAGTTATTCCCCTATTGATAAATGGTCGAAGGATATGAACAGGCAGTTTTTGGATAAAGAAATCAAAGCTATATGTAGTCATACAAAAATGTGATCTAAATCATTATTGATTAAAGAAATGCAATTAAAACCACTTTGAGATATCATCTCATGCCTATTGGATTGGCTAAAATAATAGGAGGAAATGACAAACGTTGGAGGTGATATGGAAAATTTGCGACATTAATACACTGTTGGTGGAACTGTGAGCAATGTGGAATTATGGAGAGCATTATGGAATTTTGGAGAGTAATCTAGAGTTATGCCCAGAGAATTAAAAGAAAACAGTATACCCTTTGACCCAATAAGACCACTATTAGGTCTGTTTTCCAAGGTGATCAGGAAAAAAGGGAAAGAGCCTGTATGTTTTGAAATATTTGTAACAGCTCTCTTTGTGGTAGCAAAGAATTGGAAATTGAGGGTATGCCATCAATTGAGAAATGGCTCAACAAGTTATGGTATATGACTGTGATGGAATACTACTATGCTATAAGAAATGATGAGCTGGTTGATTTTAGAAAAATGTGAAAAGACCTGCATGAATATGAAGAGCGAAATAAACGGAACCAAGAGAACATTGTATGCAGTACCAGCAATGTAATTCAAAGAATAACTGTATACAACTCTGTTATTCTGAGTATTAAAAAATACATAAATCAGTTACAAAGGACCTATGAAGGGAGATGCTATCCACCTCCAGAGAAAGAACTGATAAATAGAAATAAGCATAGTATGGTTTTACATATGTGTCAAATGGTGGACTTTTCTAGTGTGGGGTTGGGAGAGAGGGAGGGATAAAAGGAGAGAGGGAGGGAGACAGTTCAGAAGTTAAAATGTAACAAAAAAAATAAACTAAATTAATTTTTTTTGAAAATTTTAAAAAGAGGTTACTTGCTAAGTGAATAGAAGCAGCTAGGCAGCACAATGGATAGAGTGTTAAGCCTAGAGTGAAGAAGACCTGAGTTCAAATCTAGCCTCAGATACTGCTAGCTGTGTGACCCTGGGCAAGTCACTTACCTGTTGTTTGCCTTGGTTTTCTCATCAGTGAATCACGTGTTTCCTCATCCTCATCTGGGAATAATAATAGCACCTACCTTCTAGAGTTGTTGCAAGAATTGAATGAGATAATAATTGTAAAGCAGTTAGCACAATGTCTGATGCAATAAAGTACTAATAAATGTTAGCTAATATTATTATGATGGCAGGAGAAGGGTCTTGAAGTGGCAATGGGTAACAAGGAGTATGTGAACTCCCCTTCTGGGATTAGTATGTTGGGAGACAGCCAGAGCTGGAGAAGATGGCTTATTATATAAAGTGAAGTATACGCTATAAGTAACCTTGTAATGAAGGGGTTCTTTACCTTTAAAAAAAAAAGGTTTTATTTCTGATATCTTCTGTTTCTTATATCATCATAATTATCCCACATATCCCCCTTCTTTCCCATCCCAGAGAGCCTTCCTACATAACAAATAGTATTTTGTAGAAAGGGGAAAAAATCAGCACAATTGATCAATATGTAGAAAAAGTCTGAAAACATATAATGTGTAACACTCGTGATCTCCTACGGGTACAAGGGGTGGGTTGGGGCTGTCTTCTCATATCTTCATTTAAGTCATATTTGGTCTTCGTAATTTTGTAACATTTACTTTTGTGTGTGTGTGTATGGGATTGTTCTTTTCATTTACATTGTTATAGTTACTGGCTATATTGTTTTCTTTTTTTTTTTTGGCTGGGCAATGGGGTTAAGTGACTTGCCCAGGGCCACACAGCTAAAAGTGTTATGTGTCTGAGGCCGGATTTGAATTCAGGTCCTCCTGAATCCAGGGCTGGTGCTCTATCCACTGTGCCACCTAGCTGCCCCTTTTTAATTTTTTTTTAATTTTTAGGCAATTGGGGTTAAGTGACTTGCCCAGGGTCACACAGCTAGTATCAAGTGTTTGGTTTGAGGCCAGATTTGAACTCTGGTCCTCCTGATTTCAGGGCCAGTGCTCTATCCACTGCACCACCTAGCTGCTATATTGTTTTCTTGATTCTGTTTACTTCACTCTGCATCAGTTCATGTAGATCTTTCCATGCTTCTCTGTACTCATCACATGCATCCTTTCCTATAGAACAATAATAATCGATTTCATTCATGTATCGCGATTTGTTTAGCCATTCCTCAGTTGATGGGGAATACTACTTTGTTTCCAATGCTTAGCTATCACAAAAAGTGCTGCTATAAGTATTTTGGAATACATGAAGATTCATTCATTTTCAATCCCTTCCTTGGGGTATAAGCCCATTCTTCCCTTTTTCTATGTCATGGCCGCCTTGGGCAGTCTGGTGAAGCCTATGGCCTCCTTCTGAGAATAATGACTTTAAATAATTGAAAGAAATGCTAAATGCCAGCTAGAGGTTAGTGAAAATGAAGGTATAATTTTTCCCCATCCACGCTCACAGAAATGCCTCTCCAAAATCTGTACACAGACCAAGGTTAAGAATCCCTGTTGTAACATAAGAAACCTCTATATAACATGTTTAAATATGTACCACTGCTGACAGTTCAAATCAGATTTCAAAGCTACATTTTGCATCACCAATACTGTCTTGGTTATACAGGAAAGGGGCCTAGAAAATTCACTACAAGAGTCAGAGCAACATTACCAGATGCAACTTCAAGACCTGGAGGCTGTGATCGAGGGCCTAGAGAAAGAACTGGCGGAAGTGAGGAGAGGCATCGAAAAGCAACTCAGAGAGCATGAGATGCTACTCAACACAAAGATGAGGCTAGAACAAGAGATAGCGACCTATCGCCGCCTTCTGGAAAAAGAAGAAATCAGGTACCCAACTCCATGCACAGAGAGAAGTGACCAGAAAGAGAAAGAGAACACAGGCCCAAAAAATCTATCCTCCAAACCATGCACACCACCACATTCGACTTATCAAGTTCCTAAGATAATGGCTAGAAACAACATGACACAGTGGCTAGAGAGAAGCCAGAGTCAGGAAGATCTGAGGTCAAGTCCCAGCTCTGGCATGTATTGGCTCTGTGACCCTGGGGATATACCTAACTTCTTGGCAGTCTTAGGCAACCCCGTAAAACTCTAAGTTACAGAGGAAGTGCCAGCCTGCATTGGTAATGGGAGCTTCCTCATCTGGGAGTTCCCTATGCCAATGAAACCCCCAAGTCCAGTCCCTTTACTTAAGGTAAATTGTTGTTAAGTCATTTTTCAGTTATGTCCAACTCTCCATGATCCCATTTGGGGTTTTCTTGGCAAAAATACTGGAGTGGTTCTCCATTTCCTTCTCCAGCTCATTTTACAGATGAGAATACTGAGGCAAAAGGGGTTAAGTGACTTGCCCAGGGTCACACAGCTAGTAAGTGTCTGAGGCTGGATTTGAACTCATGAAGATGAGTCTTTCTGGTTGGGGACTATAATTAACAGATGGAAGATTAGGTCTTGGCCCTGTATAAGTCAGCAGTGGAAATACTTGAGTCAGGCGTAGTAAATGTGTAATTCTCAGATACTGACAAGTGAGCTTTGTGCTCATCTGCACTCCCTTATGCTCAGGACTCACATGTCTTTTTAGACCATTTTGTGTCTTGCATGAACCAACCACAAAATAAGGTGAAAATGTTAAAATCCATACATCACTACTACTTATAATCAATCCTCTGTCAGTGTGTCACAGTGTAGCACAGTAGATAAAAGGCTAGCCTCAGAGTCACAGAAACTTGTACTCAGATCCGGCCTCTGAAACATTGGTTCACATTGGGAAACTCACTCAGCCTTTCAGTTCCTCAGGCAACTCTCTCTGAGACTTTAAATTGCAGAAGAGCAGACGTTGGCCTGCATTGGTAGAGAGAGTTACCTCACCAGGAGTTCCCAGTAGCAATGAAATAAGCCCAATAACAACAACAGCAACAACAAGATGTGAGTGAGCACAATGTGATACTACAGCAAAGGCAGAACAACATTTTTCTAACGTGACTTAGAAGGCAGCTCTATGTCGACAGGAAGGAATGATGTTTACCATGAAACCCTAAATTGAATCATTCCCAAGAACTGCAATTTCAGTTCAACCACTTACAAGCTCAGGGGGCAGTGATGTCACTTGACTTCTAATTTGAGAAGTGTCCATAAAACAAAATCCCTATACTTTGCTGGGGGGGGGGTTATTTGTTTGTATGTTGGGGCAGGGTTTGTTTGTTTGGGGTTTTTTTGGGTGTGGGGAGAGAAGATATCTAAGAAATGAATTAATTGACTATTTCAAAACTATATCTGCTACAATTAAGGTCATGAAATGGCTTTAGCCAGCAAACGTCATAAATTCAAGGATATGCTTACATTACCAGGCCCTTTCCTTCACAAGATGGAAGATAAATTTGCCTCTTTTATACATACTTGATATTATGACTTAACTCTAGAAGCCTCTCAGGCGAAATTCTAGAACAATAACTCCCCATTTGAGTTTGCTGACACCTCAGATATCTCCAATTATTTCAAAGGAATCTGATGAAATTTTTCTTTTAAAACCTTCCAAAAATTAATTTTCATTAACTGTGTGTTTATTCTT
This sequence comes from Phascolarctos cinereus, assembly GCF_003287225.1. Lineage (NCBI taxonomy): Eukaryota > Metazoa > Chordata > Mammalia > Diprotodontia > Phascolarctidae > Phascolarctos > Phascolarctos cinereus. Next base: position 301,901,608 of record NW_027555958.1, on the reverse strand, counting down.
TTTAGGTATTTACACATGTGTATCATTAACAGACATTTATTAAATATCTGATACATGAAATACTAACTAAGCCCTTGGAGAAATATGAATGAAAATTTTCAAACCATAATTAATGTATATTAATAATGTCCTTCTCATTCAAGATCTTGATTAACTAATCTAATTTTTTTAATCACTCTTTTTTTTCCCAGATACTATGGTTCTATTCAATCTGGGAAAGAAGATATAAAGCCTACTACAAGTCGAGTAGGCTTCATCTTACCTCCAGGTGAGTTTGCTGACATTAGTAAATTAGGCTGCTAGGTGGTCTGGTGGCTAGAGTTCTGGACTTTGAGTCCGGAAGTTCAAATCCTACCTGACACTTATGACTATATGACCCTGGACAAGTCACTTAAGCTCTCTTGGCCTTACTTTCTTCCTCTGTAAAATGAAGATAATAACAATAATCTACTTCAATAGGGTTGTTGTAAGGATCAAATGAGATGGTATAGATATAGTGTTTTACAAATCTTAAAATGTTATTACTATTACCACTGACCATTTATAGCAATTATATATCATGATTTGACACTGAATATTAAAAACAGCGAGTAAAAACTCAAAATTTAAATTAATTAATATAGCCTGTAACTAATTGTAAGTTACTATTTAGTTGACTGGGCCTAGGATTCATTGGCAAAGGGAACTTTGCATGTGAAAATGCTTTCCACCAGATCAACAATTGCCTATAATAAAGGTTCCTTAGCTTTTTGTGTGTGTCCTGGCAGTCTGGTGAAGCCTATGGACTCCTTTGGAGAGCAGTGTTTTTAAATGCATAAAACAAAAAAACAGAATATTATAAAAGAAACTAGTTATGTTGAAATACAGTTATCAAAATTCTTTTTTTAAAAAAAAATCAAGTTAACAGACCCCAGGCTAATTTATATTCTTAAAGATTTGCATGGGGCACTGAGAATTTAAGTGACTTTTCCATGGTCCCACAGCTAAAAAAAAAAAGTCAATCAACAAGCTTTTATTAAGTAATTACTATGTGCCAGCAAGTGTGTTAGGCACCAGAGGTACAAAGACAAAAATAAAAGTTTCGACCATCAAAAAGCTTACATACTCTTGGAATAAACACTATAAAAACATATAACAAATGTATACAAGGGAATGGGGGGGAAGGGGAGGGTGGCACACAGACATTTTCTTTCATCCAGAGGGCTAAGGAAAGGAATGTGTGTGTCTGAAGTAGCACTTGGGATCAGGTCTTCCCTCTAATGTATTATTCCAAGCTAACTCTCATCATTTAATGCTTTAATGAATAATAAGTTTCCATATCTGGTAAATGCTACATTCCTCAGGAAGTGTCTTTTTCAACAGAGGTCATACACAAACGTGAGAAAGAAAAGGTAGAAACTGTGACCAAACAGGCCATCTTAAACGGAAGCGTTGTGAAGGAAAGTACTGAAGCCCATGGGACCATACAGTAAGAAAAAATATTTATGCAGGGGATAGGGATGGGGATGAGGACCAGACCTATAATTTCATTGTCACAGGAAACTCCTAGGTGGAGAAATTCTACCAATGTAGGTCATAAGCTTCCCAGTTATTTTTAGAGAGTTGCCTAAGGCATGGAGATGTTAAATGAGTGACTTGCAAGGAAACAAGAAGAAATAAATTGAAAGTATTTATTTAAATCAAAAATAAATGAGTAATCCCGTAATGAAAACAGTTAAAATCTAATTATTTTCCATATTTAAATTAATCTTTCATTTTCTAATATATCATTTTCTTTCATTTTCTAATATATCAAATTCTTAAATTAAGCTAATATATCAAATTTTAATCTGAAATAAATATCTACTCTTCCTAATAAACTGATGTTTACAAATATATTTAACTGAACAAAAGCTCAGCTATAATAGGACTAACCCTTTCATTTGTTATTTCTCCCAAAAATACAACCCCAAAACAGAACTTTACATGTTTTGCCTCCATAGAAAGTTTAGTCATATCTTTCTCTACAAAAATTCCCTAGATTTCCTACCCTTCCCCATGTTTTTTTTTTACTGTTTTCCATCCAATACATTAATTCTTTGCTTAATACAAAAAGATTTAATTTTTCGTTTCAGGACAGAAAGAGTGGATGAAGTTATTAAAGAATGGGAAGGTTCTTTCTTTAAAGATAACCCACGATTAAGGAAAAAATCTGTTTCTCTACGATTTGATCTACACTTAGCAGCCACAGATGAAGGGTGCTTACAGACTAAACAGGATAATCTACCCGACATAGAGGTCAGGCTCATTATGCGGAGGTCATGCAGCATCCCCTCTATCAAACCTTCAACAGGAGCTAATTAATCCAAAGACTGTGTTCAAAGGGATTTGAAAATAACATCCAGATGAATCTAGATGAGCCACACTGTCCCCTTTGTGTCTCCAAATGTTATTAAAAGGAAATTTATTAAATCATTGTGTTAACATATATAATGAACATGTAATTCTCTTTGAAAAAGAAAGGATAAGGGAATAAATTTTTCAAAATCCAACATCTAATAGTTATTTTGGACGTGACTTTTTTTAAATTGATAGATATTACTTATTTTGTTTTACTTACTTCCTAAATATTGTTTCCCTCCCCCAATTCCCCTTCTACTCACACACCGAGGGGTTTTAAGAATTAAAATGTCTCAGTCATATCTTACATTTTAACCCAAAATTGCTTTTTAATGTTTGAATGTTTCAACCAAGATACTTCAATGTTGTTTTTCTTTTCTTAGTCAGCCTTATAAGAGTAGCAATAACCACCTTATTCATCATCAAAAAATTTTGAAACTTAAAAAGACTTTCTTTTTTTTTAATCCCAACCCATGACCAGCCATCATATACTTGAACCCTATTTTCTATCTACAAAAAAAAAAATGTTAACAACCTTTTAAAGGAGAACACACTATTCACCTGCCAGTAATTTTTCTTTGGGATCAGCTGTATATGTATAGCAGAGAACAACCCACCCCAACTGAGTTATTTTCCACAACCAGCTTTGTCCAACCTACAAGAATACCCCATAAGCCTAGTTCTACAGTTAAATAATAGTAGTCTACACTGTCCAAGTTTTGGTCTTTGTTGTCTTCCCGACTTCCAAAGAAAAGTCATTACCCACAAAGCACCATATTCAGCATGCTGCCAACAGAATTTATAGCCCACACAAACATGGCAAGAAAAAACAAAGTGATGAAATGGTTGCTGTAGTTACCAGAAGTGGTTAAAAGAGAACACTAATAGTTACCTAAAAGCTCACCACCACAGTTTTCTCCTCTACAAAATTAAATGTAGGTAACATCAGTGTCCAATAAGCATCTCAGGTTGGGTGCTAAATAGGGTAAAATATTCTCCTAACATGTCTTTGACTCATCTGTAGATATCAAGATATATCTTATTGTTAAGTCAAGCTAGGAGTTCTTTGCAAGATCTTCAAATACAGAAATTGTTTAAACTGTAAAAACACAAGCAAGAAAACATATACATGAGGAATATCCCTTTTAAAAAAATAACAAAACTTGCTTAATAGAGTTTATTTTAGGGCTTCAGACATTGAAGATTCATTTACTCTAATGGCCCACTCACTCGTTTTTAGTCAAGAATTATGGTTAAATTCAACTGGCCATACTTCTCCAGTCAATGGATCAACATTTAAGGGCTACAGATTTGTCAGCATTTTAGTAAAGCCTTTATAGTATTTCCCATTTCCAATTTAAACTTGAAAACGCACATTTTAGCTATGGGGAAAAAAGCATATCTTTCACATGATAATACAGGAACATAAGAAATTTCAAATTTTTTCTTTCAATCAATTTAAATTTTTGCAAGTTTAGTTTCTTCCATTTGGTGACAAGGGATGTTTCATTTTGTTGAGAACACAGCAGCCAGTTAAATGTTTACCAGTGTATCAGCAATTGAACTAAACTTGCTGTTATACAGCTGATGTCCTCCTTCTGGTTTTATTTTATTTTTTTCTATTTTAAATATAACTATTCAGGTCTCTGTTCTACAGCCATTGTATTGCTAGGCAACAGAAAATCATAAGCTATGTATCTAGTGAAATTTCTGTTCAGTGCCCATGGCGTCGCGAATGTCTTTAGTAACTCTACTATGCAGCTCTCCGTGCTTATAACATGTACATTTTAAAATACTTGAATTTGTAACAAAGTTTGACTTGCTTGGAGGCCTTTTAAACTGGAATGTGAATTTACCAAAGTAAGTGGTATCACTGCAATAAAGATGGTGAAACATGGAACCCAGTCACTCCTTGTCTTAGTTTGCTAAGTGCTTCCTTCATTTCAAAGATCATAGATTCAGATCATAGATTTAAGATTCAAGATCATGAATTTATGTGAATCAGATTTAGAGCTGGAAGGGACTCTAGATGTTGTCTAATCCAATCCCCCCATTTTGTAGCTGAAAAAAACTGAGGTTGAGGCAGTGATCCATTGGTAAATGTTTAATAATTAGCTCTCAAAAAAAAAAAAAGCATGCACAACACACTTTGAAGTTTAGTCAGCATTATTAACATTTTCTCCATCACTTTCTTAACTCCGGACAACTCAAGTCCTGATTTGTATTGCCAGTTTCTGAAGTGTAAATGCTTACACTGAAATGCACAGGTTTATGTAAATGCACACCTCTGGGTTCATGGAAGTTGTGACTTGTCCATGATCACACAGGTAGTAAGATCACAAAAACAGTAAGGGCAGAGTCAAAATTTGAATCCAGGTTGTCTGATTCTAAATTCAATGCTCTGTGCACTAAGAATCCCTCCCAGAAAGAAAACAGGACCATAGAGCAAGAAAAGCGATGTCAAAGATCTAGTTCAGCCCCTTCATTTTATAGGTAAGGAAAATGCTATCTAGGAAGGTTAGAAGAATGCCTAACACACTGCCTGGCCCATAGTAGGCAATAAATAAATGTTTGTAGATTGATTGATTGCCCAGGATGACACAGGAAGTAAACATCAAAGGCATAAGTTAAACCTGTATCCTTTCATTACAAAGTCTTTGTTCACTCTCCTATTTGCCAGGCATCTTTTTCCTCTTTGGATCTCTCTATATCTCTAAAAGCAATGTCAAGAAAATTCATTCAGGGGGGCAGCTAGGTGACGCAGTGGATAGAGCACCGGCCCTGGAGTCAGGAAGACCTGAAGTCAAATCCGGCCTCAAACCAAACACTTGGCACTTACTAGCTGGGCAAGTCACTTAACCCCCAATTGCCTAAAAAGAAAAAAAAAATCATTCAGATTGTAGATGGGAAATAACTGAAACAACAACAACAACAAAAAGACATGATAGACAAATAAAATTAAATAAAAATAAAATTAAAAGAGACAAATAGGTTTGGTTTTTGTCTGTGTTTATTTTCTACACTATATTGGTATCACATCCCACTAGATATTCCTAAAAGAAAACAGAAGGAATCTATATGTATATACATATATACATCTCTGTGTGTGTGTGTATGTGTATACACACATATAGATCTGATATCAGGGAAAAAAATTTTCTTAACAATTAGAAGTATCCTAAAAGGGAATGGTTTTCCTCAACCCAAAGTGGTTCAGAGGCTGCATGACTATAGTCAGTAATATTATAGTGGGAATGGATAGGTATGGGTTGGACTAAATGGTCACTGAGGTCTCTTACAACTCTAAAATTCTGATTCTGTGACCTTCAATAATTCAAGATCAGTCCATTTAAGATCCATGATTCATTGGTGCAGGCTCTCCATCCACTGATACAGATTGCAGATCTTCTGTGATTTGGGAGATGGTCTTTTGCTGTGTGGGGCAGCTAGGTGGTACAACGGATAGAGTGCCAGGCTTGGAGTCAGGAAGATTCATCTTCTTGTGTTCAGATCTGGCCTCAAACACTTACAAGCTATGCGACCCTGGGCAAGTCACTTCACCCTTAGTAACCTCATCTGTAAAATGAGCTAAAGAAGGAAATAGCAAACCATTCTAGTACCTTTGCCAAGAAAACCCTAAATGAGGTCCTGAAGAGTTGGAAAGACTGAAAAATAACTGAATTTTTACTGGGTAGCCAAAACCTTTATCACCCTGTGGCCAGCCTTTTGACAAGCATCTCCAATCTTAGCCAGGTTGGTCCCCAGAAAGCAGATATATGCACAGTCTATCAACCAAGTCACAGTCAAAACCTTTTTAGCTTGGTGGGAGCTGCTAGCCCTTGCTGCCACAGCCCTGGAGATTCCAGGGTCAACTCCACAACAAGGTGGAGCACCAGAGTAGAACTTCAGTGGAGGATGGCATCCTTCTAGAAAAATTTACTTCAAAACCACTTTTTTGCAGACTATTTACAGGAAAAAAATGTTTTGCAAATTTATGGTATATGGATGGAATGGACTATTACAGCAAATGTAAGGAATGAGGAATGTCATGAATTCAAAGATACGTGGTAAGACTCACATGACGCAATACACAATGAAGAAAGCAGAGCAAAAACAACAACATACAAAATGTTTGTACCATTGTATAAATATACAAGTATAATGGCTCCACCAATGTATGTAAAAATAACACAGAGAAGTAATGAAACATTGTTCAATTAAAACAGCCAAAGTGATAGCACAACGAAAAAGTTTAAGGGTGCATTCCCTCCTTTTTGTTAATAATCAAAGCCCAATTTTTTTTCCGGGATTTCAGTCAGTCAACAAACAATTATTAGCACTCGCTATGTTTAGGGCACTGTGCTAAGAGGTAGGGCTACAAAGAAAAGCAAAAACAACCCCTGCCTTCAAGAAGCCCAACTTCCAATGGGGAAGAAAACATACAAATAAGTCCAAAAAAAACCAAAAAGCAAGCTGAATACAGTGTAACTCGGAGACAGTCTCAGAGGGAAGACACTGGGGGGGGGGGGGGGCGCAAAGAAGAAGAATACTAAAACAGGCCTCTTTCAGAAACGTGAGATCTGAGCTGAGTCTCGAAGGAAGTCAGGGAAGATAGAAGATAGAGCCAAGGAGGGAGAACATTCCAGGCACGGGCACAGGAGACAGCTAGTGAAAATGGACTTTATAAAAGAGTTTGTTTTGGTGTTTGTTGGGAAGTATCTGTTGTGTGAAAACAAAATATAGCAATAAATTTATTTTTAAAATTAAACAGATAAGGATAGATGCTGGATCTATAATTTTACTAGTTTTGGGAACCTTTCCATAAGGAAGCGCCCTCTACTAAAGCATACTGGCACTTTCTCTACAAAGCAGTCTTTTTTTCTTTTTTTTCCTACAAGATATAGTCTTAAAGAGGTCTAGAGCACTGACAGGTTACAATTTATCCAGGGTCACAAAGTCAGTATAGGTCAAAGGCAAGACTTGGATCCAGATCTTCCTGGCTCCAAGGCCAACTCCCTATACACTTTACTACTTCTTGGAGTCAATATAAATTTTTTTTAAATTTTAAAATAATAGTAAATAATAAGCTTTGCAATAATAATTATTATTTTTCCAATAATACGTAATATTTTTATCATCTTAGGTCTTCCTATTCTTTCATAATATTCAGAGTTTACATTAAATCCCTCGTGTTAATTATTTTAATTAAAGCTTAAGAAGTAGGAAGGATGGGTATCCCCAATTTAGCTTAACTAAGTCTGAGTAACATATGTTTATTTTGCATGCCAAGATTCTCTTCTAAGTACATTCCATCACCTCCTTCACAAATTCTGATTTTTCTACATTGCTGAAAACACTCCAGTGATAAACAGCCCCTACTCTAAAGCCATCACTCACAGTGAATATGCCAAAAGGTCATACATTTAGGGATTGCTTTCTGCTAGTTAAAGGGGCAAGAACAACTTGATTTCTAACTTTATTCCCCAGTAATTTATGCAGGCTTCTCGGCCAGGAGTGCGGAACCTGTGGCCTCAAGGCCATATGTGGCCCTCGAGGTCCTCAAGTGCAGCCTTTTGACCGAGTCCAAGTTTTACAGAACAAATCCTTTTATTAAGGGGATTTTTTCTGTGAAGTTTAGATTTAGTCAAAGGGCTGCACTTGAGGACCTCGAGGGCCACATGTGGCCTCATGGCTGAAGGTTCCCCACCACTGAATTGGATATATATACCTGAAAGACTGTGTAAACAGAATTTTTAGACATCAAATCATATTTTTAAATGCCCAGTTCTTGCTATATAAAGGAATCTTTAATAAAATTAACCCCTAACATCAGTATTCTGCAAATCTAAATTTGCACATTTGGGATTTCCTTAAAGTAAAGAGACACACCTAAATTTTGTCAACAGTTAATCATCAATAACTTTTGAGCTTAGTTAGGGCCATTGCTTGGATTAAATGAATGTGCCCTTTTATCTGGAATGTTTAAAAGAAAGCCCTTAAGTGGAAGCCAGGTACTTTAAGAAGAGACACCACAAACAATCAGGAGGCAGGGAAAAGGGAAGAATGCTAGAGTAGGCCACTGGATGCCCTATTCCTTCCTCCTTTTTTGTGGGTGCAGTACTGGCATTTCCAAACTAGGGAAGCCCAGCACCCTCCTCCAAAACTGGGCTGGGAAGATGCAAGAAAGGGATACACAAAGGGCTCTCACCAGAGAATCTTAGGCACCATAGTCCTCAGGCATGGAGAAGAGGCAGGTCTGATGGTCTAGTAAGAGGCTTCAGCTAGGGGAGACAGGGTCAGGGAAGCTCATTCAGGTGGGGAAGGGAAGCATCCCATGTGGGGAAGGGTCCCACCCCTTAAGTTACAGACAGAGAGAAACTGATGAGCTAGGAAACTAAAGATTTCTAACATAGATAGAAGATTCCAGATATTGGGGGAGAACTGTTGGGCTCAGAAAAGTAGGGCTGAAAAGAAGGGGTGCCAGATAGGAGGGCTGGGACCTGGATAAGAAACAGACAGCCTGCTGGAAAGAGAAAAGCTAAGCCATTAAAACCTAAGTGATTTTTTTAATTTTGTTTTGTTTTTTATACAATCTGAATAGCTAACATAAAAGGCTAGCATAATATGGTATCGTGAAAGGTATTTTATGCCTTTAACATATCTAGCCTGCTCTCTGCTGGTCTCCACTGGACATGTAGTCTCCATCAGATGCTACCCTATTGCACGCAGCCCAAGAGGGCACTGCCATGCTGGGCAAGGTTCATATAGGCTACACCAGACGTGGCTAGGCCAGACCCCATTGATTAATAGCTGTGCTGCTTCTCTCTACTCTCAGCTTCTTGCTCAGCTGTAATTCTTGCCTGGCTCTTCTTTATGAGAAGAGTGGGCTTTGCTATGTCCATTTAGTTAAAGCAGAGGGTTTTTTATAGTTCTTTTAGAAAAGCAGCCACCCTTGACTTGAGCCAACCGGGGGGGGAAAAAGACCCTCTTTAGGAAAAATAAACTGTTGTTTTGGTTTGTGTTTAAACTTTTTTCCTCCTTTTTGACCTAGGTAGTTACTCTCAGAGGCTTAGCTAGGCATCTTATCCTCAATTATGAAATTCTCAGCCCCTGGATCAAAGCTCTTCTAAAGCCTTCAGTCTTAAGTTTTAATTTGGACTATATACTTCCTTGCCCGGGAACTTGGGTCTCTCTGTCAAAAACCTCATCCCAGTTTGTGCTGAACATTCCCTCTGCCTCCTGATTTTAATCTCTGAAGACTAGCCTTACATGGGCTATTTGTCCAATAATTACCAATGGCCCTAAAGTTCCAAATTATCCAGTTTTATAACCCAAATCTTTCTCTCCAGTAGATGAATTGAGGGGAGATCTTACAGAGCCACAGCTAAGTCCAAGGGGCAAGGCTGTTGTCTGTCCTACCTGCCCAACCACATTCATAGCCTTTCACATACAAATATGGCCAACCAAAGCCAAAAGGTGCTTTGGGCTCACCTTTACACGAAGCAATTTAGGAATAGGGCACTAAGAACTAGAGGGAACCAGAAAGGTCTCCTGAAGGAAGTAGCACTTGAGCTGAGCCTTGAAGAGATCTGGGGATTCCAAGAAGCAAAAGTGAGAAGGGAAAGCATTCCATGTATGGGGGACAGCCAATGCAAAGGCGTGGGGACTGGAGATGGAAAACCATGTCCAGAGAATATCAAGTAAATCAGTTTGTCTGGAATGTAACGTGCATGAGGGAATTATGTGGAAATCAATTTGCAAAGATACGTTGGAGCCAAATTGTGAAGGACTTTAAATACTGAACAAAGAATGCACACTTTCTCTGGAGCCAATAGGAAGCCATTGAAGTAGGGCCTGATCATCTCTATTCTTTAAAAATATCAATTTAGTACATGGATTGAGGATGGATTTGTGAGGTAAGAGCACAAGACTGAATTCAAGGACACAAATTAGGAGGAAATTTCAACAGTCCAAGTAAGAGGGAAAAATATCCATGAGGATGAGGTGCTAAACTAGGGTGCCAGTTGTATGAATACAGAGAAAGAACCAGAGGCAAGAGATGTTGAGGAGGTAAATCAATAAGATTTGGCAATGGATTGGACATGGGGGATAAGAAAAGAGTCAAGCATGACACAGATTGAAATCCTAAGGGACTGAAAGGATGGCCAACAAAAATGGAGAAAGTATCCACATAAATTAAACCATGGATTCATCAAACTATTAAGAAGCAAAATATGTCATCTATTACCCTCTCTTCTCCTATGGACTTCACCCCTTCCCACTCCCCACCTCCATCCCATCAGGTCCCACAGCATTTCCCTAGATCTACTCTATTCCTTAGCCTCTGAATTTCTCTTTCTTTAGCTACTTTCTTCCTTCTCCAAGTTATGTGAAAAAGGAAGCAGGAATAAATAAGGGGGTAATGTCTTGGTAGGAATTGGTCTGTAGAGCTAAAGTGAAACGATAATAATGACAGACAAACTATCCCATACTTACCCATTCCCAACCTCCCACCCAGCGCACCTCCACTCAGCAGGGCAAATTCTGAATGCCATATTGTCTGATCAAGCATATTTTAGTATATTGGTCTCTGTATTTGCTTTACTTTACTTGTCTGCTTTACAGGGCTAAGTACCTGTAGCCATCGTATCTGTGCTTATTATAGTGTTGATCTCGATTCATGTTTAATTCTTTGATTTTAAAAGCTGTGGTTTTTAAAGGAACATTGAGAATGAATAAATATTCCAGTTTATAGCTATTTCCCCTCTTAATAGGAGGCAGGGATGTTTACATAAATCTTATAAAATTGCTTGCAGTTCCTCCTCATTTTACAAGTTTCCAAGGGAAACAAGGTAGTTCTTGAGAAGAGGACAGACTCGGGGTGGAGAATATGGGGAGGCACACGGACAATACCTCTACCAATTAAATGCCTTTAATAAGAAGGCAGGAGAGAGGAAGAGCTTGCCATAGTAGGCAGACAGTGAAGATCCTGGGACCATGCTATATATTCAAATCAAAAGGCATATGTGGCCTTCTACTCAGACCTTGACCTGAAGCACAAACAATTACAGCATAGGCCCTGGTTCCCCACCAAGGAAGCCAAAGAAGGAGGGGTAGAAAGAGGAGTGCTTTAAAAGATCATGATAAAGCTGTAGAATAAGGAGAAAGGAAGCCTTAAAGTGGCAAAAGATATATGTATTTGTGTGTGTATACATACACACACTTTTTTTTAGGGAGAAAAAGGGCTTAGAAAAGCACTTAGATTGGTAATCAAGAAACCTAAGCTCCAGTCTTAACCTAATTTAACGTACTGATCTAAGCCAAATCAATTCATCTCTTAGGTCTTGTTTTCTCAACTGTCAAAAATGACTACAGGACTTCCCAACTTTTTCAGGTGTCCTGGGCACTTTTGGCGGTCTGGTGAAACCTACACACCTCTTCTCAGGATAATGTGTGTGTTTTTTAAAAATTCATAATTGAAGGAAATGCTAAATTTCAGGGAAAGGTTAGTGAAAATAAAGATGTAATTTTTTTCACAACCAAATTCATGGCTTTCTCTCCCCTAACCCCAGTCTCTCCGTTAAGATCTTCTTGAGCTGAGGTTCTGTAAGATTTTTTCCCCAACTCTAACTTCCCGAGTCTATGATCTGAAGTGCTGCAGGTTACTATGGAAACAAGGCAGGCTAGCTGCCTGGCAACCACCTCCTTTCCCCTCATCCCCAGGATGCAAGCTGTCCTCTTTGAGACAATCTCCTCCCCTTTTTTTTTTCCCTGAAAGACTGCTTTGAAGCCCATCGTAGGTGTAAAAGCACTAGATTTGGGAGCATAAGTCTACAGTTCAGCTGTCACAGTATACAGAAATGCTAGGGTGCAGGGGTAATATGGCAGGTGGGTCCCCTAATTTGTTGTTAAAGGAACCATGGATTTGGAGATGCCTCTAGCTTCTGCTATGTACTACCTGCATGACCTTGGGCAAGTCGGCTAACTTCTCTAGACATATTTCCCCCTCTGTAAAACAAATGGATGATGCCTGTATGTTCTATCCCTCAAATCTCTCCCAGCTCTGAATCCTAAAAATCCTAACCCCATCCTCCAGTGCGGGTCACTTCTCCTTCACACGCCGCTCGTTCAAGAATTTATTTGCTGCTGACATACATCTTGGCCAGGCCACGGACGGATTATGGCTAACACTCGGCTCAGTTCAGAGCAGAAGGTAGCAATCTCGCCTCACGGTCCTGAGGGAGCACGCGCTGAGCTGGGGTAGCGCACACGCATGCATACGTGCACACGCACGCCCACATTCTTACGCCACGGTGAGTCTCGCTCCCTCCCCAGCTCGAGTCTGAGAGGCTGTGCGAGCGCGCGCTCTGGGCCACGAGGTGCCGCATTCGCCACGCACCCCGCGCCTCGTCGCGCTGGCCACGCCTCCAGGAGCGGCTGCGTTTACGCTTCCAAGTGGGCCTCTTCCTGTCTATGGGCTGTCGTCTTCCTCCCTGCCCCTCCCACTCCCGCGCTTGTGGCGAATCTACGCCCCGCTAGAAAAACTCCGGAATTCGAGAAACTTTGAGGGAAAAGAGAGACGAACTCGGTGCCAGAGACTTCTTCACCCGGCAATGCCGCTTCTTCGCGCGCTTCCTTCCTCCCAGGAGCCGCCGCTGGCTCAAGTCCTGAGTCCAACCGTGTGTCGAAAGTGCGACCGCGAAAGCGGCGGCGCGGCGCGAGGGGGCGGGGCCTGCGCGGGACAAAGGAAGAGGAGCCGGAGCGGCGGCCTCTCTCCAGAGCCCGGGTAAGTGAAGCAGGACGGGGCCACTGAGCCGGGGGTGAGAGCCTTGCGGCGCCCCTGCCTCTTCCCCGAACCCGAGATCAAACTGGGCGGTGGGGGCGGCTGTGAGGCGGGGTGAGAGGGAGTGAGGCCTAGGGCGGCCCCAGCTGGAGTGTGGCGTCTGGAGCTCTCTGAGGTACCGGCAGCCCGCCGGCCGGGGACCGGGAAACCGGAGCTCTTTGTCTAGGCCGTGGTCCCAGAGGAGCTCCTCTATCCGTGTCGGTCTCCTAACTGAGAGAATTTAAATGTGGAGGTCTGGGTGGGACAGTCGCAGTCTAACTTCCATCCCCTGGGAGCAACCCGGTTCTTCCACTCCTCTTCCCAGAAGTGCGGCCGGAGTCCGGCCGAGCAAGCTCGAAGGTGACAGCTTGACTGAGGGCGTTAAGTAAAGGAATACTCCATAGCCAGAGCTTCATAACATCTGCATGCGCTTCTTCCTTAAAAATAGGGAAATTTCCTAGAGTAATTGAGGCTAGATCCACCAGGAATTCTCATCCCGTTGTAGACATGGTCCCATCCCCTTGTTCTAAAGAACCTTGTTGGGGTGATACATGCCCCCCAAAATCATCTTTGTCTGATGCATTCATTCCACATTGCAGTCACTGAGTGTGATGCTGGGTGAAAGTTATCCTGTAATGGTTAGGGCTTTTACTAAAGGGATACTTAACTTTGTCATTTTTCTGATTTTTTTTTATTAGCTTTCTCATTTATATGTACTTAGAATGAAATGTTTCCTTTTAAGATAAACACAATGGTAATTTAATAAGTCTAGAGCAGGAAAGGACCCTAGAGGCCATCTAATCCAATCTCCTCCCCCTACCCCTTGCCCCACCCCTATCATTTTACAGATGAGAAAGGTTACACAGGTAAATAATAGTCAGATGTGGAATTACAATCCTGGTTCTCTGACTCTAGAGACAGTGCTCTTTCCACTGCACTTGGATGCCCTGAAGCATTGTTACTTTATGCTCATGAATCCTTTGTCCGATCTCAGGAATATAATAAAATGAAACACTACTATTTCTGTGAAACTTACAGTTAATTAAAACAGACATATAGGATCATAGGATTTAGTCTTGCAAGGAACTTTAGAGATCATCCAATTCAAAGATTCTTAAAACTTTTTTGTGTTCATGGACCCCTTTGGCAGTATGGTAAAGCCTTCCCAGAATAGTATTTTTTTAAACAAATAAAATGTGCAGGACTATAGGGAAGCAAAGGAAACCAATTCCATTGAAATACATGTGTCAAAGTATTTTTTAAAACAATTTTATGAACCCCAGGTTGAGAACTCTTGATCAAGTCTGATCACCTCCTTTTGCAGATGAGAAAATTGAGGCCCAGAGAGGATTAAGTGACTTTCCCAAAACTACAGGACAGATTTGTGATTTAAAACCTAAGACCTTTGATTTCAGATCCATTGCTCTTATGTAGCATAGCTGCTTCTCTTTTTGATAGTTGTAGTTTTCCCTTAAGCAGTGGAAATTCCTACTCTTTGCCCAGTTTCAAAATAGTAATAAAGAGCAGTTTCCAAGGTACTAAATATAAAGCAACTGCTGATTAGCTATATTCTTTCTACTATTAATTTTTAAAAGGAAAGTCTTTACTTTTGCTTATATTATCAGCAAATATTTCTTGAAATGAGAATAGCTCAGTAATTTCATAGAATTTCAGGGTAAGCTTTTAAAAACTATTGCACTAGTCCAATCACTGTTATTTTCCCCCAATAATTTGGAATAGTCATTTTAATTCTGGAAAATAAGCTTCCAAGTCACATTCTTATAGAATTTGAAAAAGGAAAAAAGGCAAAATTTGTAATTGTTTTACCCAGAAACACTATTTTATTTATCATATTCTTTGACTGCTTAGGAAAACATTCTCTCATGCATACTTTTGATTTTCTTTGTTGTTTTGTTGTTTTTTTTAGTGTCCCAAGTTCATTGTTAAGGGACTGAGAGCTTAATCTTCCAAAATGTCAAGTAAGTTTCATTTTTTATATTTATCAAACTATGTGAATAAGGGACTAATGCCCTAGCAAATGGGAATTCCAAAATATTCTTTCTCAAATTTTTCTTCAAAACAGGGCCATTGGTAGTTTTGTTGCTTAGTGTTATATCTCCGTTGTTTACAAGAAGTTATTTATTTTCTTTCAAACAGAAAGACCATCTTATGCCCCACCTCCCACCCCAGCTCCTGCAACAGTAAGTTTTAATTTTCTTGTTAATGTAATAGCCAAGTCTGGCCTTGCTACAAAAACCCAGATGTCTTCCAGTAGCAATCACTCAGTAATACAGCAACCAGAATGAAAACATTTCATGTAAAAATAGTATTTCCTACTAAATATTTAAAATCTCTTCACATCTTGCCTTGAACTAACCCTGAAATTTTAAAAGAATAAACTGCCAAGATACAGTGATCTCTCAATTGCAAAAAATTCCTGATGGTGAGTTTTTCTTGTACTGAGAAAAAGTAAGGACCCTGTGATAATCATAACTCTAATTTCACCTCTTTTATCTTGGCAGTAGTCATCATGTAAAAAGAAACCATAGAATTTCAAGCTTAAAGAGATCTTAGAGGTCATCTAGGCTAATCCCATCCATCATTTTATTAAATGAAAAAACTTGGGTTTTACCCATTAGAACATCCATTTTCTGCACTAAAAAAAAATTGCCTTAGCTGGTTGTTGCTTATTCCCTTCTGTCCGTAATTCTTTTTTTAAAAAAAAAGTTATATAGTCTTTTTTAGAATAGTGAAATCCCTAGTTTTATAATAACCCTCAAGCACTTGCTAAACATTTTCATTTCATGCTGTTTAGGGAAGGACTGTGTTACAGATGGGCCATATTATATTAGATTACTAGCATTGTTACATTTCATTAAATAATACTTTACTGATCTGAGAAATAGTCATAGTTACAATGGAGTAGTTTACTTACTCAGCAAGATCTGGCCCAGTGCATATGAGACCCTTCCCTGGTCAACATGAAAGTAATTGCCCAGTCTGCAAATCTGATGTTGAACAGTTAGCTCTTCAGACCTCAATAGACCTGATTTCTTTGGAGTTTAAGAAACATTGAGGTAGTTCACTATATCACAAACCCATGTATATAAAACCTCTATGCCCATATATCAGATTATTTTGAGCTTTTGCATTGCATTAATAGTAGATTCTTTATGTGTTACTACTAATGTGCCTTTCCCCCATCAGACAATCACTATGGTAATTACTTCAGCTTAGCTATGTTTTAATTACATTTATCAGCAATTCTTTTGTCCTCTATGTAATGAGAGCTTTTAAAATAATTTTAAAATCATATTGCATGCTTTCAAATAGGCCAACTTACACAAGTCTTAAGCAGTCACAAATGTCAGCATTTCTGTGTCTTACAGACAAATGGCTCTGAGGGGTCTGTGGAGTATATACCCTTAAATCAAAAAACATTTATTAACAATCTATCTCTATGGTACTGTATTAGGCACAATACAGATGAAATTGAACAAATGTTTGCAATCTAAATATACTTTAGTTTTGAGATTGATATGGTCTGTAACATTTCAGCTTCTCATTTTAGTTCTGTAGTTCCCTTGGTTTTTGTTTTTTCTTATGTTATTTTCTTGTAATAATTCCCATTATTTTTGTAACCTATTGGAAGTATCTTGTTGATAGAAATAGTCACTTTTAGCCAGTGTTTAGGTAAAAACAGATCTTCTTATGTGTAGTTCTAAGTGTTTCATTTTAAAATACAGCAGCTGAGAAATCACATGTGTTTTCTGTTGCATAATACAAAAATGCATTTCTGCCTGTCTTGAGAAAGTTTTACATTGTTGTATCATCATAATGTTGCCTTAGATACTGATTGGTAACAATTCTGGTAACTTAACAGATTGATGTCAAATTAATGCTCTTTTCCCTCACTTTTTTCTGTACTCCCACCCAATGTACTACTCAGAATAAATGCGCCTCATCACTAACATTTGCATTTCTTCTGGGTTTTGACTCTAAGTTGTTTTTTGCGTCTTCCATAATAGGAAAGACTAGGAGTTGGTCAACTGCTACTTCTCCTAATATTTCAATTCAGTGTTTCTTTGTACACTGTATTTAGACACTAAGTTTGGGTCACAACAGCATATTTTGAAACTTGTTTATATTTTGCACTAGTAACAGTTGAATCGGTGAGTTTATGAATTGGGTATCTACATTATACAGGGCTAAAGTTGTGAATCAGATGTTCAGATGAAATGGTTTTTGTCAGCTTGTTTTGGTTTTGAATTTCATAAGAAAAGAATTTACTACTTTTAGTTTCTCTGTTGCATTCTCCTTATGCATCTTTGTTGTGATTCTCATGAACACTGGACATATTTATAGTAACTGTTAGCAATCATATAAGGCTCCTGTGTGTAAAGAACTTAGGGCCATTTAAGATCCCATTTCACTGTATTAACAAAACACAATGTTTCTGCTGCAAATTAAGGAATTGCAATCTTAAAATGTCTAGTGCTACCAAAGGACTAAATAGGAAAAGAAAAACTAAAGACCATTATGTAGGGATTGACTAAAGAAGAGTACACTTTGAGGCAAAATTCAGGAAGTGTTCGAGATTGAGCTCTAGAAGACGAATCAAAGAAGAGGAAGTGGAAGAAGAAAAAGGAGCTTATAAAAGTGATGGCTTTTTTTTTAAAGAATAGAATGTAGTCCAAAAAGAAAGTTTAAACAAAATCCATGCATTTCTTACAAGTCTTTGTTTTTAAATCATGTGTTTAACATCCATTGAATTCCACAAGGTACGTTCCCCTGTATTCGGGAACCCGGTCTTAGTTAATCAGGTGCTTGTCATTTCTCATATTTACATGCAATTATATTCTATATATATACATATATATATATATCTTGAAAGCAGATCCATTGCTTGTTTTTATTTGTGTGTTTGGTAGATGACATCATTGGTGGTGTCCACATAATGCTTAACAGTGTCTCGTATGTAAAATGTTCCAGGACCTCTGGTGTATCATGTTTCCAGGCCTCTTGTCTCAAAATACCATATATCCCTAAGTTCTACCATTTAATAGCATAAATTAGAATGTATGTCTTTGTCATTTTTAGACCCATGCCCATTTTAGTTGATTATAAAGTAATTCTGAATCTGTAGTAAAACCTAAATGCTTTATCTGCCAAAACAAAAACAAACCTGCAAGCAGGTTTCTATTGGAGTTGTTTCTGTATTGAAAAAGCCAACCAGACTGCAACCCATCATTTGCTTGTTTAAGTTTAGGTTGCTTTTGCATGCCATATGCAGATCATTTTTCATTTCTGTGTTTTCCTCGTTTGAGCTCATTTCTCATTCGTGTTTTTGTCTCATTTGTTTCCATCAGCAAATGCCCAGCACACCAGGGTTTGTGGGATACAATCCATACAGTCATCTGGCCTACAACAACTACAGGCTGGGAGGGAACCCGGGCACCAACAGCCGGGTCACGGTAGGAGAATCAACTATTACAGCATCCAGCAGACACCTGGAATTGACCAGAAATGGCTTCAATTAGGTCCTTCCAAATCATGGATACGGCCATTTTTTAAAAATAATTTGACTGCAAAATTAACTTTGCTTTTTCCAATATTCTGTGCACTTCCATTGTAATATTTTACATTCCCCCAAAATGGAGTTGTGGGGGAAAAAAATACTTGCAGCAAAGGAATAGCTTGTTCTACTTGATCAGTAGGAGGAAGCCTAAATACTGAACTCACTTACTGAAAGTAGAAAAAAACCATACATTTTTGTAGATTAAATGTCTCCTTTTAAGCTAGAGAGGTATTATCAATTTCATCTGCTGTTTTAGGGATTAGATTAAAAAGCTAGTTTTCTAATTAAGAATGCAATCCATTGAGTAGGCTAGGTAAGGGATAGCAAGCATTGTCCTGGTCTGCCAGAAACTTGAGATTTCAGGCCCCACCTCACTATACTGGCAGTTCATTTGTTCTTTGGGTTTAATAATAGATCCCTAAGCAGCCACCAAAAGGAAGCAAGCCTACTTCTCTTCATTTGAAAAGATAAGGCTTTTGATGTCGCCTCTGCTGTATAAAAGGAAGTAAATCTTTCAGGTCAAAATTTGATGAACAAATATGAACATCCATTTCTAGGGTAGGGAGAAAAAGGAATATAAGAAATAGTTGTTTCAAAACTTCTTGTGCTATTTAATTTAAATGAAGCTTTAATATGTTATTAAAGGATTTGATGGCATTAAATTCAACATGAGGCTGGTCCCATACAAATAAATTTAGTTATTAAAGAAGCAAAAGTACCCTACCTTAAACTTACAAATTATTTGAGAAGAGATCAAAAAGCCAAATTATTCCCAAACACCTAACTATAATGTTAACTAAAACTTATTCATTGAATGGCTGTTACTGTAGAATTATTTTCTAGCTATGGGTAGTAAAATGGATTATGGTAGCCATTAAAGAAACCCTCTCACCCTGTAGTAAACTGTGAGCGGAAGTTTGGTATTATCAAAATTTGTGTCTATCTTGCTAAGTCCATTACTTGGCTTGATAGATTCTTCTCGTCTTAGATTTTTCATTGTTTCTACATGATTTGTACTTCACAAGCATATCAAGTTTTATGTGCCATGCCTATTTCATGGTATTTTAGAAGAGAATCCTAAGTGTGTGCATGTGTGTATGCATTCCTTAATGCATACAACTTTTATGTACATTTTTGTTTTCCTAAGCCTGGGTGCATAACTTTGAAATGGCAAGACTATGAAAGATTGCTAATATGTATATGTTTAATTAAAGGGAAAAAACACAATCTATATTAGTTAATTCAAAATACTGGCAGAAAGTTATGCAGGCAGCAAATTCAATGGAATAATCAATTTGATGCCGTGTTCTACAGTCAGCTCTTGATTATCAGTACTGATGGTGTCTGTAATCTCAAAATAATTTCTTTTTACTTTGAAATGCATATTGTACTTAAAAGTGAGTGTGTCTGACATGTGAACTCATTGTCCACTGAGTAATGAGGGAACACTCTGAAGATCACATCAGGAAGAGCTGGAAAACTGCTGTCCTGACATCTAGTCCCTTCTCCCCTACTCCATCCTGGTGATTGATATCTTAGGACAGAGCATTTGGAGTGAATGCTGACTTGAGGGTGGGCTGGTATGTAAATGGTTGAGTTTAGGAATTTGTGGTTCTTTGGGTTCTTTTTTAGTTGCTTTCTTTATATTTTTCCCTGTGGTTGAGAGATTTAGGTATTAACTAACTAAACTTTAATAGGGCCTTGCACTGAGCGGCCTTTTAAATGAAGCTTTTAATTTTAGTTTGGCAGCTTCAGACGTTGTGGACGTGAACTCTGGGGCATCTGTTCTCTTGGTTCTTAGCTGTCAACTCTTTAAAATTGGTGATCTAAATACTCTACAAGTATTTAACACTATCTCTTCTGTTATCTCTAAACCCTTAATAGGTTCAGTCCTGTATGAATTTTATATTTCTTTGGTTTTTTTACCCTCACTGGAATCTAGCTAAAAGATTTTTTATAGAAAAATTTTCATCCATTATGATCACCTGCTTGAGTACTTTTTCATAACTTTGGGCACATCTGTTGGGTACTATAGGAATCGTAAAGGCACAGTTGTTAAAGTTGAGAGCCCTCAGACCAAAAGGAAAAAAGCAACAGTGGAAAGGTCCTGAAGTAGCATGAATATGTTCACCTTTATTGTCTGTGTTGTTAGTATTTGTCAGACTATATTGGAATAATAGAAGGTACGATGAGAACTGAGGCCCAGACCGATTAAGTAACTTGCCCACAAACGCAAGCTAGTTAGTGACAATGCCAGCCTTAGAACCTAGGTCTCCCAACTCCAAGGCCAGTACTTTCTCTACCATACTACAGTGCTGCAAGCCAAAAGAAAACACAGTTCTTCTCAAAGGACCCCATAAAAGTAGAGAAACCCCCTTTAAAGAGGACCTTTTGGGCTTGACGCAAATAGGTCATATAATTGGGGGGGTGAAGAACGGACTTGAAATGCAAAACTATTTACACTTGTGTATGTAAACTGACCTCTGAAAACATATAAATAGAATCTGACATAGGCTTTCACATGTATTTTTATTTGATAAAACAACTCTGTGAGATGGGTGATACAAGTACTTCCATTGTCTAGATAGGGAAACTGAGGACTGGAGAAGTTACTTCAAATGCTCAGGGTGTTATAACTAGTAAAAGACAGAAGTGGGATTTCAGTCCTTGGTTTCTGACACTTTAATTCATTGTTCTTTTAGTTAACTCATTTCTAATATTGCTCACTTAGGAATTTTAAAACCACCTTCTTGATTGCCCATTTATACTTGAGAATCTCCTTCTGAATTTCTATTTTTAAGTCAGCAAGCGTGTTTTAAGTGCCTGCTGTATGCCAGAACCAGAAACAACCTAGGAAAAAAAATTGTCTCTATGCTCAAAGTTTTATTTTCATATTTTAAGATTTGAGGATACAAGTCAGTTAATTCAAGGGATCCCTAAGAAATGATGCAGGGCAGTAGAAAGAGCCCTGAAGTTAAGTTCAGAATCAGGAAATGTGGACTCAAACCTTTGTTCTTTTCCTAAGAAGTTCTGTGTCTTTGGGCAAGTTACAGGTTACTTCTGTGGACCTTAGTTCTTCCTCGATAAAATGAAAGGTATGATTGAGCGAGGTCATTTGTTCAGTCTCTTCCCGTGAGCTCCCCTCAGTTCTATGTTAAAACCTTGTTTCCATTCTTTCTCAATCTGTAGACTAAAAAAATACTACATTTCTATAGGCACTGGTGAAACTTTTTTTTAATTCTAATGATAGCAATAAGCTCTTCACAAAGAATTGTGAAGTCAAATTAATTCATAGCTTGGATCTAAGTGTCTTAATACAGAGTCTCACAGAAATTTCATCTCATCAGCTTTAGAGCAGTAACACATACACACACAGTTTTAAAATAGTTCTTCAGTAAATACCTCACCTATTCTAAACATACAAAAACCAAAGATTACCAAAAGGAAGATTACCAAAAGGATCTCTGTGAGCAAGAAAAATAGATGTCCTAAGGTCCTCATATTAAAGCTCAGGCATTTTACTACAGGGATGAGGCTACATGACTTCCTTTAGCATCTATTTTAGTCTCACTTTACCTGTAGTTCTACTAAAGTTGATTATCAGGTTTCCGAGATTAGAAGGAAAATTAGAAAGGATAAGAGGAACAATTACAGCCCAGCTCTCAGCCATACCTACCACAAAGGGCCCTGAGACTATCATTGTATCACAGTATAGTACCATCCAAAGTCATCAAGCAAAAGTATCTTCTGTTTAGGTGTTTATAGCTAAAAATTATCTAAATATTTTTATCCAGAATAGTTAAGAGGCTTGAAAGCATAGAAGGTGTTAAAATACTGGTGATGGGGTAAGCCCTGAGCCAGCCAGAAAATAACTATCAAGAATAACTTGTTTCCTGAGAATTCTTAATAAAGAGGTTTTACCATATTTTATGCAAATTAGCTGGTTATAAGTAGGGGAAACTTCCTGTGTGCTAATGTTTTGAAAATGTCACTCAGGAAATGGGGGGAAATCTATTAGGGAAAAAAATATCACTAATGTAACCTTTCTTAAGAAAAAATGGTCAATCGTCTAGATCCTAACGTGGATAAAAACTACCACAATTTAATCGTTAAAAGTGTTTCTGGGGGCATCTAGGTGGTGCAGTGGATAGAGCACTGGCCCTCCTGCCTCAGACACATAACACTTACTAGCTGTGTGACCCTGGGCGAGTCACTTAACCCCATTGCCTAGCCAAAAAAAACAAAAGTGTTTCTGATTTCTTTCTAAAAGCTTAGAAATATGGAAATGTTAAGGTTGTCCTTCCACCTCATTCTTTTATTTCTTTCCCTGGAATCCAAACAGTGTAGAATTACCAGTGTAGTGGTTTTACCGCTTGGAATAACATTCTTGTTTACTGGAAGTTGAGGATTTTTGCCACAGAAGTATTTTAAAATTAAATTTAAAAAAAAATAA
The DNA here is from genome assembly GCF_003287225.1 of Phascolarctos cinereus. NCBI lineage: Eukaryota > Metazoa > Chordata > Mammalia > Diprotodontia > Phascolarctidae > Phascolarctos > Phascolarctos cinereus. The sequence goes on along the minus strand of NW_027555958.1, from coordinate 301,878,376 downwards.
AGATGCCCTTCTTTGAGTAATAGTTTTTAGAAATGTGTAGATATCTTCTTAGATACCCTACTCTGGTGATAGGCCCAGAAGTTGCCAGTTTGCTTTACAACTTAGGGTAAGATTTTCATAATTTGAGTGCAGTATGGGTTATGTCAGTTTACCTGTACTCTGCTTATTCCCATTATATTCAGATAACTGCTGCCTGAGCTGCAGTCAGTCAACAAGCATTTCTTACGTGCTACTATGTACCAGGGACGTTACTTAAACACTGGAAGTACAAAGGCAGTGACAGAGTCTCTGCCCACAAGGAGCTCACAGTCTAATGGCAAAGACAAGGTGCAAATAACTATATACAAACGAGATGATTGACAGGATAAATTAGAGATAATCAGCAGAGGGAAGGGATTAACAGGACTGACATCATGGGGAATCAGGAACAAAGGTTTCTCATGGAAGATGAGGTTTTAGCTTAGACTTGAAGGAAGCCAGGGGACAGGTGAAGGAGAGCATTCCAAGCATGGGGAATAGCCAGTGGAAATGCTCAGAGCCTGGAGGTGGAGTGTCTCGTTCAAGGGACGGCAAGGAGGTGGGTACCACTGAATCATGGGGCGAGGGAAAAAGGAGAGATGGGACAGACGGTGTTAAGGTATAGTAGGACTGAAGGGGGGGTAGGGGGAGCAGGTTGTTTAGGGCTCTGAATGCCAAACAGTTTTATATTTGATCCTGGACATGATGGGGAGGTACTAGAGTTCATTGAATGGCAGGGGTGAAGGATTCAAATTTGCATTTTAGGAAGATTAGTTTGACTACTGAACAGAAGATGAGCTAGAGTAGGGTGAGACTAGAGGCAGGGAGACCAACCAGTAGGCTATTTATTATACTAGTCCCTCTTGATGCAGGGCTGCACCAGACCAGTAGCAGTATCAGAAAAAAGAAGTGTGTATTGTTCAAGAGATGTTGCAAATTAAAATGCTGCAGGCTAAGAGACTCCTTCCACCCCCTTTCAATTCAGTTGGAATGTATTGTTATCCAGTTAACCTCATGTGAAGCAATCGTTGAAAACAAGAATCAGAGATATGGTCTGTGTTGTATGGTCTATACATTCCCTCGCTTATAACTTTCTTTTTAAAAGAAAATGTGTTTAGCATACCAAACTTAGAAATGAATTTTACAAATTACACATTTAAAATGTAGTATATTCGTATGTTAGAGTCTGACTTCACTCCTCCATTCCTGCCATTTCAGTATTTTTCGTTGTTATGGGGAGTTCTTGAAATAAAACTTTAGACATTCAGAGAAGGGGAGGGAGGGAATAAAAATTTATTAAGCAGCTACTTTGTGTCAGTCACTGCTTTACAGATACCTCATGCAATCCTCACAGCAAGCCTAGGTGGTAGGTGCTATTATTAGCCCCATTTTATAGTTCAGGACACTGAGGCCAGCAGAAGTTAAATGACTTATCTAGAGCAACAAAGCTAGTAAGTGTCTGAGGTCAGGTTTGAATTTAGATCTTCCTGACTCCAAGGCCAATGCTCTATCCACTGGGCCACCTAGATGCCTCCAAGGACAAGGGCCCCAAAATAACTTCTTGGGCCTGAGGTCATCAGCCATCTAACACAGTTATTAGTAATGTGGTGAGAATCCTCTACTTAGCTCTCCCTCTCCCCTTACTTTGCTTTCTTTTTCTTTCTTTTCTTCCCTCCCTTCCCCTTATTTTTTCTCTCTTCTAAATCCCTTTTCTATCCCTCTCTTTTCCTCTTCTCTATAATTTACATGAAAATCACTTTTGTGTGATATGGAGCTTTTTATAGTTGACATAGCTTTCCATCTCCAAATACCTTAGAACCCTGTGTCCTTTAGTTCCCTGCTACCTATAATTTTTTTACCTATTCACTAGAGAGAAAGAGGTGAACTTTATTCTATATCTTATTAACTAGTTTGGCCCTTCAAATACTTGAAGATTGCTATCATGTCCCACTCAAATGTTGCCCTGTTCAGGCTAAACATATCCAACTATTTCTACACATCCTTGTATAAAATGGTTTTCCCATCCTGCATAACTTTGATCTTCACTGCCTCAGTCTCCTTCAAATATGTTTCCTGGCACCAAACAAAATATTCAGAACAGTGCAAGCGATAGAACTGGGATCTGTCTTGTTCCAAACACTCTTTGCCTTAAGGCAGCCTAAGATCCCAGGGTCTGGGGTTGGCTTGTCACATTGTTGGCTCTTTTTAAGCTGGTAAAGCCCCCAGAGCTTTTTCACATGAATTACTACATAGTAATTTTCCCCCCATCCTGTGCTTATGCCATTGATTTTATTTAAACCAAGCGTAAAACAGGATTGAAAGGTAACCAGTTTCTAAGGTTGGTAAGTAAAGGTTTGAGTATTTTGGTTGTTGATTTGGTCTGGAGTCAGTTTGGTTTTTTGGTTTGGGGGGCGGGTGTTGTTGGTTGGTTTTGAAGTTGGAATTCTACTGAGTCTGAGTACTATGCTGATGGTTACAAAACAAGGACAAAGTAGCCTCTCAGCAGAGTAGGTATGTCTGGTAAGTGCTGAGAAGGCTCAGGGTTTGGTGCAGATAATCAAGTGTTGACTGTATGTCATTGGAACCAAATGTTTGTAAATTAAAGGACATAGAATGCCAGTTGGTGTTTCAACTGTAAGTCATTGACATGTATCCATATTTCTGATGTCTACATCATTTCATGCTGCTTTGTCTTTTCCCCTTACCACCTTTTTAGCTTTAGTATTAAAGCTGACAAAGCAGTGTACCTTCAGAGACATTTCCTTGGTTTTCTGGTAATGCCTTTGTGAAGATATCTTTCAGTGGAGAAAACTGAATTTAGTATCAATGGACAAGTAGAAAAAATACCTTTTTTTATATGTCTATTTCCAGGTTGCCATATGCTACTATTTGCAACTGATTATCCAGTTCTTTTTTTTTTTACAGGCTTCCTCTGGCATTACAATTCCCAAACCCCCAAAGCCACCAGATAAGCCTCTGATGCCCTATATGAGATACAGTAGAAAGGTGGGTACAAAATATCAAGAAGTGGAGTCTTTGTTTCTTCTTTTAAGTATAATTTCAAACCTTAATAATGGTTTTAAATGTTGGCTTGTGTGTCTTTTTTTTTTTAACCCAAGACTATTTGAAAGCCCACATGTCCTTTTGACCAATATTAAAAGTATGGATGTTTTCTTTTTAAGGTTTGGGACCAAGTAAAGGCTTCTAATCCTGACTTAAAGTTATGGGAGATTGGCAAAATTATTGGTGGGATGTGGCGAGACCTTACTGATGAAGAGAAACAAGAATATTTGAATGAATACGAAGCAGAAAAGGTAATGTGTCAGGAAGTAGGGTAAGAGCACAGAACAGACCATTTGGATATTTTAATCACAAATGTGAAAAACCAATTCTGTCAAATTGCAGATAGAGTATAATGAATCTATGAAGGCCTATCATAATTCACCTGCATACCTTGCTTACATCAATGCAAAAAGTCGAGCTGAAGCTGCATTAGAGGAGGAAAGTCGGCAGAGACAGTCCCGAATGGAGAAAGGAGAACCTTATATGAGCATCCAACCTGCAGAGGATCCAGATGGTAAAAGGGATGGGCTTTTTTAGCTAAGTAACGGGAGGTCTTGAATAGTAGGCATAATCCTTCAAGACCTTTCATTACCACTTCCCTTTTTGTGCTAAAAAATAGCACAGTTGCTGCTGTTTCTAGTTTTTCATATTCATTGTCTCCAGAATACCTGATAAATTTCTCAATTTGTGACCAGGATTTTCTTCCTGAATGTTTATAAAAGATGAAGAAAGCTGGAGGGCCCCCCAGCACAGGCACCTTGTTTTTTCCTATGATTGGTCTTGACTTGAATTAAAAAGAAAAAGGCATTGGATGCAGGGGAGTGTTTGCAGTTAGTCCTTCCCAGGAGTTCTGGGAGCCAAAACAAATTATATTTTAATTTAATAAATGGACATTTATAGTACAGTATCATAAAATTTTAAAAATAAAGGAAGGTTCCACTATGTTAACTTCAGAATAACTTACCTACTCTTAAATTCTTAATTCACTGCCAAGAGTGAAACACAAACTCATTCAGTGCTTTGAGCAGCCTCGAGACCAAAAAAAGATATGACTTCTGTCTCCCATTGCACTTTAGCCAGCTCCTTCTCTGGTATTCATTATCCTGTAAGAGTTTGTGGGAGACTTCTCACCTTGACCAGTGATTTTTGCATGTCCTAGCCTGTGTTTAACATCAGAGTGGCCACTACATGGCTTTGTGCCATAGCATTCTTGGATAAGCCCAGCACAATTGCTAGCTGGGCAATTAATTGTTGACCTTGCAAATACTGTCCCATGTTTATGGCTGTGGGTAGCATTTTCACAAACATATTGTTTATTACAGACTATGATGATGGTTTTTCAATGAAGCACACAGCCACTGCCCGTTTCCAGAGAAACCACCGTCTAATCAGTGAGATATTAAGTGAAAGTGTGGTGCCAGATGTTCGTTCAGTCGTTACCACAGCCAGAATGCAGGTTCTTAAACGACAGGTTCAGTCCTTAATGGTCCATCAGGTAAAGACTGCTTATTGAGAAAATATTTGTCACTTCTTGAGTAAAGCTGTGCAGTAGGTGACCTGATTTTGTACTCTGCATGAAAGTACATGTTGAATGCCTGTACATTCAGTTTAACCTCTCTTGGGTTTGGGGAAGAGATTAAGGGTGAGGTCTTCCCTTGAGATTTACTGCATAATAATACATCATTTTGAATTGTAGTATGGTACCTTGTAATGGGAATTTGTCAGTTTTAAAAATATAGATTAACTTAGATACCTGCTAACTCTGATTTTTTTTTGATGTATTTTACTTTAAAGAAATTATTGAAGAGTTTGAGAGTTAATCAGTTAACTTGGAACTATTGAATAACAACAGCATTAGTAATAACTGACGTTTATATAGCTCTTTAAGCTCTGCAAAGCGCTTTATCTTATTTTTTTCTTAATAACCCTGTGAAGTAAGTGCTGTTATTAGCCCCATTTTGCAGATGAGAAAACTGGAGCTGAGACAGTCCAGAGTTACATAGCTTGATAGTACCAAAGGCAGGATCTAAACTCAGGTCCTTATTCTAGTTTTACGCTTTCCACTATACCACATGGACTCAACATTCACTTCCCTTTCCTGAGTTCAATATATTAAAAATATTATCTAGACATGATATATTATAAGAGAATAAAGTGAAAAACTCAAAAATACTCTTTAATGCCATGCCATTTAAAAGAGGAGGGGGCGGAAGAACCATTGGAAAAAGCAAGCTGGATTTTTATAACCAGATTTTTGTGTCGAAGTGAATAGGGACAAAAGGAAAAACTTATCTGTGTGCTAGAAAACACTCTGAGCCTGGATCTTGTGTCTTACAGAGAAAATTAGAAGCTGAACTCTTACAAATAGAAGAACGTCACCAGGAAAAGAAGAGGAAGTTCTTAGAAAGCACAGATTCATTTAATAATGAACTCAAGAGGGTAACAGTTTAATTTATTAATTCTGTTTGTGATAGGAAATTTTTTTCTTTAGTATTTTTGGAACCAACTTTTGATTTCATTGGTATAGGGAAATCCCTTCCAGAAAAACTCCCAACAAAGGTTAGCAGCAAGTGTTCTGCAACCTATGGTTGTATTAGAGTTGCTTGGTACACTGAGAGGTTAAGTGACTTACCATAGTCATACAGCCATTGTGTGTGACAAGTAGGACTTAAACTTGGGTCTTTCTGACTCTGAGCTCAGCTCTTTACTACACAGTGCTGCCACTCTCCAAATTAATTTTGCTATAATTTTTATCTCTTTTTGAAAGAGGAGTGACTTACCACTAATTTATAACAACTGTTCATTTGTGACAAAATTAGAATTTAGTTTAAATATATTTATGTATTATAGTAAAACTATCAAACAGTATGCATAAGTATGAAGTTTTCAATGTGTGTTCTCATCAGATGTGATTCACAGGTAACTCTTCTCATAATGACTAGTAAACTTAGATTTGAGTAACTCAAGATGAGAAATTGAAGTCCTCTACTCACTCCTGTATTTTCATTATATTGACTGCTTTGTAATAACAGTTGTGAGAGAGCTTTTGGAACCATTAACTTTCATGGCTTTCTTTGTCTCACTGATAAATAAATGACAAATAACTAGAAACTGATGATTTATCTCACAGAAGGCCTAGGTTCACACATTCTTGTAGCCATGCAATTTGACATTTTGTGTATATTTATAAATCTGTTTTTAAGCCACATTTACTTGTTTAAAGTGAAACTGTGCTAAGATGGCTGTGTTTTTCCTTCTGGCTTTTAGTTGTGTAGCTTAAAAGTGGAGGTGGACATGGAAAAAATAGCAGCTGAAATTGCCCAGGCAGAGGAACAAGCACGCAAACGGCAGGAGGAACGAGAGAAAGAAGCAATGGAGCAGGCAGAGCGCAGTCAGAGTGGTGTTAGTGCTGCCGCTGCCGCCGCCGCTGCTACCGCTGCAGCCACCACTGAGGATGACCAGACAGCCAGCAAAGGGGATGAGAAGAAGGAAGAGGAAAGCACTCCAATGGAGACAGGTAGTAATGTGTGTCCTTGTGACACTGTCTGAAGCCCTGTGAAGTGAGGCCAAAGCATACTCCTCCAAGTGTGGGCTATGGGATATGGTATTTAACCTTTCCCTTTCTAAAATTATCTAGAGAGGCCTTAACAGATTAAAAATCTACTTCTAAGTAAAGGCTTTCAAACAAACTGAACTCCTCTTCTTTCTTCAGAAGTTATCAGAAAATAATAATTCAGAAAATATCAGTTTTCTTGTATATAATGACAGCTATCCCCAGAAAACTTGTAAAATTTTGTAGAATTCATAGATCTGGTACTGGAAGGGACCTCAGAAGCCATCTGGTCCAATCCTCTCATTTTATAGATTGGGAAACTAAAGCCCAGAGATTATGACTTGCCAAAGATGACATACTCTAAGGTGGGATTAGAGCCCAGGCCATCTGTCTCCAAAGCCAGTACTCATTTCACTGTTCCACACTGTTTGGGAGAGTCCATTTTAAATTTTCTAGTTCCTTTAAACCTTTACCACCTAGTACCTGCTACCAATCCTCTCCAGTGTACAGGCAGGATCAGTCTAAAAATATTCATAGGAGAAGCAACCAGATACTATCCCACCCCTCTCCCAAACCTTAATTAATTCTAAGTGGGAGAGGCATCCTTTAAACCCACAGGCTTCATATTCAGATGTTTTACATCCTCATTTCACATGTGAAAAGTAAATATTGTCCTTGTAAAAACTTAATTTAGTAGACTAACACTTGAGATAGTAAAATTAAAAGTTTAATTATCTGTGTCTCTTACTGTTTAGTATGAACATGTTTTTGATCTTGGTAAATTTGGAGAGCAAAGCACATCTTGTGGTTAAAGCAGAGCTTGAGAATCAGAATCTTGTTTTCATCAAATTTTACCGCTAGACAAAACACACAGTCCTTTGTTTCATTTCACCATTTGTAAATAAGCTCTTGCTTATTTATAAAAGATTTTTTTCCGGCCTGTTAGTGGAAGCAGTAAAGGATTAAGAATATTTGTGAGCGTTCAGATTTATGGAATCTTTTTATATGTAAAATTACTTCTGGGGTCATTTGAGAGACACATCCCTCTCCTAGGAAAGGGGGACCAGTCCCAAACCTTAGTAGGTTTTTGGGCCTGAGGATTTATATTCTACCTATTTGGTCACTTGGGAGAAATCCATTAAGCTGGAATATCTCCTAGAGAATGAAAAATAGAATCATTAGCACCTTGATTACCTATTATGCCCCTCAAACTGAGGGGGAATAAAGTGTTATAGAATCAGGATAATGTGAAGAATGCTGGCTTCTAATCCCAGCAGCTTGTTTTTGGTTTGGTTTGGTTTGGTTTAGTTTAGTTTGGTTTGGTTTAAAGATACAAATATAAAAAAGAAGAGAGAAATTCAGATGACCAACTTGAGCATAGGATAAGGGACCAATCTTACATTGGGCCACATAAGAACGGGGCTCCAGAAGCATGGAGAATCATGTCTGGGCCAAGGATTCTCAGAAGACTCTAGTTCAACAATTACAAAACATTCTCCACACAAACAAAGACAGATCAAAATAATTGAAGAAATATTAATTGATCATGGGTACGCCTAGCTATTATAATAAAAATGACAGTAGTACCTAAATTAATTTACTTATTCAGTGTCATGCCAATCAAATTACCAAAGGATAAAGCTAGGAAAAAATAATAAATTCACCTGGAGAAACAGGAAGGTCAAGGATATCAGGGGAATGGGGATAAATGATCAGATGATATGAACAGGCAGTTTTCGAAGGAAGAAATCAAAGTTATCAGTAATCATGAAAAAAATGCTCCAAATCACTAATAATTTGGAGAAATGCAAATTAAAACAACTCTGAGGTACCATCTCACACCCAGTAGATTGGCTAACCTGACAGGGAAAATAACAAATGTTAGGAGGGTTGTGTGGAAATGGGGACACATTCACTGTTGGTGGAGCTCTGAATTAGTCAAGCCATTCTGGAGAATTATTTAGAACTGTACCCAAAGGGTACCCTTTGATCCAGCAATACCACATTCAGTATATTGGGCTATACTCCAAGGAGATCAAAGGAAAAGGACCCACATGTACAAAAATATGTTCGTACAGCTCTATTTGTGGTGGCAAAGAATTAGAAATTGAGGGGATGCCCATCAATTGGGGAATAGCTGAACAAATTGTAATATGTGATTGTGATGGAATAATACTATGCTATAAGAAATGAGAGGAGATGGTTTCAGAAAAACCTGGGAAGATGTATGAATTGATGCAAAGTAAAATGAATAAAACTCGAGAACATTGTACACAGTAACAGCAATATTGTAAAAATTACCCAGCTGTGAAAGACTTAGATCAGTGTAATGATCCACCAGTTCCAAAGGACTAGTGATGAAAAATGCTATTCACCTCCAGATAGACAACAGATGGACTTCGAGTGCAGATTGAAGCAAATTATTTTCCTCTTTTCTTCTTTTTTTTTTCCTCTGGATGGGTGGGTAGGAACATGGTCAATGTGGAAATGTTTTGCATGATTCAGAAAAAAAAGAGAGAACTCCCAGTGCATAGGTTCATAGATTTAGAACTTGAAGGGACTTGGAAGCCATCTAATCCAACCTCCATTACCCACTCCGTTCCTTCCTTCCCCCAATTTTGCACATGAGGAACTGACCTAAAGAAGATAAGTTCCTTTCCCAAGATCATTAAAGAGAAATTAGTAAACTTTTGAACTACCTAGCTAACTTGTTTGGATTTTTTTTTTTGTGAACACATATGGCGTTTATATTGATATTTACAAATATATATTAGTCTCCTTGTGAGCAAAGCCTAGGAAAAAAAAAGGTTGGTCTGGTAAGTGTGTGACATAGGAAGAAGGGAAAGAAAAGAGAATTTCGTGTAAGAACCAGGTAATCTGTTCTTACTTCAGTAGCTCATATACTAAAATTAGAACATTGCAGAAAAGATTAGCGTGTCCCCTACGCACAGATGACACAAAAATTCATGAATTGTGCCATATTTTTGACACTTGGGGTGGGAGGAGAACTAGGTGATCCAGCTAAGGTTGTGGTGGGAAGGTGAAAGGACAGTGAGTTCAGGGTGGGGTGGAAGTTCAGGTTAATTCAGACTCTTCACAGTGTCCTGTGTATAAGGCATAGAATTTATAACTGATAGAGAGAAGACCTGGGCCAGCATAATTGCTTATTAACTTGAGATCTAGATCCCTCTTTGATATGACGGAAAGGGGATTGAGGTCTCCCAGTTCAAGTTTTCCATAGAAGCTATTAAACCTTTTTTCTCATATTTTAAGGGAAAAGACTGAAGAAAATTGCATTAATAGCTGTTAGACCAAAATCCTTGTTCTTTCATTTTTAACAAGAAACAGCCAAGGACCAAGTATGGATGTTGGCTGTTTCTCTGAAAGTCTTGATTTAAGGCTTTTGGAACAGCTTTAACATTGAATGCCAGTATGCAATAATAGTAATTTTGCCACATTTCACCCCAAGAACTGCTTGTCAGCGTATTTAGGAAGAGTAAATCTTAGCCTTCAGACTGACAGTGAAAAAATATCTGATTGCAGAAGAGACACACCCAGAGGAAACTACAGAAAGTCAACAGAATGGTGAAGAAGGAACATCTACCCCTGAAGATAAAGAGAGCGGCCAAGAGGGAGTGGATAGTCTGGCAGAAGAAGGGACCAGCGACAGCAACACTGGGTCAGAGAGCAACAGTGCAACAGTGGAAGAGCCTTCAACAGACCCTGCGCCAGACGACAGTGAGAAGAAAGAATAAATGTTGAATTACATGTGTTTTGAATTATTTTTTTTAATGAAATACTGTTTGAGTTTTATTGGTGTTTTGTGGTTTGTGTATATGCTCTCTTTGTCCTTCACCAAAGACTACTGCACCACTTACCTATGATATCCCTAGTGGTATGATGGCCTTTCTTCAGCACTTGTGTAGAGATCACTGTTTTCTTCGAACTTTGTTTCTAGGCTTGACTACTTAAAGCCTCAAAACTTTAGTGGATGGAAGGAATTTCCATCTCTTTTTATGGAATTAACTTTTGATGCCGTAGACTTGACTCGACTTGACTCTTAAAGATGCCTTTCCATGGTTTACTTGGGTCCTTAGCAAAGCCTCAGCTTTAAACTTTCTTGGTTCCTATCAGCAGTGTGTTGAAGCGCCCTTATCCTGCTCATTTCTGTCGAGGCAGGATTTACACACAGATGGATGTTACATACACCTCCCTGGTGTTTTGACTCCTCAAGTGAGGTATCCTCAGAGATGAGTGCTGCAGGCGTTGAGTGGCCTCACCTCCCACACCTGGACCATGTTCATCTACTGACTGTCCCTGTAGGCAGCAGGAATACTAGTTAGTGAAATAGGTCACTCCACAGGGGCATGAAAAACATGTCATGTTGTATAGTTTGCTCTAATTCATCCAAGTTTCTGTCATGGGAATGAATATCATCCATTTTTAGTTGATCCAGTTAATTCAAGAAACTACTTTTTTTTTTTAAACTAAACTTTCCAAAGATGGAGAAGATCCCAAACTTAACAGTTGAAAGTGCATTATATAGACTAAAGAGGCCTGGTGGTACAGCGGACAGAGGGCTGGGCTTGGATCCAGGAAGACCTGGATTTCATTACAGCCTCTCACACTGATTGGCTGTTTGACTGTGGACGTGTCTCTTCACCATTAGAAGTTGAGGCAGTTCCTAAGACCTACCTAAGTCAGAAAGGTCGAAATTAATCTACTTTGCAAAGGAAAGTTCCATACTGGGAGTTTCCCACACATTTGTGTGTATATAAAATAAGCAGGCCTCCTGAAGCTAGTAGCCTGTTTCAAAGCACTTCAGCTGGGAGTTATCCATTGATTTTTTTTTTAAGATCACAGGATACAGTTTTATAATTGTATTAGAATTAAAACTTCAAGCTGCAGATTTCCTTAGCTTAGAGCCTACTTTTTTGATACAATTTCATGGAAACAGACAAGACAGTACGTAACGAATCTCCTTCATGAAAAGGAAACTTTTATTAAATACTGGCACTTCCAATGACATGTTTCTTTTTAAAATTTCAAATGTAATAAAATGTTTTGGTCTTTCAAGTAGTGTTTTTAATACATGGGTTAACACATGCAAAGCACAGCTTGGTTTCATTCCTTGCAATTCAGGAACATTTGTACAAAGGAAGTGACCAACTGCATCACCTCTGACATAGCTAGAAAGGAACAAAATAGCCCACAGACCACAAAGAAAGTGGGTGTCTTTTGCTTTATACCTCATAGAGATTTGTTCTTGGCTCTCAACTGTTAACAGGCAAAATATTGGTTGGTCTGTTCAAAAGTCTGAAGAGCAGGCAGAAGTACAAGGTGCCCAAGCTGCCTTGGAAAAAATAGCTACCCACTTAAACATTAAAAATTAGGCACTCTACTGGGTAATTAGTGTTGCAAAGGAGGCCTTCACAAAGCTATGTAAGCATCCAGATATGAATGCTTCCCTGATGTAACTCGGGCCCAGAAGTCACTTTTCGAATCTAGGTCGGGTCTTCATATAATCAATCACTTTCACCTGCTTCATTGCCTTTTGCCCAAAGCTTGTGATTGGTGACGTTCAGTCCCACTCTTTGTGACCTCGTTTGGGATTTTCTTGGCAAAGATACTGGAGTGGTTTACTATTTTCTTCTCCATCTCATTTTATAGATGAGGAAACTGAGGCAAACAGGATTAAATGACTTGAATTATGCAGCTAGTAACTGAGGCCAGATTTGAAGATGAGTCTTTGTGACTGCAGGCCTGGTGTTCTGTGCACTATGGTGCCACCTAGCTGCCCCTATGGGTGACAATGGCATAACTACAGATCTCAACACACGGAGTGTTTTGCCCAGGAATTACCAGTTGTTGAAGGTGGGACAAAGCTTTCCTGTCTCCTTTTTTCTGAGATGATGAAACCTGAGGAATTACTACAGGGTCTCAAGTCTCCACAGAGGAAGGAAATACCCAAAATAGAAACCGAGCACACATTCCCAGCTGGAAGAAGGCAATCATGGGGGAAAGGGTTATAATGGTATATACATTGTTTCATTTGTTAATGTTTTGGTTTGTTCTTTCCCAAATGAGATCAAATATCAAATGAGAAAATATCTGCGAAGCATTTAGTACAGTGCCTGCCGCATAGTAGGCGCATAATATAAAAATTCTTGTTTCCTTCCTTCCAATGTTCTAATCCTTTAGGCTGCGAACTCTGAGGAGGTGAGCCTGTGCTGTGAAAGATGATTCTTATTCAGGTATGGGTTTAACTAGCTGTCTTCCAAGATTCCTTCCAATTCAGGCAATGTGGTTCTAGCCTTATAAGGATCTCTAAACATTGCTTGTATGTTCTCATAGTCAAAAGACATAGTATTTGGAAGACTGTTTCATACAGCTGTGGAGAGGGCCATTGATTACAAAGATATCTCTAACCAGTGTCCAATAGTGGAGATTTGTCTTGTCTGAAACTCCCCTGCAAACTTGCCTGGGCCCAAAATTGGCTTACAACTTGAGTGATTGTGATGCCAAATTATAGGGCTTGCTTCAGAAAAACCTGAATTACAGTTACAGGGCTATACTTGTAATTTCATTTGTATAAAGAGCCTTAGTTGAGGAATTTCTCTACCAGGGCAGGTTGCAACTTTCTTGCACCTTATAGTCTTAGAATTAACTAGAGCACTGAGAAGATGAGTAAGTAATTTCACACAGCTAATACGTGTCTGTGGCTGGATCTGAACTCAGGTCTTCCTGACTCCAAGCCTAATGCTTTATTTGCTGTGCCACTAGCTGGCTTGGACTTAACTTTGGCTCCACCCTGACTGGTTGGCATCTCTGAAAATTTATGTGAATTTACAAAGCTGAACTAAGTTACCATGTGCTTCCAAATCCTGACACAGATTTCCGATTACTCTATGGATACCTCTTGCCTGCAATTATTAGGACAAATCTTTGGTTTCTCCCACAAAATGTGGATTATGTGTAAATCCCCACTGCAGAAACCCTACCATGTCCCCCCACCCTCACCCCAAACCAAATACCACCATGCATGTTCATTCTCTCCACAAAGTTTCAGCAAATGCACACGTTTTATCTTGTTCCCTGTCACCTCTGGGCTAGGCAAAGCCCTTCTGGAAGAACAACAGTCAGTTTCTAACAACCTGCCAGTTAAACAGTATGACATCTTTGCAAATAAACAACCTGGCCTGCAGTCACTTAGTGTGAATTCTTCAAAAGAAAAAATGATGAAATCGTAATTAGTTCTCTAGGAGTCTTGAGGCAAACTTTAAATCTATTTATCCCCCCCTTTCTTTTATCTATAAGTTTCCCTAAAGCTGTTATTAATTTTCATGTTGCTGTCATAAAAGCACAAGACCTCAGAGTCAGAAGGGATCTCAGAAGTTGTTATTAAAATTAATTAAATTAACAAATTAAGCAGCTAGGTGACAGAGCAAATGGAGCACTGGGTTTGAGTCAGCCAAACCTAGTTCAGACCCTGCCCCAGACAGCTGTGTGGCACTGGGCAAGTCATTTAACCTTCCACGGCCTTGGTTTCCTCATCTGTAAAATGGTAATAATAATAGCACACCCCCCCAAGTGGTTGTGAGGCTCAAATGAAATAACGTCTAAAAGCACTTTGCAAACATTGAAGTGTTATTTAAATGCTAGCTATTATAAAAAAAAAAGATCAATAAAAATGTTTAAAATAAAATACATTGCAGAAAAGAAAACAGCAAGGAAGATTTGGGGGGGGGGGAAAGAAATTCCTTAAAGTTTTTGTAATGTCCTGTTTCTAGCATACTGGGCATATTGGCTTCTCTTAACTTTTCAGATGATTCAGTGAGTGCTTCAGTTAGCCCCTTTAATAATAATATTTTTAGGTTTGCAAAGCGCTTTACAATGATCTCGTTATCTTCACAAAAACTCTGGGAGATAGGTGCTATTCTTATCCCTATTTTATATATGAGGAAACTGAGGCAGAGGCTAAATAACTTGTCCAAGGTCACACATCTAGTAATTGTGGTTAGATTTGAATGTATGTCTTTCTGCCTCCAAATCCTGCACCCCTTCCTTAGGTGTTTGATAACTATACCACTCTGAATTAACATCCCTTTTTTGAATTTTCCAACCTGTCCTGTAGGTTCTTGTTGACAGAACAGTAGAGACCAATTTCTTCTTTCTGGATGTCCCTTCTGACCCAAAGCTAATCAGGAATCTCCCATATAAGGCAGCCCCTGTCTTACAGTCTGCCTGGGAAAGACTGGCACCCTTCAACCTCTATAAGGCAGTATTCTTTTTGATCTTTTTTCCTTGGCCACCTTCTGACTAGGAATCCAAGGGTCAGGTTCCTTTGTTTCCCAAACTGCTTCACATGGTGCAATTTTACTCTTCCCCACCACCACTCCTCCCAAGAAAAATTAAATCAGATCAAAGCTTTAGAGCTAGGACAAACCTTAGACATCTAGAGGCCAACTGCCTTCATTTTGTAGAAGAAGGAAGCAGTCTTAGAAAGATAAAATGATTTACTAAAGGTCATACAGGTGGAAAGCATCAGAGCTAGGCTTTGCACCTGGGTCCTCTGATTTCAAATCCAATGGTCTTCCTACTACATTATCCTCTAAAATATTAAACATGAAATTTATATCCAGGGTATACAAAAATCTTAGTGCAGTTTAAAGTTCTAATAACCAAGGCTTTATATAAAAAATATTTTATTATATGCAGTAATTTGGGGCTATGAAAATATTATTTTTAATTTTGCCCCATATTTGCCAGAGGATGAGGCAACCTGGGTTTTCTGCCCTTCTTGTAGCTAAGAATTCAATTCATTCATTCATTCATTCATTCATTCATTCATTCATTCATTCATTCATTCACAAAATTCAGTTCTCTAAGCACCATGGAATCAAATAGGTGTTTTATAGCCTATCTGGAGAAAAGGGGTTCAGAAAACTATGTGTCTACTCGCATTCATTCTGTGCCCCACCCAAGATACTGATATGGTAAATGTGTTACATACATTGGTAAGACTCTGGACCTGTCCGACAGCGTGGGCATTCCCTCCACTTATACAAATTGCACCCCATCCATCTCTTCTCATACTTTGTATTTCTTGTCCAAATGCATCCGTGAGTCACAGGATCACAGAATTTGAGAACTAGAAATTACCTCCACAGCCATCCAGTCCAATCAGTGAATGAAAAGAATTCCCACTATGACATACCAGACAAGTGGTCATTCAGCTATCCACTGAGAAACTACTTAGCAGAGTGGGCCTACAGTCCTTTGACCCAGGTGACGTAGTGGATAGAACACTGGACTTGGAGTCAATAAGATCTGAGTTCAAATCTACCGCCAGGCACTTACTAGCTGTGTGACCCTGGGCAAGTCATTTAACCTCTGCCTGCCTCAGTTTTCACATCTGTAAAATGTATATAGTAGGAGGACCCACCCCCCCAAGGTCATCGTGAAGATAAAATGAGTTAATATGTGTAAAGCATTTTGTAAATCTTAAAAGTGTTGTACAAAAGGTAGCTGTTATTATTACATCTAGCAATTATTTTGCACTTTAAAGTTTGCAAGGACTTTACATATGTTATCTCATTTGATCCTCATGGTGAGGATGGGAGGTGGGTGCTATTGTCCCCATTTTACAGATCTGAAAACTAAGGTAAACAGAGGTGAAGTGACTTGAGCAAGATTGGCCTATGGAGGTTTCTTGGACACTAGGGTAGAAGAGCACTCCTCCAGTACCTCGGTGGGACACAAAACCCTCCAAGGTTTTGCCAGCCCAGCATAAGCTCTAACAGGGCTGGTAACCAGGCTGCAAAGTCTCGGTCAGTGCTTGTTGCTGGCAACAGACTGAATCTGCTATCAGAGGAACAGTCTGATTCATCACGTGTCTCCCAGGGATGACCTGGGGCCATGGCACACCTTGATCATAATTAATAAAGCTTTAGAAGGTGGCCAAGTGTATGAGAAATGTGGGAATACTTCTATGTGCCAGGTCAGTTCACCATGGCCTTATCGAGTAATGACCTTATATCAGTTCAAAAGAACAGAGATCATATCATGTGAGGAGAAGGGAAAGGAACAAGCATTTATTAAGTGCCTACTATGTGCTAGGCCCTGTGCTAAGTGCTTTACAAATATCCGTTTGGGAATCATTTACCGTACCAATCCATCAGTATTAAGTACAAACCCTATCCCTATCAAAAACTCTCAAAGACATGAGGACACACTGACGATTCGAGCTGGCTGGTTCATGTTTTCTTCCTCCTTTACCCTCCCCCAAAAAGTCCCTCTTTTATGCCCCTTTGAACAGCTATTCAGGGAAAGGAAAAAAAAAAAACCAATGCTGTACAAAGGGAAATTCCTAGCTGATAGTTTTTTATGCAAAAGCAAGACAGTAACCACAGGCAGAAAACAGTCAGTTTTGGTGGTTGCAAAGGATTTGAATGTATAAATCATCTAAAATGCCAGAAATGGCATTCTAAATGTCACGTAAAACCCATGCCCAGTGAGTGGTTTTCACCGGTAGAGCTACATAGAGAAACAAAGGTTCACCACCACACGGCTCTAGCAAAGGCACTCCACAGAGATGATGCTCCTCAGAGTTTCAGGAGCTATGATCTCTACCCTCACCAACTTGTCCTTGAAGTCATAAATAGCTTGAAACTCAAGTAAACTTGTGAAGAGGCCATCTGACAAGGTTTCAATTGACAAGTTCCCCCAGATTGTAATGATTACAGAAGGGGTGGAAAAAACCCCATTCCTCATTTACAAAGCCATACATTCCCACCAGGACTTTGCCCCAGGGCACTGAAATGTACCTATCATTATTTTTATGGGGTGCTGTAATTTAGAGGGCATCAATAGCACTCACAGTCTTTTTGCAGCAAGCATGGCACCTAGTTAGCAAGAATAATGAGCATAGAGAATAGATGGAAGCAGCATGGAGTTTCTGCCTCAGAAACTTACTAGCTATGTGCCCCTGGGTAAATCATTTATTCTCTGTCTGTCTCAGTTTCCTCATCTGTGAAATGAAGACAGATTCAGATCTCCAAAGTCCTTTGCAGATCTAAATCCCTATTCCTGTGATCTTAAGCTACCAGATGACCTACTTCTTAACCGTCCCAGTCTCCAGAATGAGCTCCTCCCTGGCACTCCACCCATGCAGCAGTTTCCCAGTAGCATATGAGGGCACACATTTCCTGCCACCTGCCCCCAGCATAAAAAAATTATTAGTTATGTCTCTACTTGTTTATGTTCTCTTAAATTGATGTGAACTTAAGACTGTCTCCAGACGAAATGTCATTTACCATATGGGGCTTGAAATGTTCCTTTCAACATTGACTTGGAACGGGGTCCCCATTTGTGTTTATTGTGGCTACATAACACGGGAAGCTAGGTGGTGCCATAGTGCACAGAGCTCTGGGCCTGGAGTCAGGAAGGCTCATCTTCTTGAGTTCAATTCTGGCCTCAGACAGTTACTAGCTATGTGTCCCTGGGCAAGTCACTTATCCCTGTTTGCTTCAGTTTCTTCATCTGTAAAATGAGCTGGCCAAGGAAATGGCAAACCACTCCAGTATCTCTGTCAAGAAAACCCCAAATGGGATTACAAAGAGTCAGACACAACTGAAAAATGACTGAACAGCATATATATAGCAGGAGGGGAAGAGCTATTTCCATCCCCACCATCTTTGTTAAGTACACGTATTCTAAAGCCCAGGCATTCCGTTTTAAATTAGTGGGTCAGCAAAAAAAGTCATTAAACTGCACATATCCTTTGACCCAGGGATACCACTATTAGGTCTGTACCCCAAAGAGATCTAAGAAAGAAAGAGGGAAAGACTCCATATTACAAAAATATTTGTAGCTACTCTTTTCATAGTGGCAAAGAATTGGAGCTAAGGAGATGCTCATCTAGTGGGGACTGGCTGAACAAGTTATGGCATATGAATGTGATAGAAAATTGTTGTGCTATAAGAAATGATCAAAGGGATGGTTTCAGAAAAACCTGGGAAGACATGGATGAACTGACACAGAGTGAAAGTGAGCAGAACCAGAACAAGGCACATAGCAACAGCAATTTTGGA
Organism: Phascolarctos cinereus; assembly: GCF_003287225.1. Lineage (NCBI taxonomy): Eukaryota > Metazoa > Chordata > Mammalia > Diprotodontia > Phascolarctidae > Phascolarctos > Phascolarctos cinereus. Next base: position 301,859,650 of record NW_027555958.1, on the reverse strand, counting down.
CAAAATTGAGGCAACTAGGTGACACAGTGGATAAAGGACTGGGCCTGGAATCAGGAAGACTTCTCTTCCCGAGTTCAAATCCAGCCTCAGACACCTGCTAGCTGTGTGACCCTGAGCAAGTCACTTAACCCTGTTTGCCTCAGTTTCCTCGCCTATAAAATGAGCTGGAGAAGGAAATGGCAAACCGTTCCAGTATCTTTGCCAAGAAAACCCCAAATGGAGTAATGAAGAGTCTGAAATAACTGAATAACTTTGCAGATGAGGAAACAGACGAGACACAGAGAGATTATGTGATTTGTCTGGGTTCATCCAAATCTTGTGCTCTACCCTCTTCACCACCAAACTGCCCAGCAGTGTGTGTGTGTGTGTGTGAGAGAGAGTGTGTGAGAGAGTGTGTGTGAGAGACAGAGATATACAGAGAGATACTACAGAGACTTAGAGAGAGAGAAGGAGAGACAATGACAGAGAGAGTGACAGAGACAGAGAGACCACAACCCCTGTTGCGGTTTCCTGTCAATCTATGAGCAACTGAGACTCTTCTAGTGAGGCCACTCTGATTGATTTTCTCAAAATTTCAATGCCGATCTCAAAATAGGTTTTGCGCCATGTTTGCAAAGCCTATCTGAATCTTTCTGGGAGTTTGCTCCATAATCTTTTTCTTACTTCTGGAGATGCTCAACCCAGCGCCATTTTATTTTCTCTTCTGGCTGGCATCTTAACCACAGTTCCTAGAAGAGAAAGGCAGCTCCAAGAAGTTATTTTCTAGGCCAGTCAGGCTGACCTAGCTAACAGTGTGGTTTCCCTCAGGCATAGGACACTTTTTAATATTTCCCATTACCCTGGCCCCCTCAGGCAGATACCACATTGTGTTGTGCTGGCAGATGCACAGAACCACAGACTGTTGGAGCTTGGCAGGACTTTGGAGGTCACCTTTTCCAATCCCTCCCTGTGATCATTGAGAAAACTAAGACCCAGGGAGAAGTGAATTGCCCAAGGTCACACACTTAGTAGTGGCAAATCTGGAATTAGATTCCTCTGGCATCTCTGCCCTAAATAATAGGGGTTGATACCTGTAAGCTACCAATCCATCTAGTCAAAGTCACTGTTACCAGAAATCCCATAAAAATGTGACTCCCATCCACCCCTCCATTTCTGCTAAGCTATAGAGGTAAATTTCTACATGGGAGGAAGTCAACTATAATAGAAAGAGCTCCAGATTTAAGAATCAGAAGGTCTAGATTCAAGTCTAGCCATTTAAGGCAATTCATTTCCCATCTCTCAGCCTCAATTCCTCTCCTGTAAAAGTGGGAGGGTTAAAACTAAATCAGGGGTTCTTACCCTTTTCTGTGCCATGGGCCCCTTTGGCGTCTGGTGAAGCCTTCTCAGTGTAATGCTCCTAAACGCACAAAATAAAATTCATAGAAATAAAAAGGAAACAAATTCTATTGAAATATTGTCTTTGGCCAGGTGCATTCCTGTGATTCCTACTAGTAGGGGAGCCTGAGGCTGGGGGATTGCTTGAATTTAGGAGTTCTGAACCATAGTGGGGCTAAAAGCAATCAGATATTTGCGCTAAACTCAGCATCAATATAGTGATCCCCTACTCCTGGGGGCTGCCAGCCTGCTGAAGGAGGAGCAAACTGGTCCATCAGTAGGATCAAACCCTTGAATGGGTGCTCCTTGGTGCAGCCTTGGTGAGATAGGGAGACCCAGGAAAGAAAGAAAGAAAGAAAAAGAAAGGAAGGAAGGAAGGAAAAGAGAGAGAGACAGAGACATAGAAGGAAGGAAGGAAAAAATGGAGGGAGGAAAGAGGGAGGGAGAGAAGGAAGGAAGAGCAAGAAAGGGAGGGAGGAACAAAGGGAAAGAGAGAATGGAGAGAGGAAGGAAGGAGAAAAAAGAAAAGAAAAAGAAATAGTTATTAAATACTTTTAAAAACAAGTTCGTGGACCCTCGATTAAATGAGCTTTGAAGCTCACCTTCTGTGCTTCAAAACTTAATGGTTCCCATTTGGCTTTGGGGAGCCTAATGGGAAAAGAACTTGGTGAGTGCTGTCCTAGGTGCCAGAAATTCCTGCAGCAGGAAATATCCCTGTGGAAGGCATGACCCTCTAAAATAGAAACAGCAGCACTAAATTCTTATTCCTTTGGCTGTTTTCCAAAAGTCCTCCTAGAAGATAATTCTTATGGCAAAGCCAGTTCTTATTGCATGTCTGATGAATAGCAATGATAATCTGAAGCCAGGGGGCCTTCAACTTAAGGGCAAGAACATGGAAGAGTTAGCAAAGGATCCAAGAGTTGATGGTATCTATTGCAAAAACTGCAAACATGCCAGAAAGCTAAATACCCCAATTGGGGAAACACATTATGTCCCAAATCAAAGGCATGAAATAACTCTAAGGGACAAGCCCCATGTGAATGCTGATTTTCTGTGGGCTAAGGCTAAAATAGGAGGCAGCTGGAGGTTTCAGTGGATAGAGCACTGGCTCTGGAGTCAGGAAGACCTGAGTTCAAATCCAGCCTCAGACACTTACTAGTTCTGTGATATGAGGCAAATTATTTAACCTCTGTTTGCCTCAATCCATTGGAGAAGAAAATGGTGAATCACTTCGGTATCTTTGCCAAGAAAACCTTCATAGATGGTATGGTTTACAAAGTCACAAAGAGTCAGACACGACTGAACACAACAATAAGGCTAAAATAACATGAACCAAAAAAGGACCTGGGAGCACCAGCAATTCACAATTCACTGGCATCCACAGTCCTGCAGGACTCTTCATTTTCTCTGCTTTCCTCCACTGACTATGCAACAAAGCTTTACGTTTTTCCTTTAAGATTGTCAAATCTTGTCATCCCCATACCTCAGTTCAGGTCTACACAGGTCTACACAGCTGCAATGAAGTGAGTTGATAATGATCAGCTGGATTCAATCCAGTTCAATTCCACAAACATTTGTTGTGTCTAATCTATCCAAGGTATGCAAGAGGCAACATGGTGCAGTGAATTTATGGCAAGCATTGGTGTCAAGAAGACCTGGTTTCAAATCTTACCTCTGATACATACTAGATTTGGGACGAGCCAATCAAGAAGCATTTATTCAGTGTCTACTGGAGCAGCAGTGGATAGATCACTGGGCTTGGAATCAGGAAAGCTCATCTTCATGAGTGTGAATCCAGCCTCAGATTGCATCTGTAAACTAAGCAGGAAACAGAAATGGCACAATCACTCCAGTCTCTTTGCCAAGAAAAATCCAAATGGGGACACTGAGAGTGGGACACGCCACAGATTAGGCACTGTGCTAATATGGATCACACATTAGACTGTGAGAGTCAGGACTTTTTTTAACCTATATTTGTATCTCTAGCACTAAGAACAGGGTCTGGCAAAATACTATTTATTAAGTAGGTACTTAATAAATGCTTATTGACAACTTCTCAGTTCCAAGCAAATCTCTAAGACTATAATAAATCATAAACATCATTATTATTAAACCTAACACACATAGTACTTACTATGTGCCAGGCACTAAGCTAAACATTTTACAATTATCTCATTTAATCCTCACAACAACCCTGGGAAGGTAGATGCTGTTATTATCCCCATTTGCTGATGAGGAAACTGAGGCAAACAGAGGTTAAGCAACTTGCCCAGGGTCACACTGCTAGTAAATGTCAGCAGCTAGATTTGAACTCAGATCTTCCTGAGTCCATGGCTGGTGCTATATCCATATAAGTTATGGATAAGTTACCCATATGTAAAGTGAATTTCCTCACTAGGAATTTCGTGCATTTTCAAAGATTCAGACAAAAAAACCCAAAATTATAAGGTACTGTGGACAATTTCAGGTTGACTTCCTCTACTTTCTCCTGAATTGTTCCAGATAATTATAACCTATATCCATTCTGATTCCTTTAGAGTGATGACAAGATGGACAGGTCTTCTTCTTGACTGAATCAATTTGTGCACAAAAATATGCCCCCTGAGATGATCAACAATAATTGATGGTTATTTAAAGTTTGCAGAACCATTTACAACTAGGTTTATAACTAAAGCCCGGGGCCTGAAGCCAGGAAGGCCTGATCTCATATCTGGCATCAGACACTTAACTAGCTGTGTGGCCATGGGGAAAATCACTTAATTCTGTTTACCTCAATTTCCTCATCTGTAAAATAGGGATAATAACCTCCCAGGGTTGTTGTGAGGATCAAACAAGATAATATTTGTAAAGGGCTTAGCACAAAGTCTGCCACATAGTAAGCAGTATATAAATGTTTGCTGATTTAATTATTTTGACCTTCTAAAAAACCAATGAGGTAGGTACCATGGGTAGCTCTCTATCTTATTTCCTCCTTATAAGATGAAGGAACTGAGAAGCTGGACACGTAGGTGGTGTGGCAGATAGAGCAGACTCATATTCCTGAGTTCAAAAGTGGCCTCAGACACTTACTAGCTGTGTGACCCTGAGCAAGTCATTTAACCCTGTTTGCCTCAGTTTCTTCATAGGTAAAATGAGCTGGAGAAGGAAATGGCAAGCCACTCTAGTATCTTTGCCAAGAATGCCCCAAATAGGGTCAGGAAGAGTCAGACATGACTGAAAAATGACTCCACAACAAAGCTGAGAGGTAAAGTCACCTGTCCATGATCTCCTATCTGTTATCAGAGCGGGGATATGAAGTCAAATCTTCTTGCCTCCAGGTCCAGCACTATCCATTACACTACACTGCCATATAATGTAAATTACTATAATGAGGCTTGTCTAATACTTATCACCAAGTGGGAGTCAGAGCTTTCTGACATGAGCACCTGGCCAGTTCCCAACCAAGAGGCTTGGCTCACCATGGAGTTCTGTTTTTCTAACCTTCTCTGAGAAGAGACAGACTCCCACCAAGAAGCTCTTGTTATGATAATTATCTCCCAACGGGCATGTTACCACCTGAGAACAGAAGAACATTCTCACCTCCGCTAATGCACCTATTCTCTTCCCAATCTTTGCACCTACTGCCCTCTAGAGGTTTGCTGAGAAATAGTTTCTGTTTCTTACACCTGCTAGGGAACCAGGTTTGCAACTGGACTCCCAGGTGGGGAAGAGGGGAAGGGGGTGGGGGGGTGTGGCGTGGGACAGAATTCACCCTATGGTCTGTTCCAAAAGGCAGGAAATATCAGTGGCTGGAGCCCCTCCCTAGACAACATCTTGTGGCAGAGCATTTAAAGGATATGTCCAACCTGCTCAGAGCTTCTCTGGGCATCAGTTTCCTCATCTGTAGGCTTTGAAGGCTGTCTATGGGAAAGGGTGCCCAGACCAGGAAAGAGGAATACTGTCATGTCTTGGGTGGCTTACTTTGGGAGTTTATTCTAAAATGTTCTCTACTGTTCCTTCCAGCTCTATGCTTGGTGAGTGAGCAGACACCAGAGCTGGGACAGCGAGGGAAGCGGAGGAAGTTAACCTATGAGTAGGCAAAGATGCAACACGGAAGGTAAACAGTGAGAGACATTTAAAAAAAGATAAATTTAGTTCCAGAAAACTCTAGGCTCCGTATCGTTAAGCTGTTGGTCTTGTGGAAAGTAAAGTCTCACGTGATAGGAAGAGAGGAAGGGAAGGGAAGGGAAGGCAAGGGAAGGGAATAATTCATATAACCACTTACTATGTGCTGAGCACTATTCTGAGCACTTTACAAATATTATCTTATTTGATTCTCACAAAAAACTTGGGAGGTAGGTACTATTATTATTCTCATTTTACAGTGGAAGAAACTAAGTCAAACAGAGGTTAAATGACTTGCCTGGGTTCACACAGCTAACAAATGTCTGAGTCTGGATTTGAACACAGGTCATCCTGACTTCAGGCCTGGGGTTCTATCCACTGTATCCCCTAGCTTTGTTGTTTGGTTGTTTCAGTTGTCTCTGACTCTTCGTGACCCAATTTGGGGTTTTCTTGGCAAAGATACTGAAGTGGTTTGTCATTTTCTTCTCCAGCTCATTTTATCTGTGAAGAAACTGAGGCAAACAGGGTTAAGTGACTTGCCCAGGGTCACACAGCTAGTAAGTTTCTGAGGCAGGATTTGAACTCAGGAAGACAAATCTGCCTGACTCCAGGCATGGCACTCTAGCCACTGGGCCCCTTAGCTGCCCCTGCCAGGGAAGATATCCCGTTCTTATCCTCATGGACTAACAGTTTAGAAGGAGAATAAGACACAAATGTAAATAATGATTATTATATAATATTACATAAAAAGTATAATGAGAACAATTTAGTTTATAAAGTACTTTCCTCCCAACAACTATGTGATAGGTGATGTAAAAAGTACCATCCCACTTTTAATTAGAGCTAATTTTTATTTGGCCCTTTAAAGTTTATAAAGCACTTTACATATATTATCTCATTTGATCTTCACAACAACCCTGGGAGGTAGGAATTATTATTATCATCCCTATTTTCCTGATGAGTAGACTGAGGTGAAATGATTTGCCCAGAGTCACACAGCTACTAAATGTCTATGGCAGGATTCAAACTCAGGACTTCTTCATTCCTACCACAGTGCCCTAGCCACTTTTCTACCCAGCTCCTTCAATAAGGAGGTGGCTTTCCATTCATGAGGAAATTGAGGAAGAGAATGTCAAAGTAACTTGTCTTTGGTCACACAGCTAATAAGCATCAGAGCTAGGAAGGAGTCAACCTCAAATCCCCTAACTCTAAGGGCATTGACTCCCACCATACCTAGCACACTGTCTCCAAGGCCTCCAAGAGTCATGTTTCCAAAGTTCATAGCCCCCAGAAATGCCCTTATCAGACACCTTGGAGAGTTCCTTACTGTCCTAGGCACAGGGAATATTAGGATGAGTATGGGGAGCAGAATTCTCTGTTCTGAACCCAGAGGTCTTCTCAGGGTTTTGGTTGTTCTTGAATTTTGTACTGGGGAGAGAAGAGGAAAGGGGGAAGATGATGGAATCATTAAATTAGAGCTGGGACAGACCCTTTTCCCAAACACTGACCATGCTTCTCTACCCAACCCTCACTTCAGACTTTGAGGAAAGGAAAGGTAGGAAGGGAAGGATGGCCGATGGAGAAGAGAAGCTTGGGAAGGGAGGGGGAGAGGTGGGCCTGTGTGTAGAAAATGGGGCTGGGTGTCATCTTGGAAGCCTCCGTAGCTGTTCAGAAAGGGGAGAGAAGATGTCATCTTGTCCAACCCCCTCATTCTAAAGATGAGGAAATAGACTCAGAAATGGAGCTTTCCGAAGGACTAGAGTTCCAATTTGCCTCATCCTCCCTTAATCAATCCTCCGCTATAGCCCCTCTCCCTGACTCCCCCTTGGCATGATCATTTCCCTGAAACTAGAACTTTTGGCCAGCTCTCACACTGGACTAACCCTCCCCTCCTACCTCTCTCATCCCCAGCCAAAACAAAAATGCAGACACCAGTAGAAGATTATGACTTTGAAAGTGAAAGAAAAAATTCTGGGCTCACAAATTGAGATGAAGGGTGGAAGGGGGATGTGAGAATGGGGGAGGGGGACATGCAGAGATTAACTTCCCTTTCAACTTAATTGCTCCCTCCACCCTCCATCCCTCCTGGTGCCAGGGGTGGAGCTGGAACCAAGACACCAGCTGTGAGTAAAGCCCTGAAGGATTTTGGATTAACAAAACTAACTCTGAGCTGGCTGGGAGAAATAATGAGAGGGTGGTGGTGTTTGGGGATTTGTTTGTTTGTGTTGTTTTTTTCTTTTCCAAGGGAGGATCTTGCAAGGATAACAAATCCAGGGCTGCCTCAGAAGTGAAGAGATGGAGACTGATTCTACCTCAGGCTGGGCCAAGTGGCAGCTTCCTACCCAGCCCCAGGCAGGTGGAGGATGACTAAGAAGGGATGAGGACACTGGTGGGGGGCCACCTTCCCATGGAGAGCCATCCCAGGGATGGGCTGAAGGGATTAGAGTTAGGGGGATGAGGCCGAATGGAGAGCTACACATTCTGTCCCCAGACAGTGGCTACTCCCCTTTCCCTTGGGAGCCCTCAAAGAAGAAAGCTACCCTTCCCTTCCTAGCTGCCTTTAAAGACACTTCTAAAGCTGTTTTTAAAACAACAGAAACTAGTCTGATCACAGTGGTTCATGATTCAGGGTGCCCAAAGAGGTCCCCCAAACCTTCTATCCCATAACAGTAGCTTCCCAGCTGCTCTTTTCCTCAAGTTTGCCCCCCTAACCCATCCTCCTTACTCTATCCCACACCCCCGTCCCCACTCAGTGAGCGCCATTGGCTTCCTATCACTCCCATCATCAAAGATGAAGTCCTCCGTTCGGCATTCAAAGCTCTTTATAATCTGACCCGTTCCTACCAGTCTTTTTACACTTCATTTCCCTCTCTAGATTCCAGAATCCAGTCACGCTGACCTACTCAGAGCCAACACTCCATGTCCCACCTCCAGTCTTTGGTAGCACGGCCCCTACCTGGAAGGCCCCTCCCCCTCCCTCTCTGCCCCTCTTCCTGGTTTGCCTGGCTTCCTTTTCAAGACTCAGACCCCAGCTTCTGGAGGAGAGCTTTCCTCCCTGCTCCCCACCTGCGAGTGCCTTCCCCTCTCAGATTGCCTGCCTCTATCTGCTTTATCTTATGTACGCCTAATTATTTTCATGAGGTTGTGGTCATTTTCATGAGGTTGTACACTCCTTGAGGACAGAGATGGGGCTGTTTTTGCTTTTTACCTTTCTTTGTATCCTGTGCACTTAGCCCAGTGCCTGCTGCATAGTAAGCACTTGTAGCTGAGAGATGCTTGTTGACTGACTGCATGAACAGTGTAATGGGAAAAGGACTGGATTTGGAATCAGAGTAACTGGTTTGAGCTTGTTGTACCACTTACTTTGTTTTTATTGTTATTTGTTGTTCAGTCATTTTCATTTGTGTCCAACTCTTCACCCCATTTGGCGTTTTCTTGGCAGAGATACTGGAGTGGTTCGCTATTTCCTTCTTAGCTCGTTTTGCAGATGAGGAAACCGAGGCAAACAGGGTTAAGCGATTCAGCCAAGGTCACACAGCTAGGAAGTATCTGAGGCTGGATTTGAACTCAGGAAGATTCATCTCCCTGACTCCAGGCCTGGTGCTCTGTGCACTATTGGCATCACCTAGCTGCCCAATGTTACATAGGTATTAAGGACAGCTAGGGGGCTCAGTGCACAATGGAGTCAAGAAGATGAGTCTTCCTGAGTTCAAATCCAGCTTCAGATACTTCCTAGCTGTGTGACCCTGGCCGACTTACAACCGTTTACCTCAGTTTCCTTATCTGTAAAATGAGCTAAGAAAGAAATAGCAAATCACTGGTATCTGCCAAGAAAACCCCAAATGGGGTCATAGAGAGTTGGACATGACCAATACTCTTAATCTTGGCAAAGTCATTTAACTTCTGTGCAGAACTTGGTTTTCTCATCTGTGAAATGGAAATGGGAGGGGGGACTCAATGACCTGTGAGAGGTCCCTTCTAGCTCTAAATCTACAAATCTGTGATTCTTCTGCAGTTTTGCTCTATCCAATCACTGAAAAAAAAATCTCAGAACTGTCATAGGATCTATTTCTTTGTACCTCAGAGGTCATCTAGTCTAACACCTCCCCCCAACACAGACACAAACACACACACACACACACACACACACACACAGAGGTCATGGAAGGCTCAAAGACTTGTCCAAGGTCATACAGACAGTAAGCATCAAAGTGGGATTTGAACCCCAGCTCTCTCCCTTCAATAGTTAGTGTTCATTCCACTCTACTAATTCTCATCTCCCCCCACCCATCCGTGATCAGCAAACCTCCCTACAACCTCTACAACCTCCCTAAAAAGCAATCCTCCAATCTTTGACCAAAGACCTCCAGTGAATAAGGCAGCCATTGGGAAAGAGTGCCGGGCTTGGAGTGGAGAGACTTAAGTTACAACCTCGCCTCAGACACTCAAGGTACATGACCAAGCTACATGACCAGAACCTCAGTTTCCTCACCTGTACAATAGGGGGATGGTCCTTGTACTACCTACCTCACAGGGTTCGGAAGCTCCACAATTCCATCACATTTATTCCCTCCAATGGTTCACAGCCCACCCTCACCTCCTCCTCTTGTGCCACCCTGTAGACCTTCCACAAGATGTCCACTCAATTTACTGGGATCCTCTCTTTGGACTTCTTGACAGATTTAAAGCTGTTGCCAACTTTAAAGTGCTCCATAAATGTAAATTATTTACATTTTTTCCTGCCGTCAAGGCCAAATCTGCATCCCTATCATTTTCACATCTAGGATGAAGTATAACAAATTTAATCTCTCTGCCACTTGACAGCCTTTCAAGTCTCTGAAGGCAGTGATCAGGTCTCCCTCTAAGCCTTCTTTTCTCCAGTCTAAACGCTGCCCCCCACCCCGCACTCCCTGTCTTTCACTTAATTTAACCATATGCTTTCCAGTGCCCCTCAAATGCCATCTTCCCTTGCTACCTCTCTTCCTTCAGAAGAACTCAGGGCTCTCCTTGGGAAATTGCTTGGGCTGGGTAAAAGGAACAGTAAGAAACGCTTGGTCTGCATATTTGTTTGCAGGAAACTTCAATCATCATTTGCATGGCTCCTTATCCACCTATGGTCCATTCTTGGTCACGCCAGATTTAATTATCTAGTGTTCAGAGTCCTCACACCACTTCCTTCTCCCACCCAGTTTTAGCACACCAGTAGCCAATGGCAACTCCCCGAGAGGAGAAGGATGAGATAAATGACGATGACTTCAGTCAGCTCTTGATTGTGTGAGTGAATGAAGCAAAACCAGACCTAAATGTTTTCATTTCAGCTTTGGATACGTGAGTTCTTGGGAGATTTCTTGGTAATTTTGTAATTACAAAACTATGAGTGGGAAAGATCACTGAAAGACAGTCCCAATTCCTTCGGCAGCTGGCTGTGCCCAGTCAGCATACGCCCATAGTGGTTCCTTTTCCTCACCTTCAGAATTCTTTTCATTGTTTTTTGCTATTTATTTTAGTATTACATAAAATATATTAGTGACCTCTAACCTTTATCTGTATTGTTGTGGGGGTGTTAGAAATTGGGGAGCCAGTGAAATCTAAATAATAGAGTAGATTCATCCAGTACCCACTGTGGAGGCAGAGACTGGATAGGAAAGTGGAAGAGATTTCCCAGACTCCATGATAGCTGCCTAGGAACATTTTTAAAGCCATCCCAGGGTGATAAGCAAGAGAAACAAAAGGAAAGAGGGACAGACGAAGAGAGATAAAGACAAGGAGAAAAACTGAGAGGGAGACAGGAGAGACAGAAGGAAGGGAGGGAAAGAGAGAGGAATAGAGAGGGAAAGAGAAGGAAGGAGGGAAAGAGAAAGAGAGGGAGGGAGGAAAAGAAAGCGAGAGGAGGAAAGAAGGGAGGAAGGAACAAACTAATGAAGGAAGAGAAGGAAGGAGGGAGGGAGGGAGAGAGGTAAGGAGAAAGAAAATCTGAAGCCATAAATTTCCCACGGATTATTGATATTGGAGAGCCAAAAGCCTGGACTTTAGAGAGAGGAGTCTTCTTTTTCTGGAAAACATTAAGGAGCAGCCATTCCTGGGTTCTTCTACTCTCCTCTATCCCTTCCCCTGATTTATTCCTATAAGTAGGGCTTCCCTACCAGAGCAACCCAGTGATATGTATGGTACACACTGTAAATACTTATTATATGTCACAGGAAAGAACCCTACTATATGTAAAATGAGATGGTTGGACTCAACAGCCTCTGAGATCCTTTCCAACTCCAGATCTGTGATCCTATGAGCTTAATTTCAGGAGTGGGAGGAAGTGCCAACAATTATTATATTGGGAAAGGCCTCATGTGGATGACGTTGGACACAAGCCTTGAAGGAAGCCATGGGTTCCAAGAGGCTCAACCTTGCTCGCCATTCTTCTTTCACTCACTCCACCCCAGAGAGACAGAGGCAGCTGGAATGGGCCTCATTGGCAAATATTGGCTTCACCCCTGAGGCAAAATGGGATCCCTTCCCGGAAACTGTTGTCTAGGCAGATTCCTAAGATGCCAGAACATCGGGCAGAGTTTTCAAGGACTTGAGCCACTGCTTCTCCTTTCTCTAACCCCAGGAAACTGCAAACAGGGCAAACCACCACGCTTTCTCAGGGGCCTTAGGTACCTGTCTCAGCCTCTGAGGAAATTTCCATCGTCAAAGGGGCTAAAGCAAATGGTTCCTCGGCTCTTTGACAGAGTTCAGCCTTTTGGATTGAACCCCAGCAAATTTTTAGCTTAGTATTTATCCTTATTTAGCATCTCCTCCTCCATACACACATACATCAGGAAGGGGAAAAAAAATGACCTTTCCCCAGGAACATTAGAGGCAGATCAGTCAGTCAATAAACATTAAGTGTCCTTAACATGCCAGGTACTGTGCTGTTACAGATACAAAGAAAGACAAAATTCACAAGAAACAATCTTTTCAATTCAATAAATATTTCATACCTTTCCATCTTGGATTTCTCTGAATTTCAAACATAATACCTTGTGAATTTTCCTGTCTAACAAGGTGTCCCAAAAGTCTTAATGCAATTCAAAACTATTAAGCTTGAAAACTATACTAAAACTTTTGGAGGACTTCTTATTTACGGGTGGAGAAGGGAAGCAATATGGGCAGTCTCATCTTCCTAAATCACAGTTCTAACCACATCAGTACATGGCTCAAAAGTTTTCAAAGGTTACCTGTTACCAACAGGATAAAATCCAAACTCTTTCAATTCATATTCAAGGCCTTCCACAGGGGCCATCTCCAGTTGTCCTAATCTGTATCTGGCCACTGGATCGAGATGGCTGTGGAGGAGAAAGTGAGGTGCTGGTGACTTTGCACAGCCCTCCCTTAAATCCAATTCACTTGCAAGTCATGGCATCATCTTCCTGATGTCATGGTCCTCTCCAAGAACAAAGGACAAGGGGAAGCTAGGTGACACAGTGGATAGAGCTCCAGCCTTGGAGTCAGGAGGACCTGAGTTCAAATTTGGCCTCAGACACTTGACACTTACTAGCTGTGTGACCCTGGGCAAGTCACTTAACCCCACTGCCTGGCCAAAGAAAAAAAAAGAACGAAGGACAAACAACAACAACTTTCCACAATCTGGTCCCAACCAATCTTTCTGACTTCCCCTCTCACTACCCCCTTTCATAAACCCCACTGGCCTTGGCTATTTGACATTCCCCAGATGCCTTACACTGTTTCCTCCACACTGAATGCCCATGTTGATGCCTCCCCATCTCCACATATACTCTCCCCACCACCTTCACCACCACCACCATTTCCCCCAAAGCTCTGGAGGCTCTGAAGGCCTCTTTTCTTCTTTCTCTAGTTTCTCTGTTCTACATTCTCTTCTTTGGCAATCTCATTCACTCCTACATATCTTCAATGACCACCTTCTAAGTTGGTGGTTCTCATTTAGTGGATCTCAAACCCCTTGGGGGTTTGAATTAATGTTCCAAAGGGCTCCAACTAAAAATTCTTCAATGACATTTTAAGCAGTAAATAATTGTAAAGAATATTATGAATAGTATATTAAATTATTGCTTTGGGAAGGGTTGTTGTTTGTCATTTCAGATATGTTCACCTTTTCATGAACCCATTTGGGCTTTTCTTGGTGAAGATACTGGAGTGGTTTGCCATTTCCTTCTCCAGCTCATTTTACAGATGAGGAAACTGAGGTAAACAGGGTTAAGTGACTTACAATTATAGCTGGTTGTGAATCTGAGGCCAGATTTGAACTCAGGAAGATGATAGACCCGGCATTCTATGCACTGTGCCACCCAGCCTCCCCCTTTTGGGGGGAGGTCACAATAATTTTTGTTGTTGTTGATATGGGCTCACAAAGCAAAAAAAAGTTGGGAACTGATGTTCTAAAACAAATGCCTACCAAGTCTGTATCATTGGCTCTGAACTCATGAGTAACTTTGCCTTTGGGACAGCCTTATCTGGATACCCCACAACCACCTCAAATTCAACAGGACACAAACCAAGCTTATTATTTTACCCATTAAACATGCTCCTTCCAACTTTACCATTTCTATTTCACTATTAGACAATTAGATGATATAGTGGGTAGTGGGCAGAGGAGGGGAGACAAGCATTTATTAAGTACCTACTATGTTCCAGAGTGCTTTAAAATTATTATTTCATCATAAAAATGGGAAAAACCCACAAGTACAAAAATATTTATAGCAGCTCTTCTTGTGATGGCCAAGAATTGGAAATTGAAGGGATGCCCATCAATTGGGGAATGGCTGAACAAGTTGTGGTATATGAATGTAATGGAATACTATTGTGCTATAAGAAATAATGAGCAGGCAGACTTCAGAAAAACCTGGAAAGATTTATATGAATTGATGCTGAGTGAAGTGAGCAGAATCAGGAGAACATTGCACGCAATGACAGCCACATTGTGTGATAATTGACTTTGATATACTTAGCTCTTCTCAGCAATGTAAGGATCTAAGACATCTCCAAAAGATTCATGATGGAAAATGCTATCCACATCCAGAGAAAGAACCATGAAGTCTGAATGCAGATGGAAGCATACTATTTGCTCTTCTTTACTTTTGTTGTTTTATTTCTTCTTTCTCGTGGTTCCTCTCATTAGTTCCAATTCTTCTACACATCATGAATAATGTGAAAATATGCTTAATATGGATATCAGATTACATCAGATTACATGCCATCTTGGAGAAGGGGGAGGAGAAGGAAGGGGAGAAAATTTAAAACTCAAAAGCTTGTGGAAGTGAATGTTGAAAACTAAAAATAAATAAATTATTTTTTAAAAATATTATCTCGGAGGGCAAAGCCAAGATGGTGGAATAAGGCAGGAACTCATCTGAACTATCCCAAATTCACCTCTAGACAACTATAAACCCCAGAAGCAGAACCTAACTCTTAAAATCATGAAATACACTGAGAAAATGAGCGAAATGAAAAAAAGAACCTGACCATAGAAAGTTACTATGGTGACAGGAAAGATCAAAACACAAACTCAGAAGAGAACAACAACGTGAAAACGCTTACACATGAAGCCTCAAAGAAAAATGTGAATTGGTCTCAGTCTCCCCACCCACCCACCCCAAAAAAAAAACTCCTACAAGAGCTCAAAAAAGATTTCAAAAAATAAAAAAAAAGGGATAGAAGAAAAATTTAGAAAAAAAATGAGAGTGATGCAAGAGAATCATGAAAAAAGAGTCAACAGCTTGGTAAGGGAATCACAAAAAATGGAAGAAAAAAAAGATGTACAAAAATCCATTGAAGAAAATAATTCCTTAAAAAATAGAATTAGCCAAATGGAAAAGGAGCTACAAAAGCTAACTGAAGAAAATAATTCCTTAAAAATTAGAATTGGACAAGTGAAAGCTAATGGCTCTATGAGACATGAAGAATCAATCAAACAAAATCAAAAGAATGAAAGAATAGAGGAAAATGTGAAATATCTCATTGGAAAAACAACTGATCTGAAAAATAGATCGAGGAGAGATAATTCAAGAATTATTGGATTACCTGAATGCCATGATCAAAAAAAGAAACTGGACATCATATTTTCAAGAAATTATCAAGGAAAACTGCCTTGATATCTTATAACCAGAGGGTAAAAAAGAAATCAAAAGAATCCACTCATCACCTCCTAAAAGAGATCACAAAATGAAAACTCCTAGGAATATTATAGGCAAATTCTAAAACTCCCAGGTCAAGAAGGAAATACTTCAAGCAGCCAAAAATAAACTATTCAAATATTGCAGAGCCACAGGATTACACCAGATTTAGCAACTTCTACATTAAAGGATCTGAGGGCTTGGAATATGATATTCCAGAATGCGAAGGAGCTATGATTATAACCAAGAATGACCTACCAGTGAAACTGAGCATAATCCTTGAGTGGAGAGAAATGGTCTTTAAATAAAAATAGAGAACTTTAAAGCATTCCTGATGAAAAGACCACAGCTAAACAAAAAAAAAACTGATTTTCAAATATAAAATTCAAGAGAAGCATAAAAAGGTAAACAGGAAAGAGAAAACATAAGGGATTCAATAAGGTTAAACTGTTTACATCCCTATATGGGAAGATAATACTTGTAACTCTTAAGAACTTTATCACTATTAGGACAGTTAGAAGGCATATACATAGACAGAGGATGACTTTGATGGGATGATATAAAAAAATTAAAGGGTAAGAAAGAAGATTGCATTGAGAGAAAAGGGAAGGGAGAGGTAGAAAAGAGTAAATTACCTCACTTGAAGAGGGACAAAACAGTGGAGGAAAAGATTGGTGGTGGGGCATCTCTTGAACCTTGCTATCACTGGAATTGGCTCAAAGAGAGAATAACATATACACTCAATTGGGTATAGAAATCTATTTTACCCTATAGGGAAGTAGGAAGCAAGAGGGATGGTGGCAGAGGGGGCAGGGGTTGGGATTGATAGAAGGGAGGGCAGATTGGGGAGACGGTGATCAGAAACAAAATATTTGAGAAGAGGGTGAAAGGAAAAAGAAAGAAAAGGATAAATGGGGGAAAATAGGATTACACAGTTAGTAGTAATAATTTCAAATGTGAATGGGATGAACTTACCCATAAAATGGAAGCAGGTAGCAAAGTGGATTGAAAACCAGAATCCTACAATATGTCATTTACAAGAAACACATGTGAAGCAAAGAGATACAGAGTAAAAGTAAGGGGTTGGAGCAGAATCTACTATGCTTCAGCTGAAGTAAAAAAAAAAAGCAGGGATAGCAATCATGATCTCAGACAAAGCAAAAGCAAAAATAGATCTAATTAAAAGAGATAAGGAAGGAAACTACTACATCTTGCTATAAGTACCATAAACAATGAAGTAATATCAATACCAAACACATATGCACCAAATGGTGTAGCATCCAAATTTCTAAAGAAGTTAAATGAGATACAGAAGAAAATAGACTATACTAGTGAACGACCTCAACTTTCCCCTCTCAGAACTAGATAAATCTAATCAAAAAATAAACAAGAAGAAGTCAAGGAGATGAATAGAATTTTACAAAAGTTAGATATGATAGATCTCTAGAGAAAACTGAATGAGGATAGAAAGAATACACCTTTTTCTTAGTGATATATGGCACCTACAGAAAAACTAACCTTGTGTTAGGGCATTAAAACCTCACAATCAAATGCAGAAAGGCAGAAATATTAAATGCATCCTTTTCAAATCATAATGCAATAAAAATTACATTTAATAAAGGGTAGTGGAAAGATAGATTAAAATTAATTGGAAACTAAATAATCTGACCCTAAAGAATGAGTGGGTCAAAGAACAAACCACAGGAAAAAAATCAATAATTTCGTTAAAGAGAATGACAACCATGAGACAACATACCAAAATTTATGGCATGCAGCCAAAGCAGCACTTAGGGGGAAATTTACATCTCTAAACACTTTCGTCAATAAAATAGAGAACAAGCAGAACAATGAATTGAGCATGCAACTTTAAAAAAAATAGAAAAAGAACAAATTAAAAATCCCCAATTAAACAACAAATTGGAAATCCTGAAAACCAAAGGAGAGATTTATAAAATTAAAATTAAGAAAATCATGCAACTAATAACCAAAACTAGGAGCTAGTTTTATGATAAAACCAATAAAATAGATAAATCATTGTCAATTTGATTTTTTTTAAAAAGAAAGAAAACCAAATTACCATTATCAAAAATGAAAAGCATGAATTCAACACCAATGAAAAGGAAACTAAAGCAATTATTAAGAGCAATTTTGCACAATTATATGCCAATAAATCTGACAATCTAAGCAAAATGAACAAATATTTACAAAAATATTAACTACCCAGATTAACAGCAGAAGAAATAGAATACTTAAGTAACCCCATCTTAGAAAAAGAAATTGAACAAGCCATCAATGAACTCCCTAAGAAAAAATCCCCAGAGCCGGGTAGATTCACAAGTGATTTCCACCAAACAATTTAAAAAATTAATTTCAACACTATACAAACTATTTGGAAAAATAGACAAAGAAGGAGTCCTACCAAATTCCTTTTATAACAGAAATATGGCTCTTATAGCTAAACCAGAAGAGCAAAAACAAAGAAAGAAAGTTGTAGACCAATTTCCCTAATGAATATCCATGCAAAAATTGTAAATATAGTAGCAAGGAGATTACAGCAATATATCACAAGGATATATCTATATCTATATCTATATCTAAATATATAGATATAGATATAGATATATATATCTATACATATACACACACACATATATATGTATATCTCACTATAAGCGGATGGGATTTATACCAGGAGTACAGGTCTGGTTTAATATTAGGAAAACTATCAGCATAATTGACCATATAAATAACAAAACCAACAGAAATCATGTGATTATCTCATAGATGCAGAAAAAAACTTTTGACAAAGTACATCATCCATTCCTATTAAAAAACAATACAAAGCATAGGAATAAATGGAGCGTCCCTTAAAATGATAAGTAGTATTTATCTAAAACCATCAGCAAGCATTATCTGTAATGGGGACAAACTAGAAGCCTTCTTAATAAGATCAAGGATGAAGCAAGGATGCCCATTATCACCACCACTGTTATTTAATATTGTACTAGAAATGTTGTCTATAGCAATAAGAGAAGAATAAGAAATTGACGGAATTAGAATAGGCAATGAGAAAACAAAATTATCAATCTTTGTAGATAACATGATAATAATAGTATAATAATACTTAGAAAACCCTAGAGAATCGACTAAATAACTAGTTGAAATAATTAACAACTTAGCAAAGTTGCAAGATATAAAATAAGCCCACATAAATCATCACCATTTCTATATATTGCTAACAAAGTCTAGCAGCAAGAGATAGAGAAATTCCATTTAAAATAACTGTAGACAATATAAAATACTTGGGAGTCTACCTGCCAAGACAAACCCCAGGAACTATATGAACACAATAACAAAACACTTTTCACACAAGTAAAGTCAGATGTAAACAATTAGAAAAATATCAATTGCTGAAGAAAAGAATGAGCCAATATAATAAAAATGACAATTCTACCTAAATTAATTTAATTATTCAGTGCCATACCAATCAAACTAAAAAAAATTATTTTATAGAACTAGAAAAAATAATAACAAAATTCATCTGGAAGAACAAAAAGTCAAGAATATCATGGGAATTAATTTTTTTAAAATGAGAAGGATGGTGGCTTAGGCATACCAGATCTCAAACTGTACTATAAAGCAATAATCATCAAAGCAATCTGGTATTGGCTAAAAAATTAAGTGGTGGATCAGTGGAATAGATTAGGTACACAAGACACAGTAGTAAATGACAATTGTAATCCATCCTTTGATAAACCCAAAGACTCCAGCTTCTGGGATAACAACTTGCCATTTGACAAAAACTGCTAGGGAAACTGGAAAACAATATGGCAGAAACTAGGCATAGACCAACATCTTACACTGTTTACCAAGATACGGTCAAAATAGGTACATGATTTAGATATAAAGGGTGATAGCATAGGCAAGTTAGGAGAGCAAGGAATAGTTTACCTGTCAGATCTATGGAGAAGGGAAGAATTTAGGACCAAACAAGAGATAGAGCATTACAAGATGTAAAATGGATAATATTGATTATGTTAAATTAAAAAGGTTTTACACAAACTATATAGAGAACTGAGTTAAATCTATAAGAATACAAGTCATTACCCAATTGATAAATGATCAAAGGATATGAACAGGAAGTTTTCAGATAAAGAAATCAAAGCTATCTACAATCATATAAAAATGCTCTAAATCACTTGATTAGAGAAATACAAGTTAAAACAACTCTGAGGTACCATATCACACCTATCAGATTGACTAATATGACAGAAAAGGAAAATGATAAATATTGGTGAGGATATAAGAAAATTGGGACACTGATGCACTGTTGGTAGAGTTGTTAACCAATCTAACCATTATGGAGAGCAATTTGGAACTAAGCCCAAAGAGAGAACAAATTGTACATACCCTTTGGCACAGCAATACCGCTACTAGATGTATATCCCACAAAGACTTAAAAAAAAAAGGAAAAAGGACCTATTTGTACAAAAATATTTATAGCAGCTCTTTTTGTGGTGGCAAAGAATTGAAAACTGAGGGGATGCCTAACCACTGGGGAATGGCTGAACATATTGATGGAATACTATTGTGCTATAAAAAATGATTAGCAGGATGCTCTCAGAAAAACCTGGGAAGACTTACATGAACTGATGCAAAGTGAAGTGAGCAGAACCAGGAGAACATTGTACACAGTAACAGCAATATTGTACAATGAATGGTCAATTGTGAATGACTTAGCTATTCTCAGCAATACAGTGATCCAAGACAATTCCAAAGGACTCACAATGAAAAATGCTATCCATACCCAGAGAAAGAGCTAATTGGAATCTGAATGCAGATCAAAGCATACTATTTTTCAGTTTATTTTTTTGTTTTTTTGGTTTTGTTTTTTGGCTAGGCAATGGGGTTAAGTGATTTGCCCAGGGCCACATAGCTAGTAAGTGTTATGTGTCTGAGGACAGATTTGAACTCAGGTCCTCCTGACTCCAGGGCCAGTGCTCTATCCACTGCACCACCTAGTTGCCCCTCACTTTATTTTTTATGGAGATTTTTTGTTTGTCTTCTTTCACAATATGACTAATATGGAAATATGTTTTGCATAATTGCACATATATAACCTATATCAAACTGATTACCATCTCGGAGAGGGAAAAGGAAGGGAGAGAATTAAAAACTCAAAATTTTAAAAACTGAATGTTTAAAATTGTGTGCATGCAATTGGGAAAAAATAAAATATTATTTTTCAAGAAGAATTTTCTCATCTACCATAAAAACCAGGGATGAACAGAAAAAAAACCTGCAAATATCATCTCACTCAATTCTTGCAACAACCCTGGGAGGTAGTTATTATTATTCCTATCTTACAGCTCATGAAGAAGCTATGAAGTGACTTGCCCAGGGTCCCATAGCTAGTTGAATATCTGAGGCTAGATTTCAATTTAGATTTTCCTGACTCTAGGCCCAATACTTGATCCCCTTCATCACCTAGCTAGTCAAGAAGACCTGAGTTCAAATCCTTCCCCTAACACTTGGTTTCGTTATCTATAAAATGGAGATAATAATATCACCTACCTCAATGGTTTGTTGCAAAAATCAAATGAGATAAAATATGTAAATTGCTTTGAAAATCTAAAGATGCAAAAAAAAAAGAAAATCTAAAGATGCTATCTAAAAGATAGCTATTATTATTAGTTTTTGTTGTTAAAAATTATTATTTCTACCTATTTTACCATTTACCTCATTCAAAACCTTGGTGTTACTTTGACTCTTCTTTTCGCCTTACATCTCATATCCAATTGGATACCAAGCCCTTTGGATTCCACCTCTACAACATCTGTCTCAATGATTCCTTCTTTTCTATTCAGATAGCATAGTTGATGGCATGCTAGCCCTGGAGTGAGGAAGACCAGAGTTCAAATCTTGCCACACACACTTATTAGCTGTGTGACCCTGGGTAAGTCACTCAACCTCTGTGCCTCAATTTCTTCCCCTGTAAAATGGGGATAAAAACAGCACCTATCTCTCAGTGTTGAGAGGATGAAATGAGATAGCATGTGTAAAGTGCTTTGCAAACCTTAAAGTGCTACAAAAACATAAGCTATTATTATTCTAGGATAGACCTGCATTTCCAACCCACCACACTCTTGCAATAACTTCTTTTCATGTCTTCCTACCTCTATTCTCCACCCCACAATGACCCTGCACCAAAAACAATCACCACCCTCCAATCCATCTTGCCATGTTGATGCCAGAATAAAATTTTTTAATGTTTTATCTGGTCATATCATACCTCTATTCGAATATTTTTCATGGCTCCCTGTCACCTATTAAGTCAAGTCAGTATTTGTCTGCTAGTCATTCAAGTCTTTCTACAACCTACCAGTGGCCACCCTCCCAACATTCTCTCACATTACTGCTCTTTACATGGTCAAACTGGACAACTCTCTGCCCCCTAAACGTGCCCTGTGCACCTTCCCACTTCCTAACATTTGCTCATACTCTTCTTTATTTCTGAAACTCCCTTCCCTTCTCCCCCTTCACCCCCCTTTCAGCTCCCTTTTGTATTGTCTTCCCCCATTAGGATGTAAGCTCCATGACAGTGGGGACAATCTTCTTTTTGTTGCTTATCTTTGTATCCCCAGACCTTAGCACAGTGCCTAGCACATAGTAAGAGCTTAATAAATGCTTGTTGCTTGCTTCCTTAAATTCTTATCCATCTTTTAAAGCTTAAGGCAAATGGCCCTCCCTAAGAAGCCCTCCATGACCCTCTGTCAGGTTTGACCCTCCTTCTTGGAGCTCATAATTCTCTCTGAGGAACTTATCATGTAATATTGTGAGTTATGGTCATCTGTGTTTATGTCTTATTTCTTTACTTGGCTCAGAGCTCCACAAGAAAAGAAACCGGAGTTATCTAAATGTTTATCTGGCTCAAAGACAATATCTACTTAATGAAGGTGCTCAATAAATATTTGATAAATGAGTAGATAATTAAATCCAACTCCAACACATTGTTTGAGGCCCAACTCAGATGTTGCAACCTCTAAAAAGCCTTCTTCTATGTCCGAAATCAGAAGTGACCTTTCCCTCCTCCAAATTCCCTCAGCAGTTAAACCTTTACTTATGAGTCTTGCATTATAATTATTTATGAGCTTGTCTTATCCCTTCTACTAGACTCAAAGCTCCTTAAAGGCAGGATCTATGTCATCTTGGTATTTTGTTGTTGTTTTGTATTCCATTTAGGGTTTTCTTGGCAAAGATACTCAAGTGTTTTGCCATTTTCTTCTCTAGCTCATTTTACAGATGAGGAAACTGAGGCAAACAGGGTTAAATGATTTGCCCAGGGTCACTCAGCTGGTAAGTTTTTGAGACCAGATTCAAACTCACAAAGATGAGTCTTTCCAACTCCAGGTCTGGCACTCTGTCTACTATATCACCTAGCTGCCCCTATGTCATCTTGGTAAGAGCCCAGGACAGTGCCCTACACACACATACATAATTAAACTTTGTTGAATTTTGAACAAGGCAGCCCAATATAATGAGAAGAGCACTGAATAATAGTAAAAGAGGAAGAAATTGAAAAATAGTGACTTGTCTACACACACTGTTACTTTCTCTCGGACTCAATTTCCTCCTCTGTCAAATGAAAGGATTGGTCTAGATGAGGGCTAAGAACAATTCCAGCTAGAAGGAGCTATAAGTTTAAACACACACACACACACACACAAAATCCAGAATGACCCATGGCTCTTGGAGTGTTTTCCATCAGATTTTTGCTCTATTCCACAACTAACGAGCTCCACCCACAGGACAAAATATAGAATGACAGGTTTTGTTTTGTTTTTTAAATTCTTGTGCTATTTGCTTTATGGATGACCCCAAGAAATATGTCCAAGACCTTTCTTGCGGCTTACCATTCCAGACAATGTGACTAGTATTGTCTAGCTAACCACAGCCCTCTTCTCTGCTCTGAGATGTCTCTCTGTCTGGAAAGGGAGGATTATTGTTGTTATTCAATTATTTCAGTCGCATTTGACTCTTTGTGACCACATTTGGGGTTTTCTTGGAAATGAAGCACTGGAGTGGTTTGCCATTTTCTTCTCCAGCTCATTTTACAGATGAGGATACTGAGGCAAACAGGGTAAAGTGACTTGCCCAGGGTCACATAGCCACTACGTGTCTGAGGCTGGATTTGAACACAGTTCCTCCTGACTGTAGGGCTAGCATTCTATCCACTGCACCACCTGGCTGCAAATGGGGCCTTTCCAGGATAGATCAGGACAACAAACAGATGGGGAAAGTGTTGAGCAAATAAAGGAAACCATCATCATCCTCATCACTAATGTAAGAGAGGCAGACCTAAAGGACATGTTCTCATGAAGGTATAGTCCTTGGCCTCTGCATTGGATAATAATAACAAAGATAATGTTGAGGCAGGGTTGCACAGTGGGTAAAGAACTGATCTTGAAGCCTGGAAGACCTGGGTTCAAATCCTGCCTCTGATACTATCTAGCTATGTGACCCTGGGCAAGTCACTTAACCTTTCTCAGTACTTTAGGGAGCTATTAAAAACTAGAAGTGGCAAAGACCATGTTAGTTTGCATGGGGCGGGGGTGAGGGGGGAAATAAGCATTTATATAGTACCTACTATGTGCCAGGAGCTGAGCTAAGCACTTCACAAGTATTATCTCATTTGATCCTCACAACAACCCTGAGAAATAGATGCTATTATTATCCCTTATTTTACAGTTTAGGAAACCGAGACAGAAGTCAAGTGACTTGCCCAGGGTCATACAGCTAGTGTCTGAGGCTGTGTTCTTCCTGACTCCAAGCCCAAGGCATCTAGCTGCAATGAAAGAAATCATAGTTTTTGTCCCTAATTATGAAAATAATATTAGTTTAATGGATATGACCTCGATTTGGCTAATACGGCCAGCCCTTATAAGCATGCACTGTGTGTATGGCTGATGAAATTCCCATATGGACTGTGAAACATGCACGGGCATTCTGTCACTGGGACTGGTCCACTGTCCTTGGGTGAAGAAGTGGACTTTTGACTGCTGCTGAACCAAACACGAACATGTATTCAAAAAGCATTAACTAGCCAAAGCTGGGGGTGGGGAGGGTACATTTGAATGAGAGACATACTGCAAATTTCTGAGATGAAGAAAGACCTTGGACTCCCTCTACCTAGAGCTGACATATAGACAGTGATTACGGAAGGGACCATTCTATTCTTTGACTTTGTGTGTCTTAGTAAAGGATTACCTGGTGAACTTCAAGAGGTCAGAATGATGAGCCACCAGAGGTCTGCAAACCGGGGTCCGTGCTGGGATTTTCAGGAGAGGGGGCAGCTAGGACCCTAAAGAATGACTAAACTGAAAAAGGTAACAGACTCAGACACATTCAGAGGTGATGCCATATTTGGAAGTGAACTTGGTGGGGGAAATGCTCTGTGCCATTTTCATTTCATGCTTACAACAACCCTGATAAGCCTGCTCTTCTTCACATGAGAGCCTGCTCTTCCCAGGAACTGAGATGGAAGAGTGTCGCTCACACATTCTTTCCTAGTTCAAGGGGAAATGTTTTGTAACTTCTGTTCTTGCCATATCAGCTCAGTAAATATCCTTTTATCAGAGACAATTGATTAAATTAGTTAATTGGTATAAGTTGGTATTGGTATTGGTATATTAGTATAAAGAAAGTGGTATAAATATTGGTATAAATAATATAAATCAATATTGATATAAATAAATTGGTTAAATGAAAGTGGAGCATTTATCACTGGTGGTTAACATTGGAAAGAACACGCCAGAATGGGGGGTTCAAGCCTCCAGCACTGAAGATACCCCAATCCTTCAAAGTATCCTTAGAGCTCAACTCTGAGGGGAAAAGCTAACCTTGCTCGGGGGACCTGATTCAGCAGTGTAAGTGTGAATTGGGCTGAGGATTCTCAGGGTTTATAATGACTACATTAGTAGTATCTAATGGGATCCAGATAGCCTAACTGCAGAGAGTCTGTACACACCATGATCCCAGCAGGATTAGAATTATGAGTGACCCGAAAAGCAATGGGTACAAGTAGCCACCGGCATGTTCCCAGTGACTTGTGTGTAAGATGTGGCATAAGAGACGTCACCCAAGACGTGTATGGGCTGAAAAATCGGTCACATAGTACAAGTGTGACATAACCAATGGACAGCCCCAAAGGGTGTTCAAATAACCAGGCTAAGGCCTCCAGCCCAGTGGCTAGGCAGCTCCTCTACGGAGGATTTACGTAAAGATATGAGCAATGATCTCATAAGATGAAAAGGAGGAGAGATTTTACAATCCGCATCGCTGAAGGGAGTGGGTGTCCACATAGATAAGACCACAGAGCCTCTGAATTATTGAAATACTCAAACATTATAACTAGGTGAAAGGATAATACAACCTTTCAATAAACACATTATCTTGTCAATGCTGGCATTCTCTTTGTCTGGGCAGATGACAACTCACACATGATCTTTCTCCATGTTCTCTTATAGACCTTCCATAAAGCAGCTACTTAACATTCATCCTTTTGGTTTTTTTACATTTCACAAATACCTAGACTACCGCTACGAGAGGGCTTTTATACCCCTGATCACTACATGGCTGACCACACCACTTCCTTTGCCTTCTTCCTTCCTTTCTTCTTTCTCTTTCCCTTCCTTCCTTCCTCTTTATCACTTTTTTCTTCCTTCCTTCTTTTTTTTTTCTTTCTTCCTCTTCTTTGCAGAGTTTCAAATTTCTTGACCAAAAAAGTAGAAAAATATTTGTTCTAAAAAGATGGATTTTTGTGCCAGGAAGCAATTTGGGATTATTAAAGGTTAAATTCTGAATTTAACGGATACCAAAGAGAATGAGCAATACCATAGATAATGTAGAACAAGCAGATAGAATAGTTCACGAAACTACAAATCTTTATTATGTAGTGCTTTTCTTTTCTTTTAAAGTATATAATAAATTCAACATAAAACTTTCAAAGCTATCCCACTTTTCCATGTTCCTTCTGTCCTCCCTTCTGTTCTCTTCTCATTTTTTTGTGGGGTGGGGGGTAGAGAGAGAGAGACATCCTACCCTTAGTTCCCCTTTAACATCCCCCTCTGGAGAAAAAAAGGGGGGGGGGAATTCATCCAGCAGTCATGCTGCATTTGGGTATGTGCTTGGTGGGACCAATGTTATGTAGAACCCAAACTAAGTTTTAAGCCTACTGCTCAAGAGAACAAGGTGGAATAAGACAGATATTCCTCCCTTTCTGAGGTATTAGAGAACCGTAAAATGTTTGTTCTTGCTATATCTTTGACGTAAATATCCCTCTGTAAAAGCTAATTGATGTTATATATTTAAAAGGAGTACTAATCACAGGCTTCTAACAAGAGTAATGCCACACATATTACTCACATGGGGAGGGCCACATTCTTGATCTCTCTCCCTATTGATATATGTATACATAAATGTATACTTATACACACATACATATATACACTTATACATATATATATATGTATATATTGCCTCAAAGTGTATATATGTATATGTGTGTGTATATACAGTTTTATACACACACACACACACACACACACACACACACACATATTCACAGGACAGTAGGCCTTGATGTGGGGAAGAATGTTCTAATATCAAGTTATTACTATGCTATTCCAGTAAATATCTTTGCTCTAAGATAATTAAATCCTTCAGCTAACTACTGAATGGTAAATGCATTGGTGGGGAGTTTTGACTATGGTTATAAAAGTGTAGATTCATAAAGTATCTTGAAACTGGGGTAATCATTCCTTGGTGAGCCCAAATCACAAATCTGAGTCAAGGGGATACCCAACAGGTACTACCCAAGCACTTATTAAACACCAACTATGTGCCAAACACTATGCTATGCATTAGAAATACAAAGACAAAGAAACAGTCCCTGCCCTCGGAGCTCAAATTCCACGGAGAGAACTCACACGGGTAGTTCTGAGTTTGAGAAGAAGATGATTTCCTCAATGGATAACTCTCAGAAAAGAGGATTCTGCAATGTATCCTCCATACAATAGGAGACCAGTAGATCTGTACCTTAAACACCCATTCCCCAACCCCAGCCCCTTTTCCACTCAGGAGTCTATATGCTCTGCACCCACAGATAAAGCTTGGGCCAAGTTCAGACAATCATTCCTTAAAAGAATTTTAAAAGAAGAAAAAAATGTTCCACGAAACTACCCAAAATATCAAAAAAAAACTGACATCATGTACAGTATTCCACATCCATGGTCCCACCACAACTACCTCTGCAAAGAAGTAAGGGAAAGTCCAAGTGTGGTCATAATTTCTTAGCATTCACTTGTTGCTCCCTTTTTCAAAGGTTCACTGAGTCATTGGCTCTTCTTGTTCAGTGGCCAAAAAGGGGATGACTTCATCATGTCCAAAGGTCTCAGCAGCTAGCACACATGGTTGGTCGGATGCAAGGAGAACAGCTCTGAGTATCCTCTGCTCAATCCCAACCTATATCTCTCTCAATAGAATGTAAGCATCTTGAGGACAGGCATTGTTTCACTTTTATCTTTATATCTTTACACAAAATAGAAATTAAACAAATGCTTGTTAATTGATTGATTAAGAGGCAGAATACTACTTTTGTTGTTGTTGTTAAGTCATGTTAGATATTTCATGACCCCATTTAGGGTTTTCTTGGCAAAGATACTGGAATGGTTTGCCATCTCCTTCTCTAGTTCATTTTACAGATGAGGAAACAAAGGCAAACAGGCGTGACTTGCCCAGGGTCACACGACTGGTAAGTATCTAAGGCCAGATTTGAACTCAGATCTTCCTGACTCCAGGCCTGGCACTCTATCCACTATGCCACCTAGCTGCCCTAGAATATTACTACTACTACTACTACTACCACCACCACCACCACCACCACCACTACTACTACCACTACTATTACTACTACTGCTACTACTACTACTACCACCACCACTACTACCACTACTACTACCATTGCTACTCCTACCACTACCACTGCTACCATCACCACTACCACCACCACCACCACCACCATTTATATAGTAGTCACTTTATGCTAGGTACTATGCTAAGTTTTTTACAAACATTATCTCATTTGATCCTCGCAACAACCTTGTAGGGTAGATAGTATTATTGTTATTATTATTCCCATTTTACAGTTGAAGAAACTGAGGCAAACCGAGGTCACACAGTTAATAAGTGTCTGAGGCTAGATTTGAATTCAGGTCTTCCTGACTCTAGGCCCTGCACTCTGTGCCACCAACTAGAGAAATGAGAAGGAAGTGTATTCCAGGTTTGAGGGACAGTTTGACAAAGGCACGGATACCTGGGTGAAGACAAGTCTTAAAGTGAATACTATTTTGCTTCACCTAGATTAATGCTATTTCATACTAAAATAATAATAATAATAATAATAATAATAATAATAATAAAACACTGGGGAATCTTGTATTTTCTGTGCCTTCTAGTCAACTATGTTACTATAAAGATGCAGTCAATTATAGAAAATAATTCTCAAAAGCCTGTTCCTTCTCATATTTTCATCAAGGATATCTATATGAATCATTCTCATAAAGATTTTATAAAGATGAGAGAGTAGGCATATGGGCTGGTAGTTATTAATGTTTTCTTCATCGCATTTTGGGGATAATAATATCATCCATAATTTTATTTTTCCATTTGTTTAGTAACTTTCTCTACCTAAAACATCTTATCAAATGATCCCTGGATGCTTTCAAGATTGGTTTACCTCCGGCACCACCTTGGTCTGTGTGTGCATGGCTCCCTTTGCTCTTCTCCACTTAATTGTCTTAATCGCCATTTTAATTTTCACCTATACACAGCAGATGAGATGCATGAGTCTAAATCCCTGTGGTTCTACTACAGCACTAAACAGATCATTGCCCACATAACACCCCTGCCAAGCAGACACATTGGCTCCATCTTCTACCAATTTATTGCTCCCCCTTTCATCTTTGAGTGTTATTCTGGGCCAGGCCTAGCTCAGGCCAGTCCAGTGATTCAGGTTTGGGATTGAAAGGCGATGCAATACTCACAGATCATAAAAGTGTAATAAAGAACTTCATTTACAAGAAGGTTTCAAAGGATACAATTCCTAGTTGATAAAACAAAACGCTACTTCCTTCTTCCTCCACGTTCTTCATGCAAAAGCAACACTAGGTCAGAAACGCATCTCTGAAGGGTGGGGAAAATTCTTCCAAACCTCTGGAGCACCAATTCCATATAGGCTGGGCTTTTTATGTCCCTATCCCTCCAGGAAGAATGGCCTCTTTGTCTCCTTAAAAGAAAACTACCCCAGCCTGTATAAGATAAATACTATTCTACCACAGATTCTTTCAGGATGAGCCAACTTATTTGGGGTCACTCATGAAGCTTTCTATAAACTTGGGAACTCTGATCAACATAATGACCAACCACAATTCCAGAGAACTCATGATGAAATATGCTGCCCAGCTCCAGATAGAGAGGTCATGGGCTCAGGGGACACACTGAGGCATGTGTTGGGTTTGAGGTTTTTTTGTTTGTTCTTTTTTAACATGGACAATATGGGCATTTGTTTTACTTGACTATCTATGTTTGTAAAGGATTTTGTTTTTCTTATTTCTTGAATGGGAAGTGGGAGGGAGAGAATTTGAACCTGAAAATGAAACACAATTGAATTTTTAAAAATTTTTTAATAAAATTGTTTTTCTTTCCACTGGTTCTTACCATTTTATGGAGTCATTCGACTTCTTATCTTCAAACCTCCTTCTTGAAATATTTTACAAATGAATCCTATTCTGTAAGCCAGTGCTATCCAGGGTATAGGGGGCAGAGTGGAGTCTGGAGTGACATCCCAGCAGCTGAAGAGACCCATTTTGCCAAATGGATAGCAACCAGACAGAGCAGCTCAGCAAATGCATGGCTGCTGAGGGGTCACACAAGCACAGGAACTTAGTGATGCAGTGAGGAGAGTGTCAGACTTGAAGTCAGGAAGAAGCCAGAAAGACATTAGCCCTGTGACCTCGGGCAAGTCACGTAACCCTTGTCTGCCTGAATTCATCTTTACCAAAATCAGGATAATAATAGCAGCTACTTCCCAAGGCTGTCGTGAGGATCAAGAGAGATAATAATTATGAAGTGCTTGCTCTAGGCAAGGCAATTAGGAGGTATGATGGGTAGAGCTCCAGACTGGACAGCAGGACAACCTGAGTCTGCCTCTGGGACCACACCTCAAAACTTTCTGTCCTAGTAGAACCTTCCAGATCTTATGTTTCACTGGTATAGCCTTTGAGGACCAGGATCAATGCCACGTAACAAGAGATATGGGTATGTCTCTGTGGAGATGATAAGAGAAGGTCCAAGGCAGTTTGTCCTTCTGCCCTCCCTTTCTTGACCCTATCTTAACCAAGTTGCAACACTTTGAAGGATCTAAGATGTCAGTGATATGGGCACTCCCTCTGATGGTGCAGATCACAAGCCATCCATGCCTGCCCATCCTGTGTCACTCCTTACATCCATCACAGGGGATCCACTCAAAGGAAAGATAGAACCAGCTCAGACCTGTTCACAAGAGCTGGTTGTTAAATTTTCAGTATGAATAATTCCACCTTGGGAATTGGGAAATACTATAAATCAGGGCTCGATTGAATGCTTATTGATTGTTTAGACAAGAAAGTGATGAACAAAATGTATTGTGTATACTTTTTTTTTCAGGGAGTCAGTTGTTAAATATTTCCTGGATGGATGCTTTTCTCTAGTTCTCTTGACCTTGTGGATATGAATTGGCACACAAGCCATATATCAGTTATCTCTTGCCCTTACTACATAACTAACATATTCATTTTTTACTTAAATTTTTATTTTTGGTTGACCTGTAATTCACAAGTATTATCAAACCTGAGCATTTCCACATATGCTTGCATTTTTTAAAAGAATATAATGAATTTAACACATTATTTCAAAGCAAGCTATCTTGCTTATCTGTGTCTTCTAAAAAGGCTGTAATTTTTGGAGCATACCTATTACATGTCCCCCTTCCTCCCCACCTTGTTTTCCTTCATTCCTTCAATTAAAACAATTCTCCTTTGTAACAAATAAGCATAATCAAGCCAAAGAAACCCAGTTTTGTTATTGTTCAGTCATTTCAGTTGCGTCTAACTCTTTGTGACCCCGTTTGGGGTTTTCTTGGCAAAGATACGGGAGTGGTTCACCATTTCCTTCTCCAGCTTATTTTACAGATGAATAAACTGAGTCAAATAGGGTTGAGTGACTTACCCAGGGTCATACAACTACTAAGTGTCTGAGGCAGGATTTGAACCCATGAACATGAAATTGATTCCTGATCAGAAAAGAAATCCATACATTACCTATATCTAAAAATGCTTGTCTCAATCTGCCCCATTTGTCCCTCACTTCTTTGTTAGATAGTATAGAATATAACTTTTTCAGGGCAGAAGATAAATGTATCTTAGCTATGGGCTAAGAATACTACTGTTATTACTATCTGTACATATTGATATGCTACAAATACTGTTAGGCTGAGGTTACTGATGCCTATGATTTTTTTAACCTGTGGTGGGTAAAAGATGAAACGACTAAGGAAACAAAGGTTTAATCTTCAGATCATATTGACTTATTAAGCAATACATGCCATTGCTAAACAAATTGGGACCAAACCTCTACATCTTGGGCCTGGACCCTGAATACAAGGAGAGACAGACTTCATACGTTGAAAACAATTAATCAAATAAGACCAATTAACTAAAAGGAAACAATACAGCATTAGGTCTGATTTCTAATTGGAGGAAAGATTAGGGACTTTCTAAGTTGGGAGGGGGAGAGTGAATAGGTACAATTCCCCGAAATCAGAAAAAAGAGGTGTCCCACTTCTCAGTTGTGAGGTATCTGTGTACAACCAAGGGAACATGGAAAAAATAACTGATTGATCAGTAGAGGGCCAGTTTTCAGATAAGACATATGAGTTGATTGAGATATATAATTGTGAGAAAACTCCTTGCATAAATCCTTGGATCTGACCCAGTTTTGTCAGCATAACCTAGGTCCTTAGTTAAGCATCTCTAAACAGCAGGTAGAGGTGGTTCATCTTCCCAGCCACTCAGGACTAGGTTCAAACAATGCAATAAGGTTTTCTCTCAATTCCCACAACTGAACAGTTTTCTCATAAGACAGAAATTGGACTAGACCTCTAATTGAACAGAAAGGGAACTGAGCTAGCCCCAGAACTGAGTCACAAGATGGAGTCAGTGTGCGTGGTTCATTCATTTCCCACAATTAACCACTTGTTTTCCTAAGCTCCTCAAGTTCTTCAATTTCCCCCTTTTGATTCATGGGAATGTACAGCCCACACCTCCCTTGGATCACTTATCTATAAGCCAAACCACCAAGTGATACCATTAACTACTGATCTGACACTATTCAGCTAAATGAATCTAGCATGGTGCCATCCCAAGACTAGAAGTGTTAGAAATTTGCCATTCCTTATGGTTTTCAGAGAATGAAAGAATTTCTGCCCTTCAGTTCTGCCTCTTGCTAAACAACCTTTGCTGCTTAAGGGAGGTGGATTATTATGTTTTTGGAGATTCAGAATTAATTCTTGAGTAGCCTTCCATCTCTGGCAAACCTATCTCTTCTCTGATTTCAAATATTTCACTGAGCCCTAGCCATGGAATCACCTCCCCTTACTTTTATCTGTTGATAAAACATGCTTAGAAGTTGCATAGAATCGATAAAGACAATAAAACTATACCAAGTAAAACATCCACCACGTAGACTTATGCCTCTCTCTAACTTGGACAGCCCCCAGATGGTATTTAAGCTGCTGTGAATTCAAGAGACCTGGGAAATGCACAGTTCCCTTTGCTTAGACACCACGGCCATGCCTTCCTGAGCGCTAAACTAACTGATGACTCAGAAACTCCAGACCTGGGATCATAGCCCCTTCTTTTCAGCACCAGTTGTGGACTTGGGTGGGACCTGGCTCAACCTGAAGCTCTTGCGGCTTATGCTTTTTCTTCTCAATGTTTATCTTGTCACTGGGAATGACCTCTGACTGAATCCAACTGAAGCTAGTTCATCAGTCACAGTCAGAAGTGTAAACAAAGACAGATAAGACAAGGAGAGAAACTCTCTCCACTCTTAACACCATAGTGCCTCTTCTGTACCCTATGTTTCTGATTTTGTTGCATACTACATGTCATGGTACCCACCAGATCACAGATTCCAACTGTGCAGGAAGAGTCCTATACATCATAGTCATTTTCGTATACAACATTATTAAAGCTGGAATTGAACTCTTGATTGTAACCAAAGGGGAAATTATTAAGTAAAAGCACAATATAATGACCACATCTGAGTCTATGCAGCATTCTGTCCCTGTAGCCCCCCACCCCTTCAACCTGGAAGCTCAAAACCCCTGGACTACTTCTCACATTGGAAATATTCTCCACCCTAAGGACTCACCTTATGATTGGCTGGTTCTTCTCAGAATTTTCCATTTAAGGAGGAGGCCCAGGCCAAAGATGTCTTCATCCCTCTTTAGGATGCAATACTGTCACAACCCCACAAGATTTTTTCTCTCTTTCCCCCTATTCTATGTACTTTCCTCCCCTCACTCCTTTTCAGCTCCTTTTTATGTATTATTTTTCCCATTTAGAATGTAAGGCTCTTGAGGAAAGGGACTGATTTTCTGATTCTACTTGTATTCTCAGATTTAGCACAGTTCCTGGCACATGGTAAATCGTTGATAAATTCTTGTTGACTGATTGACTTCCCTGATGAGAAGAGTGGGGCATGTTTTATTATATGTTTTCAGGGACCAAGATTGATTATTACTAATCAATTTTACAATACATAATTGCCCTTTCAAAAATTTTTGTGGTGAACATTTTCCATCATGAATGGGACAGATTAATGGAGGGAAGGTGAACCTTGAAGGTATCCCAACCAAGTAACAACCTTCCTCACTTAGGGACAGAGTTTGATGATGTATAACATCAAATTCCACTAGAGACCACCCACCAAGCTAACAATGACCTATTAATGATTAGTATTTGGGTCATTCATTCAACTAGGGCATTGTTATCTAGACTGTTTTATACTCATCTCTACTATAAAAGACTTCTGAAATTCAAGTATTCCATGTCAATACCATTTCTCTAATGTACCAATCTAGGAACCTGTCAAAAAAGAAAAACAAGTTTAATCTGGCATGACCTATTTTTAAAGAAGTCCTGCTGGCTCTTTAGTGATCACTGCTTCCCTTTCTAAATGCTCACAAATCATCCTTTCAATAGTGTTGTAGAATGTTGCCAAGAATCAAAGTCAATTTCAGCCTGTTTAGTTCAATTCAACAAAAATTCATTAAATGTCTACTATATTTAAGTCGCTATACCAGTCACAGACAAAAAAAAACACACATACAGTTTTTTTTAATCTGTTTCATAAATCTAATTTCTGTAGTTTTCCAGGTGATCTGTGGTATAGAGCATGCAACAATATTACTGCTGTTCCTCCCTCTACTGATTCTTTCCCTGCTCTTCCCTATCCTGTTTACTCCTTCTGGTTCCTTCCTTTCCTCACCCGAGTCTGTCCTTTTAATAATAATTTATTTAAAATAATTTAATTTCAATTAAATAATTTATTTAAAATACTTTAAAAGTATCTATGCTGTTCCTTTTAAATAAGTTTATCAGTTCCATAGCCACATTTCAGTCCCAGTATCAATGACCCCTCTGAGATAAAATTTGCCTCCTCACATCAGGATCCATGGTTTGTGAATTTGTATAGATAACTGAGATCCAAGGTTTTCTTGGTGACTCTTTTCTTGGGTGTTATGTCCTGTAAATTCCTAGTTAGTTCTCCTCTTAGTCTTCTTCCTACACTGTTTCTCTATGTTTGCTACCATATTATCCAACCTAACTGATCTAGGTGAGCAAATCTCGAAGTTCTTAAGCTTATTCTTTTCAGTCTTCACTCACGTCCTCCTTGACTGTCTCATCTTGCTATAGAGGTATCTATGAGTTCTTAAAGGCTAGCCCAGTGGAGCACCAACTCTAGAAGTTTCTAATGACTTGTAAAGGTTTCAAGTACCAACTCAGTGATGAGTTGTGTGTCCCTTAACCACTTCCAAGAAGCTCATCACCATAGACCACGTGATTTTTTTTTCAGACACTACAATTCATGAAGTCTGTCTACCAAGGTGCAGAAGGGTTATGATCTATACATCTCAGGAATTTTTGCTCAACAAAAATCATGCAACCTTGAAATAGTATAGAATTTTATTTAATAAAGGCTTCACTTTCCCATGCTCACTACCAGTACAATTTTCTGCTCGAATACCATGCTATGGATCTATTTGGGGGGAAAAAGAAAAGAAGTCACAAGGCATCAGTGAGTGAAGAAACCTTGACCCTTCTCCCACTAGTCCCCTACCCGAAGGTGCCACAGCATTTTAGAAGCTTATAAATGCTTGGGGAGAGGGGGTGTCTTTGCCTTCCCAAAAGATTGGAAAACACTGTTATAAACATGCAATTATGGCTTTTTAAAAGTGATTTCCTACTTTCTGCGAAAGTATAAAGGACAGGTTTGTCCCCAAAGAAAAATTATGAGAAGATGACTATTTTTGCTTCTTTGTAGAGCTGGAGTTCACAGATATCAAACATTACATATCAGATCAGGGTAAGTTATTCTTGGTTATGTCTTCGTCTTTTGCTTTTTAAAACATCATATTCCAATATTCTCTCTCCTTTATAATAGTTACAGCATAGCTTTGTGAGTATCTCGATGATGGTTCCTTGGTACCTGAACTCTTTCTTCTTGGTCAATTGAAGTATTTTTCCTTCGACCTGGAAGTCCTGGATTTCAGATATATTATTCCTGGGTGTTTTCAATTTGGGATTGCCTCAAAAGAATATTAGTGAGTACTTTCTGTTTTCATTTTATTTCTGCTTCTAATAATCCTAAACAGTTTTATTTTATGATTTTGTGAAATGTAGTATACAAGTTTTTTGGTTTGATTATGGTTTTCAGGGAGTTTGATGATATTAAATGACCTCTCCTCAACCTGTTTTCTAGATCAGTCAATTTTTTGATAGCAGACATCTTACGTCCTCTTCTTTTTTTTTAATTAAGTCTTTTATCTTTGTTCTAATATTTATTGTTTTCCCACAGAATCACTGACTTCTGTTTATCTTATTCTATTTTTCGAGATCCCACTAATTAGGCAAGATATCCTACCTTTTGTCTAAGCTATTTATTCTCCTTTCAAATTTTTCCTCAAGAATTCTATTTTCATTTTTTAACTCTTGCTTCATTTCTTCCAGTCACTCTTGGAGTCTTTGTGATCAAGCCATTCTTTAACTGAGATTCCACTTTTATTTATTATGGAGTGACTCTCTTCTCTGAGCTAACCACTTGGTCTTCTCTTAATCCATAGATTTCTCCATTATGTTCAATATTTTCTTCTGTTTGCTCATATTGCCTGCCTCAGATTCTAAATTAGGACTCTATGCTAGGGCCAGGCTTCTCCTCATCCAACATTCTTGGGTAGAATGGGCAGGCTGTGCTTGATACTGTCCCCTTTGTAGTCTGGAAGCTGCAGTTCTGGAAGGGTTGTCTGGGACCCAACCCTACCATCTGTTGCATTTGCTGGCTTCTGTGTCCTCTCCTAATGGTCTAATGAGGATTTTGGCTTTGGCCCTTTTCAGTCTTCCCCTTGTACAATCACCAGCTAGGAGATGGTTCCATTCCTGAATGAATTTTTACAGAAAAGAAATGAAAGTTATGAAGGTAGAAATGACAAGACAACACAAACTGGATATGTGGAATGGGTGAGAGAGACAAGTCATGAATGACATTGAGGTTGCAAGTCTAGGTAAGTAATTACACAGAATGCATACTGCATTGACGTTTCCAAGGACCAGCCTGCCTAAATATGGAGAGCTGGATCAGAATGTTGGTCCTGGTGGCTTGTGAAGCCTTCTTCTTTTTCTAGTGACCACAGCAGAAGGACAGAAAAGGAAGGAGAGGGTGTGGTGGTGCCAAGACAGTAATAGAGAAGTTTTAAGAGAGGAAGGACTGGGGAGGGGAGGGAATATAATGAGTTTTGTTTTGGATATGCTGAATTTGAAATGCTTATGAAACATCAAGTTTGAGATATCCAAAAAGCAATTGATGACACAAGGCTAGAAATCAGGAGAGAGGTTGGGGCTAAATATATAGATCTAGGAATCATCTGCATAGGAGATAATCGATCCCATGGGAGTCAATGAGATCACCAAATGAGATGTTATAATGAGAAAAGAGAAGAGGAACTTTAGGGAACAATCAGAGTTAGGGGACAGGACCAGGATGGAGATCAAGCAAGAGAGACTGAGGAGTGCTCAGACAGTTAGGAGAGCCAAGAAGGGACAGAATCACAAAACCAAGAGAGGAGAGAGTATCCAGGAGAAGAGATCTATAGTATCAAAGACTACAAAGAGGTCAAAAAGGATGAGCGCTGAGAAAGATATTAGATTTTGCAATTGAAAGATCATTGGTGACTTTGGATGGATCAATTTCAGTTGAACTAAGAGGTCAGAAGCCAGATTTCATAAAGGTTAGAATAGAGTGAGAGACAAGGAAGTAGCAGCATCCACTGAAACAACTTTCTCTAGGAGTTCAACAGAGAAGGGAAGAGAGATATAGGATAATAGCTAGCAAGGGTGGTAGGATCAAGTAAAAGGTTTTTGGTTTTTGGCTTTGTTTTGTTTTTGTTTTTGTTTGTTTCTTTGGGCTTTTTGGTGAGGCAATCAGGGTTAAGTGATTTGCCCAGGGTCACACAGCTAATAAGTGTCAAGTATCTGAGGCCAGATTTGAACTCAGGTCCTCTTGACTCCAAGGCTGGAACTCTATCCACTGCACCACCTAGCTGCCCCTAATAAGGATCTTATATTCTTTTTTTTTCTTTTGGCTAGGCAATGGGGTTAAGTGACTTGCTCAGGGTCACAGAGCTAGTAAGTGTTATGTGTCTGAGGTCAGATTTGAACTCAGGTCCTGCTGACTCCAGGGCCAGTGCTCTATCCATTACACCACTTAGCTGCCCCCAGGTGAAAGGTTTTTTAAGAATGAGAGAGTCAAATATGGAAATTTTTCACATGATTGTGCTTGTATAACCTATATCAGATTGCTTGCTGTCTTGGGGATGGGAGAGGGGAGGAAGGGAGAATTTGAAACTAAAAACTTTTTAAAAAAATAACAATGAATGCTAAAAATTGTTTTTAATTGTAATTAGGGAAAAGTAAAATATTATTTTAAAATTTTCAAAAATTTTAAAAAAGAATGAGAGAGTCATGAGCACATTTGTAGGCTTCAGGGAAGGAGTCAATAAATAGGGAAAGATTAAAGATTAGAGAGACAATAGCAATGATAGAGGAGGCAATCTCCTGGAGAAGACAGGATGGGATAGGATGGGTTTGCCTGGGTGAAGAGAAGAGATAACTTTTCATGAGAGTTCAGAGGTTAAAGAGATAATGGGGGAAGATGCCTGAGAGATGGGAGATGAGGAGGAGAGAAGAAGAGAGTTCTAGTTGAATGTCCTTGATTTTTTTTTTAGTAAAGTATGAAGTGAGGTCCTCAGGTGAGAGGGTAGGGGAAAATGGGTGCCTGAAAAGTTTGCTGAGGGATGGGAAAGGTCTGGAATAGCCAATCTGATGAATGGGAGAGCAAACCAATAAGGAAGAGGTAAAAGGATTTCCTTGTTGCAAGAGAGTCTAGTTGAGATTCTGCACAATAAATGTGTAGTGGATCCAATCAGCACAGTTTATGACTTTCTTCAACTCTGTTCAGCAGCACCTGAGTAGAAGAAAAGACTTATGGGAGTCATGGGTTTTGACAAGTTATGACTGGTAATAGGATAAGGGGCAAGGGATTTGAGTATAACTGTTGTTGTAGAGTTGACCTGACTCACCAAGGTATTGAGACAAAGAAAGGAGAGTCCAGACAATGCAAGGTTGGCAGCTTAGGGGAAAAAAAAACAGAGGGGTAGAAGGACTGGAGGTCACAGTGAGGATGAGGAACAAGGTTAAGAAATGAAAAGCAGAAGGAAAAATGAGGGGGCAGGCAGGCAGTACAGTGTACAGAGCACTGGCCCTGGAGCCAGGAGGACTTGGGTTCAAATCTGACCTCAGACACTTACTAGCTAGCTGTGTGACCCTGGGCAAGTCACTTAACCCTGATTGCCTCTGGAAAAAAAAGGAGGAAAAATGAAATGATGAAAGGTTAGGAACAGATAAAAGAATTTCAAGTCAATGAACCATGGAAATAGAATACTTGTAGGTGATGAGAAGAAGGACATGACCATATTTGCGTGAAGCTGAGATAGAGTGAAGGAGCAGTTCCTAGTAATTGAATGGATTGAGGAACTGAGAAGTTAAGGTATTTGATATATAATTATAAAGATCATTATATATATATATATTGAAATCTAATGAGGAACGAAGAAGAATGTTCTAGGAGTCATTAGATAACAGCCAACAATTTGCTTAATGTCTCTGGACCTCAATTTCTTCATCTGCAAAATGGAAACAAGATGACCTCTAAGGGTCTTTCCAATTCTAAAAATATATGATTCTATGATTCCATTAAATTGAGTAGAACTGGCTTTCAGATGCCACTAGATGGCAGCAACCATGTGTGTGTAGGGCTAAGTATTCAACCATCTGGCAGGTGGGGGCAAGAGAGAAGGATTGCGCCACGTACTAGGGTAGGGTGTGGTGTGGAAAGACCAATGATTGCATCACTTCTTTCTTAGAGCTTTGTTCGAAGCCAGAAAACTCATGTATTATTCTTAACACCTCTGTTCCCCACCTGAGTAAGGCCCACGTACTACTGCCTGCCCAAGTAAGGGTCTTCTTGTCCAGTTAAATAACCATTCTTATCTCCACCCAGAGCAAGAAGCCAAGCATCTAGTGAGCAGCAAAGAATGCCAATGAAACTGATCGTCAGCTTCGTGGGATGAAAAGTGCAGGCTGATTTATTTTTCTGTTTAAGTGGTTTTTAATATCTCTAAAAAGTTTTTCTAATCTCTCTATAAAAGGGCATTGCAGTTTTACAATTGACAACAGATTTTTTTATTTGTTGATATTGAAACTCTAAAACACACTATGTAACTATTACACAATAGAAAATGCCTTTTTAAATTAAAAAAAAGATAGTACTCAATAGGGAAAATTTCCAACAGAAGGTCTTCTTTTCAAGATAATTGCATATCTATACCCAATAGCTACATTAAAATGCTAATTTCTAAATAGGCTCAGACTTTAAAAATCATGATGAAAGTTAGCCAGGTTTTATCTGGAAATGTATATTTCACGATACGTTTCAGAGAAGATATTTTTCACAGAAGATAGTAAGTCAACATGCCTTTCTTTAGCACCTACTATATGCCAGGCACCATGTTAAGTGCTGAAAAGCCATGTCAGTGTCCTCCAACTAGCTATGCTTACCCAGAAGAATCCAGTGACCTGTTCTATTTTACACAAGAACACACCCACTATCACCACTGATTGTTTTTGTCATTAATGACTAACAAAGGAGTGACACTGATGTCATTAACATGCAAAGCCAAGCAAGAAGCTTTCCACAAACCCATTGGGTACCACTATGTTCTGTTTGGTCAATTCTTTTGACTCTTCAAATTGTATTTTTAAAATCTGTCTTTTTGCTTTATTTACATCTTTTTCAGCTCTCTTCCAGTCAGCTTGTCTGTGACCACTGTGACTGAAGTCTGACAGAGAATAAGATCACAGACTGCTATAGATGCTACAAATTTCCAACTTTCTGGAATAGTGTTGATAGCTGGATATAATGGACGGATGTCATCCATTACAGGTTGAGTATCTACACTATATTTTTTTATAATAGGTCCAGAGCTGTGGACAAACATACAGTTCCAAGTACATACTCTGTTAAATTCAACAC
This sequence comes from Phascolarctos cinereus, assembly GCF_003287225.1. Lineage (NCBI taxonomy): Eukaryota > Metazoa > Chordata > Mammalia > Diprotodontia > Phascolarctidae > Phascolarctos > Phascolarctos cinereus. The sequence goes on along the minus strand of NW_027555958.1, from coordinate 301,818,017 downwards.
TTTGTAAGTATTATAATTTCCATCACCGGGACAGCTAGGTGGCGCAGTGGATAGAGCTCTGGCCTTGTAGTCAGGAGGACCTGAGTTCAAATCCAGTCTCAGACACATAACACTTACTAGCTGTGTGACCCTGGGCAGGTCACTTAACCCCAATTGCCTCGCCAAAAAGAAAAAAATAAAGAGTCTTTATCACTGTCACATGCTATAGGATAGGACCTCCTGTTGCCATGATCATGCTGTGGTCTATTCTCAAAAAAAAAAAAGGCAAGCAGGTTGATTTTTTTTTTAATTACAGTTGACTTGATCCAATTTAATTCAGTTAAACAAACAATAAATCTCTGTATGTGCTTACTACACCCTGATTATGTGGTTAAAAGTCAGAATCCCAATCCCTCATCCTGGTGTAGAGGCAAAGGTTGCCCCATACAGAGCTGGAAGTGCTGGAAGGTTCTACAAGGCAGGTATGGCTCTGAGTACAATCCAGGCAATAACTTTCATTTGTTTCCCAAGGGCCAGCCCGGCTGACTACGGAGAGGCTCATCGCCAGTAGGCCTACCACTGCCCATCATGAGACCAAGAAAAATACAAAATGGCCCTCCGTGTTCTACATCCCCCTTCTGCTTCTGAAGTGACAGAGCAGAGGCTGCTTAGGGTTACACAATTTTGGGACTATTCACATTAACTTAACTGTTGATACTCAGAAATGTGAGATTCTTGTCCAGTGCTGAATAAGTGGGCACGCAACTGGAGGAACTGAATCCCATCAATCTTGACATAGTTGTCATAAAGGAAACCAGAAGACAAAAGGAAGTTACATTCAGGTGAAAAGATAGCTCACACTCTCCCTTCTGCAGAAGCAAATAAATGAGTTGGCAGAATTTGGTTTATTCTGAGTCCAAAAGCCACAAGAAACACCATTTCATGGGACCCTTGGTCATTTCAAGTTAAAATGTTCATGGTGATTATAGGATCTTTAGGACCCAATCCAACCCTGTGATTTTATAGATGAAGAAATCTAGACATAGGGAAGTTACATGATTTGTCTATGGTTGGTTACCCAGCTAGTGAGTGGCTGAGGGAGAATTTCCATTCAAGGCTCTCTGACTCCAAATCTGGGGATTCCAATGATCTGCACCAGGATTCAACTGTCCACCGCACCAGGTTATCTCAAATATTTACAAAAAAGACCAGCAGGGAGATAATTCCAGCTCATGTGCCAACTGTTACAGAGGATAAAGAGGTAGAAAATTGGTATATGGAACCTAATAGGACCCTCTCAATTCAATTAACATATACTTCAGTTTTCCATGATTTCAGTGCAAAGGAGGGCATGGATGAAGATGGTGAAAACTATGCAGGAGTAAGAAGAGAGAGAGAGGCTGAAAGCTTGAAGATAGTACAAAAGCCTCATGCCTACAGGTCATGGACACTTTGTTCAAAAAGAGTAGGGAGGTGCTAGATACCTTAAAGGACAGCTTAGTGAATAAAGATTCCTGAGTTCCAATCCAGCTTCAGACACTTACTCACTGTGTGACCCTGGGCAACTCATTTAACCCTCTTTGCCTAATTTCCTCATATGTAAAATGAATAGGAGGAGGAAATGGCAAATCATTCCAGTATCTTTCCCAAGAAAACCTCAAATGGGGTCATGAAGAGTTGAATATAGTTGAGCAACAGACAAGTTGAATTTAGAAAAACTCACAGACTTTAACATTGAAAAAAGTGATCAACAAAATAATAATCATTAATCTACTACCTCCATCTCCAATGTTTATGCAAATAATCTTCACATGTATCCAGGACATCCCTGACTAAGTTATAAAAAGAGAAGAGGCAGGTTCTCATAAAAACAAGCAAAGGGGCACATTAGATCACTGGACCTAAAATCAGGAAAGAGGAATTTCCTAAAGATTCCAAGGTCCTCTGAATGCTTCTGTTTACAAATGGCATTGTTCTGACTGCATCAAGCCCCAGAACTTTGCAGAACCTCAGAAATGAGATGCATAATCATTCAAGAGTTATACTAACTACTGACAGAGGAAAAACCAAGTACATCTGGAATCACAGAATCACAGATCAGAGGACTGGGACAGGAAGGCTGTTATCCAAACTATGCTAGTCTGCATGGACAGCCCATATAGCTGGTCTCGGTGTGTGTGTGTGTGCATGTATATGTGTATACGCATGCACATATATGTATGTATATAGTCAATTGTGTGTGTATGTACGTATATAGATATATATGAATAACCCCATAGAGCTAGTCCCTCAGTATATGTGAATATGTATGTATTTATTCATTTATACACATGCTGAGGGATCAACTGTGTATATGTGTATATGTATATAGATGAACAACCTATAAAGCTAGTCCCTCAGTGTGTATATATATGTACATGCACATACATATATACATGTGTGTATACATGTGTATATATGTACATGTATGTATACATACAAGATATATAGATTTATTTATTCATTTACACATACTAAGGGATCAACTCTGTGTGTGTGTGTGTGTGTGTGTGTGTTTATGCCTTGGATAGGCATTGCCAATAAACAGGGCTCAGAACTGATCAGGAGGAGAGGGAGCTAGATTGCCTTTGGAAAATTACAGTGTTTTGAATGATACCAATATTCTCCCTGAGAGGAAAAAAACCCACATCTGTTTAATAGCACAGGATCATAGATGATTAGAGGCCATTTAGAGATAAAGTAGCTAAGGCCCAGACAGGTTAAGTCACTTGTCCAGGGTCACACAGCAAGTGTCAGGTCTTTTTGACTCCCCATCCATGCCCTATCCACTTATACCACATGCCAATATCCTTCCTGTGATGCTGTAGAGCTGTGAGTCATGGAATACCAGTCTCTGAAGACTGACAGTTGAGGATAATCCAACTGATGATATAGAGGTGCACGGTGGGTGTAAGTGGGTTGTAAGAATTTTATTGGAGAAGTGTCATCAAGGAGGTCATATGAGTGACATATGACTAGAAAAGGAGGTGGGCCAGGCTATGTAGTATGAAAGAGAAAGTGATCATTGATGGACACACCATACCTTCCAGTCATAACCATACAGTGTTGAGTGATCTAGAATAAGCCTCCAAATACATTGAGTGGACTCTCTGTGGTGGCTTTATAGAAAAACTAGGAGTGTCATGGGATGAGATGGCATGAAGGAGATGCAATTAGATTTAACTCAACATTTATTAAATGCAAGCCACTGGGAAGACAGAGATAGACACGAAAAAAATAGTCCCTTCCCTCAAGGAACTTATATTTTATGGAGGAATACAAATAAGTATACAGACATGTACAAAATAATTTGAGGAGGTGACAACTAGGAAGATGTATGTGTGTGTTCAGTGATTTCACAATCTTTGTGACCCCACGTGGGGTTTTCTTGGCAAAGATACTGGAGTGGTTTGCCATTTCCTTCTCCAGTTCATTTTTACAGATGAGGAAACTGAGGCAAACAGGGTTAAATGATTTGCCCAGGGTCACATAGCTAATAAGTGTCTGAGGCTGGATTTGAACACAGGAATATGAGTCTTCTGACTCCAGGTCCAACAGTCTACCCACGGCAATGCCACCTAACTGTCCCTCCGCTAAAGTTACAAAGACGTTTAAAAGGACAAAGTTTCCTGCCCTTGGGGAACTAATTGGAACTGAAAGGAATTCTACTAGAGGAGAAACAATAGGAGCATAGGTAGATAAGATATAAGGTAAGGAGGGATGGAAGCAAAGGAGAAATCAAAGTACTTTTAGAAAAATGTGAAGGCTAAAGTGCATTAAGCTGGGTGGTTAGGGAAAGACTTCACATATGGGAGGTGCCTGGGCTAAGCCCTAAAGAAAGAGAAGGATTTTGAAGGGAAATGAAGGAGAGTCTTACAGGGGACAGCCTATGGAAATGAATAGAGGCAGAAGAGGATAAATTATTTAGGTTTATAGCCAAATCTGATTTATCTGCGAGTGAATGACTTAATGTGTGGATCTGATGTTTCCAAACCCCTGAAACCCAAATATGGCTCTATTTGTCAACAATTAGATTTCACTAGGAGATGATCAAAGCCAGGGACAGTAGACATGAGTATCTGTGTGTCATTAGACTACATCCTAGAACTGAACAAGTAATTTGTGTCTTGTTTGCTAGTTTAGGTTATGAGCACCTCTATCCCATCCCAAAGGTGACAAGCAACTTTCAAAGTCTAGTCTTGAAGGACGACCCCTTTTGAATCCATTTGTATACTATAGTGATGTGCCCTGAAGTGTTTGCAGGAAAAAGAATGAAACAAGGAGAAAGGAAGGCTCTCCCAGAAACAAGGAGCAGGTGAAATTAGCAGGAAAATGGTTTGGAAAATGCCCCAAAATGAGCAGCAAATACTCCGGCGGGGGAGGGGTGGGAAGGAGGAGGTGGGGACACCAAGCGTCAGTGAGCAGAGTCATGGGACAAAATCGTGGGACTAAGGAGCTGGAAGGGACTTTAAAAGTCATTGAGGCAGGGCAGAGCAAAGATGGCAGAGAAAAGGCAGGGACTCACCTGAAGTGTCCCCAGAACTCCTCTAAAAAACTTTAAATAATGCTTCAAAATAAATTCTGAAGTGGCAGAACCCACAAAAGGGCAGGGTGAGACAATTTTCCAGCCCGAGACAACTTAGAAGATTGATAGGAAAGGTCTGTTACACCAGGGTGAAAGTGGAGCTCAATCTAACACAGGCCTTGTCAGTATAAACTGTGCCCCTGCAAACCAGGAGCAGGCCTAGAGATGACTGAATCAGCAGCAGCAGTAGCAGCAGCTGCTTCTAAAGCTCTTAGCCCACAGACAGGAAGAGGGTTGAACAACTGGTCAGAAGGAGATTGCAGGGGTATCTTTGCTGGCACTGGGGACAAGACTCTGTTGCTTTGCCCATCCTCAGATCTGAGTAGCAGTTCTGGGTGGCAGACCCAGGGCAAGGAGGAGTGCTAGGACACCTGAGCTTGTAGCCACAGTGGAGCAGGGACTTTTGTCACAGTTCCAGGACAGAAAGTGATTTGGTTGCTCACAGACCAGAGCACAGGCCAAGAGAGCAGTAAACACACCTTTCCTTAGATCATACCACCATGAAAGAACTGAAAACTTACAGGTCCCTAGAAGTATCTCTGAAAATAACTACACAAAAACACTGAAGGTTGACACAGTACACCCTCCACCCTAAAAGAAGAGCCTCACTTTAGCAAATAGTTAAAAATCAAAAAAATAGGTTGGAAAAATGAGCAAACAACAGAAAAAATTTCTGACTATAGAAAGTTACTATGGTGACAAGGAAGAGCAAAACACACTCAGAGGAAGACAACAACATCAAAACTCCTACATCCAAAGCCTCAAAGAAAAATATGAATTGGTCTCAGGCCATAGAAGAGCTCAAAAAGGATTTCTAAAATCAAGTAAGAGAGATAGAGCGAAAATTAGGAAGAGAAATGAGAGTGATGCAAGAAAATCATGAAAAAAGTTAATGGCTTGGTAAAGAAGACACACACAAAAAAAAATACTGAAGAAAATAACAGCTTAAAAAACAGAACAGGCCAAACAGTAAAAGAGGTACAAAAATTCATTGAAGAAAAAATTCCCTAAAAAGTAGGATTGGCCAAATGGAAAAAGTGGTACAAAAGCTCACTGAAGAAAATAATTCCTTAAAAATTAGAACTGGGCAAGTGGAAGCTAATGACTTTATGAGACACCAAAAAACAATAAAACAAAATCAGAAGAATGAAAAAATTAGAAGACAATGTGAAATATCTCATTGGAAAAACAACTGACCTGGAAAATAGATCCAGGAGTAATAATTTAAGAATTATTGGAATACCTGAAAGCCATGATCAAAAAAAAAAATCCTAGACATCATCTTTCAAGAAATTATCAAGGAAAATTGCCTTGATATTATAAAACCAGAGGGTAAAATAGAAATTGAAAGAATCCATGACTTACCTCCTGAAAGAGATCCTCAAATAAAAACTCCCAGGAATATTGTAGTCAAATTTCAGAGCTCCCAGGCCAAGGAGAAGAAAATATCACAAGCAGCCAAAAAGAAACAATTCAAGTGTTGTGGAGCCACAGTCAGGATAACACAAGAATTAGCCGCTTAGGAGGTATATCCATTAAAGGATTGGAGGGCTCAGAATACGATATTCCAGAGGGCAAAGGAACTAGGATTACAACCAAGAACCACCTACCCAGCAAAACTGAATATAACCCTAGGGGAGATGGGGGGAGGGGAAGTGAGGGAATTGATATTCAATGAAATAGATGACTTTCAAACTATCTTGATGAAAACACCAGAGCTGAATAGAAGATTTAACTTTCAAATACAAGACTCAAAAGAAGCCTAAAAAGGTAAACAGGAAAGAGAAATCATAGGGGATTCAATAAGGTTAAACTGTTTATATTCCTACATGGGAAGGTGATACTTGTAACTCATAAGAACTTTCTCATCACTACGGCAGTAAAAAGGAGTATATATAGACAGAGGGCACAGGTGTGAGTTGAATATGTTGGGATGACATCTAAAAAAAATTAAAGGGTAAGAAAGAGGAATGCACTGGGATAAAGGGAAAGTGAAAGGGAGAATGGGGAAATTATCTCATAAAAGAGGTGAGAAAGCTTTTACAATGGAAGGGAAGATGGCTGGAGGTGGTGGGGAACACTTAAACCTTACTGTCATCAGAATTGACTCAAAGAGGGAATAATATACACACTCAGTTGAGTATAGAAATTTATATTGCCCTATAGGAAAATAGGAGGGGAATGGGGATAAAAGAAGGAAGGTGGGGATAATGGAAAGGAGGGCAGATTGGGGGAGGTGGTAGTCAAAAGCAAACCATTTTTGAAGAGAGACAGGGTGAAAGGAGAAAGAGAATGGAATAAGCTGGGGGAAATACAGTGCAAAATCATAACTGTGAAAAAAATTTTGAAGCAAATTTCTCTAATAGAGGCCTCATTTCTCAAATACATAAAGAACTGAGTCAAATTTATAAAAATAAGAACCATTCCCCAATTGAAAAATGATTAAAAGATATGAACAGTTTTCAGATAAAGTAACCAAAGCTACCTATAGCCATATGAAAAAATGCTCTAAATTACTAGTGATTGGAGAAATGCAAATTAAAACAGTTCTGAGGTACTACCTTGCACCTATCAGGTTGGCTAACAGGACAGAAAACAAAAATGATAAATGTTGGAGGGGATGTGGGAAAATCGAGACACTAATGTACTGTTGGTAGAGTGTAAACTAAGCCAGCCATTCAGGAGAGTAATTTGGAACTATGGCCAAAGGGCTATAAAACCATGCATACTCTTTGACCCAACAATAACACCACCAGGCCTGTATCCCAAAAGAAATAAAAAACAAAAAGGAAAAGGACCCATATGTACAAAAATATTCACAACAGTTCTTTTCTGATGGCGAAGAAGTGAAAATTGAGGGGATGCCCATCAATTGGGGAATGGCTGAACAAGTTGTGGTATATGACTGCGATGGAATACTGTTGTGCAGTAAGAAATGATGAGCAGAATGTTCTCAGAAAAACCTTGAAAGACTTCCATGAACTGACGCAAAGTGAAATGAGTAGAATCAGGAGAACACTGTACACAGTAACAGCAATATTGTAAGATGATCAACTGTGAATGATTTAGCTGTTCTTAGTGATACAAGGATCCAAGACAACTCTGAAGGACTTATGATGAAAAATGCTATCCAGTCCCAGAGAAAACTGATAGAGTCTGAATACAGATCAAAGCATACTCTTTTTACTTTCTTTATTTTTCTTGGGGCTTTTTTTTTTGGTCTATGTTTTCTTTTACAACATGACTAATATGGAAATAAGTTTTGTATGACTACACATGACATAGACATATATATGACTACTATAACCTATATTAAATTGCTTGCCTTCTTAATGAGGGGACAGGGAGGGAGGGAGAGAATTTGGAACCCAAAATTTTAAAAATGAATGTTAAAAATTATTTTTACATGTAATTGGCGGGAAATAAAATACTAAATAAATAATTTTTAAATGGGAAAAAAAGTCATTGAGCCTGAACCTCTCCCCCTTGGTGGATCAACCTCACCGGGCAAAACTGTTTTACAGATAAGGAAACTGAGGCACAGAGTGGTTAAGTGACTTCCCTGGAGTCACACAGTAATAGGGTTTGAACCCAGGTCTTCCTGACTCAAAGTCCAGTGTCCTGTGTTCTATGCCAGGGCTTCTTTAACTTATTTCGTTTTTGACCCCTTTTCGTGTTTTGGCAACCTTTGTTGGCATTGCATGGCCTGAGGGTGTGAGCACTTGGGTCGTGCCCCACAATTTAAGAAGTCTATGCCATGCTGGACTTTCGGCCTGCAAGGAAATACAGAAACAACCTCTGCCTCACTGTGAAGTAGGTCAATCTGAGGCCACACTGACCCAAACAGGTAAAATAGACTTATTTTGGGTACACAAAGGTAATTTCTGTGATACTCTCCATGTTTGGGAAAGGAGTAGAAGAGAAGGCAGGACAGACTAAGGAGATTCTTTTGCCTAATTTTGTTTAATCAAAATTCTCTCCATGGCAGCTGGGTGGCCCAGCGATAGAGTTCTAGACTTGCAATCAGGAAGACCTGAATTCAAATCTGAACTCAGACACTTATTAGCTGTGTGATCCTGGGCAAGTCATTCAAACTGTATATGCCTCAGTTTCCTCAATTGATTTCACAAAATGAGGATAATAATAGCACCTGCCTGCCAGAATTGTCTGAGGACCAAACAAGATAATATGCGTAAAGCATTTAGCACAGTGCCTGACATATAGTTGGTGCTTAATAAATGCTTGTTTCTACCTTCCTTCCCTGTATTCACTCCAACAATTGGTGGGAAAACAATAGCAAATTTGTAATAGAATGCCTTCTATGTTGTGGGGGCATGGTTCAGCGGAAAAAGCCCTAGATTTGAAGGGAGAGTACCTGGATTTCAAATCCCAACTCTGCCATCTGTATGACTTTGGATAAGTCACTTGACCTGTCTGGGCCAGAGTTTCCTAATCCCCTAATGAGAGCGGGGAGGAGTGGATCATGAGACCTCTAAAGTCTCTCCCAATTCTAAATCTCTGCTGCTATGATTCTCAAGAATTAAACATGGCCCCTGCCCTCCAAGAACTTGCGATGGCCTTGGAGAGATAGAGAGGGCACACACACACCTTCTCTCTCGCTCTCTCTCTCTTTCTCTGTCTCTCTCTCATGCAGACACACATGCACGCACACTATGATAACAAGGCAAGGCAGTGTCTGACAAGAACAGTGAGCAGTACCACCAACAAGCACTTATTAGAGTCTAGAGGAGAAACAGAAGGATCATTGTGGTCTGGGTTAATCGTCGGATTTGAGCTGGGCCTTAGAAAGCTGGCTAAGAAGAAGCTAAGCAGAGACAGGAGGGTTTCCCTAACAGGCAGGGTCTCTGTGCCCTTTGTGAATGGCCAGATAAACATGTCTCTGGCCCAGCTGAAGGTCCCCTCCTTCCATTTCCAAGCCTGAAATGCACAGAGCTTCTCAGAAGATACCAGAGACACTGGTTCTTGTTCCTTTGCATCTGGTCCTTGATTCTCCAGAGAGTGGAAGTCAATGTACCAAGCCTCTTGAAGTTCATCAAGGGGGGCTCAGATTTCTCTGAACACACATAGACACACACACACACACACACACACACACACACACAACCTCATCTTCCTGAGCTTCAGCAGAACCCAAAATAATGCGGTAAATGAGAGAGATTTCCCGACAGTGATGCCCACAAGGTTCCGGCAGGTTCCTGGACTTACCAGGCAGAGGTTCTACCTCAGGGTCAAAGGTGACCAAGTACTGATATTTAAATCTACTGAGAAGAATTCATGTTTTGTTTTACATGTCCATTTTATAAAATACCAAAATGCACCAAAATGACCTTCAACACTACTTGGCTCAAACCCATTATTTTTGGGGTTTTTGGTTTTTTTGTTTTGTTTTGGTTTTTTTCCTAGGCAAGGGGGTTAAGTGACTTTCCCAGGGTCACACAGCTAGTAAGTATTATGTGTCTGATGCCAGATTTGAACTCAGGTCCTCCTGAGTTCAGGGCCAGTGCTGTATCCACTGTGCCATCTAGCTGCCCCCAAAACCCGTTATTTTCAATCTGTGTAGGGAGCTCCTAGTATGAAAATTCCTCCACTGAGGCTTATCTATAACTTCCAATAGTAGAGACTTGCCTGAGGCACTGAATGGTTAAATGACTTGCCCACAGTTCCATAGCTAATATTTGTCAGAGTTGGGCAATCAATCAACTGGCATTGATTAAGTACCTATTATGTGCCAGGCACTGTGCTAAGGGATAGAACCACAATCAGGACTTGAACCCAGGTCTATCCTGACTTCAAAGCTAGCCCTTTCTTCACTGTACCATGCTGCTTCTCTCATTCCTATTTAATTTCCATTCATGGACCCAGGTTCTGAGAGAGGCAAAGTGGGTTGACCCAACCAGACAAAACTGTTGATCAGTCTTTGCCTCCAAATGTCCCACACCTGGGCAAAGTGAAAAAACAGCAGTCAGCAAAAACTGGTTCAGAGAGTAGGAGGTTAAGATGCTGAGTGGGAGAAAGTGTGAAAGTCACACCAGGCTTCTTGCAGGGGCAACAGGCCTATGACCAGGGAAAACCTACCTTGTTGGCTTTTTCTCAGGAAAGAAAACAGAATGAAGAGATGGAGAATGATTGAGTCTGTGGGCACCTAAGCCCTTAGCACTGGGTGTGTGCCTAGCTGGTTCTAGGGAGGGCCTTCATGCAAGGGGAAAAAAACCTGAGTGTTGCGGCTTCTATTAAAACTTATGGCTGCTGAGAGCCATGAAAACTGGGGGAGACTGGCAAAGCCTGGAATCCAACTGCAGGACTGAGTTAAAACCCATGAAACAGAGAAGCTGGAGAGAAATTAGGGGGACTTGTGACCACTGGGCATTTGGAGAAGGCACACAAGGTTGCCTTCCCTAATTTGGCTTCCTCGGGGCCAAAAGTTATTTGATTCTTGGCCCAAAGTTCAACATTTTTATATTTTATCTAGTATATTACCTAATACATTAGGATAGAGGGGGGAAAGCATTTATTAAGTTCCTACCATGTGCCAGGCTTTGAAAATATTATCTTATTTGTTGCTCAACACAACACGAGAAGGTAGGTGCTATTATTATCCCCATTTTACAGTTAAGGGAACTGAGGCAGACAGAGGTTAAGTAACATGCCCAGTGTCAAAACTAGTGTCTGAGGCAAGATTTGAATTCAGTTCTAGCACTCCATCCATTGTACCTCAAGCACATAGGTGCTTACTAATTGATTGGTTGACTAGTCTAGAAAATTTTTTTTCTTTGGAAGCTCCTCGGGAGTAGGGAAAGTTTCATTCTTTGTATTTGTTTTTCCAACACTTGGCACAGTGCCTGGCACATAGTAGGTCCCTAATAAATGTTGATTGACTGACTGATAACCATAGTTCAATATAATTGGTTTCCTTAGTAATCCTACATATTTTATCTTATTCATTTAAAAATATTATTCTGAGAAGGCACCCATAGGCTTTCCCAGATTGTCCAAAAGGGTCCATGGCACAAGCCCCTAATCTGGAAGATTTATTCCTTTGGCCCCAGTGGCCGCTTGTCATCCCAGTCATTCACTCCTCCTTAAAATTGCTTCATATTATTACATTGTCTTTGGGCAGCTGGGCGGTGCAGTGGATAGAATGCTGGGCCTGGAACCAGGAAGATCTGAGTTCCAATCAGGCCTCAAACAATTACTAGCTGTGTGACTCTGGGCAAGTCAATTAACTCTGTCTGCCTCAATTTCCTAATCTGTCAAGTGGGCTGGAGAGGGAAATGGTAAATCACTCTACTATCTTTGCCAAGAAAACCCTAAATGGGGTCACGAAGAGTCAGACATGACTGAAAAACAAACCACCATGTGCTGGATATCGTGCTAATTACTAGAGATTTATTATTTTTCAGTCACGTCTAACTCTTCATGACCCCTTTCGGGGGTTTCTTGGCAAAGACACTGGAGTGGTTTACCATTTCCTCTCCAGCTCATTTTATAGATGAGGAAACTGAGGCAAACACGATTAAGTGACTTGCCAAGGGTCACACAGCTGGTAAGTGTCTGAAGCCAGATTTGAAATTAGGAAGATGAATCTGGCTTTCTATCCACTGTGCTACCCAGCTGTCCCCAAATACCAGGGATATAAAGACAAAAGGGAACAGTCCCTGTCTTCAAGGGGTTTACATTGTAACAAGGAAAAGAAATAGGCATTTTATATAATTTAATAATATTACATAATATGTATATATAAATATTATATAGTTATACTTGATGTAATATATGTTGTATTATTAAATCCTATATATGTATGTTGTATATAGCATGCCTATATTATATCACATATAATATGTGTTGTATATATTAAATCATGTATATATGTGTGTTGTATATGATTACATTATGTCTATATTATATCACATATAATATATGTGTTGTATATATTATATCATGTATAATTATATACAAAATAAATCCAGGGTAGTTTTGGGAAGGAGAAAGAAAGGAAGAAGTCATTAACAGACAAGGAGAGGTAAGATGAGGAAAAGCTTCATGTAGAAAGTGGTACTTGAACCAAGCCTCGAAGGAAACTCTGGCCTGCTCAGATTACATCCAGAGTATTTGTGTTCAGTTCTGTGTTCACGGTTTAGGAAAAGTATTTATAAACTAGAGGCTATCCAGAGGAGAAAACCAGGGTGATGAAGGGCCTCGAATCCATGTGAAGACTGATTTGAAGAACTAGGAATGTTCAGCCTGGAGAAGAGAACACTTGGGGGTGACATGACAACTACCATTGAGTACTTGGAGGGTTTTCATATGGAAGAGGAATTGGACTTGTTCATTTTCCCTCAAACAGCAAAACTAGGAGCCACGAGGGAAAGTTACAAAGAGGCAAATTTAGGCATCACCGTCAGGAAAACCTTCCCAATCATCACAGTCGTCCATAAGGGGAATGGGCCACTTTGGGAGGCAGCACGTTTGCCTTTCCCAGAGGTCCTCAAGCAGAGGCTAGATTTCCACTTGTCCATTAGAGTGTCCCAGGGATCCTTTTCGGTATATGGGCTAGACTAGATGACAGCTAAGGAACACTTCCAAATGAAAATGTCCAAGAATCACAGAATCTTGCAAGCTCCTTAAAAGCAGGAATTTGTTTTTGTTATTGTATCTCCAGTGCCTGGCACGTTGTAGACCGCAATGAATGTGTTTATGTTCAGTTGAATTGAATTGAGTTGCTCCCCTTTCTTCATAACCCAGATGTTGTAGCCTAGAGGAGCGAAAAGAAATTAGTCAGCCCAGTCTCTGGTATGGATGTCCAGAGAAGGCTCAACCTGGTATACGTCTCAAGTAGAAGGCTGATGTGGCATCGAATTGGATTTGGGGATTTAGGAAGTCTGCCTCTCAAACTGCTCCCTGCTTTGGGGTCTCAGCGTGAGACCCCCTTGGTGGGGAGCTGTCCAGCTGAGGATGGCACATGAAGTCCCCATGGAGATACCTATGGATATTTTGCTGGATTGCACACTATATATGAGTGAGTAGCGTGGTACGACAGCCAAAAAAGCCGCGTAGACAATATAGATTCGGAGAAGTAGAACTCAAAGGGACCTCAGAAGCTATCTAGTTCCACCCCCTTCATTTTTCAGATGAAGAAACTAAGGCACAGTGAGATTCATTGACTTTCCCAAAATTACACAGATAAAGAATACCAAGCCAACCACTGCTCCAACTTTGCCTCCCCTCCAAACCAGGAGCAACACGCCCTGGGACAGCCCCAGCATCTTCATTTGTCAAGCCAAGCAATTCTCAGAACTCAGTTGAGGTTTGTGGGCCTCCTTGGCCCCAGTTCCCAGCCCTTTTCAGAACCCCTCGGGGGACAGGCCCATTCAGAAGACTGAGACAATTTGCTCCTTTTGCTAGTTGTTTTTGCTCTCAGATCAGGGTTTTGCTTTTTCAGAGTGTATCTCTCTCTCTCTTTCTTTCTCAAGACCTGGTCGCATCTGCTTTTGTGACTTGTTCTGGCGTGTTTTTGAAGTGGCTTTTTGTTATTTTGTCACAGCTCAACCCCCTTGTCAGGGGCCGGGAAAACACTCTGCCTGTGCTCCTCTCCTGACTGTTCATAGAAATGAAGCTTTGGGTTCCATGTCAACACCCTCTCTTGAGGCTCTACCTCATACTTTTTTTCCATTCTAGGGGCTAGGCTGGGCAGGAAGACCCTGCTGACATGGTGACAACAGGGTAAATATTCTCTGGCACTCAAAACAAAACAAAAAAGATGTGTCCTGCAGAGAGCCTCATTCATTGTACTCAAGAAATCCAAGGGAGCTGAGAAAGCAGAAGAAACTTTCTAGGCACACAGTATTTGTGATACAGTCAGACCAGCTGTGCAGCCCATATACAGCAAGCCCCCTCCCCCAGTTCATGGGCCCCACGATAAATCCACTCAGCTGCCAAGATGATCTTGCTAACAGGACTCTGGAAGAGAGAGTGAGACTGAAGACTTTGTGCAACTCTGCCTCACTTAAATCCAATTCACATACAAGTCAAGATAGACCCCCACGATGTCATTGGTCCTCTTTGAAAATGAAGGATGAACAAAAATCCATACAAGCTAAAATATAAGTCTGACCAAGTCACATTCCACCCCCTATTCCTCTTACACTCAATAAACTCCAGTGGCTCCCTATTACCACCAGGATCAAATTTAAAATCTTCTTTTTTGATATTCAAAATCCTTCACAACCTGGCTCCCTTCTACATTTCAAGTCTGTCTCCATTGCTTCCATATACTCTAAAAATCCAGTGATACCAGCCTTCTTGCTGGTCTTCACACACAACACACCATCTCCTGACTGCATTTTCAGTGGCTGTCCCTCATGCTTGGAATTCTCTCCCTCCCTGTCTCAGTCTCCTGCTTTTCTGGCTTCCATCAGGTCTCAGCTCAAATTCCACCTTCTATAAGAAGTCTTTCCTGATCATTCTCCTCCACCCTCACCTTCTGAGATTGTTTCAAATTTATTGTGTATATATCTTGTTTATACATAGTTGATTGCATGTGGTATCCCCCATTAGAACGTGAGCTCCTTGATGGCAGGAAATGTGTTTTCACCTTTCTTGGTATCGTCAGAGCTTCACATAAGTGCTTGGCACACACTGTAGGCACTTTATAAATATTTGTATTGTTGGTTGTGATGATGATGATGATGATGATGATGATGATGATGATGATGATGATGATGCAAGGCAAAAGTCATTTGCATCTTATTGAGAAATTAACTAACAAGTGCATTTGGTCTCCACGGATCTTCCAATTGGAAAAGAGTGGAGGGAATGGATTAAGCATACTAGCGTACAATTGTAGGCAGAGTCATAACTACGGTGAGGTAACAAGAGCTTTTCCCAGGTACCCATATGAAAGAGGTGCTACTTCCCCTCAGTGGCCTTCTGGTCCACCACCTCTATGTCTTACAGAAGTCAATTTCACAAGGTACAACCACTTCCATCCTTTGCTCTATCTCAGGTCACCACCCCCAGCATCCTGGCACTATGGCTCCCCACTCCTAATGCTTGCCTTTCCCCATCATTGTCGTGCTTCCTCTATACCCTCATGCCCTCTTCCCCACATCTCTTCCCAGATGTGGGGTGAGTAAAGGAGCACAAACCAGACTCAGGAGTGGGGAACCTGTGGACTCAGTGCCACACAGTCAGCCTTTTGACTGAGTCCAAGTTTTACAGAACAAATCTTATTATTATTAAGGTAATTTGTTATGTGAAGTTTGTATTCAGTCAAAGGGCCACACTTGAGGACTTGAGGCCAAAGTTTCCCCACCCCAGGTCACTAGACTCTCTGGGAAATAGATCAACCTTTTCTAAGTATAACTGCATCTAGCTAGGACATACTGTGTTCTCTTCCCAAACCATCCATCCACACCTTCCCAATACTGCTACATCCGTCCCCTCCCCTGCCCCTCCCCTTCCCTCTTCCCCACTTCCCACCCTCCCCTGCCCACCCCCACCCCCCAGCAATACACATACAACTGAACTTGCCCAGGGCGTAAGAACTCCGTGTTATTGCTCTGCTTGTGAGAGTAGGCAGTATAAGATCATAGATACAGAGATGGAAGAAGACTCTGAGGCCATCTAGTCTACTGCTCTGATTTTACAAATGGAGGTGGGGAGGGAGTGGGGAAAGGAAAGGAATAAGCTATTTGCCAGGCACTTTGCCAAGCACTTTTGACAAATACTATTTTATTTGATCCTCACAAGTATGTGCTGTTATTATCTCCATTTTACAGTTCAGGAAACTGAGCTAAATAGAGGTTAAGTGACTTGCCTAGTATAAGCTAGCTAGTAAGGGTCTGAGGCTGGATTTGAATTCATCTTCCTGACCCCAGAGCTCTAGCTATCTATAACCACCAGTGGTTGATCTGGGGAAGTTGGAATACTCTGCTCTCCCACTGCTGCTTCCAGTCTCTCCTTTTACCTATATTATACAGAAACTTCTCCTCTTTATGGGTTCATTCAATCCACACTTATCACCCATTCAGGATTTTTGTGGCTGCTATCTAATGACCCCCAGGACACTCTTCTTCCTTCCTCAACAAGTTTAGTATCTGGTTCAGTGTCTTTTTTTCTCCTCTCTAACTCCTTCCTCCTTGCTGTTCCTCTCACGAGCCATGCTATCTCCCAGTCCTGTGCATTTCCAGTGGCTATGCCCCATTCCTGGAATGTTCCCCCTCCTCAACTCCCCCTCCTGGCTTCCATGGCTTCCTTCAAGTTTCAGCTAAAATCTCATCTTCTGCAAGGAGCCTTTCCCAACTCCCCTTAAGGTGCCTTCCTTGCATTGGTTAGCTCCAACTTACCTTGTTTTTATCTTGTCAGTACATAGTTCTTTGCATGTTGTCTCCCCTTTTAGACTGTAAACTCCTTGAGGGAAGGACTGTGGCCTTGCCTTTCTTTGTATCCCAGAGCTTAGCACAGTTCCCAGTACATAGTAAACCCATAGTAAATACAGGGTGGTTGATTGATTGCTTATTACCCTTACTATCAGGAAGACTTCTTTAGGTCTATCCTCAGCCCTTCCAATTGAAGCTTACTTCCATCTTCTGTAGTTCAGTCCTAAGTAAAGATAAAGAGTCAATTACTATGCTCCAGAAAGCAGCCCTCACCAAATCTAATCCCCTGTTAAATCACTTATCTGAGAGACCAGGCTTGATCTCCTTGTTTCTGCCCTTTTCTTTGTAACTGAGCTCACCTTTTTGTGTGACAGCAAGATCTGCATTTCTCACTGAATTTAGTATCCCATCAGTGCCCAGCTGAGAAAGCCAGAATAATCGAGTTCGTATTGGCAAAGCTCCTCCCACTTCCAAACTGACCAGCAAACTCATTCCCTCCTCAGACTCATGAAATCATCAGATCTCAGGGCAGGAAGGGACCTCAGAAGTCATCTCGTCCTACTTGTACTACACTGGAATCCCTTCTATAAAGCCCCACAAAAGAGTTCATCCAGCATTCCCACCCCCACCCCCACCCCACCCAGACCTCAATGAAGGGGAACTCACTACCTTCCAAGACAATTTAGTCTCATCTCCAGTCGTCCTGATCTACATCTTGCTATTGGGCCCAGATGACTCCAGAGGAGTCTGGAGGAGTGAGGTTGGTGACTTTGCACAGCCCTCCCTCACTTAAATCCAATTCACTTACAAGTCATGGCATCACCACCCTGATGTCATGGTCCTCTTTGAAAGACAAACATTCCACCTTGAGACAGCTCCAGTTGTTGTGAATATTTTCCTTGCATGTAGTCAAAAGTTGCTTCTGTCTTATTTCTACTCATTTCTCCTAGTTTTGCCCCGGGGAATGAGCACAATAAATCTGACCCCTTCTTCCACATGACAGTCACTCAAACAGTTAAAACAACAGATATCAAGTCCCCCACCTCCCAAGGCTTCTCTTCTGATTGCCTGGATTACTAGAACAGCCCCTTAATTGTTTTTCTTTCCCCCAGTCTCTTGCTTCTCCAAACCATCCTATTAATCTTCCTTAACAGTGTTTTTATTGGCTCAAGAATCTCTAATGACTTCCCATTGCCTATCAGATTAAATTCAACCTCCTCAATCCAGTATCCAGGGCCTGCATTGGGTAGCCTCACCCTACCTATTGAGGATGCTTCCATTATTCCCAAACATACAATAATATCTTTTCAGACCTTGTTGTTCAGTCATTTTTCAACAGTGATATTCATTCATTAACTCATTTGAGCCTCGTGGCAACCCTGTGAGACAGGCACTATGAGAGCTATACCACTACCCTCATTATGTTCAGTTATTTCAGTCATGTATGACTCTTCCTGACCCCATTTGGGGTTTTCTTGGCAAAGATACTGGAGTGGTTTGCCATTTCCTTCTCCAGCTCATTTTACAGATGACGAAGTGAGGCAAACAGGGTTAAGTGACTTGGCCAGGGTCACACAGCTACTAAGTGTCTGAGGCCAAATTTGAACTCAGGAAAATGAGTCTTCCTGACTCCAGGCCTGGCACTCTAGCCACTGTGTAACTTAGCTCCCCAATTCAGACCTTAAAAAATACCAAGTCTAATCCCTTCCCCTCCATTTCAGAGATGAGGAAATAGAAGTCCGAAGAGGTAAAGTGACCCTATCGAGGCCACACAGTGTGTTCTCAAACCTTTGTTTGCCTTGACACAGATAAAGAATGCATTGCTGGAGATCTTCAGGGGAGCTGATAAGTTACAGATGTTTTGGAAAGAGTCAAAAGACCCTTTTTTACTGGGAGTCAAAAGACCTGAGTTCTAATGCTAGGGACATACATTTAGCCCACAACATCAGAGTAGCTCCCTCTACCTCTCCGGCAAAGGGGAAAAAGGAGAGACTAAATTGATAGCTAAATTGCCAACCTCTTAGTTTCTCTTTTTCTGAGCCCAAATGATTCTCCACCTTCATCAAACAAATAATGGGGAACAGAACAATACCTAGGAAAAACCGTGCCTGGGGCAAAGTCAGTGGGAAAAGGGGTGGTGGTAGACGAGTCTGCTGGTAGGAAAAGTTGCAACTGGGCAGAGAAAGGGAATAAGCATTTATTAAGCACCAGCCACCCTGTTAAGTGCTTTGCATATATTATTTCCTCTGATCTTCACAACAACCTTGCCAGGTGAGTACTATTGTTATCCCCATTTGACAGTTGAGGAAACTGAGGAAAACATGTTAAGTGATCATCAGCCCGGGGTCATAAAGCTAGTTAAGTCACATTTGAACTCAGGTTTGACTCTAGGGCCAGCGCTCTATCCATTGTACCACCTAGCCACCTCTATCTAGGGGCTAGCCTATCCTCAAGAGAGTCCGTATAAGCCTCTGTGGGAATCAGAAGATAGATAAGGCAATTCCAGGAAAAGGACATCACAGTAAATGGACCTTGGGGCTCATAGTTTGGGTCTTGTCCCAGGGTGGCCAATGGAGGTGAGACCTGGATTGGTGCTCCCCTCCCCACCCAGGAGAAAGACCCCCACCACCACCACCGTAGGAGGAAACCCCACCATGTCAGTACTCTGGGGCAAAGTTCAAGCTGACTCACACTAGTTTCTCTGGTCAGACCTCTCTGCCCAGGTCTGGTTGGGCTGGCATTTTAGGCAAGTCCCAAGACTTTATAAAATTCCCCTACCTTGTGCTTGTTTAAGGATGAGGTTCAGGTAGGGGGAGGGGAAAGGGTTAAAACGAGAAGATATATGGCCCTCGATCAAAAACCTAGCTTCCCATCCAAAGATGAATTCAGTTGACCACCACATCATGAGCTAAGGAGACGTGACCACCATCCGACCCAAAGTTCTGACCTTTTCTTTGGTGGCCTCCCCTCCCAAGTGGCATCCCTCACAAGGTCGTGCAGCACAAGGCGGGCACACACCCCTCCCCCTTTCCTCCCGAGGGGATTGACAATGGCCGGAGAGTCCCTAGAGAGATGTCTTAGAACAAAAACAACAACAGCCAAGAAAATACCAAACCTTCCCCCTGCTACCACCCCCACCCCCTCGGTTACGTATTCCCACCACAGCTGGAGGTTCTCTCAAGGGCTAGGAATGAATTGTACTCTTTTCACTTCTGCTATTTAGACTCAGTGTGCCCGGGGAAGCCGGTTCGCCTTCAACAGCCAAATCCCCAAACACGTAGGCTGAGACTTCTTGGGTCTGGATTTTTAGCCTTCTAAACCAGTCTCTCTTTGTTAATATAGGCTCAGGTTAAAAAGAACAACCGCTCGATAATTAACATAGTTACTGATAGAATGCTCGTCGACCCGACCATGCCCTCCTACCTCTGTGTTCCTACCCTCCTCTCCAACCTTTTATGGGGGAAAAGTCTAGAGAAATGTTTTCCCGACATAATCCCACATGTCCTCTGAAATCTTCCCCTCCCCCATCTCTTCTCTTTTTCTCTGAAAAAAAAAAGTAGCACAATGCCTGACACGTTATTTATTATATATTATATAATGTCATATATTATGTGTCATATACTATATTGTCATATATGTCTTGCATTATATGTGTCATCTATTACATGTGTCGTATGCATCATGTATTACATGTGTGTCATATACTATAGGTCTTATTATATATTATACATTATATATTTAAGTACTAAATAAGAAAGAGTTCACCTTCATATAGCCTTTACAGCCTTCTTGCCTCATAACAACCATGTAATAATGTAGGGAACTCGAGTACAATAAGGGAAATGACTTACTGAGTGTTACACAGCTAACAAGCTGACTTGAACTCAGGTCTTCTGACTCCAGACCCAGTGATCTTCCAACAGGAGCCATGGTTGACCATGTTCCTGTGTGGATTCCTGTGTGGTTACCAGTGGAACTTGCTTCATGCCTGCCAAGGCAAGTAGAGGTTCCATTTTGGTGCGTGCCTACTTATCTTTCCAGATTTATTTCACATTGCTCGCCTTCGTCCGCTCTACATTCCAACCAAACTAGGCTACTTTCTCTCCCCCATAAAGCATATTCCATCAACAGCCTCTCTGCCTTTGCAAAGACTTTCTACCATGCTTCAACACTCTGCCCTCACCTCTCCCACTTAGAATCCCTATCTCCTATTCAAGCCCCAGCATAAATGCCACCTGCTGCATGAAACCTTTTTTCGTTCCACTCCCCAGCCTTTAGTGTTTCCCCCTCAATATCTCCAATTACTATGGATTTACACTGAAAATATTTTGCATTTTTTATCTACATCCCTACTGTTTCCTCCCATAGAATGTAAGTAAGCACTTTGAAGGCAGATGCTGTTTTTGTTTTCAGTCTTGGAATCAAGAGCACTTAGAAAAGGGTTGGGTACATAGTAGGTGCTTAGTAAATGTGGAATTGAATTTAACTAAATTGCTTGACACTGGACAGAGATTTTCCTTTCCACCCCCATCCAACCATCTTCCCCCGACCCTTTCTCCTTATCTCTGTCTCCCTCCCATCTCCTTCAGATTTGCATTATAAGGCCATCAGCACTGAACTTAGCTAGCAGAGGTAACTAACTACCCCCCATTGATGTCCATTCAGGGAATAAGTGCTGTTGTTTCAGCTTCCAGAACACCTCAATTCTGAGCTCTCTTCCCCCCATCCCATTCCCAAGGGAAGATAAAAGTGGAGGATGCAGCAGCTTCCTGGATCTTTTAGTCTTCAGCTGGGTTTACAAAACCCAAATCTGAAATTTGAAAGATCATTTAAAAAAAAAACTCTGTCTCTCTGTCCCTCTGTATCTTTTCATCTCTCTATCTCTGTCTCTCTCTTTTACTCTCTATCCCCCTTCCCTTCCTTTCTCCTTTCCTCTCCTCTCCTCTTTTCTTCTCTTTTTTCTTCTCCTCTCTTTTCTCCTCTTTCTTCTACCCTCTTTTCTTTTTTCTCTCCTCTCCCCTCTTCTCTCCTCTTTTCTTCTCTTTTTTCTCCCCTCCTCTCTTCTCCTTTCCTCTCTTTTCCTATTTTTCCTTTCTTCTCCTCTCTTTTCCTATTTTCCCTCTCCTCTCTTCTCTTCTGCTTTCCTCTTCTCTCCTTTCTTTTGTAATGCAGATCTGCATTACACTTTTTCTCTTCTCTCCTCTTCTCCTCTCCTCTGTTCTTTTCTCTTTTCTTCTTTTTCCCCATTTCCTCTCCTTTCTTCTCCTCTCCTCTCTTCTCTTCTCTTTTTTCCTCTCCTCTTTTTTTTCTCTTTTCTCTCCTCTCCTCTCTTCTTTCTCTCTGACTCTTTTTACTCTCCAACTACCCATGAAGTTGTAGGATCAAAGATTTAGAGTTAGAAGGAAACTGTGAGATCATCAGGTCCTACCTCTTCATTTTACAAGTGAAGAAACTGAAGCTCAAAGAGGCTGTGACCTACCCACAGCCTCACAGATAGCAAGTAGCAGAGGCAAGTTTGGACTTCAAACTCAGCATTCTTGCCATTGCTCTTTCCATTGTCATTTTCCTCCTTTAGAAATAGGGAAGTAAAGAGGAGTTGATTTTCTAGTTCAGCTGGGGAAATTTGTTCAGGGTCCCAGAACATATGACTGCCAGGTTTCCCTGACCTCAAGATGGTACAGGCACTCAAGGCTTAAGAATGGAAGCCACATCACTCCCCATCACACTAGGATCTCCCCAAGTACAAGGACTCTCTACCTCACCACACTGGGAGCTCCCTGAGTGTTAGAACTATGCCCTCCTCATCATATTGGCCAGTGAGAGACTGGTGACTGCCTCCTCCTTCCTCTGCATCTCTCTACCAACTACTTATAGAGAGCAACACATATAAGCCACCCAATCCACCAGGGCCACTCAGTAAAATGTGGTACTTAATTGACCTGAATGAAGCTATAAAGGTAAAGATCTGACAATAGGAACAGAAATAATGGTCCAGGAATTCAGGACCTAGAGGCAAGGGGAAGGGACACAATGAATAGGGTGCTAGTCTTGGAGGCAGGAAGGCCTGAGTTCAAATCCTGCCTCTGTGTAGTTCTGGACAATTCACTTAACCTCTCCGAAACCCAATTTATTCATCTGTAAAATGATATGTTACACATGTCTTATATGTACAGTTATTTGCATGTTGTCTCCCCCCATTCAAATAGGAGCCCTTGAGGGCAGGGACCATGTTTTTGTCCTTCTTTGTATCCTCACTACTTATCACAGTGCTTGACAGTGTTTAATAAATAATTGAGTGGGAAAAGGAGGAGAGGTTGGGCTCCATAGCTTCTAAAATTTCTTCCAGTTGGAGATCTATGATCCCAGGATCCTATCATATAGACATGTACAATTTCTCTGACAATGAGCAGGAACAAAGGTGAAAAATAATGTAGAGGTTATTGAACAGGTCCACCTAGGGTAACATCAGGTAAGATTTAGGTAGTACCTGAAATTAGAAAAGGAAGGAGAGAGAGAGAGAGAGAGAGAGAGACAGACAGACAGACAGACAGAGAGAGAGAGAGAGAAAGAGAGAAACAGATGGTCCCCAGGCCCAATAAGGTAAGTGGGTAGTTTCATGTTCTTCAGCCTCATTTTCCCTGGATGTCCACTAGTTTTTGGGCCCAGGGTCTATAGTTTCAAAGACATCTAATATTGCAAACGGTGGCTGGGGTCTCATGGGGATAGCCTAGGAAATCTAGGTTAAATCAAAGAAGTCTTAACTTTTCAGAGCTAGAAAGGACCCAAGAGATCTTCTGGCCCACCCCTCTCATTTTACAAAGGGATAAACCAGCCCAGAGAAGGGCTGTTAAATGGAAGGCTATTAAATGGAAGAATAAGGACCCTTATCTGAGTCTTGGGATTCTCTTGTTCCGTGCTCTTTCCATTACATCATCCTGACCCAAGTTAAATGAAGGTAAAGATATGCTCTTTCTCATAACTCTTTAAAAAAAGAGCAAGAAAAGGAAAAAAAATTTCTAGTTGCAAAGGGCACATGGCTGGCATTAGCTGTAGGCTGAGACCTCAATTTAGGGAGTTCTGCTTTTCAGATTCATATCACCATCACTCCTTCCTTCCTTCCTTCCTCCTCCTCCTCCTCCAAATCTCCTTACCTGACCAGGCTGAAATGCGCTCACACGCACACATATATACACATACGAAAACAAATTGGCAACTAATTTGGCTCCTGCCTCTCCCCACCGCTTCTGCCTTTCCACTGAAATAAAGGTCACTGAAGCAGATCTCTATTTTCACTGTGAACCATAGTCTAATCCTGGGAGCCAGTGGGGTGGTAGGCAAAGCTTGAAATATAGGGCAGACATTAGTCAAAAGGAAAGAGGACCTGGGTAGGAAGGAAGGTCATAGCATGAGTAGAGTCCAGAGAAAGCTGGGCGGCAAACCTTACCTACCTCTGTCCCCTTCTATTGCTCCCACACTCAAAACACCTTGTATTGACTGAAACCACACTGGCCAGAGTTTTCACAGAGAAATTCTGAAAGAAAAAGCTCACCTTCCCCCCCAACTTCCTTTATCTTTTCACTCTCTCTCTCTAGGTCCTTGAAGAACAAAACAATGTGAAACAAACAGACCTTCAAAGACGCTCCCAATGCCCAACAATTGAGCTCACACATAAAAAACAAGAAAGTTGTTCGTGGGGAGCCAAGCCCATTGTGTTCTCTCTGTCTGTCGTGTGTGTGTGTGTGTGTGTGTGTGTGTGTGTGTGTGTGTGTGTGTGTGTGAGTGGTAACTGCAGCTGCCACCACCACAGACAGATTTCTGGTCTCCAGCTACATCCCTCTGGCCTCCAGCCAGCCAGCTTCATCAACTCTCACCACCACCACCACCACCACCACCACATACACACACACACACACCCCCACTCTACTTTCTTCCTCCTGTAAGAAAATCCATTTTTTGCCTCTCCATAGCCCAAAGTTCCAAGCACTTCCCTACTGAGTTCAGAGTATTCCCCTTCTTCTCTGCCTCATAGAGAGACAGACCTTTCCAAGATGACATAAATAGGGAGGTGAGAGCTGGGAATCCAAGAGAAGGGAAAAACAAGTGGAAAATCTTGGACCATAGACCAAACCCTTAGCAGCACCTTCACTGAGCTGTCTGAGATTAGCCAAGATACAAAGGCTAACTCAGGCAAGCCAAAACCTTCATCAGGGACTGCTCTATAGAGAATGTTAGACTGGTCTTCTGCAGCCTGGGGCCCCCTTCATATGATTTCTCCAGGTCTGGGTCTCCCTGGGGGTACACTGGGGGATGGAGGTATAGTATCTCCATCCCTAAGGATCCTGCTGCTGTGTATCTTTTTGAATCTAGGGGCCCCTCTGCTGGGTCTCTCTAGTTCTAGGGTCTGTTCTAAAAGATCTCTCTGGATCTGAGGCCTTACTGTGAGGTCTCTTCAAGTCTAGAAAGTCTTCTGTTGTCCAGGATTGCCCCTCCCCACATCTCCAAGACTGTAGATTTCACTGTAAGATACCTCCGTAAGCTAAGACCAGCTGCCTTGTGGAGTTTCTTTAAGTCGAGAGTGTCATCTTTAGGTTGTCTGAGTCTGAAGCCTTCTCCGTAGGGTATCTTGGGTCTGGGGTTCTCCCTATAAGGTGTCTCTGAGTCTGGAGTTTCCTCCATGGGATCTCTCTAGATTTAGTAGTAACTCTCTAGGGTTTCCAGATCTGGAATTCCCTCCATAGGATCTTTCTCTGGGCTTTATGGTAACTCTGGGGTCTCTCTGGGTCTGGATCCTCCTCTGATAAAGAGATTGAGAAGAAAAGGACAGATCTGAGAGATATTTATTACAAAGAAAAAAAATTGACAGTCTAACACGTGAAATAGCAGGGAACAGCCTTTTATCATGTTGCAATCTCTTTGACTGTGTCTTTATTCATCTTTACTCCCCACTCCAACCCCCCATCATCTCATACACAGGCAATGCTCAAAAAATGTTTGTTAAGTTGATTTGGTGACAAATTGGACATTTGAGGAGGGAAGAAGACTCAAGACCATGCCACACATCAGTTGAAGGAAGAAACTGTAGATATTTGTCCTAGAGGAGAGGAGACGTAGGAGAGACATGGTGACTGTCCATCCTTCCAGGCTCACAACAAATGTTATCCTTGACTCTTCATTCTTACTCCCCCACAATGGGGTGGCAAAAGATGTGGGAGGGACAGCAAGAAGACCAGTGTCACTGGATCATGATGTAGAGTACCTCCCTTCCATTCACCTCAGTTTCCTCAAGTGTACAATGAAGGAGTTGGACTAGACAGCTCCCAAGGTCTCTTCCAGGTCTGCTATTCAATTGTCTGTGATCTGTCATCAATGTTCTAGACATCAGTATGGGGCAAAATTGTGAGTCACAGGTAGCTTCCTAAAGGAGGTGGAGCTCCAAGTACAGGTAGGATTCAGAATGAGAGCTCCCCAAAGGAGGAAGGCTGTGGCTTCTCTTCCTTTCTCACTCCTCAACAGATCCTGTAAAGAAATGTTCCTACAGTATACAATAAGAGATAGCAAACTGTTCATGTCCTTGGATCCAGGGATATCACTACTAGAACTGTACCCTAAGGGAAGGAAGGAAAGGAGCATTTAGTAAGCACTTTTTATGTGCTAGGCACTGTGCTACATACAATACAGATATTATCTCATCAATAACTCTGAGAGGTAAGGGTTATCATTATCCTCATTTTTATAACTGAGGAAGCTGAGTAAGACAGAGGTTGAATGATGTTTCCTGGGTCACACACTCGGTGAATGTCTGAGATCGGACTCGAACTCAGGTCCTCCTGCCTCCAGGGCCAACACTTTACCCACTGCATCACCCAGCTAGCTGCATCAGGACACTTAGGGGTGTCACTAAAAGATAAATGCAAAAATATTCACAACAACTTTGCTTGTAATAGTAAAAAACTGCAAACCATCCATATGCTGAACTATCAGGTAATTACTAGAAAAAACAGCAGTTCAGGAATTTCATAGGATGTTTGTTATTGAGTCATAAAAAAACAACAGCTATGACAAACAAAAAAACATGGAGAGATTTCAGTAAAGAGAAACTGAAAATAGAGAGGTCAGAAGTAAACAAGGAAGGGGGGAAATGGAATGATACAAGCAGAGAAAATAGAATACATCAAGATGTACATGGGTACAATTCTATGAAAAATGATCATGACAATAATTTTAAAATCTGGAAAACACATCATGTCAAAAATGAAAATGATAATAATAGTAGTAGTAGTAGTAACAAAATCTGAAGAAGAAATACCAGAGAAAAGAGATTAGAAGGAAGTAAGATTATTTTTGTCATTATTTTATTGAAGTGAATATACACATTTTTTAAAACAACGTAAGTTGTTTAAAATATGTGGCTTGGGGGCAATCCTCTTACTACTTGCTGCTATGCTTGTTTCCACTGATCGTTACCACTTAGAATAAAACTATTTAAAAAAACTAAATAAGAAATATTTCAGGCAATCGGCAAAATCGTCTTCTGAGTTTGTTCTGCAGCTTGGGGTTATGATTTCTTTACAATCCTAGCCAAGCTATAGCTGGTCACTTTTACACTTGCAGCCAGTGTTGTATAAAACATCTTCAAATCACCTTGGGACAAAGCCACCCTCGATGGATACACCTTAGGGTACCATAAGGCCACTAATGGGGAAAGGGAAGCAGTGGGGCCAGCCCAGAGAAAGACTCACCTGGAGGCTACTATAGGGGATGGGAGGAAAAGAAGTAAGGAATTAAACATTTATTGAGCATCTACTATGTGTCAGTCACATAGTACCTGTGCTAAGTGCTTTACAAATATTATCTCATTTGATCCTCACAAATGCTATTATTATTGCATTTATAGTTGAGAAAACTGAGGCAAACAGATGTTAAATGGCTTCCCTAGGGTCACATAGCTAGAGTTTGAGGCTGGATCTGAACTCAGGTCTGCCTGATTCTAGGCCTAGCACTCTATCCTCTATACAACCTAGCTACCTCTATATCAGCATTCATTAGTTTCCTACTAAAAATAATTATTCTTGCTAACTAGATACTGAGCTGGGTTATTTCTAAAGGACTATGAATGTTTCTAGGACCTATTAAATTTTAGCACGCTGGGGGCAAAGTCCCATTCAACCCACCCTAGTTAGGGCTCTTGTCTCCAAAACAGTGTTCTGCACAAAGTGGCTACTCAGTTAAATGTTTGTTGACTAACACATGTTTAAGGGGAAGCCCATGGCCAGGTCTGGGAAGATACTGAGGGAATTCCCATTTTCTTATCCAAAGACCAACTCCCAGAAACTAAGAATGAAACTGAAAATTCTTTAGCCAATGGACACTCTTCTCATGCAGATAGAGAGGGGAAAATGGAAGGTAGCTTGGTGACTGGGAGTTTCCAAGGCTCTTGTAAGCTTGGGGTTGGAGAAGTTGTAGAGTCATTGAACTTTGACAGTTGCCTTAGGACATGATTATTTCCACCACAGATCCACTCTCTGACGAATCTAATGGTGTAAAGAACCCTCTTTGAGCTCTCTCAGTCAACAGAGTGAGGTCCCCCATTCAGCAGGGCCAACAGTGCCCAGAGTGGATGTGAAAGAGGGGTACAAAATAATTTGATTTCTTGCCACCTCAGGAAAGTATCTGGTTCCTAGAGGGAGATGCCAGGAGGAAGCTCCTAAGATGAGTTCAAGGGGCCTATGTCTTCAGGTAAGGGCTCTGATCCTATGTCACACCCCTGATCTCACTGACTAAGCCACCCAAAGCCCTTCCTTCCACTGCCAACATATCTGCCCAAGTATGGCTTATAACAACCCTACCACTACCACTTATGGGCACATACATGCAGGTGCCCCTTCTGCATGACCCCAGATTCTGTAGATGACAGCAATTTCCTCTAAAACCATACAAATTGACTGATTTGGAAAGGTTAAAGGAGTCAGCTCTATTAGGCTCTCAGTGGCTTTCTGGAGAGAATTAGGAATATGGTTCCTTCAATAGTGCATTCATCCATTCAATAAACATTTACTAAGCACCTATTATGCTGAACATTGTGCTGGCTGCTGGGAGAAGTATAGAGTTTAAGACACTGTCTTTGTCATAACATATCTTTGGCAGATTTGAGCTCAGGCCTTCCTGACCCCAGGCCTATCACTCTATCTAATGCACTACCTAGCTACCTCTAAAGCATCATCCATTAGTATCCTATTTTAAATAATTATTCTTAAATTAAAGCTATCTATACTCATATGAAAATATGCTCTAAATCACTATTGATTAGAGAAATGTAAATCAAAACAACTCTGAGGTACCACATCATACCTATCAGATTGGCTAACATGACAAAACAGGAAGTTATAAATATTGGAGAAGATGTGGGAAAATTGAAATATTAATGCACTGTTGGCAGAGTTGTGAACTAATCCAACCATTTTGGAGAGCAATTTGGAACTATGCCCAAAGGGCTATAAAAATGTGCATACCCTTTGACCCAGCAACAGCACTTCTAGGGCTATATCCCAAAGAGATCATACAAACGGGGAAAGGACTCACACGTACAAAAATATTTATGGCAGCTCTTTCTGTGGTGGCAAGCAATTAGAAATTGAGGGGTTGCCATCAGCTGGGGAATGGCTGAACAAGTTGTGTATGAATGTAATGGAATACTATTGTGCTATAAGAACTAATGAGCAAGCAGACTTCAGAAAAATCTGGAAAGACTTGTATAGTCTGACGCTGAGTGAAGTGAGCAGAACCAGGAGAATGTTGTACACAGTAACAGCTACTAATATTATTTATGTAACACGATTAATATTGATAGACTTGACCCTTCTCAGCAATACAGGATCTAAGACATCTCCAAAGGCTCATGATGGAAAATGCTATCCACATCCAAAGAAAGAACTATAGAGTTTGAATGCAGATTGAAACATACTATTTGCTATTTTTTCTCTTCTGTTTTGTTTTGTTTCTTCTTTCTTGTGGTTCCTCCTATTGATTCTAATTGGTTCTAATTCTTCTTTACAACATGACTAATGTGCAAATACGTTTAAAAGGAATGTATATCAGATTGTATATTGTCCTCTTGTAGAGGGAGGGGGAGAAAATTTAGCACTCAAAAGCTTATGGAAGTGAATGTTGAAAACTAAAAATAAATTAATTAAGAGGGAAAAAAAAGGTTGTAAAGTCCTCAGATGGGAATAAATCTATCTTTCCTCTGAAAAAAAATAATTATTCTTACTAATTAGATACTAAGCTATGCTATTTCGGAAGAGTTGTGAATGTTACTAGGACCTACTAAATTTTAGCACCTTTGGGGCAAAGCCCCCTTTGCTCCACCAGAGTGCTTCAGGAAGCTGATTAAATCTACTTTTAAGGCTTAAAAAAAAAGTTGGTCCAATTGTCCAGAAAGGGTGATTATTGCTGTAAAAATATAATCAGTAACCTTGAAACACATACACACACACACACACACACACACACACACACACACACACACACACACACACACACACCCCTGTACTCCTACTAGGGGATCATCAGATACAACCAGCCTTCAGTGCTCCAGGATTTGGTTTTCACATTCATATGATCCCAAATCATAGACCTCTTTTTTTAACCATCTGCTCCCTAATTCTGAGCTGGTTCACCATTTATTTGTCTCCTCCACCAGAGAGAGGAAGTTAAACCAGCCTTTGGTTCTGGTAACAGATGCGGTAGAAGAGAAAGTCTAAATTTATTAGAAGGAGGTGATAAAGTCTTAAAACCACAGAATGTCCAAGCTGAAAGAAACCTTAGAATATAGTACATGGGTTGTTAGGACTGGAAGAAACCTTAGAATAGGGATTTTTAACCTGGGGTCCATAGATTCCCAAGGGCTGTGTGGATGAATTTCCGTGGGCCCATAAACTTGGATGGGGGCAAAAAAAAAAAAAAAATATATATATATATATATATATATGTATGTATATATATATATATGTATGTATATATATGTATGTATATATGTATATGTATATATGTATATATATACACACACATATACATGTAAATATGAAATTTATCATTTCATTCAATTATTTAAATTGTTATTCTGAGAAGTCCATAGACTTTATCAGACTGACAAAGGAGTCCATGTGTCAAAAAAAAAAAAAATTAAGAAGCCCCTGCCTTAAAAAAACGAACATAAAACACAGAATGTCAGAGTCAAGAGAAGCCATAGACCACCTGACCCAACCTCTTTGTGTCTCAGAGGAGGAAACTGATACCAAAACCCATTTCCCAAACTGCTGCTCTTCTCAGGACTCATAGATAGTCAAGAACTTGACTGGAAGGATCAATGAAGCAGTCAACCAGAATTACATCATCAGGGCCTCCCAGTTTCCCTCACTTGTAGCTGGATTCACAAGAGCTCGAGAAGGGGCTTTCTCAATGCAGAACTTTCAATAGTGACTCAGGGGTGCTTTGCAAAGGACGGACTGCCGTGTGACCTGAGTGTAATTAGGTGGGGGAAAAAGAGAAGGAACCACGCAGGAGGCTGAGCCAAGGCATCACGTGTGCCTTCACTCACTGAATAAAAAGAACCTACACACTGCTTCCTCCACAGCTTCAGAGCTAGAGGTGGTGGGGGTGGCAACTCTCTCCTGGTGATTACGGCAACAGCAAAGCAAGCATCATGGACGTAGGTAAGTAAGCTTTGGCGGGGGGAAATTTTTCTTGCTGATATTCACAAGAAGAGGCTTACAGAGGACCCTCAAGGAGATAATTCTTAGGGTCTGTCAATTGTTAAGGAGATAGAAAAAAGGAGACCACTTTTAGAGTCTCCCTGAGTCTCTACAACAGTTGGAGTTTACTGGGTGTGGAATGGGGAGGGAAGGCTTATCCCCAGTGGGGTCCTGGGCTGAGCTGCTCTCAAAATTCAATGTCTGCAATCAGGTGAGGTGGGGATCTCTGACCATGCATGGCATTCAGGGTCAAACTAGACAATATCTAGTTTGTTGGGAATTCACTGCTCCCTACAGAAACTGCCTCTCCTCTCCTTTGCTTCAAAGGTAGAACCAGAATCTAGAACTAACCACTCACCCATTCATATGGGTAGGGAAGGAAGAGCACTTGAGGGCTTTAAGGCTGAGTCCATCCTTTCCCACCCGAGATAGGAGGGACACCATAAAGAGAGTTATATTGGGTCAAGCTTGGAGACCAGAGGAATGAGAAGCAGTTTATCCTCTGAAAACAGGAAACAGGTAAAAGACGTAGTGGTATCTCTTGGCCACTGAGCATAAAAGTAAGGGTCTCTCCAGCTATAACTAGCCTGGGGCAAATGGGACTTTGTCCCAGAGTGCCAACATGGCAAGGAAGGAATCAGGGTGAGCATGACTTCCTATCCATGATAACCACCAACTTACCCATTATGTCCTAGTTTTCTGTCAACTGCCCTTGGATAACTACCACCAGAATCCCATTACCATGGCACTACTCTCCTGAGCCACCATCTTCCTAACCCTCGTGAGAGGGCCAAACTACTATCCTCTGTGCCATTGCCCCCAATCCCATTCCTCAACTGAATTTGCCCCAGGAACATTATGGTTCAACCCTAGATTCCGAGAGAGAATACTATTCCAAGGAAATTTTTTGCCAGATGCTTCTAAACCTCTTAAGTTTGAAAAAAATAGATATTTTAAACCATTTGAAATGTAGCTTTCAATGCTGCTTGGAAAGAAGGATAGACAGGAACTCCCAGACTTCCCCTAGCTCCATTTCTCATGCTATAAAGACTGCTATGGAAGACTCAGTCAACGTGCTTGACAATATCAATGGAGGCGTAGGTAGGACCGTCCTACCTTTAATATGTTGCTTGCAAATAGCGTTGTGTTTGGGAAGCAGTCAGTGTCAGACTATCCAGTCCAGCCCCTCTTTTTAGTCAGGCAACCCCTTCCTGTCCTAGGCAGATGAATTCCACCAGAGAAGGGAACCCCATTAATCTTTGGGGCCATATCCCAGGGTTCTGTCCTTTTGGGAGAAGAAAAAGAGCCAAAAAGATTCTGGGGGATTTTCATGGAGCCATCAGCTCCTTTTCATGGTAATGTGAAAGGAGAGTCAAAACAGGCAGCCAGGAGGACTGAGTTCCTGGATCACTATATCTGTATAACTAGATCACTAGCTAGCTGGCTACTGCCACAGTAGCCTCAAAATCACAAGAGGTCTGACTTGTAAAAGTGAAGATGCTTCAGCACACCCTGCTTTGCCTTCCTTTGCCACTGAACCATGTTCTTGACCTACCCCACCCCACACACACAGACCTGGAACCCTGGACTCAGCCTTCTGCAAAGCAGCTTTGAAAAAGCCAATAACCACCAGGATTTCCACCCAATGACCTATCATCCTGTGCTCTATGTCTGAATATATTCCAGCTGGTCTCCTCCAAACTCCCAAGAGACATCTCTCATTCCACCATGGAGCTCACTCTCTCCAAACCAGTAGCATCTTCTCCTTCACCTCTCTGAAGCTGCATCCCTCTCTCCCTCACCCCCTTGACTCCATCATTCAGAGGCTGCCAACCTGAAGCCCTTGCACCTGTCCTGCTCCTGGTCCTTCCCCATCTCTTCCTCCAACCCTTCCAGGGCTGCCAGCCACACCTGGGATTGCCTTGAGGCTCCCCACCAATCTCTGCTTTGGAGGATGCTGGCCTGATAGAATCACATGATGGAGGGAGATTTGTTCTTGGAGTTCAGCTCACCCAAGACAGAGAGAGCAGTTTAGAGATATGGTGGGTAGATAAGAAGAGGGAAACCACCAAGAGGTTTTATTATTATTATTATTATTATTAAGAATGGGCCCAAGGCAGTTGGCAGGGGCCGTTGCCCTCATTGGGGGAGTTAGGTTTCACTCATTTTATTTGGGGAGAGTTGGGCAGGAGGAGATAGGGGAGTGGCAGACAGGGCAAAATAACTGCCTAGTTTCTCTTACACAAAATGAAAATTGAAGCGGGGCTGTAATGTCTCTTTTCGGTACCAGAATGAGCAGGGAGAAACGACTGTTCTCAGCGGCTTTGATAAACAGAGGGAAGATGTCAGGGTCTGAATTCTCAAAAACAATAGGACATAGGAGTGCTGGGGGAGGGGAAGGAGGAACATGGGCCAGGGCCTCCTCTGGCCCTCAATTTCCTGGAAGGATCAATCAGGAAGATGGCCAAGAAATCAGGCGTGCAATGTCACTGACTGAGGCCAGCCACTTGGAGTGCCTTTTTTTAACAGCATAAGACAGCAAAAGAGACAGTCTGGCTTAATGGGTAGAAAATTGGCCACAGGGTCAGGAAGACCTGGGTTCAAGTCCTCTGGCTGAATGACTGCAGCAAGTCATTCAACTACTCAGTGCTTCAGACAACTCTCTAAAACTGGGGTCCTTAATCTGGTGTCTATGAACTTGGCTGTTGTTTTTCTCTCTATTTTGATCAATGTATTTCAACATAATTCGTTTCCTTTGTAATCCTGTGTATTTTATTTTATTCATTTAAAACCATCATTTTGAGAAAGGTTCTATGAGTTTCACCAGACCGACAAAGAGGTCCATCACACAAAAACTGTTAGAATTCCTGCAGGAAAATTTACAATACAGAGCAGATGGCAAGCTATATTGGTGGAAAGAGAGTCCTCACTGGAAGTTCCCTATGCCAATGAAATTACAGGTTAAGCCTAAAAGTGTTGGGGGATGAAAGGAAAAGGAATGGTGTGTGGCTATCCAGGTTATACAAACTTTTCATGCACATTGAGTGAAGGTAAGGGAGGCGGGCGGAAGGGACAAGTGTGGGGAGAGAGGGAGGAACTTCTGACAGTCAGTGGACTCACTAGCTTAACTGATATGACTATTTCCCCATTGTCCAGGGTTCAACTAGCCTGGATGCAGACTGTTCAGATTACAGGACTCCCTTCTTTCCCACCTATCCCCTAATATAGATTTGCTGATTTACTCAATCTTGTTTTCCCACAACAAAAAGAGAAAGTCAAACAGCCTGCTTGGCTCTCAGCAAAAAGCTCTGACTGGCAGCAGGTGTGGTAGAAGAGAAAGTTCAAACAATTCAAGTCTATTAAAAACTTGTATGTACACCACATTGGAGATGTAAAGGGAGAAAGTCCAGAGACTTTGTCCTCAGGGAACTTAACAATCTAATGGGGGAACATTCACATAAAATGAGGTTTAGGTTTAGGGACAGAATCAGAATGCCAGAGATGTAAGGGATTATAGAGATCATCAAATCTAACCTCTTTTATAGAGGAGAAAACCAAGGCAAAAATCTCATTGTCCAGGCTCCTCCTCTCCCAAAGCTCATGCATAATCAAGGGCCAGCTTTAAAGACCTCTAGAGCATTTCCTCAAAAGAGCCCTTCTCCTAGAGTCTAGAGCTCTGTCATTGTTGCTGTTGCTGCTGCTCTTATTGTTATCATTTTAATCATCTTTAGTACTGCTGGCCTGAGCATCCCACTGTTCCTGAACCCGGGCTTGTAGCTATCTGAAAGGCTGGTTGATTTCCAGACCCCCTAATCTTTAGTGCCAGGCAGAACCTCTGGAGTTCAAAATGTTCCAAGGAATAGGGGGGTTAG
Source organism: Phascolarctos cinereus (assembly GCF_003287225.1). Classification (NCBI taxonomy): domain Eukaryota; kingdom Metazoa; phylum Chordata; class Mammalia; order Diprotodontia; family Phascolarctidae; genus Phascolarctos; species Phascolarctos cinereus. The sequence goes on along the minus strand of NW_027555958.1, from coordinate 301,782,394 downwards.
GGAGCATAATAGTTGTGGTGGCAATGAGAAAGAAAACAGAATTCAGAGGAGATAAGAGAGGGCAAATGAGCATGGCAATGGGGTGAAAGGCTAGAGAATACAGACATGTACACATAAAACGTGGTATCTGCCAATAAGCTCTCAGTGTGAGAGGGTTTTTGTCATTGACTCAAGCTTCCCTGCCTAACCCCTAACCCCAAAGGATGCCTCCTCCTTTTGAAGGAGATTGGCTCCCAACCAGCAGTACTTTCCCTTTCCTTTGCATGATGTGGTATCAAAGAAAGTCTACTAGCTTTGAGTCAAAGAACCCAGGTTCAAATCTCACCTTTGATATTTGTTACTTGTAGAATCTTGGGCAAATCACCTCCCCTCTCTGTAGCTCAGTTTTTCTCATGTAAACTGGGACAGCCTCTGAAGCACCTTCAAGCTCGGCGCCTATGAACCTTTGATCTTTCCTACCAACACAATTCCTAACATACATACACTGCACACAAACAGAGCCACGGCTTGGGCACCCAGAAAATTTGGCAGGCTGGAAGTCCTGAGCACGTGGCTTGGAGGAGAGTTGGGGAGCAGGGAGTGAAAGACTCACAGAGCCAACAACCTCCTGTATTTGAGGCTGAGGAAGTGGGGAGAGTTTCTTTTGTTGAAAACTCAGAGAGGAATTTTAGGGAATTTCTTCATAAGAGCTACAGGTAACAGTTGCAGAAAACACCCAATGTTCAAGTCAACCATGTCCCAAAATCTCATCCACCAGCCCTCAGGTTTACTGGTACTGTCCAACCTTCCTACTTAAAACTATCGGTCTATGACTGATTAAGGTTCTGACTCATAAACAGCTGACTGACCTCTCCATCCCTGGCAGGCACAGGGTTTCCCCTGCATCTTCCCACTATTGCCAGCGCTTCCTAGGAAAAAAACAAACAAACCTGTCCCCAACCTCCCAGACCCTTAACCTTTTCTCCCAGGCCCAGAAGAGGGCAAACTCCCTCTGGGAATGAAGGGACACATGTGAGGTGCTGGAGGGAGGGGGTATAGTTGGAGGGGGGTGGCAGTAGAATGGAAAAGAAACAAGGCTGTTGGTCTTAACTCTCACTCTCGGTTACTTTACTGATACCTTGGGGGTTTTTTTTTGGTTGTTTTTTTTTTTGGTTCCCACTGCTAGTCAGAACAGACTTTCTCAACTGTAACTAAATGATATTTGCATGTCCAACAAAACTTTAGAGCTTAACTGAGATGAGTCAGTGCACACGTCCCTGGCCCCTTATACAGGGTGTGGCAAGTATGGACTTGGCCCCAGACTGGATCCTCTGGGGAAACTGAGGTTTACTGGATTAAAGAGTGGTAGAAGAAAGAGATGAGTTGAGGGAAGGAGAGAGGACACACTTCTGTGAGACAGAGAAGCCTAGGAGAAGAGGGACTGAGCTGAGAGACTGGATGCAAGTTTTACAGGGGGTAGGTTCAAAATACTTCTGCCTACATGACCATGGGCAAGTCACTTAACTTCTGGGGCCCTCAGTTTCCTCAAATGTGTGAGCTGGTCTAGATAGACTCTATAGATCTAAATCTATAATCTGGTGATCCAGATTCTACTTCTGTGACTAATTAGCTAAGCAGCTTTGGGCTTTCTTTCCCTCTGTGAGTTCCCTCAGTTTCTTTGCCTTTAACAAAGTGTTATTGACGCACAAATGCTCTATAAACACTATATAAATCACAACAGCCCAATCACATGGGTAGTACAAGTTGAATTGCCCACATTTTTCAGACTGAGGAACACAAGGCTCAAACAGTTTGACTTGCCCAAGGTCACACAACTAACAAGTTTTAAGAATCAGGATTCTGGACAGAGCATCTGCCCTGGAGTCAGGAGGATGAGCTCAAATCCAGCCTCAGACACTCACTAGCTGTGGGACCTTGGACAAGTCACTTAACCCAGATTGCCTCCAATAATAATAATAATAATAATAATAATCACGATTCAAACCGAGGTTCTTTCCCCTACACAACACCTCCTCTTTATGAAGGTGGTAAAAATGATGGATTGTTGCTAGATGAAAGTTGCTAGGTGATTGTAAACTGTTTGCAGGCAAGAATTGTGTCTTCTTTTATCTCTGTAGACACAGGTATTTAATAAATGTCTATTGAAACAAACTTTTCAGGTCCTTCCAAATCTCTTCCACATTTTAACCCAGCTCTTAAATCCTCTGATGCAACAGGCAGGGAATGGATGGCTCTGGCAGATGAGTTCCCCATTGCTAGAGTTTCCAGACAGAACCGGGGTAGCCTCCTGATTTTTGGTCAGGTTGGATTGGATGATTAGGAAGCCTTAACCTGGGGTCTGCAAATTTGCTTTTAAAAAATATTTTGATAATTGTTTCATTAGAATTGGTTTCCTTTATAATCCCTGTATTTTTTCACATGGGACAGCTAGGTGATGCAGAGGATAGAGCGCTGGGCTTGGAATTAGGAAGACTGATAAGTTCAAATCTGACCTCAGACATGAACTAGTTGTGTGACCCTGGCCAAGTCACTTGAACCTATTTGCCTCAGTTTCCTCATCTGTAGCCAGAGAAGGAAATGGCAAACCACTCCTGTATCTCTGCCAAGAAAACCCCAAATAAGGTCATGAAGAGTCTGAAACAACTGAACAAGAAACTTTTTTCTCATTCAAAAACATTATCTTGAGAAGGGGTTCATAGACTCCTCCAGACTGCCCTTTAAAAGGGGTCCATGACAAAAAAAAAAGGTAAAGAATCCCTGGATTAGACAATCCTCTGTGAGTCTCCTCACTGATTAACTATATCTGACTCCCCTTACCTTGGCCCAGTTCCCCAACCAGTTGAAGTAGGTGATAGTTTTCCTCAAGGAAACTCAAAATAGCTTCTCCCTCATTTTCTTGATGTCCTTAATATTTGCCAGTGTTTGACTTTGGGTGGGGAAAGTTATAAGATCATAGATTTGAAACTGGAAGGAACCTTCGAGGCCATCTAATCCAACATCCTTCATTTTACAAAGGAGGAAACTGAGGCACAGAGTGGATGTGTGATTTACCTACCCAAAGTCACATAGGTAGCAAGTAGCAAGGTGGGGGATTTGAACCCAGGACCTGGAACCCATGATAGCCAGGGGACTTGGGTGAGACAGTATGGCCAATTTAGGGAGACAGAGAGTTCTACTCCTTTTTGTTGTTTGGATCCATTTCCTTCTTTCCCCAAGGACAGTCCAGGGAATCACAACCACCTTCCCCACTCCCCACCCCCTAGCCCAAAAAACCCCTTTCCCTTGCCCCCAGGGGCAGCGTCAATTTTAGTTGTCTTGTCAAATCATTTCCAGTAGGTGGCGGTGTAGACAAGGAAACAACTCCAGAGGGAAACTGCACCCAGGGTTGGCAGGTGGGGAGTGAATACCTGTGAACAGCCCTAATTCTTAAAGGCTTCTGAAGTGCAAGAGTGGGTCACATTTCTCCAGCTCAAAGTAGGGAGAGAAGCGCCCTGTCCGTGTTCAAGTCACCCTCCCCAAAAAGGAACATGGAACCGAAAGGGACCTTGAAGATCATGTTCTCCTACATCTTCATTTTATTTTATTTTTTAAAGAAAACTGAAGCCCAGAGGGGGAAGTGACTTGCCCAAGGTCAAACATGGAAAAGCAGCTAGGTTGCACAATGGTTAGAGCTCTGGACCTGGAGTCAGGAAGACCTGAGTTCAAACCCAGCACTTCCTAGCTGTGTGACTCTGGGCAAGTTACTTTAAAAACTTTCTGCCTCAGTTTCTTCATCTGTAAAGCAAGATAACAATAGCACCCACCCCCAAAGCTTGTGAGGATAAAATGAGATAATATTGGTAAAGCATTTTGCCAACTTTAAAGTGTTACATAAATGCTAGCTCTTAATGTGGGCAGCCCTTTAAATTCAAACTCATCTTCCCCAACCTCTGAGAAAAAGGTTTCTAGGACCCTTCCTGACTCCTAAGCCTTAAAGAAGAGCCCAGGAGGGATTGCTATGTCCATCTGAAGATCTTCTGACACTGCTCTGACCCTGTGGTCCTGGTCTCCTCGTCTGCCTGGTACCACAGGACCCTGGTTAAGCCCAGTCTGAAGTCTCCTGATATCCCCCAGCAGCGTCTGACCTTCTTTATGGTCAGCATGAACATGTCTCTTAACCCCCCACAAATCCATGTAGGGCACGTATGTTCGCATGTGCACATGCGCACACATGCACGCGCACACACACACACACACACACACACACACAAAGTATTAGCCCATTGAACAGCCTTTAAGAAAATTTAATTTGGGAGCACTGGTGGTCTCCTCCCTACCACTTCTCCTCATCAAAGAATACCCCAGCCCCCAGGCTTCTAGGGACTTGGAACCTTGAATCTAAAGCTAGAAGGGGTCTTAGAGATCATCTAATTCAACTTCCTTATTTTAAGAAATGGGGGAGGGACTTGCCCACAGTAGTACAAGGCACAAGGGTCAAATTCAAATCCAAAGTCATCTGACTCCCAGTCCAGCTGCGGTTTTCCCCAATCTACCACTACTTCTCTATCACCTTCTATGTGAGTCCTCTTCTCTCAGCTCCTGGGGTTGGGGGGGGGGCAATAACACACTTTGGTATATGAGAGGAGAAGACTCTGGCTAAAGGGGAAATTGTTTCTGACTGGGTATGGAACTGAGGGACCCCTTCCCCATCAAGTGGTTAATGAAATAAGTGAACCCAGTCACCCCACCCAACTTCATTCACAAATTTATTTCCCAAGCTGGCCAGCCCCACTCAGTAGAGACCCAGAGCACCTGACTGGTGGCATCAGATCTCTGCAGAAACACCTGGACCCAAGACAACTCTCCCTGGATGGCTATTTTGAGCAAAACTTCAGCCTGGCCCTGGCTCTCATAGCCCTGCCTCATGGCTGTGGGAGATGGAGAGGAGAGGAGCCAGAGTCAGTTCTAACTCAGCTGGAAGTGGGTCTACCCCAGATTAGAAACTTCTAAGGGGGAATCGAAAGAGCCTCCAGGAGGTAGGGAAGGGGCCCTGTACCTCCCCTTGAAGAGATGGATCTGGACTGGGACATAGAGGCAGCTGTTGGGGAGGGGAGGAGAAGGAGAGAGCAAGGGGAGTGGGCTGGGCAGCTGGCCAGGCATTTGGAGGCACAATCTGGTTCTGATGTTCTGTCTTAACAAACACAGTGCGTAGTAGCAGTGCCCATGATGAAAGTTCCCAGCATCTCTTCTCCTCTCTCCTCTTTTTAATAAGGAACAGGGGAGCTTAAAAATAAGAGCTGACATTTACATAGTACTTCAGGCTTTGCAAAAACCCTTTCCATGCATGATCTCACTTGATCCTCAAAACAACACTTAATACTTTGGGTGGGGAAGGGGGAGGGGAGGGAATGATACTAAGAAGCAAGTGTGGTATAGTAGGAGTTCTGAACTTGGAGCCAGGAAGCCCTGGGTTCAAATTCCAACTCAGATACTTCCTAATCATGGGACCATGGGCAGGTTCATTTAACCACTATGAACCTCGATTTCATTATATGAATAATGGGGATAGGGTAGCTAGGTAGCACAGTAGAGAGCCAGGCCTAGAGTCAGGAAGACCTGAGTTCAAACCCGGTCTCAGACACTTACTAGCTGTGTGACCCTGGACAAGTCACTTCACCCTGTTTGCCTCAGTTTCCTCATCTGTAAATTGAGCTGGAAAAGGAAATGGCACACCACTCCAGTCTTCTTGCTAAGAAAACCCCAAAAGGGGTCAGAAAGAGTTGGACATGACCAAAACAACTGCACATAATGGGGATAATGCCATTGCTCTTGTAGTACCTGTCTCACAGGGTTGCCGTGAAGCCCAAACGAGTTAATGTATGAACAGCATTGTAGATCGTTCACTCCATCTTATCCTCCTCTTTGTGACCCCATGAATCACGGCACTCCAAGCCTTTCTCTCCTCCACTGTCTCTGAAGTCTGTCCAAGCTCATGCTTGTTGCTTCTATGACACTCTCGATCCATCTCATCCTCTGCTGTCCTCTTCTCCATTCACCTTCAATCTTTCCAGCATCAGGATCTTTTCCCATGAGTCCTGTCTTCGTATTTTGTGACCAAAGTATTTAAGCTTCACTGTTCATCCTTCCAATAAGCAGTCTGAACAGCACAGCCCTTTGCAAACCCCAAAGCTTTTTATAAATGTCAGCTATTGTCCTTTTACAGATGAGAAGGTTGAGGCTCAGAGAGATTAAATAACTTGCCCAGGGACACAAAGTAAGATGTGTCAGGGAACAGGATTTGGAACCCATGCCTCCACTGTCTAATACTCCTCCTATGGACCTCCTCCTGCCCCCTCCCCTTTCCTCTCCCCCCATGGATAGATTTCAAGGGGTCCATGAACTAGATGTGAAAAAATAACTATTTTTTTCATATAGTTTCCTCTTTTGGCCTATGTATTTTATTTTATGCATTTAAAAACATCATTTTGGGAATGGGTCCACCCCTCCATAGGCTTCACCAAGCTGCTGAAGGGGTCCATGACATAAGAAAAGAAGTTAAAAACCTTTACACTATACCGTGATTTATTAACTACAAATTCACCAAAAAAACCCCAGTCCAACTGCTAATGTTATGTCTTTTATCTTCTGTAGGAAAAGGGATGCAGAATGTAATGGTGGTGACCCTGCTTGTTATTTGTCAGGTAAGAGTTCCTCACCAAGCCAGTAGTAGGGGGTCTGATGGAGAGAGCCTTAGATTAGAGGGTAATAATAGAGCCTGTTTTACAACAGCACCCCTATCTCTCATCCTCCCTGCTCCCCAAACTGGGGAAGTCATACAATCCTAGGTCATATTTCCTCAAGCTCCTTCATGAGGGAAGAGCAGAGTATTACCATCCTCTCTCCTCTGGAGAGACTGAAATTAAAGACACACCTTGTGTACTTTCAGAGAGGGGCAGCATAAAAATCAGTATAAAAAGACATAGATCATCAGAGCAGGGATTTAAAGGGTCCTTAGAGGTCATCTGGACCACCCATCTCATTTTGCAGATGAGGAAAGGGAGGTCCAAAGAGAAAGGGTAAGTGACTTGCCCATGGTGATGCATTCGAAGGCCAGCATTTGAACCCAAGCCTTCTGACTCTAAACCCAGCCCCCATTCCACTGCACCACCAAGGACAAAACTTTTGTTTTCACTCACAAACAAGCACACACACTTAAATAAGGCCTAAGAGTACAAAACTTCATGTGGGCAAGGGGAGAGGGGTAGGAGGAGGGAGCACATTTAGTCTGATAATCTAAGCATGTCTTAGTGACCTCAAGTTTTCCATACTTCATAATCATCCTCCCAACTTTCATCTGCAAAGTGCATCTCTCAGATCTCAGTTTCTCATTCGTGAAATAGATAGAATCAACCCAAACCCTAGGTGAGATGGGGGAGGGAGAAGAAGAAAAAAAATCACTGAAAGAACCACAAAACTAGTGTGCCGAACATAAGGCGGGAGATAGAATTATTATCATTTCATCACTGACATTTGACACTGACATTAGTAACAATTCTGTCGATTTAAGTGTTAGTTAGTTCCCATTTTATAGATTCAATTCAACCCAACATAAATGTCAGACACCTATTATGTGTCAGGCACAATGCTGGGTGCTGAGGACTCAAAGACAAAAAACCAAAACAGAGCCTGCCCTCAGGGGGCTTACATTCCAGAAGAAGAAACTGAGCTCAGCTCAGAAAATTGAGCACAAAAGGAACCTTAGGGGTCATCTAATCTACTTAGGGGGCCTTAACCTTTTTTTGTGTGTCTGGATTCCTTCGGCAATGTGGTGAAGCCTAGGGACTCATTCTTAGAAAAATGTTTTTAAATAATTGAAGGAAATCAAAAAAGGATGTCATTTTTTTTTCCCATCCAAGTTTATAGCCTCACCTGACCTTTAAAATCTATCCATGGACCCTAGGTCAAAAATCCCTGATTGAATCCAAGTCTAATGTGTAGGTGGACACTGGTAGTTCACAAGAAGGCCCTGAGGAAGTGAGTGAGTTAGACACAAAAGGCTGACCAACATCAGAACAAGACACAAAATTAGCACAAAAAATCCCCAAGTTTGACTCTCCACATATCCAGGTAGCCAGAGCTGCAGCTTTCCAGAAACAAAGTCCAGAATTAAATTTCAAATCATTGTCCATTCCTGAAAGCCTAGGCCAGAGGGCTGCTGGTACTTGGGCTCCACATCTTTGAGTGAGGCCTCCCTCTCTCTTGTCTGTGCCCTAGACTTAGGATGAACACGATAGCTGTCTTCAAGAACTTGTTGGGAAGTCAGATAGAAGCAGGATTAGTTTTGTCCAGATTGGCCCCAGTGGATGGAACTAGGTATAGTGGGCGGGATTGGCAGATTTCTGTTCAATGGAAAGGAAAAAAACAAAACAAAACTGAGCATTTTCCCAAAGGTGAATGGGCTGCCTTGGGAGGGAATGGGGTACCCCTCTCTAGAGATCTCCAAGTAGAGGCTGAGTGACCAGTTCTTGGAAGGTAAGGGTAGGCCTAGCTGGCTTCTTTCTGAAGCCTCTTCAAGTTCTGAGGTTCTGTGATTCTTCCTCTTACTAGAGGGCTATGCAGCAGCTATATTTCTGGCAGTGAGAGTTTAAAGGTTGGGGCTTGGGGGAGGGGGTGGAGGATTGAGGGAACAGGAGTTGTGGCTTGTATTTCCCTTTTACATGAGGGAGTCGGCTCAGGTGGAACAGGATGTGGTGGGCTGTGGGCTACAGCAGTGGTGTACAGGGAGAGCCTGAGAGGATAAGCAGAGGAGCTGGAGAAGGAGGAAGGGAGGGAGGAGGAGGGCCAGGGAGCCCTCTCTGCAGGGAGAGGACAGAAGGGAGGCCTAAGCTGAGAGGGTCATACAACATTCAGGGGTTGCTCGGAGCCTCAGGCTTTGGGGAGACCAGAGAGAATGTGCCTAGGCATCTGGGGAGGGGAGAGAGGAGGCTGGGGTCTGGGCTACTCGATGTTTCTGAAGATTCTGTCCCTGGAATATACCACTCTAACTGAATAATAGACCTACTTTGGGTCATACCTACTCTAAGAATGACCTAGGCTAGAGGAAAGGATGGATGCTGACTTCAATGGGAGGCAGAGTAGCAAATAGGTGGGCCAGAAGATCCATGTTCATATTCTACCTCCAACGCTACCCAGCTGTACAATCATAGGCAGGTCATCTCTTTAAGATATTTATCTATAAATGAGGGGATTGGACTAGATGAGCTAGCTCTAAGCTGTCTTCCAGCTCTCACATTTTCTGATACTGTTATTTAACCTTTATGAGACTGTTTCCTCATCTTGTACTCTCCACCTCTTAGGGCTATAGGGAGAAAGTACTCTGCAAAAAGTGAGCTATTATCATCAAAATACCAAACAGAAAAACTCAGACAAAGGGTCCATTATCTCATCCCTCCCCTTGCCTATGGCCAGGAATGCAACTAGTCCAAGCCAAGCTAAGCCAGCAGGCATTTATGAAGTGTCTACTGATTACAAGGCATTGTAAAAAGAAAAAATGAAAAAGAAAGTCAGCTTTCAGGAAGCCAAACATTTTTGAGCAAGGTACAAACAGCTTAAACTAGAACCTGAGCTTAGGCCTAGGTTCTTGGGATTCAAGTTAGATTGCTGTTTTTGCTAGTTCTCTGGGATTCCCTGGGGCCCCAACCTCAGAGTCCTCTCTAATACTCTGCTGAGTAGCACATACATGCCCTCCCCCTCATCAATAAAATCACTGCAGGCCACCTGAACTCTGCCCTGATAGGCAGATGAGCTTAAAAAAAGAAAGAAGAAAGAATGAATTGGGTCCTATAGATTGAAAAGGTCTGTAAGAGACACAGACAGAGAGATAATGTATAAGTGTGTATGTCTGTGTCTGTGTCTCTGTGTGTGTGTGTGTGTGTGTGTGTGTGTGTGTGTGTGTTGTGAGAGAGAGAGAGAGAGAGAGAGAGAGAGAGAGAGAGAGAGAGAGAGAGAGAGAGAGAGGCCTCTATTTCCTTTTGTGGGCACAGACAGCTGGTTTGGGGAAACAGAGATGGACCTTGACAGGCACAGTAGAAGCAGGTGCTGGGGCTAGGGGGAAGGAAGAAATAATAGCCACACCTCCCACCAAGTTGCTCCTGTCATTCATTCATTCATCAAATATTTAAATATATAGCATATGTTAAATACTATAAATAGCACAGTGCCTGGCACATAGTAAGTGCTTAATAAATACCTTGTCGATCTATATTATATATTTAAATCTTTGCCATGGCATAAAAATAGCTAACACGTACGTGGTACTTTGAGGTGGGTAACATGCTTTTTATTATCTTATTTGATCTCCAAAATAGGAACTTTGAGATAGGTAGATACTGAAGATATTATTATCTCCCTTTTACAGATGAAGAAACTAGTCTCAGAGAGGTAAAGTGACCATTAGTCTGCTAGTAACCTGGTGTCTGTCAGAACTGGGATTTGAACTCAGATCTCCTGACTCAAGTCTATTATATAGCATCCTGAAATCACCCCCTAATTATTCAGCAGGCTTACTGTTCAAGGCCACGTATTGCGTGCTTTAGGGGGAATATCAAACATGAAGGAGACAAGGTCCCTGTCCTCAGAGTGCTTCTGTCTAATCAGAAAAACAGAACAGAAACGTCCATACTTAGGAAATGACAATCAACCACTCATAAAACAACCTAGAGACGAGTGTAAATTGAGTTCCACTCTATGAGTAATCAAGGGAAGCTCAATCACTTGCTCCCATTCCCTACTCCTGGGTCTTTAGGTAGACTTCTTTCCTTTTCCACTATTTACAGCCCCCAGAATAAACCAGATGTTGTTTTCCCTTTATTCCCTGCTTTCTCCTTCCCATCCCACCCATAGGTCTGCCTTTGCTATGATGGAGTCACCGATGACTACAGTGATGAAAACACCACGGTGGACTACAGCCAGTTTGAATCCCTCTGCTACAAAAAAGATGTCCGGGATTTCAAAGCCTGGTTTCTGCCCACCATGTACTCAGTCATCTGCTTTGTGGGACTGCTGGGCAATGGGCTGGTCATGCTGACCTATATATATTTTAAGAGGCTCAAAACCATGACTGACATCTACCTGTTGAACTTGGCCCTCGCTGACATCCTTTTCCTCTTGACACTGCCCTTCTGGGCAGTCAGCGCTGCCAAGTCCTGGATCTTTGGCCCTATCCTCTGCAAAATTGTCTATTGTACATACAAAATGAGTTTCTTCAGTGGCATGCTCCTGTTGCTATGCATTAGCGTTGACCGCTATTTCGCCATCGTCCAGGCTGTCTCAGCCCACCGCCACAGGACCCGCATCATCCTCATCAGCCAGATCTCCTGCGGTGTGGTCTGGATGCTGGCCTTCCTCTTTTCCACCCCAGAGCTGATCTACAGCAATGTCCTGAAGAATGGGCGTTGTTCACTGGTGACCGAAGACCTGGTGACCTTCACGACCATCATCCAGGTGTCTCAGATGGTGATAGGTTTCTTAATCCCACTGCTGGTCATGTTCTCTTGCTACCTCATCATCATCCGTACGCTGCTGCAGGCCCGCAACTTTGAGCGCAACAAGGCTATCAAAGTCATCATTGCCGTGGTCATTGTCTTCATCGTCTTCCAGCTGCCCTATAATGGTGTGGTCCTGGCCAAGACTGTGGCGGCCCTCAACAAAACTTCTACTGACTGTGAACACAGCAAGCAACTGGACATAGCCAGCGACATCACCTACAGCCTCGCATGCTTGCGCTGCTGTCTCAACCCTTTCCTCTACGCCTTCATCGGTGTCAAGTTCCGCCAAGATCTCTTCAAGCTTCTCAAGACCCTCGGCTGCCTTAGCCAAGAGCGCCTTCTGCACTTGTCTTCGTGCCGACAGAATCGACGCTTCTCCATGAGTATGGAGGCAGAGACCACCACCACCTTCTCCCCTTAGAGAATCATCTCCCCGATTCAAACCTATCCCCAAGGACCCCATTGCCCTCTTGTCCCAAGTGGCTACAGCTGCTTAGACAGTTAAGACCAAGAATTTCAAAGCTGCTAGGGTTGGAAAAGGGTCTCTCTTTCTCTCTCTCTCTCTCTCTCTCTCTCTCTCTCTCTCTCTCTCTCTCTCTCTCTCTCTCTCTCTCTCTCTCTCTCTCTCTCTCTCTCTCTCTCATACTTCACTATAGAGGTTTTTCTTGGTGCTTCAACCAGAGAAAATACCCACCTGAGAAGCCAGCCTGAGCCAACCACATCAACCCTAACAAAAGGGAGAAAAGAGGTGTATTGACAGCTAACACCAGAGCTCAGGATGCTTGGGTTATCCTCAAGATCTAAAAGTGAGAGTTGGAAGTGGCCTGGGGCTAGGAAAGGGCCTAGTAGGGGTGGGGTTGTGGGGAGATGAGGTGAAAAGCTAAAATCTCAGAATGAAACTGCTCTTGGATGTTGGAGGAAAAACACTCTTCAGGGATCCCTGAGGGCTGAAGCAAATTTCCTCAGAGAACAAGACTATTTTACCTGGACAAGAGACAGTACAAAACCTGCTTTGTCTTAGGGGGGAAAGGAGTAAAACTTGACTGTGTCTGACTCCAACCACTGCCCCCATACTTTTTGCATTTGGTCCAATTCTGGACTATGATTCCTTCACTTCACCCCCAGCCAAGACTCAACTTTCAGTTACACTTGAACTAGTCTTGAGTAGGGCTGGTCTCCCTCTCCTAACCCTGACTCTGTGTTCATAAGGAGTGGGCAGAGGGTGGGTGGGATTACTTCTGCAGGTCAGAAGAGTTTCCAAAGCCAAACCCACTTTTTCCTGCCTTGGCCTGTGGAACCAGGCTGGAATGCACCGAACCCCAATCTCTGTTTGGCTCCAGGCAGGAGGAAAACAGGAAAACAATGCTTTCTACTCAAATTCCATAGATGTATTCCCCTGTTGTCTTTAAAGTGGGCAGAGGAAGATTTTTGTCATACTCGGCTGAGCATCAGCTTCCATTTCATTAGGAAAACATTTTCCACATGCACACAAATAAATGTTTTCTCTTAAGAAAACAATAGCTTTTTTCAATAAAAAAAGGAGATGTTTTGCAAACTGAGAATGAGAAGGATTCTAGTTTTGCAATCAGCCATTCCCCACCTGGGCATTCCCTCCCAGACCCACTCCCTCCTCACATTCCCTTGGAAACCCAGGTTTATGATCCCTACCAAGCTGACAGTCCCCACTGTCAGGAACCAGCTGCCATAACCAATGATCTGTATGGCCTTGGTGTGAAGGAGGAAGTAGGGCAGATAACATGCCCCTCTTCTGAAACCTAGGCATTGTCCTGTGGACTCTCCAGATATCCACCCACCAGAATGAATTGGGACTTGCTAAGGAATGCCCAGATTCCCACAGTAACCAGAATTTGTGGGAATTCTGCATCTAGGGAATTCTGTTCGTGAAAATAAGCATCCTCATTGGGCAGCTAGGTGGCTCAGTAGATAGAGCACAGGCCCTGGAGTCAGGAAGACCTGAGTTCAAATCCCACCTCAGACCAAACACTTGACACTTACTATCTGTGTGACCCTGGGCAAGTCACTTAACCCCAATTGCCCACCCAAAAAATAATAAGCATCCTCCAACCTCCACAATGGTCCAATATTCTGGACAGACCAGGAAGAATATTAGCTCTATTCCTGAGACTTTAGTACATGGGGGAGAGGGAGAATTCCAAACTGTCATTAGAGAGACTCCTTGGTTTATTGATTCTATTTCTACCCTCAGTTTCATGACTCGAGCTTCTTCTTGGAATTATGGAATGGGTCCCCCCTATACACCCTAGAGTTAGGAGTACCCTGGGGAAAGCTACTCAGTATTTGACCCAAGTCTGACCAGTCCATAGACAATGCTAGGAATGGGCCTTATGCCAACAGCACCCACCGTGGATCCCCAGCTTCTCTGTGGAGCAGGACCCCATTGTAGGTGGGGGAAGGGGAGTGGAAGAGGGAGCTGTTGACTCTGCTTCTGCAAACCTACTTGGAAATGGGGGGGGGGGGGACAGGAATGTCTCATTGCTGGTCTTAAAATTGTCTTAGACCTCATCTCTGCAGGAAGAACCTGTGATTTCAGTGGTTGGGGGGGAGTGAGGGGGAGTGAAGGACCTTTGTAGACCCAGTGATGTATGAAAAGTGGGCTGGAGACACTGGGGAAGGGAAAGGGGAAGGGGAGGGAGAGTGGTTAACAACTACAGCCAGGTGACAAATGGAGAAGGAAGATTGGGAGGCTTATGGAAACAGTCCTGTTCATCTATTTTTCTAAAGGGAAAGCGAGACTGTTTAAAATGAAGCCTGTCTGGTAATGAGGCTCATTCTCTAATCTCATAACCACATTACATTACCCTCCTCTGGGGATGGATTGAGCCAGGGAGCACAATTTGTCAGCGGCTCTCCAGGCCTGCAAGGCAACTCCAGGAAAGGAATGATCCCAGCACACAAAGCCCCTCTCTGCTAGGGAACTGACTTTGCTGTAACAACGTTAAATATTAAAACTGTCTGCAGCGTGTGCATCTGTGTGCATGTGCTGATGTGTGTACATGTGTTGACGTATGCTGGGGCAAAGTGGGGTGGGGGTGGCACCATGCATACCTCTGTGTATGTGGGCACACATGCCTCTTTCTGTGAGACTGTCAATGCATGCGCACATGCGTTTGCCCGGATGCTTGTGTTTGCACTTGTATGCACACACACTAATCGAATTACAGATCGAGTTACAGATGGCACAAAAGATGGCATCACTAAATGGGAAGACTGGCCTGGAGCAGGCATGAAGAAGGCAGTCACCCAAACCACACAAACACCACGCTTCATCTTCAAAGAATGAGCCTGGGCCTCCAAACATTTGCAAAGAAAACAAACGTCCCAGCCCTGTTCATTCCTTCCCACACACACACATCCGCACCCCCCACGGCCTTATGAGCTCAAGGTCCTGACTTTGCCTTGGGGCTGCCTAAAGACCAAAACACCCACCAAGTTACTGTGGGATTGGGGTGACCCAGTGACAAGTGAAAGTCCCCACGGAAGAGTCCAGCCTCCACCCCCTCTTCCTTTCTCACTCACTTAGCATCTCCCATTCTGATTCACTCACCTTCCTTCCCCATGCTTTGCATCAAGACAGCCCTCCTGTTTTCCCTTCTACCTAAGCTCAAAAGCTAGAACATTATAGTTCCTGTTCCCCACCTGGAAAATAAAACACACACATTTCTACCCCCTTTTAAGGATTACAAAGCACTTGCTCACAGCAGCCCTGGGAACAGAGGATATGGTAGGATCAAGCCCTGATGCTGGGGTCAAGAAACCTCTGTCTGAATCCCACCCAGCTTTAATACATAATCTCTCTAGGCGTCAGTTTCCTCATCTGCAAAATGAAATGGTTGTATCTTCTCCCTCTCACTACTCTAAAGCCTATGAAGTAGAACATGCAAACGTTATTATTGCCATTTTTACAGATGAAAAAGCTAAGGTCAAAAGAATGACTTACCCACAGCAACCCTTTAAGGCAGGGCTTCTCAACTTGTTTTGTGTATTATGGACTCCTATGGCAGTCTGGCGCTGTCAATGGACACCTTCTCAGAATAAGGTTTTTAAATGCATGAAATACATAAGATTGCAAAGGGAACCAATTATATTGAAATACAGCAATGAAATATTTTTAAAGCAAGTTCATAGACTCCAGGCTAAGAACCCCTGACATAAAGGTTTATAAATATATATGTATGTATATATGTATGTACATATGTATGTATGTATGTATGTATCACCCCTGGGAAGGTAGGTGCTGTTATTAAACATTTCACGGATGAGTAAGCTGAGGCAGAGGTAAAATAGCTTGCCCAGGAGAGGCAAGTAAGTATCTAAGGCAAGATTCAAACTCAGATCTTTCTCTCCCCAAGTTCAACATTCTATCCATTATACCACCTAGCTGACCCTTATTAAGTGATAGATGTTAACAAGTGGTAAAGTAGGCACATCCCATGTCTCCCCACTCCCCACCCCACCCCCAAAAGTTAGAGTCCAAGTTCCCAAACCAGAACTGTAAATCTGTCCAGCTTTTGAAGAAGCTAGCCAAGATTCCCTGAGGCCATGATAGAGTAAAACAAAAAAGAAACCAAATGAAAACATCTCCCAGATCATGATCCCTTTATTCGCCCTACACACACACACCTCTTATTCAATTATTTCAGTCATGTCTGACTCTTCATGACCTCATTTGGGGTTTTCTTGGCAGAGATACTGGAATGGTTTGCCATTTCTTTCTCCAGCTCATTTGACAGAAGAGGAAACTAAGGCAAACAGGGTTAATTGACTTGCCCAGGATCACACAGCTAGTATGTGTCTGGGGCTGGATTTGAATTCAGGTCTTCCTGATTTCAGGCCTAGCTTTCTATCCAAGGCTCTGCCTAGCTGCCTATTGTATTCTATACCTAATTCAATCAGTGCTGAGGGGCTCTTCCATATGACAGCAGTGCTCACCCTGACTTCTCTCACCCTACCTGGGCTTAGGGGACATCTATCCTTCCTTGTGACTTGATCTTTAAGGAAGCCATCAGCTAACCCCAAACCTGGCCATGGACTCGGTCACTTCATCCAGCTCTGTGCGTTCTCCTGTGGCCCAGGTTCAAAGAGAATCTAAGCAGTGGAGACTAAAGGAAATCAAACAATAGAACTCCTTCAAAGTCCATGTCTTTGTGCAAGTAAGGGCCTACCTTGAACTCATACTCTAAGTGCTCTTCTCCAAGAGCATAGTTTCAGAAAACTCCTCCAGCTGCCAGGAAGTTCCAGCTGAGGAGCTCAGGAACTCACAAATTCCCAAGGTAAACACTGCCCCAAAAGCCTACTTTTCATGATCACTATCCAGTCACCTATCCTCAAAGAAAGAAATGTAAAGTAGAAGAGGCAGATGAAGGCCATATGTGAGAAGCTACAATAGCTGTTGGGTAAAGGGAAGGGGAAGGAACTCTTCCCCCATCACAAGATATCAAAAAGAACTAGAGTTGGGGCAGCTAGGTGGTGCAGTGGATAGAGCACTGGCCTTGGAGTCAGGAGGACCTGAGTTCAAATCGGGCCTCAGATGCATAACACTAGCTGTGTGACTCTGGGCAAGTCACTTAACACCAATGAAAGGAAGGAAGGAAGGAAGGAAGGAAGGAAGGAAGGAAGGAAGGAAGGAAGGAAGGAAGGAAGGAAGGAAGGAAGGAAGAAAGAAAGGAAGAAAGAAAGAAAGAAAGAAAGAAAGAAAGAAAGAAAGAAAGAAAGAAAAAGAAAGAAAAGAAAGAAGAGAAAGAAAGAAAGAAAGAAAGAAAGAAAGAAAGAAAGAAAGAAAGAAAGAAAGAAAGAAAGAAAGAAAGAAAGAAAGAACTGGAGTCCCCTATAGAGTCCCCAAACACGCAGCAGATAGGAAAATAAAGAAGGCCAAAGGGTAGTCATGTCACCTGAAATAGCTCTAGTCATGAGTGGTGGGACAGTTCTCCCTGTGCATGCTTCATGGCATGTCCTATAATTCAGCTTCCACTGCAAAAGAAGCAGATAGCTATCTATAAGAAGTGAGAGAAATGCAAAGGACAAATCTTCTCAGCAGCAGCCTGGAGGCCCCTTTCCCAACTCCTTCATCACCAATCCCTAGGAGGGACTGAAGATAGTTTCAGAGAGGAGGCTGGATTGAATCAGAAAAAAATGGAACTGAGAAAAAAAAATGGGCCCAATTGCTGTCAGTCTCCCTGAAGCAGTAAACCCAATTATTCATCTTCACACCTTGAGAGGAGCAGACCTTGTCCACCTCTGAAGATCTGAGAGAATAGAGAATAGACAGGAAATGCTGGGAGAAGGGCATGCCAATGCTAGACATGAAGATGGGAAAGAATTGATAATCCAATCATAGTTTCAGCAAGGACACCATAAAAATAAGCAAAGTCACTAGCAGAGACCCTAAAAAAAAGGTATCAAAAGAATAGAAATTAATCTTTCTCTTAAAGAGTATCTCAAATCAATCCCAAAGCAGTGCAGAGAGGTGAGACAAAGATATTTCAGTGAATTCCATTATGGGTTTGACCCCTTCTAGGAACTAATTTTACAAGACAAAGGTGAATATCTCCATACCAGTATGTAAAGTCAGAGAAATTGTGTGGTAACTTGCATCAAGTTTGAAATGACTATATTCCTTCCATAGCTTGATTGACTGTTACCTATGGTCCAGGTATAGACTTCCTGAAAGGGAAGGTGAGGAAGGGTTCAAAGAATGCCTCTCCGGACGTTAGATTGTAAGGGACAATGAAGTGTTCCTAAGGATGTAGCACATATTCTGAAACTCTTCTCCCAACTCCTACTCATACCAGCAACCTAGACACCCCAAAGTTTGTCCCTTAAGGGTTCTAAGGGACCCTGAGGGTCTTGTGGGGCATATTTATAATGTTATAGCTCATGAGCCCCCATCAGTGTGCTTTCTGCCCATAATTATTCATTTATATCAATTAGTCAACCAGGATTAATTAGCTTTTAAAAAGCGGTTTTTATTAAGGTGCTATAGTAAGATCAAGAGGTAGAAGACATCCACCTAAAAGTCTGAGACACACTCTACTCCAAGTATATAGAGTCCAAGGAAAAGTAGGCTCAGGCTCAGACTCAGACTACGCAAGATGGCAAAAGCAAGTAATTCACATTGCCTGGGTGCTAGAAGTCCTTTTCTCTCCTTTATGGGGCACTCATTACATTCCCCTTGGGCATGGTATGCTCCTTGAGAAATTCTTACAGCTCATTTTCCTCAGTGTTTCTAGATGGGCCTTGTCTCTCCATGCAAACAATACTTTCAACTGTTTCAGGAAGCTCCTAGCATGTTGATGGGAAATCCAATATCTTTTGGACTTTTTAAAGTTCACAGGGTCCTCCTCTAGTCAAGGGAAGAAACGGGAGACCAAGGATCATTCCTCCTCAACAAGTGATTCCCTTTGTGGGACTTGGCTGGAATGGTTTTTGGTTTTCTCCTCTCCGCTGACAGACATAGGACAAATGGGAATTATCTCACTGAGTCTTTTCAAACACTCCAAATCATACCTTCTGTCACATATGGTTGAAATGCTTTGTATTGATTGATTGATGATTGATCAAATAGAAGGATTCTCTCCCATTAAGTTAATTACTTTCTGTGGGGATGGGGTAATTGATTGATTCAATTGACTTCCACCCTTACAATGAAAACAATAATAAACCTTCAATGGGGGAGGAGGGAGAGATCTAAAGAAAAGACTTATCCCTCGTCAGGATGTTGAGAAGTAGAGGAGTGTTATGCAAAGGAGAAAGGGAAAGATAAGTTGTAAGCTTAGAGCTTAAAAATAGATTTGATATTCTTCCTGAATAGAAGAGATCTGGTTGCTCTGAGAAGGCAGCTGCTTGACTCCCAAAGAATCATATCATATATCCATAGAAGCTATCAGAAAGGAGGTCATCTAGTAAGGTCAGAAGAAGACTGGAAAAGTGGTAGTAATTGATGACTCCCTGCTTAGGGAAGCAGAGGAAGCTATTTGTCAATCTGATAAAAAGAGAAATCTATTGTCTTTCTTGAGCAAGTATCTAAGGTATAACAGAGAATCTTCTGTTGTTGTTCAGTCTCATGGACCATAACACACTAATATTGTCATGGGATTTTCTTGGTAAAGAGGCTGGAGTGGTTGCCATTTCCTTCTCCAGAAAACCTTCTAAAACTTATCAAAACAAATGACAATTACCCTCTTGTGGTGATTCACATCAGCTCAAATGACACTGCATGAAGGAACCTAAAAATCATTGTCAATGATTATGAGATCTTGGTCAAGAAAATGGAGATCATATGGGACACAGACTTTATTTTCTTGACTGTTACTCATTGAAGACAAGGGATATAGAAGAAATTGATTTGGGAATGAAAACTCCCCAAGAAGATGTTATGTGAGAATAGGGTTTGGACTTCTGGACTAAACCTTCAAATATAGGAATGATAGATTCCTGGCCAGACATTAAGTACACAGGCTAAAGGCTGGTAAGAATATTTTTGTCCAGTGTCTTGAAAATACAATCAAGAAGGCATTAAGCTAAAAAGGATGGGGAAGGGAGAAGAATGCCAGCATATATCCCTCAAGCTAGACAGCACAAAGAGTAACTACAATTAAGGAAGAAGAATAACAGCTGAGACATTCAGAAGTACATAGGAGATAAAACCCAAGAAAGGAGCCAGCAATAAAACCATTAACGGCAAATGACTATATACAGATGCTCTAAGTTTAGGCGCAAACAAGAGACACTAATGGTCTTAATGCAAGGAAGAAAGCTTGTCCTCATAAACATCTGGGGGAGATGTTAGGATAAAAGCTATAACTGGAATGTGGCTCTGTATATTTTAGTAAGATGTATTCATGTGGGGAAGTCCAGAACCATAAGAGGAAAAGATGATGGAGAACATTGAGGTGAAAGTCAATGAAAAAAGAAACAGAAAAGATTTTGTCATTAAAATATACTACAGACCACTCAAACAGAAGGAGAAGACAGAAGAAGCATTTGGGAAGACATCACACACCTGGTACAGAGGCATGATTTAATAGTGATGGGAAACTTCAACTATCCAGACATCTACTGGAGCTTTTCTTTTCCAAAAGCAGAGCAGCTAATAACATCTTGACTCACTTTAACGGTAATGTTATCCTTTAAAAGGTAGAGGAATCAAAAAGGGGGAATTCTATTTTGAATTTTATTCTCACCAACAGAGAAGAATGAGTTTGGGGGATTAGCATAATGGGGCCTCCCTACTAGAATTTATGATAGAGAATGAGAGGAAGTTTGGGCATATGGTATGACCTACATCTCAGATTTTGGGAAAGCAGATTCCAAAGGTTCATAGAAAGGATAGGCATGATTCTATTGATTAAAATTGTAAATGGGAAATCAGACCAAAAGAGCTAGGAGATGCTCAAGAATAAAATTCTGAAGACCCAAAGGGAAACAATTTCAATGAGGAGGAAAAAATGAGATCTATCTGATATGGATGAATATGGAGCTAAACCCACCAACCTAGATTATTAAAAGAAATGTAGAGAAGATGTAGGCAGCTAGGTGGCACAGTGGGTAAAGCACTGGGCTCAGAATCACGAAGACTGATTATGAATTCAAATCCAGACTCAGATACTTAC
Organism: Phascolarctos cinereus; assembly: GCF_003287225.1. Taxonomy (NCBI): domain Eukaryota; kingdom Metazoa; phylum Chordata; class Mammalia; order Diprotodontia; family Phascolarctidae; genus Phascolarctos; species Phascolarctos cinereus. The sequence continues at coordinate 301,761,219 of NW_027555958.1, read as the reverse complement.
TAGCCCTGTAACCCTGAGCAAGTCACAACTCACTTAACCCCATTTACTTTAATTCCTCATCTATAAAGCGAGTTGGAGAAGGAAATGGTAAACCACTCCAGTAATTTTGCCAAGAAAACTCTCAAAATGGGGTCACAGAAAGTTGGACATGACTGAAATGACTGAACAACTAGAAAAGGTAGAAACAAAGTAAAGTACAAGAAGGTAAATAGGCTTTACATAATTAGAAAAAGAGCTTAATGTGGTCCTTTAAAAAATAGTATCAAGTGCTAGAGCTGAGCACTAAATGAGGCTAACAAATGTAAGAAAGGATAACAACAGGGCTTTGTTAACTATATTGGGAGGGAAAAAAGAGAATCAAAGAAAATACAGGAACTCTTATGGAAGAATGATAACCAATAACAGAGAGAAGGCAGAGAGGTTCAATTTTTATTTCACTTCTGTTCATTCTAGGAAAATGGCCTTGGCCTTGAGAGCAAGAATGTCTAAGGAGGAGTTGACACCCAAGATAAGTAAGGAAATAGAAAGAGAACACCCAGTTTCCCTTCATAAATTCACCACGGCAATAAGATTCACAACAGAGTAGCAAAAATAATTTTATTAAAGTGATAGGAAAGATAACTGAGCAGAAGCTTGTGCATCTAATGGAATGAGTAAGGGTAAGGTTGAGGAGTAGAAGGAGAAGTCCCCATAATGCCCTTGCAGAGTGGGCCCTCATTGTAAGGACCTCCCAGCATCATGGGATGCTCAATCTTAAGTCTCATTGAGCTAAGCCGAAAGGTACTTTTTGTATGAATTTTTTCAGAGTTCTTTGTCTGAGAGCCAGGTCATCAATTGGGTCTTGCCCAACAGGTTTAATCCAACAATTTAATGATTGGGTGTTATACAACACAAATGGATAAATAAGGGGATTCTAGTGGCAGAGCTCTCCACCACTCTGAAACTGAGAAATACTGTTTGTTCAAGCTATATTTACATAAATAAATTCTTTAACAGAATTCCCTGTTGGCTACAAATCCTAAATATGAATAATTAAATTCCCCAGTGAAAAGAAAGATAAGGAAGATTTTTTAAAATTCAATGATGTACTACACACAAAAAAATATTTTAACCTATAAAGACATGGAGAAAATGAAAGAAATGAAAAAAATCCATTATGATTCACATGACTCTAAAAAACCAAGAACTGCAGTCATGAACGTAAGGCTTGATATGTCAAGTAAGAAACAGGGAAACTATATTGTACACAAAAAAATGAAGCAGCTACGTGGTCTGGCCTCAGACACTTACTAGCTCTGTGAGCTTGGACAAATCATTTAAACTTTGTCTGCCTCAGTTTCTTCAACTATAAAATGAGGATAATAACAGCATCTACCTCCCAGTGTTATTGTGAGAATGAACTGAGATAACAATTGCAAAGCAAGTAACAGCTATGTAAATGCTAACTGTTATTCTTATGACTCAAAGACAGCATAGACAAGGAAAAAAGGGCATAGGTACCAAATGTAATAGCCACTAGGTTCGTAAAAGAAAAGCGAGGCAAAAACATTGATTGGAACACAATAATAATAGCAGACTTTAATATTTCTCAGAACTGGATAAATTCAATAAAAAAATCAAGAAGGAAATATAGAGCTAAAGGAATTATTGGAAAAATTAAATTTGACTAACCTATGGTAACTTCTGAATAGGAATCTTAAAGTATATACAAATTTCTTAATATGGATTTCCATATACTACTCACAAAAAAAACCAGAAAAAACAATAGAAATACAAGAAAATACAATAGAAAATACAAGAAAATTATATCAATATAATTACACAATGCATAAAATACCTATAAATTAACCTACCAAGATACACAGAAATACAAAATATTTTAAAGAAATAAGAAGAGACAAATGAAGGATATTCACAACTCATGGTTGAGACATGACAACAAAATACAAATGACTATGCTTTCTAAATTAATCTAGAGATTAGTACTATACCAAATTACCAAAGAGATATATACAAAACTGGACTAAAACAAAAACTCATTCAAGTTTTTAAAAAATCAAGGCCTAGAAGCTAAAGGAAATAATGAGAAAAAAGTACAAATGAAAGAGGTATAGTATTACCAGACTTCAAACCATATTATAAAGCAATAGTTATGAAAAATTATTTGGTACTTAAAAAAAACCAGAAAAAGTAGATCAGTGGAACAAATTAGGTGAGCAAGAAGCAGAAACAATCAGGAACAGTGGCCCAGTGTTTGGTAAACCTATAAACATAAATTACTCAGGAAAAGATTCCCTTTTTGACAAGAACTACTGGGGAAAACTAGAAAGCACTTTGTCAAAAATTGAGTTTAGCCCAACAACTTGCAGCATCTACCACAATAAGCTCAAATGGGTACATGTGCTGAATATAAAAGGTCACAATAAAAAAATAAATAAATGAAAGAGAATAAAATCAGATACCTTTCTTGACCATGGTTAGGGAGAGAAAACTAAACAAGGGATAGGGGAGATCATAAAAGTAAATAGAATATTTGCCTAGATAAAATTTAAAGCTTTTGCACAAGCAAAATTAATGAAGACATAATTAGAAGAGAATTGTAGAGTGGGAAAATGTTTGCATAAAATATTGTCATTAAAAATCTGATATATAAGGAAGTGACAGAGATATTTAACACAGAGGCCTATTTCCCAATAAGCAAGCAATCAAAGAACAGTTTTCAAAAGAATTGCAAACTACAAATGGCCACATGAAATTATGTTCCAAATCAATCCATCAACAAACATTTATTAAGCAGCTACTACAGGCCAAGCACTGTCCTAAGCATTGAAGATACAAAGACAAAAAATGAAAGTCCCTGCCCTCAAGGAGCTTAAATTCTATAGGAAAAGACAACATGTACATGTAAGTGTAACTTCACTCCATCAGCAGGGGCTGTGTAAGTATATGCTAAATATATCAAAATAATTTTAGGGGGAGACACTAGTATGTGGGGGCAGGGGAAAAAGAAAGACTTTGTGTAGGAAGTGGTATTTAAGCTCATCTTTGAGAGAAATAAGGAATTCTAAGAGGAAGAGGCAAGGAGAGAGTGCATTCCAGGCGTGGGATAGAACCTGTGCAAAGACATGGAAATAGGAGAGTCTTGTGATTAACATCAAAGACAGTTTGATGTGACCACAGAGTTTGTGCATGGAAATAATGTACAACAAGCCCCCAAAAATAGATTAAAGTTGAGTTGTAAGTCATTAAATGCCGAAGAGAGGAATTTGTATTTGATCCTAGAAGCAATAGGAAGCCTCTTTAAATTACTTAGCATCAGTGTGACATGGTCAGACCTGTGCCTAAGGAATATCTCTTTGGTGCCTGTGTGGAACTTGGATTACAGAGAGGAGAGAATTGAAGCAGGAAGCTCAATCAGGAGTCAGGTGAGAGGCAATGAGAGCCTGAACTAGGATGTAGGCATGTGAGTGGACAAAAGGCGATAGATTTGAAACATAGCTCAACAGTAGAATTAACAAGGCTTGGAATCTGACTGCATATGTGGGGTAAGGAAGAGTGAGAAGTCAAGGTTGACTCTGAGACTCAGAAATAAAAATTAAAATTACTTTAAGATTTTACTTCACACCACATAAGTTGGAAAAGATGACAAAAATGGAATTAGAAGTGGTACAACTTTTGCTTGAATTCTCTAGTGAAGGGGAACCCACTACCTCTCAAAGTGGTTATATGTGTATGTGTATAATTCTATTTTTAAAATTTGTTTTGTTTATTTAAAGAAAATTTATTCTTTTTTTATATTTTTTCTCTCCCTCCCTCATTGAAAAACTAGAGGGGGGGGAGGAGAAACCCTTGTAACAAATATTCATAGTCAAGCACAGCAAATTCCCACATTGTCCGTGTCCCAAAAATATCTCATTCTGCACCCTGAGTCCATCTCTTCTCTGGGGGTAGTGTGCTTCACCATCAGTCCTCTGGAATCACAACTGGCCAATGGATTCATCAGAGTTCCCACTATGCCTCTCTCAAGGCAGCCTAAGATTTTTTTAGGGTTTTTTTTTTTGGCTGGTACAAAATATTCCAACCTTGGACCCATTGACTCTGTAATCTACTTAAACTTTCAGATATTTTTTTCAGATGAGCTGCTGTTTGGCCGTGTTTCCTCCACCTTTTACTCACGAAGTTGATTTTTAGAACCTAAGTATAAGCTTTTATATTAATCTCTGTTAAATTCCACCTCACTAAATTCCACCCAATGTTCTTTATGGACCCTATCTCTGTCACCTAGTGTTTGCTAAATATGTTCTCTATTCCTTTATCCAAGACATTGATTAAAATACTAAACAGTACAAAGCCAAGCACAGACCCCTGGGTCCTCCATTAGAGACTTTCTTCCAACCTGATGTGAAATGATTAATGAGTCTTCACTGGGTTCAGATCCACATACATGTAATTGTAAATCATCTAGCCCACACCTCTCCATCTTTTCTATAAAAACAGCATAAGAAATTCTGTCAAATTCTTTGATGAAATCTAGGTAAATTATATCCACAACATTCCCCTGATCTACTACACTGATCTAATAACCCTGTCCCCAGAAAAGAGAAATGAGGGTGGCCTGGCATGTTCTTGGAAAAACTCTGGATTGAGAAGCAAACAGCCCAGGCTTGGGATCATATACTCACAGAATGTCAGAACCATAGAGATCTAACATCACCATTTTTCAATAGAAGGAAACTGAGTCCCAGAGAACTAACTAGTCCAAGGTTAAACAGATAATGCAGCAAGGAAGAGCTTGGCTCAACATGAGGGGGGAAAATGTATCAGTCAGCATTGTCCATAAATGAAACAGACTGCCTTTGAGAAGAAGTAAGTTCCTCATCCAATGGAGGCCATTAAATAAAGGCAGGATGACTGCCTGTCAGAAATGCTGTAGAGAAGACTGCTGTCCAAGTATGGTTGGGCTCGATGACCTCTGAGACTCCAACTAACTCTAAGTTTCTGTTGATTCTGCTTCTGAATCTAGTGGGAACGTCAAACAAGTAACTGCCAGGAATGAAGACTGGTGTTAAAACAATGGGAGAGGGATTTAGACTCTAAGCACATCTGCTACACACAAGCAATAGAGGTCTCTAGCTCCCTACAAGGTACAACTCAAGTTGCCTCCTACAGGAAGCCCTCTCTGGTCCCTCAAGTTGCCAGTATTCTCTCCCTCCTCAGATTTTCATGTAGGTACCTGTTTTTGCATGCCGTGTTCCCCCAGTGTTAGAGGTAGCATGGAAGAGTATATATAAAGAGTGGGCCTTGCTTTGTATGGCAGAAGCAGCTGGAGGAGTTTTTGTGGGTTTGAGGGTTATGGCACTGGCCTCGTCTGGCCAACCTGCATTCCTGGACAAAAAGGGAAATGGGAATAAAGGCAAGGGCTTGGAAGTGAAAAGCACAAGATGCCTGAATTGAGCCTAAAACAAAACCTTCTCCCAGTCTCTGACCCAGAGACCAAGTCCATATCAAAATTCACCATTGGAAGTCCTCTGTAGCTCTTTGGTGAGAAAGCACCCTATGGAGTTTTACTGACAAGTCACATTGTAATAATAGACAAAAAAAGGCTGTTGGATACATGCAAGCCAAGTCCATGTCTCTTTTTTTATTAGATGCATTGTCATATGGAATTGGGCCACTGTAATCCACTGGAGAATTGAAGATAACTCGAAGGTAGATCATATGAAGTTCTTCCCTTCAGATTTGGGATGATGTTGGTTATTTTACTTTCTTAACTATTAATGCTATTGGCAGCCTGATCCTGTGGCTGAACACTAGACTAATTTAATCTCATCTATGCCCACAATTAAGCAAGAGATAATGAACATACACCCCATTGTCATAACAGTGCTTGTAAGATCTGACCTAATAGATCTTTCGATAGCATCTATTCACCACACCTATACAATGGGCCATTACTGCAACAAACTTAGTGGATTGTTAAGTCTGTCACAAAGTGGGTAACATAGTGGAATAGGTGGATAAGAACAATTTGTTCCAATGGCCATGAAGGCATCTGAAGCAAGTGCTGGAGAGCACCCACTACATCCTGGGCCATGGTCAGCCATCTTAACTTTTGTCTTGCCCCTAGACTTCAATGACTCTGGAAGAGAGAATGAGGCTAGCGACTTTGTGCAACTCTGCCTCACTTAAATCTAATTCGCACACAAGTCAAGATAGAGCCTCATGATGTCATTGGTCCTCTTTGAAAATGAAGGATGAAAAAAAAAAGAAAACGAAGGATGAACAACAACATGGAAAGTGAAGTTCCCCTGATCCATATGCCACTACCACTATTGCACTAGATCAGTGAATTCATATATGGAGTATATTATTCTTCCTCCTATCTTAAATACCTATATTTGTGAAAATACATGGGCTAGGGGGCAGCTAGGTGGCAAAGTGGATACAGCACCAGCCTTGGAGTCAGGAGGTCCTGAGTTCAAATCCAGCCTCAGACACATAACACTCACTAGTTGTGTGACTCTAGGCAAGTCACTTAACCCCAATTGCCTCATCAAAAAAAAAAAAAAGAAAGAAAAGAAATATATGGGCTGGCCCCTCTCCTCTGAATATGGGAAAGGACTGAAATACAAAGTATATGTAAGCCATTTCTTTTTTACTGATCAAGTTGCAGAACATCTACAATATTAAACACAAAACCAAGGTCAGTATCCATTGTGTAACCAAAACGACAGTGGAACAGTATACATGTATGATGTCCCAAAGGAGAGCTGTACGCAGACCATGAGGTTTGACACTGGTGATGGTCCATGGGAAGTGGACCTTGGATAGAATAGCAGAGGAAACCTAAAATGTGGGAAGATCTCCCCAGTGACATTCTAGAGAAAAGAGATACTCCAACTCCATCATCCTCCCCCTCAATTATACCTCTGCCAGCTGAAAGAGTGAAACAAAGAACTATCATAATGACACTTTAGATGTATCAGCTGAAGGGGTAGAGATTATCCACATAAACTTTAATATGGCAAGTTGCCATAGTGAAGTATCTTTTGTCAACTTCACACTTACAAATCAGATGTTTGTGACTATACTCTGCGGCTATAATGACATCCCCTGGCGCCATTTGACCCATTTATAGAAAAATTTTTGAAAATTGATACCATTGGTACTTTGAAACTGGTACTCTGATGATACAAGGGAAAGGACAGTGATCACCAAATTCCACTGGGGCCTGCTATCCTGATAATAGACTTACTCTGTCCCTCACACACACACTTGGGCTTTATTTCATTCATGGTGGTTATGCTTGTAAGACTTTACTTCCAGGTTGGGGAGGATTGGGCACCATAACCTAATTGGTCCCTGAGCTGCGGACACACAAGACCTTGACTTCCCATCTGTCACCAACCTTGGGAGCTTTTTCAGGTTCATAAAGGCAACACTAATCCTTTGGCTAAGAAACCCTCCGGATTCCATGCTTTCACCTGAGACTTGTTTCCATGGCTCGGGATTTTAGAAATTGAGAAGGCAATAGTGAATATGTCTGCAGTTATAGAAGGTTTCAACGCCACCCTCCATGCTGTTTCCATCTTGTGGCTAGAGGTAGACCTCCTGTCTCAGGTAGTAGTTCAGAGTCAGATGGCGTTAGATCTGAAACAAGTTCAACAAGGATGAGTTTGCTCATTTATCAACACCATGTGTTGTTTCTATGCTGATAAAAATAAGCTCAGACAAAATGTTACCAAGCTGAAAAACTTAATGAATGCAGACTTTGAATAGTCCAGACTTGGTAAGACTCTAAAGGAGTCTCAAAGAACTTTGGGGGAAATTGTGAAGGAAAAAAAGGCCATAGGTCGAGGGAGAGCCCTATGGTGTAACTTAACATGGATATCCTTATTATAAACTCCAATTAGTTTCTGTTTATTGATGTATGCTGCCTATAGGCTGTGTAATCTGTGGTATGATGCTAAGTTTTAATGTACAAGGTCTACTAGTTTTCTTCATTTATAAGATAAAGGATCATAAGATTTAGAACTGAGAGGGGCATTAAAAATAATCTAGTCCCAATATTGTTTTATTGAACCGGTCTCTGGGAAGCAGGAGAGGGAGGGATACAGGGGAAAATTTTACCTCATCAGTAGAATGTAAGCTCGCTGAAGGCAGAGACTGTTTTGTTTTTCTTTCTCTGTATCTGTAACACTCAACATAGTACTAAGTACAAAGCAGTTGCTTAATAAATATTTTTAAATTGAATTGAGAGATTCTGTGCCCAGGTACCGAGGGGCTGGGCTGAGCTGGAAGTGAAGGGGCATGTTGGTACCTGGAAAGGGAGCAAGAAAGAGAGGGGGAGGTGGGGAAACTGCTTCACACCCAGGCTGTGGTTTCTGGTGGGGCCCCAGTGGCAACAGGTGAAGGGAAGTGTTTGTCACCCTCTTGACAAAGACAGTCAAACAAAAGCCCAGGTTAGGCTGGCTGGCAACAAGGGTGGCAAATAAACAAACAAATTAAATGCAGGCATGGGCACCAGGGTCATGGTAGCCATGACAACTGATGGGCACCCCGGAAACACTGTAAGGTGAGAGCAGGATTCAGGTTTCATTCATTCATGACCAACACATGTGCAACATACACCCAGCACGTTCACACCAGCCTCATAGACATACACACACACACACACACACACACACACACACACACACACACTTACATATACAAATGGCCAGTGTATACATATTCATACAGTCCGGGCTGATTGAAATCTTTTGTGGAGGCCAGCTGCAGAACAAATGTCTGGGGGAGGCAGGTAGTAGGAAAATGAATTTCTTTTCTCTGCCTCCAAATGTCTCCACAACAGGATTTCATCTACGAACATCAACAGTAGCCAGCAGCTTTCATTTGCCTATGTGACTCTCACCCCATCACACCAGATGTACATCAGGCTGGAGGGCTTAGGAACACAGATGAATGAATAGGTAGTAGACAAAGGCATGCATTCGAACTCAGACCCTAGTCCCTAGCTGACCTGGTAATATCGCAGGGAAAGAAGAAATTCCTGACACCTCAAGAAATGAGTTACCTTGGGAGGTAACCTCAAGAGCTCCAAGAAAAGACTAATGGACCACTTCAGTAGGATTTCAAAAGAGGACTACTGTTCACATATAGGTTAGATGAGCTAGATGGCATCTATCCTGGAGGCAGCTAGGTAATGCAGTGAACCTAGCACTGGGCCTCAGCTATAAAATGATCTGGAGAAGGAAGCAGCAAACCACTCGAGCGTCTATGCCAAGAAAACCCCAAATGGGTTGGACACAACTGAACAACTCTATCCACTATACCACATTGTCTCTCATCTTTCTCACATTACATTTTATTTTGATGTGATAATAATCATAGTTAGCATTTATCTCATTTGATGCTCACAACAACTTTGGAAGGTTGGGAGCTATTATTATTTGCCCTAATTATTAATTACCTTTTTTTTTTACAGTTGAGAAAATTGAGGCAAATAGTGTTTAAGTAATTTGCGTAGGGTCACCTAGCTATCTAGTCTGAGGTCACATTTGAACTCACATCTTCCTGACTCCAGGCTCAGAGCTCTATCTACTGCATTACCTAGCTGCCTTAGTGGATACAGAGGGGCCTCAAAGCTAGGATTAACTGGATTCAAGTACTGCCTACTGGCTGTGTGACCCTGGGCAAGTCACAACCTTTCAGTGCCCCAGTAGAGAAAGTTCCTAAACCAGAGTTCCTTTATACTGAAAAAACCATCGATTTGGTCAAAAACAAGTGATAATTTTTTTAAACACAAAGTGGCCTGGTATGTTGGAAAGTTCATTGGACCAAGAATGCAATGTTTGGGGGTTTCGTGCTGCCTCTGCCACTAACTTGTTGTGTATCCTTGGGAAAATCCCTTCCCACCTCTGTCCCTTAGTTAAATGAAGAAATAAGCCTGAATTGTCTCTGAAGTCCTGTTTAGCTCTGACAGCACAGCATTCTACCTGGAACGGGCAATGGTGCGATGAAATTCTTGGTAGGGGTTTGATGTCCAGTCTGAGATGTCTAGGAGCCCCTGGAGGCTTGTTGGGGAGGTGCAATGTGGCTTGGCCTGGGCCAAAAACCAGTTGTGGGAGGAACAGCTGCCTCCGGGGTTAGAAGAGTCAGTTGGGTCTTGGGGAGGGAGGGAGGCTATGGAGATGCTTAACAGTTAGCAGAGAAAAAAATTAATTCAAGAGAGGCAAGCCAGAGTTCCACAAATACCAGAGAAGCTGGAATGTGGGGAGAGAGCCATGCAAAGGAGCCTGAGGATGAGTCAGGAGAGCCATACTCACAGAAGCCAGCTGAGTTTTAGGGGTCAAAGTAAGTATGGAGGTAAAAGGTGATCATGATCAAACAATGCAGTCAGGGTGGGCAGACTGAGAAGATAATTATCAGGAGAAAGGTCAAATGAGTTGGGGCCTTGGAGATCCTGACAATTCTACTGCCTGCATGACCTTGGGCATCACTTTTCCTCCCTAGTTCTCTGTTTTCCTCATCTGTAAAATGCTAGAATTGGCATAGGTAATCTCTAAATCTTTATCTCTGAATCTTATAATGAAGAGCTATAGGTGACTGTTCCACTTTATTCACTCTCTATCACTCCAGCCCTAACCCAGTGGGGCCCAGTTGTGCTGTCATGGGGGAGTACCTACTGATCCTTACACTCCTGGGCCATCCCCCCTTGGAAAAGCAGAAAGAGGAGCCCTTCTCATCCAGGGTCTGTACATAGGATGTACTTCTTGATAATTTGTACTTCAGTACAGAGATTGCTTCATTCTTGATTTTGTATTCCCAGTATCTACCATAGTGCCTAATACAAGGAAGGAAGGAAGGAAGGAAGGAAGGAAGGAAGGAGAGAAGGTAGGAAGGGGGAGGGAGAGAAGGAAAGGAAGAAGGGAGGGAAGGAAGGAGGGAAATTAAGGGAGGAAAGGAAATGGGGAAGGAAGGAAAGAAGGGAGAGAGGGAAGGAAGGGAGGGAGGGAGGAAAAGCAGAAGGAAGGAAAGGAGAGAGGGAAGGAAAGAATGAAGGAAAGGAGGGAAAGTGGGAGGAACATTCAAGAGCAAAGCACTATGCTAAACACTGGGGTACATATAGAAAAAATAAGACAACCTGATCTCAAGGAGCTCACATTCTGGTGGGAGAGACAGTACATAAGGAAGGCTTTATAGCTGCAAGTCAGATAGAAAGATCTCTGATCTTTAAGGTGTAGTAGCAAAGCAGGTAGTAACGCCTCCTCTCTAATATCATTTCCACTGATAAAATCACGTTTCTGATGTTGAACCATTTGACAGTGCCGAGGGCTTTGATGTCAAGAACTTTCTTTCCTGGATTAGGTAAGTAATAAGTGCTTGTTGATTCCGGGAAGTGTTGGCCAACTGCTTAAATAAGTAAAGCTGAGGTCTCTCTACATACATACACACTATCCTCTACCCTACCTCCAACCCTTAGAGGGAAACACTGCTAAAGAAATTCCTATATTGCAGAAGGTCCCATCTCTAATAACAGCTGACATCTGTATAGGCATTAAAACCTGCAGAGCACTTTACACAGTTGAGCCTGATACTTAACACCTTGCGAGGTATGAACTACAAGCATTATCCCTGCTTTACAGGTGAAGAAACTGAGGCTCAAAGACAAACAAGTGTCATAAGCAGAATCTGAACCCAGGTCTTTCTGACTCTAAGGCCAGCTCTCCAGCCACTGTACCTTATCACCTCTCTAATAGGAGCGTTACTAATTAGTCATTAACAAAAGGTTATTTGTTATAATGGATGGCTCTCTGGGAGGGGAGGAATATAGAAGTGATATAAACATAGAAATATCAATAAAATACATTGGAGTGCTATAAGCACAAAAAAATCAATAAAAATCTATTTTAAAAAAACCAAAGTATCAGGGAGTCCTTTCAATAGTATAGGTTTTGGAGAAACCTCAGAATTTTAAAATAAGCATTCATTTAACCAGCATTTATTAAGCACATACTATGTTCCAAGTCAAGAGAAGTGGGAAAGGTAACAAGCATTTATTAAGTGCCAGGCACTGTGTTAAGCACTTTCCAAATATTATCTTATTTGATCCTCACAGCAACCCTGGAAAATAGGTGCTCTTATTATTATTTCCATTTTACAGTTGAGAAAACTAAGGCAACAGAGGACAATTGACTTACAGCTAAAAAGTGTCTGAGGCCACGTTTGAACTCAAGTGTTCTATCCACTCTGCAGCCTAGCTCTAAGTGCTTACAATGTGCTGGCTCATGGGCTAAACGCTGGAACTACAAATAGCCACGGGCTGAAAGAAAATCCTTTCCCTCAAAGAGCTTATGTTCTAAAGAGGGAAGTTATTGTTTAGTCATTTTTTTCTGTTCTGTTCGACTCCTTGTAATCCTGTTTGGGGTTTTCTTGGCAAAGATACTGGAGTGGTTTGCCATTTCCTTCCCCAATTCATTTTACAGATGAGAAAACTGAGGCAAACGGGGTTAAGTGACTTGCCCAGGGTCACACAGCTAATAAGTGTCTGAGGCCAGATTTGAACTCAGGAAAAGGAGTCGTCCTGACTCCAAACCTACCTAGCTGGCCTAAAGAGGGAAAACAATATATAATAAGGAGCTAGAAGTAGGGAGGAGATGTAGGTACAGGGATAGGAGAAAGTTATGGTAGAGAAAGTCTGAACGGTCAGGAATCCCTGCTCTCAAGGAATTTATATTCTATTGGGGGAAACAGTAGGTACACAGATAAGTAACACATAATATATACAAAGTAGAGATTGTTATACATACAAAGTATATCTCTAGTCATTGGAGACGGAGCTGAGAAGGGGGCGTTACTAGCAACAGGGGAATAGAATAGAATCGGGCATTCTGCAGGAGCTGAGCTTTGAAATTAGCCAGGAATGCTGTAAGGTGGAGGTGAAGAAGGAATGCATTCCAGGCTGGAAGGACAGCTTGTATAAATACACCAAGAGGGGTGATGGAATGTTGTCTCCAGAGAGCAGCAAGTTTGGTTGGAACGCAGAGTACATGAAGAAGAATTATGTGCCATAAGCCTGGAAAGGCAGGGCTGAAGCCAGATGGTAAAGAGTTCTAAAAGCCGTATGTCATTGCCAGAACAACAGCTCCCTCTCCCCCTCCATACACACGCACGCTCATATGGTGCTTGCACCCACCTTCCCATCCAAAAAAGCACAAGGCTTCAGTCCCCAAGCAGGATTTTTATGAGACATGTAACTCCAATTTGCAAATAATTCTGACACGCTGTTATTTCAAAAACACATTATTTGGTGCTTGGGATAGCTCTGTGCATAGCCCCAGAAGTCGAGTCCCTCCTCTCATGTCCTCCTCCCCTCCCCCAAAGACAGCCAAGGATTATAAACCTTAAGGCTCAATGGGGGCCTAAAGAAATTCTGCTTCTGGGCAGCCTACTACCTATAACATTAGATGACCTCTGTTTATTCCTCTGTGATTGAAGGGTTTAGATCAGATGCTGGCCAAAGTCCCTTCCAGATCTGATATTCTATATAGTTCCATAACCCACGATGGAGGGAACAAGGAAGGAACTTGGGAAGGAAGGCTCAGCTCTATCAACCAGTGGGAGGAGAAAAAAGGTGGCCCTCCAGCAGCTTTTGGCAAAGGAAGTGATTTTGGAATAGATGATTTAAAAACCCGGGATTTGCGTGCCTTAGGGAAATTGTGGTTCCCCAAAGTCTGGTCCCGTTCTCCCCCACTCCCACCTCCTCCAAGGGGCAACAAGTAAGTCAGATAAACAGAAGAAGAGCTGGGGCTGAGACGGACGGGAGGGGTGGGGAGAGGCATGGCGAGGTTGGTATAAACAATCCCGAATTCCAGCAGACTAACTCTTCAGTGAATCCAGATCTCAGGGTGAATGGTCACAGCCTTCCCAGAACACTCCCGGCCAAGTTGCGGGTCACCTGGCAAAATGCCCAGGGGGTTTAGGCCCTGGCAACTCTCTTCCCACTAGGCTAAGGTTAAACAGATCTGGTCCCCCATTAAAGTCCCAGGCTTTGAGGTCATTCAAGTCAATTCAATTCAGCAAACAACTATTAAGTTTCTACTTTGAGCTAGGCACTTAAGCTGCTGCCCTCTGGGAAAGAGACTAGTGTTTTCCTAGATTAGATTTACTGTTTACTCCCAGATTTGCCATCCACTTTCACCCCGCCCCTTTCCATATCCTCCCAGCAGCCACAAAGAATGATCCTAAACCGAAGACAGAGAAATGAAGTCTCCACTTTGGCCACAGTTTTCTCTGATTACTGAACAGCTGTCCAAGGGGCTGGGAAGACGGAGAAAAGGAGACAGACACACACACACACAGAGACTGAGCTCTCTCAAGGGAGAGGGAGAGGAATGCAGAAAAGGAAATAGGATGTGCTTAGTGAACCTTCTCAGATTTATGGTCATTTACTCAGCTTCCTGGGAAGCAGGAGGTGGCTGGGTCTCATCACCAGGGTCCGCATTCCCCCGGCCCTCTCTGTCACTGCCTGCCCTCCCCCAGGTCCTGTCACTACTGAGCTGGTTCAGACTGGAGGCGGTTCTGTGGGTTAGCAATGCCTTCCCGTGACCCCAGCAACCAACGGGGCACTGAAGCCCTGTGGTTAACGACACCCGCAGAACTCTATGACCTGATTTTTTTAGAAAGGAAGAAGATCAGAAAGCATCTTGGAGGCTGGGGTGGGGTGGGGGTAGGGGTTTGCGGGACAGGAACAGAGGTACATACAGTGACCAGAAAAAAAAAAAACAGCAGAATGGAAACTTTCTCTGTCTTCTTCAACAGGAAAGAAGGGTTAAGAGGAAGAGGCCAAATCATTCTCTGTCAAGAGCAGCGTCAAGTCTCAGAGGTTAAAAAAAAAAAGTACAGAATAGTTTAGGGGTTCTTTGGCCCTCCTTCCTTCAGCTCTCTCATTGTGATGCTCATCTGACGCTGTGAGATGATTCCCTGGTGACGTCTCTGTATGCAATATCCTCTTGTGCTATCATCCTAGATCTCACGTCTCTTTCACTGCCAAACTCCTAGAAAGAGTCAACACTCTCTGTGTCCACTTCCTCACTCTCCGCCCATTCCCTTCTCAGCCCCTCAGAAGTCTGGCTTCTGACCCCATCTATCACATGACTAAAACCTCAGAGATTAACTATGATCTCCTAAAAGCTAAATCCCATGGATTTTTCTCAATCCTCCTCCTTCTCCTCTTTGATTTCTCTTGCATTTCAATCCAGCTACCCACTGGCTTACTTGTTGCTCTTCATACAAGGACACTCAACCTCCCTTCTTCTCCAATTTGCACTGGCTATTCTCTATGTCTGGAATGTTCTCCTCTCCTTACCTCCTGGCTTCCCTAGCTTCCTTCGAGACTCAGCTCAAACCCTATTTCCTGTTCCTACCACCACCATATACACATACACAGTTGCTTTTGCCTTCCTTCTGAGATTCCCTTCCACTTACACTGGGTATATATCTTGTACATTCACAGTTATTTATGCACATTTTGTCTCCCTCTTTAGATACAATCCGTCCTTGAGGGCAGGGATCCTTATTTTAATCCTTTTTTTTTTTTAAGTCAATTAGGTGGCCCAGTGGATAGAGTGCTGGGTCTAAAGTGGGTAAGACCTGAGTATGAATCTTGCCTCAAATACCTACTAGCTGTATGACCCTGGACAAGTCACTTAACCTCTGCCTCAGTTTCCAACTGTAAAAGGTGAATAATCGTATCTGCCTAAAGAGACTGTTGTGAGGATCAAATTAGATATTTGTAAAGCTTTGGCACATAGCAAGCATTTGTCTGAAGACTCCAATCCCAATGTCTCTCTCTGCCCTATCCAAAACTCTCCTCCCTGACCACTACCCTGTATATATTGTCTTCCTCTTTTAGAAGACACTGTCTTGTTTGCTCATATTGGTCTCTCTAGCCTTAGCATAGTGTTTGGCACGTTATAGGCACTTAACTGAGGTAACTAGGTGGTGCAGTGGGTAAGGGCACAGAGTCAGGAAGACCTAAATTCAGATTTGGCCTCAAATACTTACTAGCTGTGTGCCCCTGGGCAAGTCACTTAACTTCTGTTTGCATCAGTTTCCTCATCTGTAAAATGGGGTTGGATAATAATATCACCTACCTCTTAGGGTTGAGGTCAGGATCAAAGGAGATGATAATTGTAAAGAGCTTAACACAGTGCTTGGCACATATTATTGTTATTCATTAATGATATTATAATTTAATATTATAATTAGCTAGCTATTGTTAACAATTCATCATTAGCTCTTTATAGTTTACATTTGTTTTCTTCAGGGCAACCAGGAGAAAGAGATAATACTAGTTATTACCATCCCCATCTTGCAGAGGAGGAAACTCAAATTCAGAAGTAGAATGATTTGCCCAAGGTCACACAGACCAGTAAGTGGTAGATCCCAGGTCTTTACACTCCAACTTCAGTGTTTCTCCACTACTGTCAGTCAATCAATGAGTATTTATTAAGTGCTTACTATGTGTCAGTGCTAAGCACTGAGAGTACAAGAAAGGCAAAAGAAAAAAAGGCAGAAGTCCCTGCACCCAGGAGGGTTCACAGTCTAATGTGATAGACAACATGCAAACAGCTGTGTACAAATAAGACATATAGAGGATAAAGTGGAGGAATAGAGGGGAGAAACTAGCCTTATGGGGGATCAGGAAAGGCTTCCTATAGAAAATGGAATTTTAGCTGGGACTTGAAGAAAACCAAGAGGCAGAGATAAGGAAATATACATTTAAAACGTATAGGTTTTAAGAAGTAAGGCTCTGTAGCAGGATAAGGTTTGTATGCCAAACCAGAGCCAGACCAATGATATGAAATGGCAAAACAATGGTCTGAAAGAAGGATACAAAAGGCAGTGAGTCCCATCCACCACCCCTAGCTTCTGATCCTGGTCAGGAAAAGCCAGAAAAGTTAAATATAGATTAGATTCTGACATTAATTCTGCAGGGTGAGTCTCTCCAGCCACAGCTTTCTGTTAGAATGGAGCAAACATAGAGAGGGCTGTCCTTAACCCCCCCCCCAGTTCCTTCTTATTCCTTGCTCTCTGCTCCTGTGCTACCAAGGGCTTCATTGTATTAGGAAAAATAAACCAGTGGAGTCTGCCACTATTCTCAGCATAGCTGCAAGCCAGTTAAAATATAGAGAAAAGGAAAAAGAGAAAGAACTGCTCGACATAAAAGAATCACTCTATCACCGTCAGCACTGGGATTCAGAGTTTGTATCTAAAATCTTTTTGTCTGGATACCTATGGTTCTGACCACAACTACTATGTCTTCTATCCCTAGTGAGTATGGTCTTAAATGCAAACACAATGAACTCTTACCAAGATGGAATGATCTGAGGATCACCAGCTTAGGCCCTATGAAGTCCATCTATTCTAACCCCTTTTCTCCCTTCCCTTTTTTTACAGAAGAGAAACACTGTACTCTTTTCCCATTGAACAATGATGGATCCAAATGCACAAAAGGACAAACTGGAACATATTCAGATGAGAGTAACCAAGATGGTGGCTGATCAAGAAGCCAGGTTCTACACGATCAGTAATTGTTGTTCATCCTTCATTCTCAAAGAAGACCCATGACATCAGGGTCTTGACTTGCAAATGAATTGGATTTAAAGAAGGAAGAGCTGTGCAAAATCATCAGCTCCACTCCTCCAGTCATAAGAGTCCAATGGCAAGTTGTAAGTCAGGATAAGGATGAGTAGTTAGGGGAGATAAGGAAATGGCAAGCCCAAACAAGAGACACTTACAGGGACCATGTGACAAAATGGTATTTGAGGGGAAAGTAATTTTGACTGGGAGAATTGCATAACCATAGATAATAGGCAGGAGTAACATTCATCGTCCAGGATATACACAATGAAGCCAAGGAGCTGACTCATGGATGGAACAGAGTGTGTTAAAGACGTCACTGCCTTTTCCAAGAACAGAGCTCCCACGGAAGCATCATGGAAGGAAGAGGAGAGGAGTTCCGTATAGGTTGGGAAAAGAGGACAGAACATGGCATTTCTAGTCAAAGACAACTGGCTAGCCTCACAGAGTGGGGTCCACTAATGAATGGCTTAGACGAGGAGGCTTAGTGCCAGGTAGTTACACTGCCCAGCTAGCCAATTAGTACTTTTCGTCTTGTACCACGGTAGACATGCTAGAAACACCTTCATTTGCGGGTGTGCTGGTAAATGTTTAACAACTGGTTATCTGAACAACACATATTTAGGATGATGCCTAGCATACAGAAGGTGATTAATAAACATTTATTGACTGAACAACACTTTCTGTTTAATCTGCATTATCCACATTTACTCCATCACTTTCTTAAGAATAGACAACCAACAAAATAATCAACTAAACTCTGATTTGAAGCCTTTGCCAATTTTTAAGGTGTAAATAAATACTCACACTGAAATTTTAACAATCAGCTCTCCTGAGCAAACTGGTTCCATTACACCCTGCTATTGCTATAATCCCCAGCTATGACTTAGGTCAAGAAGGGGAAAGAGAAACAGATTATAATGTCCAACCACAAGAGACATTCAAGATATCAATGATTGTTTGGTAGTAGAATACAGAAAGAGGTTGGCCAAATTAGTTTTCAAAATAACAGTTCACACTGATGTAAAATTTTGAGGTTTACAAAGTACTTTCCCAAAATATTATGAGGAAGGCAGTGCAAGTATTTTTATCCCCACAAAGAGATGAAGAAATTGAACTGATCTTGGGTCTCTGGAAGTGGTAGAAATTAGCAAGATCCATTTGTTCATTTAAAAAGCTTTATTAAACATGTTCCAGGCACTATGCTAGACCCTGGGCTTACAAAGACAAAAGTGAAACAGCACCTGACCTCAAGGAACTTACATTCCACTGGGGAGAGAGGAGGAAGGACAACATGTACATAAAAATTGAACACAAAAGGTACAAAGCAATGTCCAGAGGGAGAGCATGGGCAACCAGAAGGATCAAGGGAGGCTTCCTATAGGAGGTAGACCTTGAGCTGAGAGCTTTGAAGGAAGGGAAGGATTCCATGAGGCAGAGGGCTTTTTGTATACATTTCAGGAGAAGGAGAAAGAGGAGGAGGAGGAGGAGGAGAGGAGAAGGAGGAGAAAGAGGAGAAGGAGGGGGGAGAAGAGGAGGAGGAGAGAGCTCAGGAGAGATGATTGTTAAAATTTCAGTGTATTTACACCTTAAAAATTGGCAAAGGCTTCAAATTAGGGTTTAATTGATTGTTTTGATTGGTTGTCTAAACTTAAGAAAGTGATGGAGTAAATGTGGATAATGCAGATTAAACGGAAAGTGTTGTCAGTCAACAAACATTTATTAATCACCTGCTGTATGCCAGGCATCATCCTAAATGTGTGTTGTTCAGACAACCATTGTTAAACATTTACCAGCACACCTGCGAACAAAGGTGTTTCCAGCATGTCCAACATGGTACCAGACAAAGAGACAAAGAGTACTAAGAGGAGGAGGAGGAGGAGCATCTCTGAATTCATCCTTTTGTGTGCTCCCTTACCAACACAGATCACAACCGACCGCTAGCTCCATGACCTCAAGCAAGACAACTTTCAGCCTCAGTTTCCTCAGCTGCTGAATGGTGATAATATCTGCACCATTTACTTCCCAGAGTGTCCTGATCATCAAATGAGGAAACATGAAGCACTTTGCAAGCCCTTAAAGCATTGTAAGTGCTTAACAAATTTTTCTTGACTGATTCTGTAAAATGTCAGTTATTGTTATTTAGTTGTTGTTGCTGCATCAGTCAACAAGCATTTATTAAGCACCTACTGTGTGCTGGGCACAAGTATTGGACACACAAAGACAGAAATGAAAAAGTACTTGCCTTCAAGCAGCTTATGCTCCACTGGAGGAAATAACATGCATCTATAAAGTAAATGCAAAGCCATTTCAGGGAGATGGATAATTGTTATGCTGATGATTAAGAATCTCTAAAGAAATTCATTAGCTGGAAGTGAATGCTTTGGTGACAAGTATCTCCAGACTTAGCTGGGCTGGCTATCAGGTAGACACATTATCTAGCCTGAGCTGCCTGAGCTCCAAGTCTTCATTCCTAGCTTGTCAGAGAACTAAGGTCACCTCTACACCAGCATAAAACACAGGAGAGAAACTTAAGTGGAAGAGGGTGGAGAGGAATAGTAACAATTAATAAAAATCATAATAATGCATTTCTACAGTTAGCAAACATGTACTTTCTAGCCCTGGCTCTGGCTTAGGCCCATAGACACTGTGAGTCCAAGCCTCAGCTTTTGCTTGTGTTATTCAGTTCAGTGTGACAGGTTTCCATACGGATCACAGGCTATTGAAGAGAGAATGTAGATAATTTTCTACTTGTCCTTATTTCCAGGCATGGTGACAGCTAGGGGTTGACTAGTAATGAATCGTCCTGTTTCTTTCTTTGGACATTAGGTATCAGTGTTTTTAAAGGAATTCCTGACTATGGGCTCTTCTCCCTTAAGCCCTCAAGCTTGCTATTCTCCCAGGCTAAGCTCCTTAAAGAAAGAAAAGGAAAAACAAATCCATTTAGCATCTATAAATTAAGTGAATGACATCTCCCCCCCCCTGCTCTGGAACAAGGCTGCCTGGGGCTCCATCTGATCAGAAGCCTGGAGAAGAGCCCCGCCCCTCCCCCAGAACCAGTCTCTTGAAAGATCATCAGCAGACACTGAAGCAAAGCTGGGAGGCAGCTGCTTCATTCTCATGCTGGGTCTGTCCTTACCCAGGAGCCCATCCATATCCCAGATTGGAGAGCCCATTCCTGGCTCATTCCAGGGAGAGCATGATGGACGAAGACAGGAGCGCTGCACAGCCTGCAGCCCCATCCATCACTATAGGCAGGTGAGGGCAGAAAGGAACCCTGGAAAGGAAGCCTGCTATGGGAGGTAGGGCTAAAATCACAAGCATCAGAACTAAAAGCCCAGCCATAACTAGATTCGAGAGGCAGTGTGGTTTAATGGATAGAGAGCTTGACCAGGGAAGACCAAGGTTCCAGTCCTGCCTCTGACCTGTGCTGGCTATGTGACCCCGGGCCAGTCACAACCTCTGGGCAATTCTCTAAAATTATAAATTGTGAAGAAAATGCCAACCTGCATTGGTAGAGACAATTCCCTCTGCCAATTAAATCACAGGTTCCATCCCTAAACAGAAACATGAATGAGGGTGCCCTCCCCATCGCTGCTACCTTGATAACATTGCCTCTTCAGCTTTAGCAGATGCAGCCCCAGGCTCTAACCTGGGCCCTTTTCTCTCTGTATCTTCTCGCCTGATGACCCTACCTGCTCCAGTGTGCACAAGCGTCATTCCTGTGCAGATGACTCCTAGATTCATACAGCCAACCCTAGTCTTTCTTCTGAGCTAAAACTCGCAGCTTTGCATCAGGTCTCGTCATTCCTGGTCTCCCTGCAGGATCTGATGTTCCCCCCAGATATTTCTTTCTTCCCCAGGTTTTGGTGACACGTGTCTCCCCTGGTTCTCTTCCTGCTCAGTCTCCCCTATAGGGCATAAAGTCAGAAGTTCCAGATTCAAACCCTCACTTTGCCACTTACTTACCTGTGTGACTTTGGGAAAATGGCATCCCCTCTCTGAGTCTCCATTCCAAAACTGTAAAATGAAAGGCTTGGACTGGATGGCCTCTGAGATCCCCCTCCCGGCTCTAAATCTATGATCCATTTATCACACACACACACACACACACACACACACACACACACACACACACACACACACACCCCCAAGGGTGGGCGTTACTCCCAGGACTCTCTCTTGGGCCCTCTTCTCTCCCTACACTTACTCTCTTGATAATCTCATCAGCTTTCATGGGTTTATTTACCATTTATGCAGATCTCCACATCCAATCTTAATTTTGCTCCTGAGCTCTAGTCCCACATAACCAGCTGTCTTGGATATTCCAGTTGGGTCTCAAACCCCACATGTCCAAAATAAAACTCTTTACCTTCCTAAACCCACCCCTCTTCTTGACTTGCCTGTTTCTGTTGAGGAAACTACCACCGCTATACTACTACTACTACTACTTCTACTGCTACTTCTACTGCTACTGCTGCTGCTGCTACTACTGCTGCAGCTGCTACTACTACTACTACTACTGCTAATAATAATGACACAATAATAATAACCAACATTTATATAACACCCACTGTGTGCCATGCAATGTGCTAAATGCTTTATAAATATAATCTCATTCAATCCTCACAACAACCCTGGGAGATAATGTGTCATTATTATTCCCATTTTACAGATGAGGAAACTGAGGCAACAAAGTGATTTGGCCAAGGTCTCACAGCCAGCAAGTGTCTGAGGCTGGATTTGAATTTGGATCGTACTGACTCCGGGCCCAGAGCTCTGTTCACTGAACAACTGCACTACCATCACCCATACTTCTTTTTTTTTGTGGGGGGGGGTAGACAATTGGGGTTAAGTGACTTGCCCAGGGTCACACAGCCAGTAAGTATCAAGTGTTTGGTCTGAGGTTTGATTTGAACTCAGGTCCTCCTGACTTCAGGGCCAGTGCTCTATCCATTGCACCACCTAGTTGCCCTCACTACCCATACTTCTAATCCTGGAGTCATTTTCAACTCCTTCCTCTCCCCTATTCTATATTTCCAACCAGCTGCCAATATTTTCCATTCTACTTCAGCATCTCCCCAACCCATCCTCTTCTTCTACTTATAGGGCCATCACCAAAGTTCATGTCTTCATTAACTCTCACAAGGACTATTACAGTAACTTCCCAGTTGGTCTCTGAGCCTCTCAGTCCTCCCTCCACCAATCTGTCCTCCACACAGCTGGCATTCCTAAAGCATAGGTTTAACTATACTATTCCCTCTCTCAAGAAGCCTGAATGGCTCACTCTTGCTTCTAATATAATACTTCTTAAACTGGGGTCCATAAATCATTTTTTTAAAAATACGTATATTTTATAACCATTTTAACATAATTGGTTTCCTGTAATCCTATGCCTTTTACTTTATATATTTAGAAACATGATTCTGAGGAGTCCATAGGGCTTGGCAGACTCTCAGATGAATCTATGACAGAAAAAAAAAAACAGGTTAAGACCCCCTGCAATAGTATAAAATACAAACTTTTCTGTTTGGCAGGTAAATAAAGCCTTTCACAATCTGATCCCTCTCTATACTTCTCCCAGACTTGGTATACATTATTCCTCGTCACGTACTTTATATTTCTGCCAAGATGGCATAATTGTGGTTCTTTGCGTAAAAACATTCCATCTGCCATCTCTGTACAGGTTGTCTCCCCCACCCCTCCATCCCCCCCACTCGCTGCCGGAATACACTCCCTTCTCACATCTGCCTCTTAGAAAGCCCAGCTTCCTTCAAAGCTCAACTCAAGTGCCACCTTCTATATGAGGCCTTTCCTGATTCCCACCACCTTCCCTTCCCCACAGCTGTTAATACTCAGACACATACCTCTAATTACCATATATTTACTTTGTATATTTTTTGCATTTACTTATATGTAGACATGTGGTTTCCTCCAGTAGAAGGTCCCTTGAGGGCAAAGATCTTCATTATTATTATTTTTTTTTTTTGCCTTTGCATCCCTATCACCTAGTAAAGGAAGACATTGGGGCAGCTAGGTGGCTCAGTCACTTACTAGCTGTGTGACCCTGGGTAAGTCACTTAACCCTATTTCCTAGGCCCCCCCCAAAAAAAAGGGATAATAAATGCTTGTTGATTGATTGACTAATTGATGGAACAACTCAACCACTAATTTCCTTTAGTCTGGTCAAAAATCAAATTTTTTGTTGTTCAGTCATTCAGTCATGCATGACTCTTCATGACTTCATTTGAGGTTTTCTTGGCAAAGATATGGGAGTGGTTTGCCATTTCCTTCTCCAGCTCATTTAACAGATGAGGAAACTGAGACAAATAAGGTTAAGTGACTTGTCTAAGGTCACACAGCTAGTAAGTATCTGAGGCTAGATTTGAATGCAGGAAGATGAATCTTCATGACTCTAGGCCAGGCCATAAATCAATACTGGTAACTAATTTAGGACTGGGATTTAGAAATAGGGATGCACAAAGTACAGGTTAGACATTCCACTCACACTCTATGTATGGCTATCAGCAGGTGTGGAAACACTGGGAGCTGTAGTCACAACCCTGCATACAGGCGGCCCAGACCATAGGGTCATCTTCCCACTGGAAGCAGCAGTGGGATTCAGCAGCCCCCTGGGTGTCTGAGCAGCCTTTTAAGGATCACGTTGCTCACCTCCGGGTATGAGAAAGGGGCTAGGAAAGGGGCCCTAAAAATCATCTGCTTACTCAATCCTGGCCTGATTACAGTAGCAGGAGGGCATCCCGAGGTCAAAACACACACACACACACACACACACACACACACACACACACACACACACACACAGAAGTACAAAAACTTCTGCAAAGGTGATTCCACTTACCATTAGCACATGGAATATGTGCACATTTACAGACAACACAAAATCCAGTAGACCTGAAAGACGAATAGTTCTTTTCGC
Organism: Phascolarctos cinereus; assembly: GCF_003287225.1. NCBI lineage: Eukaryota > Metazoa > Chordata > Mammalia > Diprotodontia > Phascolarctidae > Phascolarctos > Phascolarctos cinereus. Next base: position 301,736,633 of record NW_027555958.1, on the reverse strand, counting down.
AAGAGAATTCAGCAGGTATCTCATCCAAATAGCAGCCCTGAGTGAAACAAGGCTGGCAAATGAAGGCCAGCTTCCTGAAGTCAAAACTGGATACACATTTTTCTGGAGTGGCTGCAGTGAAAGAGAGCCCCATAAAGCTAGTATGGGTTTTGCAAGCAAAACTAATCCAGTCAACAAGCTTGTATGCCTACCAAAAGGAGTGAATACCTCATGACAATGAGATTGCCACCTGCAGAAAAACACCACGCCATCGTCACCAGTGCCTATGCTCCCACCATGATGAAAACTGATGAGGTCAAAGAAAAATTTTATGGCCACTTGGAAACCCTTATCATCAGTATGCCAAAAGAGGACAAGCTTGGGGGCAGCTAGGTGGCACAATAGGATAGAGCTCCAGCCTTGGAGTCAGGAGGACATGAGTTCAAATCCAACCTCAGACACTTGATACTTACTAGCTGTGTGACCCTGGGCAAGTCACTTAACCCCCATTGCCTCACCAAAAAAAAAAAAAATGAAGGCCCAAAGAGGACAAGTTTATAATTCTGGGTGACTTTAATGCTAGAGTGGGCTCAGACAAACAGACATGGCAGGGAGTCCTCGGGAGGAATGGAGTTGGAAACAATAACAGCAGTAGTCATTTACTACTGAAGACTTATGCATCTTATGACCTCATCACCAACATTGTCTTCTACTTATCTAAATGCAGTAAAACTTAGTGGATGCACCCTGGCAGCAAACATTGGCATTTAGCAGACTATGTGATTATAAGAAGAAGAGACAGGCAGGATGAGAGAGTGAAGAAGGCCACGTATGGCACAGAGTGCTGGACCGATCATAGACTCATCCTCTCTAAACTAAACATTCACATTCAACAAAAGCCACAGCCCCAAGGCACTACCAGAAGAAATAATGTCAACAGATTAGAGCTCTTCTCCAAACGGGAATAGTTTGTTGCTAACTTGGAGGGAAAGTTGAGCCAACACACAGCTGGCAACAATGGAGCAGAAAAGGAGGGGTCAGCTTTCAGAGATTTGGTGGATAGTACTGCATTTTGACAAAAATGATGGGGAAATTCAGAAGCTGCTAGATGAAAAAACGAGAACTCCAAAGGGTTTACCAGCAGGATACTTCATCCATCTCTAAGAAGGCAGCATTTAATTCCATTAAAAGTAAAGTACAAGCAAAGCTTAGGGAGATAAAACAGGATTCTTAGCTCAGTAAGAATGCAGTTTTATGCTGATAGTAACAATCCAAAGCACTTTTATGAAGCCCTGAAGGCTGTTTATGGGCCAAAGACCTATAGTACTCTCAACTACTCGGTGCTGAAGGAGCCACACTGATTAGTGATAAGGACATGATCTTAGAGAGATGGGCTGAACATTTCCATAGTGTTCCCAACAGACCATCATCAATCAATCCTGAAGCCACTGACCATTTACCTCAGGTTGCAGTCAATCCCTCCCTAGCTGAAGTTCCAACTAAAGATGAGGTTTTGAATGCCATTAGGCTCCTTTCATGTGATAAAGCACCTGGTGCTGATTCTATTCCAGCTGAGATTTACAAGGTGGGGGCAGGGTCTAGTGCTCACACAAAAGCGTGCTGAGATTTTCCAGGTTATATGGCAAGAGGAGGTTATCCCCCAGAAGTTCAAGGATGCCTCCATTGCCCATCTCTGTAAAGGTAAAGGAAATAGATTGTCTTGTTTCAATCACAAGGGGGTCTCACTGCTAGCAAGATTCTTGCCAGTCCTCTTTAACAGGCTGATCCTTCACCAGGAAGATGGTCATCTACCTGAGAACCAGTGTGGCTTCAGAAAGGGCCAAGGAATGGTCGATATGGTGTTTGCTGCCCAACAACTCCGGGAGAAATGCCAGGAGCAGAACAGAGGTCTGTACACAATTTTTGCAGATCCAACCAAGACCCTTGATACTGTCAGTCATGAGGGCTTATGGAAAATTGTGTCAAAATTTGGTTGCCCAGAGAAGTTCATCAGTATTGTATGTCATTTTCACAATGGCAAGCTTGCCCAATTTACCCTGCATAGATTTTGTTTGCAGGGAAGCTAGTGGCACAGTTAAATGTATGTGGCATGATTTTAACTCAGTGAATAGAGTGCTGGGCCTGGAGTCAGGAAGACTCATCTTCCTGAGTCCAAATTTGACTTCAGACATTTATTAGCTGTATGACCCTGGACAAGTCACTTAACCCTGTTTGCCTCAGTTTCCTCATCAGTAAAATGAGCTGGAGAAGGAAATGGCAAACCACTCAAGTATCTCTGCTAATAAAATCCCAAACAGGGTCACAAAAGAGTCAGATATAACTGAAATAACTGAACAACAACAACAAAATATAATGTTTGTACATAGTTATTTTATATCATCTCTCCAAAGAGACTGGGAGCTCCTTGAGAGCAGGGACTGTGAGCTTTCTTTGTATATAGAACAGTACCTGGCACATAGCAGGCACTTAATAAATATTTATTGACTGCCTGACTGACTAATGTCATGCAGGTAGTGAGCAGCAGAGATAGAATTCCAGCCAAGGTCCTCTGACTCCACTGTGCAGTGCAGCTTCTGTGAAAACCTACTGATCAAGTCGATCATATACTGACCTATTGGCCACTCTGGGTGGGATAAGACTAGAAGAAGATAGAACCACCTCATCCTAAAATACCAAGAATTATATGAAAAGGAAATAGTGCGGGGAGGAGAGAACAACACAGGCCACGTCAGGAGCTAGAGACCTGAATCCTTCCCTTCAGTCCTTTCCACCAATCCCGTCCATCGCTAGAGACACAACTAGGGTAGGTGCCCCGAGCCCTGTCCCAGGTCGCAGAAGTTACCAGGCACTAGCATCACTTGCTGTTCTCCCGCAAGCCAGAAGTCTCTGAGATTGGTCTCCAGCTAATGGAAATAAGAAGCAACCAGATGGTATAACAACTACAACTCAGCCCTACCCCCCTTTCCCTGCCCATGTTTGGCTGCTTTTCTCAGAAGCATTTGAGGGCACATGTAGCAGTTACTTCCCTGGGTGCATTTTATGCTGTTTGTCCCATATGAAAAAAAAATTGTAGTTACTAGAATCACAGAATTCTCACCCAAGTTAGGGAGATACCCAAATGTCTTGCCTAGGCTCTATTATGAGTCTCTGGAGAGGGTGAGAACTTAACTATACAAAGTAAGAAAGGGATTTGTCACTTATGAACTTGGGCAGTGACCTGTGTATAAGGTTGAATTATTGTGTTTGTGTGTTTGTTTTCCTCTCTCCAGGTGGGGAGTCTAGGCCAGCTGCCTTTCCTTATTTTTCCTTAATTGAGAGGCGGCCTCTAGTTATCAAAGCAGTTCATTCTGAAGGGGTTTTCTGGTTGGCCAAGAGGAAGGGGGGATTAAATCTCCAGCTAGGAGACAGGAACCAAAGCTGATTTGGAAGTTCATCATTGGGAAGGCCTGCTAAAATGCCAGCCTCCTTAGAATCAGGACTGGCCAAACTAGGCCTGAGGAATTTTAGTTAAGAATTAGATTAGAAAGCTGAGGTGCCGCTCAGTCTGGGACCAGGGAGATTTCTTAATTACCTCACCCTGGCGTATTATTTCTGAATTTGTACAGTCTCTTTTCTTTCCTAAATGAATCCTAGAAAACACAATTTGTGGTCTGGAGCATGTAGACACTGAGGGGGGATAAAGGAAAAGAGAAAAGAAAGTAGGTGCTTGGGACTATGGTACCCAGAGACCTCTCAGCCTCAGTTTCCTCTGTAAAGTGGGGGTTTAAAATAGCATGGGATCATGGGTTTAGAACTGGAAGGACTCAAAGGCCATCAGGTTCAGCCTTTCCTCCTCCCCCCATTTTGCAGATGAGGAAGCTGAGGCTTGGAGCAGTTAAGCAACTTGCCTGGAGTCACAGAACTAGGGAGTGTCTGAGGCAGGATTTGAACTCTGGCCATCACTGTGCTACCTAGCATCTTCCTCTTGGGGTTATTGTGAGGAACAAATGAGATCAGTTAATAATAAATATTTATTAAGCACCGATTAGGTGCCAGGCACTGTGTTAATCACTGTCGATATAAAGAAAGGTAAAGGACCGTGGGTGCTCTCAAGGAGCTCATAGGCCAATGGGGGAAAGACAACTCATTAAAAAAAGCTGAAAAGGGGGGTGGGGATGGTGGGGGTTAGGTATTTGATGTGGGGGCATGATGATGAGGTCCAGAGGAGTGTGGCCAGGTGGGAAATAAAGAGATGGCTGGCCTGGGCAGCCTCTTTAAATGGAGGATCTGGGAGGAAATCTCTACTCTTCATAATGAGAGGGATTGAGAAAGGTCCCAGGAGCAAGGGTACTGATAATAAAGATGCTGTTATTATTACCATAGATTTACAGCTTGAAGGGACGTTAGAGATCATCTAGTGCCACCTTTCACTTTTACAGTTGAAGATACTGAGGCAAACATTAAGTGACTTGCTCAGGGTCACACAACTAATAAGTGACTGAGGTGGGATATGAACCTAAGTTTTCCTGACTCCAGGACAGCTGTCCATCCGCTTTACCACCTAGCCACCTCTAGGGGATGGCACTTACAGATGAGGGGACCAGGAAAGGCCTCCAGGAGTTGGTAGTTATTAAGATGAGTCTTCACAGAAGGCAAGAACTCTAAGAATAGGAAGTTGGGAGAGAGAACATTCCAGGCATAAACATGGGAATTGGGGTATCATGTTTAAGAAACTGCAAGTAAGCTGATATGGCTGGATGGTAGGGTGCATGGGGGAAGTTAGGTTCAAATCCCAACTCTATTTCCTCCAATAGCTGTGTCACCTTGGACAAGTCACACCCTCACATGTTGCAACTGTTTTTGCTCCTGGTGAAAACATTCTTCGTTAAGGCTCTAGATAATTGTAGAAACCAGTGCCCCAGGAAATTCATCCAGTGAGTTTAGGGGATTTACCAAAACCTAAGGCTTAAGTTTCATTCTTGCCCCATTGGTCTCTCTCACCCTTCCATTCCTCCCCAGATAAAGAATTAGGCCAGAAGGGACAGTCAAAAGGATTACCATTTCCTCCTTGAACTTTAAGCAGGGACTTTCAGTGCCTAGTCCAATAGATGTCCTCTGCCTCAGGGGCAAGGCCACTAAAGAATAGGCCTGAGGGATTTCAGAAAAACCTGGGAAGACTTACATAAACTGATGCAAAGTGAAATGAGCAGAACCAGGAGAACATTGTACCCAGTAATAGCAATATTGTGCCATGATCAATTGTGAATGACTTAGCTCCTCCTAGCAATACAATGATCCAAGCCAATTCCAAAGGACTCATGATAGAAAATGCTATCCACATTCAAAGAAAGAACTGATGGATTCTGAATGCAGATTGAAGCATACCATCTCACTTTCTTCAATTTGTGTGCGTGTGTGTGTGTGTGTGTGTGTGTGTTTTCCTTTTGGTCTGTTTCTTCTTTCACAACATGACTAATATGGGAATATATTTTACATGATTGCACATATATGACCTATATCAAATTGCTTACCTTTTTAGGAAGAGGGGAAGGGAGGGAAAGTGGAAGAAAATTTTGGAACTCAAAATTTTGTAAAAATGAATGTTAAAAATTGTCTTTATATATAATTGGAAAAAATAAAATACTATTAAAAAATTAAATACAAATACTCCTGCAAAGAATTTACAACAGAAAAAGAAAGAAAGAATGGGCCCAAAAAGTCAAGGAACCTTTCCATTCCAGTTTCGTTGTGTGACCTTGATCAAGTCCCTGGCCCTCTCTAGGCCTGGGTAAATAATGCCAACATAAGAAATATGGAGTACCTCACTGCCTGCAGCTGGAAATGCTTCTTTCTCAGAAAGAGAACAAAGGGGTGAGAGATGAGAGGGCCTCTTTCCTGAGTAGGTGTTTGCTCGGGAGAGACTGGGCTTTGAGAGTGAGAATGTCTCCAGGAAAGGGGCTGAAGGAAGATGTAAATGTTACCAGGTGAAGTCTGGGGTCCAGGTGTGAGCTGGAGGCAATCTGGTGAACAGCCCTTCTCAGAATAATCTTTGCTGCCTATTTCATAACTGAAAGAAATGCTCAGTGTCAGTCACAAGTTAGTGAAAATAATGATGTAATTTTTTTCTTTATCCAAGTTCATAGACTCCTAAAATCTACCCACAGACTCTGTGGGGGTCCATAGACACCAGCTTAGGAACCCCTGCTCTATAGCTTCCCCCTCCCCCATCAATACCAGCTCAGAATCAAACCACAACTGCCCCCTCCTCACTCATAGTCAAGTGGCTTCAGACCCAAGAGACAAGAAGGGAGTTTCCAACAGGGGAGGGGGTGGGGGAAAACTGTCTATATACCTACGTTTGACTTGTTTTTAAACTCTTGGTTTTTCTCTTTTTCTCATGAAGAGTTTTGGCTTCTCTTTCATTTCTCTCTGAGGGACATGAGAAAAGGCCATCACAGATTCCTAGAATCAGAAATCAGAGAAGATCACGTCTGGAAGGGACGTTAGGAATCAGTTTAGCCAATGTCCTCATTTTAGATACAGAAACTGAGGACCAGAGAGGGAAGTACTTCTTTAGAATCAGAGAATTTTAGAGTTGTCAAGATACGAGGCTCCGTCTGGTCCAACCCACAACATACCTGACAAGTGGTTGTCCAGACTGCTTCAAGACCTCCAAGGAGAGGAAACCCTCCTTCTCCAGAGGCAGCCCATTTTACTTATGGACAGCTCTAATTGTTAAGAAGCTTTTCCCTATCTCAAGCCTAAATTTGCCTCTTGGCAGCATCCACCCAATGGTCTCTAGTTCTGCCCTCCGGGGTCCAACATAACCTCTAGGAAGTCCCACCTTGGAATCGCCTCCAGCTTAGGTGTCCAAGGACACGGATTTGAATCATGGCTCTACCACCAACCGGTTATGTAACTGTGGGCAAATCCTTCTTCCACATAAAAGTCCTTCAGACACTGGAAGACAGGCATCATGTAACCTCTCTCTCTCTTTTCTCTGCTCCTGGCTGAATATTGCCAGTTTCTTCAACTAATCCTAAGTGACTTGTCCAAGGCTGCCCAGGGATCTCATGGCAGAGTCAACTAGAACCCAGGGTTTATGGCTGCCTGTCCTGTACAGTTACCTGTATGACACCCAGAAGAAGTAATGAGTTGTGTATACAGAAACACACAGTGGATCATATGTATACTTTATTATGTGTACTTGTAAATGCACATAGCCATGCTGCCTTTCTAGGAAGCAGAGACAATGCACTGGGGTTGTTATTTCCTGTCTCCAGATATATGTCTCTCTTCCTACCCCACCCCCTCACTTCCAAGCCAGTCACATGCAAGGTTCTGGACTTCCCCTCTTGCTAAGGTAGCTGTGGATAGACAGACAGAGTGTGGCTGTCCACCAGGGGGCGTCAGAAGACCATCTGACGGATATTTGGGTTTGAGACTCGCTCACCATAGAGGAAAGAGTAAATCACGGATTTAAATCTAGAAAAAAAATTTAGGGGTCACCCAGTCCAACCCCCTCATTTTACAGAAGAGGATACTGAGACCCAGGGAAGGCACAGCCGCACAGCCAGTTAATGACAGAGCCATGACTCCTCAAATCCACAGCTTTTTCCATCGCAATGAGGGTGGCAGATCCCAGATGGACCCAGTGGGGATCTTGCCCTAAGAGTTGGAAGAGTGGGGAGCCTGGGAGAAAGGGGTCAAAAGGAGGAAACTGAGATCCAGAGAGTCTCAGGGACCTGGCCTCCATGTAGTATAGTAAAAAGCAACTGATTTGGAGCCGAAAAGACTTGGTTTAAATCTGGACTCTGTTACTAAAAACTTTTACAAAGAAAAACTGAGCTCTTTGAGGGCGGAGACTGTCTTCTGCCTTTTTTGTATCCCCAGAGCTTAGCACAGTGCCTGGCACGTAGTAGGCTCTTAAAAAATGTTGATTGACCAACTGAAGTTGCAGTGGGAAAGGCCATGGCCTAGGAGACAGGAGCCTGCCCTGGCTAAGATATTAAATCAGTGCGATATTGATCAAATCCCCAGGGCCTCTGTTTCCTCTTTGGATTTTAAGGTTCGTTCTGTATCTAACATTCTGTGGTTCAATGAGCCTGAAGAAAAAAACATATCCTCTGACAACATGAGTCAATCAACAATCCTTTATTTAGCATACACACCAACCATATGCATGAATGCACTGAGGGGGTTCAAGATGAATGAGACCATGTTCCCTTTGCTTAAGGAGCTTACAGTTAGGTCTAACTAGAGCACTAGAAACTATATGTATCAGAATAATATTTCAGTACTTTGAGAATCAATGATTCCAAGAGTTTGGGCATTCCTTTCATGCCCCAGTAGATAAGTAGCTATAGCCAAAAACAAACAGACAAATTGCCTCTTGGCCTGTCTTCTAGAAATAAGATAAAGATAACCATAAAAATGTGGGTTGTTGGGTTTGGTTTTTTTGGGGGTCTTTTTTGGTCTAAACCTTTGATTTCATCAGTGTAGGGAACTCCTGGTGTGAAAACTCTCTCCACTAATGCAGATCAGCAAACTCACCTATAAGAGTCCTAGAGATTTACCTGGGGACATAAATGGCCTATGGTCGCAAAGATAGACTGTATCAGAGGTAGAATTTGAATCCAGATCTCCTTGACTTCAAGGCCAGTCCTCTGTCTCCTACATCATACTGTTTTTCAGAAAAGAACAACAACTAATTATAATAATCAGAATGATTAATACTTGGGTAGCAAGGTTAGGGGTAGGAGTGAAGGGCTTGGCTGTGTGTTATGTGTAAAGTGATTGCCTGAACAGACACGGGAATGCCCACCTCTCACTGCTACTGACTTGTTTCCTTCTCAAACTTTTCCCTGGATTGAAAAAAAAAAACCTGGGTATGGATATCTTAGAGATAACTAACAATGCAAAAAAAGTTTTTAATTAACTATTTGCCCCATTTCAGCCTGAACTGAGGAAGATTTCTTTTCCCTTTGAGGTGGCATTCAACTCTCTCAATCCCAAATTATGCACTTATCAGCTGGGAAGTAAATCATTGTAAATAACCATATACTTTAATAGAAATTTCAGAATACATGGAAATACAAATAAGCATTTAAAGGAGCCTATTTCTACTTTCAGGCTGTGACAGCTGCCACCTGTTAAATCTCTTCTTCCCCTTCTTTCCACTGGTCAGAAGGAAAATAATAAAGTGAGTGGTCATACAAATAAACAGAGGATGGCTTTCCTGCTCCAGATAAGCAAGGGGGAAGAAAGGAGATACGGACTACGTTCATCCACCGCCGTCGTCTCTCAGCTCCAGCCTTTTCTTGCTGATCTGCTTTGGTGGAGAGAGTTTTCACACCAGGAGTTCCCGACACTGATGAAATCAAAGGTTTAGACCAAAAAAAAACCCCATGTTTTATTGTTATCTTTATCTCATTTCTAGAAGACAGGCCAAGAGGCAATTTGTTTATTTGTTTTTGGCTATAGCTACTTATCTACAGGGGCATGAAAGGAATGCTCAAACTCATAGAATCATTGATCCTTGAAGTACTGAAATATTATTCTGACACATATAGTTTCTAGCACCCCAGTTAGACCTAACTATAAGCCCTCTAAGCAAAGGGAATGTGGTCTCATTCACCCACTTTGATGCATGCTCTGCTACAACACCATGTCTCAGCTCCATTTTTCCCTGCTTTCTGTCCAAGGTAGTACCCAGTCCACCGGTTGTCTGCCAGTTCAGCTGGAGAAGCATGCCCAACCTGCTGCTGGGACTACAGAAACACCTGCCTCTCCTCTGCCTCTCTACACAGTTTCTCTGCATCTAGCTTTATGACTCCTCCTCAGAAGTCTCTTTTGAGGCCACCCAAACCTAAAAGATCCGCAGCTTTGCTGGTGCCACTCCAGCCTTTGGTCCTCCCACATCTGGATGACAACTTTTCTGAAGGAGTTTCAGGTACAGACCAGTTGCACAAAATCATCTGCCTAATGGATGGTTTCAACTGGATATATCATGGGCATCTCAAACTCAACATGCCTAAAATAGAATTCATCTCCTCTCCCCCAAAATCTCCCTTCCTAACTTCCCTATTTCTGTTAAAGGTCCCACCATCTTCTAGTCACCCAGATCTGCAATCTTGGAACCATCCTCAACTCCTCATTCTCTTTCACCCCATGAATCCAATCAGTTGCCCTATTTTATCCATTCTATTTCCACTTGTGGCTGCTCAGTTGTTTCAGTTATGTCTGGCTGTTCGTGACCCCATTTGGGGTTTTATTAGCAGAGATACTGGAGTGGTTTGCCATTTCCTTCTCCAGTTCATTTTACAGATGAGGAAACTGAGGCAAATGGGATTAAGTGATTTGCCCAGGGTCACACAGCTAGTAAGTGCCTGAAGCCAGATTTGAACTAGGTAAGAGGAGTTGACCGGACTCCAGGCTCCGTGCTCTATCCACTGCGCCACTAGCTCTCAACCTCATTGCCTTCTCTCTACTTACAGGGCTGTCACTCCTGTCATCTCTCGCCTGGACTATTGTCAAAGCCTCCTTATTAGTCTCCCTGCCTTAATTCTCTCCCTACTCCAATTTACCCTTTACCTTTTCTAAAGTTATGTTCCTGGGGCAGCTAGGTGGCACAGTGGATAGAATACCGGCCCTGGAGAGACCTCAGTTCAAATCTGGCCTCAGATACGTAACGCTAGCTGGGCAAGTCACTTAACCCCAATTGCCTCACAATAAATAGAATAAAGTTATATTCCTAAAGCTCGAGTCTAACCATATCATTCATTCCCTTGTTTAAAAAGCTCCAATAGCTTTTATTTCCTCTCATTTAAAATACAAACTCTTGTGTTTGGCATTTAAAGCTCTTCCCAAACTGACTCCAGCCTAACTTTCCAGACTTTTACATTACTCTCCTTAACATATTCTATGTTCCAACCCAAATGTCTTACTTTTTGTTTGTCACATATATCTGGTCTCCTGCCCCGATTTTTGCATGGGCTGTTTCCCATGTCTGGAATGCACTCCATCTTCACCTCTGCCTCTTAGAATACCCAGCCTACTACAAGGCTCATCTCAAGTACTATTTCCTACATGAAGTCTTTCCTGAATCCTCTCCCACCCCCAACAACATCAGGTATTAACCATGTCCCCTCTCCCCCCAACTCCAAAAATTGCTCTGGATACATTTTGTACTTACTTATATGTGTCCATATTGTTTTCCCCCTGTAGAATGTAAGGTCCTAGAGGGAAGAGATCTTTTAAATGTTTTCCTTTGGCTCCCTAGTGCCTGGCGGAAAACAGCTTAAAAAATGCTTAATAAGTGATTGAGGGACATAGAATTCAAATTTTTAAATGCTTGTTAAACACCTACTATATACAAAACACTGTACCAGGTGCTGAGGATAAAGAGGAAAAAATACATAGTTCCTATCCTCAAAGAGTTTACAATCTCTCGCAGGAGGGGGAATCCAATTCGACAAATACACCAGATTAATTCTAATACAGGCTGTCCCAAAAGTCTTAGTGCAATTAAAATCTTTAACTAGGCACTGGAAAGAAAGAAAGAAAGAAAGAAAGAAAGAAAGAAAGAAAGAAAGAAAGAAAGAAAGAAAGAAAGAAAGAAAGAAAGAAAGAAAGAAAGAAAGAAAGGAAGAAAGAAAGGAGGAAGGGAGGAAGGAAGAAGAAAGGAAAGAAAGGGAAGGGAAGGGGAAAGGAAGGAGATGGGAAAGGGAAGGGGAAAGGAAGGAGATGGGAAAGGGAAGGGAAAGGGAAAGGAAGGAGATGGGAAGGGGATGGGAAAAGGAAAGGGAGGGTAAGAGAGGGAGAAAGGAAGGAAGGAATGAGGAAGAGAAGAAAGAAAGAAGAAGGGAAAGGGGAAAGGAAGGAGATGGGAAGGGAAACAGATGGGAGGGAGGAAGGAAGGAAGGAGGCAGAGAGGAAAGGAGGGAAGAAAAAAGAAAGAGAAAGAAAGAAAAAGGAAGGAAGGAAGGAAGGAAGGAAGGAAGGAAGGAAGGAAGGAAGGAAGGAAGGAAGGAGGGAAGGAGGGAAGGAAGGAGGGAGGGAAGGAAGGAAGGAAGGAAGGAAGGAAGGAAGGAAGGAAGGAAGAAGGAAGGAAGGAAGGAAGGAAGGAAGGAAGGAAGGAGGGAAGGAAGGAAGGAAGGAAGGAAGGAAGGAAGGAAGAAGGAAGGAGGAAGGAAGGAGGAAGGAAGGAGGGAAGGAAGGAGGAAGGAAGGAGGAAGGAAGGAAGGAAGGAAGGAAGGAAGGAAGGAAGGAAGGAAGGAAGGAAGGAAGGAAGGAAGGAAGGAAGGAAGGAAGATGTCTCTTCCTGGCACCTTACATTCTATAGCGGGGAAACAACATGTACACATATAAGTAAATATATAAATGATTAAAGCTTAAATCTGCACTAAGACTTTTGAGAAACCCTGTTTAACATAGATTGTAATGGGAGTAAAGGTGAGATCAAGATAGAATACTTGGAGAAAATTTGGGGAAGAAGAGAATACTTTCAACTGGGAGGTTCAGGAAAAGCTTCAAGAAGGAGGTGACCCTCGAATTGGGCCTGAAAGGAAGAGAAAGCTCTTAACAGGCAGGGTTGGAGGAGTGCATTGTGGGTTTGGGGACAGCCAGAATGAATGCATAAAGGTGGGAGACAGAATACTGAGTTTAGGGAATAAGAGCAGTGCAGTTTGACTAGGACATAAAGTGCCTAAAGGAAGGAGTAATTTGAAATGAAGTAGGCTAGGCAGGCTGGAAACAGATTGTCAAGATCCTCAAATGCCAGATTAGGGAGCTTGTATTTCATACAGTAGGCCATCGGTTTGTTAAGTAAGGGAGTGAGCACAATGCTCTGATCTGCACATTTGGAAGATTGTTTTGGCAGCTGTGAGATGGATGGCTCTTAGAGGGAAGGAGGCCTCAGGAAAGAAGACATGTTAGGAGGTTAAGAATGGTAAGAGGGACCTAAAACCCTCCTAGACCTTCCATTTAGCCTTCACACTCCCCAGGCATTGCACAAATCAGGCATTCAATAAATGTTTGTTGGGTTGGGTGGGACTGGCCTGAGTTAGACTGGCTGGTATGAGTAGAGAGAAGGGGACAGACTTAAGAGAGCTATGGCAATAGCAAAAGCAGAGCTTGGTAGCTGATTAGATCATGGAGGGGGAGGGAGAGGAAAGAGTCAGAGAAGGCTGAGGTTTCCATCCCCAGTGAGTGGGAGGATCGAAGTGTCATCCACAGAAATAGAGAAGCTGGGGGAGGTGGGGGCTGGGAGAGACAGGTTTAGGTATAGTGTTCCTTTTAAGTTCCCCAAGGGAATTTATGTGACAATACCCTTGTTAGGTAGACAGTTAAAATATCCTGATTTTGCTTGTCAGTCATGGCCCCAGGGACACCCCACTTAAGCTCTAGGATCAAACAGACCTGAGTTTAGTCATAGGGGAGCCTAAACCTAAAGAGAGGTAATTCAGACTTTTTTCTTCCCCAGCAGCAGACAAGATGGCTACATACATGGTAAAGAGAGAAATTTCCTCCCACACACACACACCCCATCACTAGGAGTCCAAGGAAGAGCCCTCACTGGCTGTATTCTAAAAAAGACACTACCTCAAAAGAGAGCGAGTAAGACTGACTCTCCTGATTCCTCATGGCCCACAGAGAGGACAGTCCTTCCCGGCTCAGTCTTTGATCCTCTTTGGCACAAACTCCCCATCCTTTCCTCCCCACCCCCTATCCCCATCTTAGAAACAAAGAGACCACGCACGAGCTTCTGCTCACACATATCCTTCAGCAAAGGGCAGAACCCATATATCCCTTCCCACAGAAGAGGTAGCTAGGTAGTGACATAGAAAGAACACTGGGCCTGGAGTCAGGAAGACCTGAGCTCAAATCTGGCCTCAGTTACTTACTAGCTGTGTGACCCTGGGCAAGTCATTTAACCTCAGTTTCCTCAATGGTAAAATGGGGATAATAGCAACACCTACCTTGAAGAGTTGTTGTGAGGAAAAAACTAGATAATATTTGTAAAGAACTCAGCAAGTGCTTAGCATACAGTAGGTGCTATATAAATGCTGATGCCCTTCCCTTCCATGGAGCCAAAACTTGAAAGCCCAGCTATCTGAAAAGTATAGCAATAAAAAAAAAGGTTAAATGGCATTTACAGCTAATAAAAGGCAGAACCAAGATTCAAACCTAGTTCTTCTGCCTCCAAATCCAGTGCACTTAGTGCTATACCATAACAGTCTCCCAAAAAACATTTTTTAAACTACAATAAAAGACAGAAGATGAGTGCCAATTTGATTAATTGGTATCATTTTGGAAGGAGGTCTCTAGTGAAGCACTATTAATGCTCTCCTTGGCTCTGAGTTGTTCAACTTCCCTTTTTAAATCAATGAAAGGACATCCAATTTGCCAATGACATAAAGCTGGAAGTAGCAGCTAATATTTTGGGTGGTAGAGCTGGTATCCAAAAAGATCTCAATGGACTAGAATGATGAGCTGAAAATAATAAGATTAAAGTTTAATAAAGATAAATGAGAGGCAGCGGGGCACAGTGAATCGAGGGCCCAGCCTTAGAGTCAGGAAGAGCTGTCTTTGACACATGCTACTCACATGACCATGGGCAGGTCACTTTACTGAGACTGACCCAGGCATCTTTGTAAAATTACAAGTTACAAACAAGTTGCCGATCTGAATTTGTGGAAGGAGTTTTTACTCCAAGGAGTTATCCACTAGGATTAAACACAGGTACAAATAAACCAAAAAAATGTAAAATACCATATGTGGGTTCAAAAAGTCAATTGTAGAGGCAGCTAGGTTGCTCAGTGGATAGACCACCAGCCCTGAATTCAGGAGGACCTGAGTTCAAAACCAGCCTCAGACATATAACACTTACTAGCTGTGTGACCCTGGGCAAGTCACTTAACCCCATTGCCCAGCTAAAAAACCAAAACAAAATAAAAAGTCAATTGTACAAGTAGAGTATGGGAGAGGCACAGCTGGAAAATAGTCTCCATGTGTAATACTTGGGGCACCCAACACCTTGCTGAGTTTTTCCTAGACATGACTACCCTAGGTTCAAAGAAGTCTGTGGCTACATATCCACTCAAAACTAGAGTTCGTGAAATCTCGCTAATCAAAACATAACCCAAGGAGCTCAAGGACAGAAAGATCCCACACCTTCCAAAATATTAATTGCCCTTACTTTTTTTGGTTTTTGTTTGTTTGTAACAAAGAACTCAAAACAAAGTAGATATCCATTGATTGGGGAATGGCTAAACAACCTGCAGGGAATTAATGTAATGGAATATTTCTGTGCCATAACAAATGGTGAATATAAAGAATTTCCCCTAAATGAGAAGACTTCTATGATATAGTCTGGAGTAAAGTAATTAGAGCAAGGAAAACAATCCACATAATGATATCAACAAAGGAAAAATGAAATGGGATGCTGAATAACCACAAGCCAAGCAATTAGCATAGTATCTGGCATATAGTAAGTGCTTAATAAATGTTTGTTGACTGACTAGCCAAACTTAGTTCCAGAGAAGAGTTGAGAAAATGCACCTCCCTTCCTCCTTTCACTACAGGGCTGGTACAGTGGGAAAAGTCCCAACTTTAAAGTCAAAGGACCTGGGTTCAAAGCCTGTTTATTCTATTTAATAGCTAAGTGAATCACTCAAGTTCCCTGGATCTCAGTTTCCTAATAAGAAAAATTAGAAGTTGGGCTTAATGACTTCTGGAGGTACTTCCAGTTCTGAATTCTATAATCCTGAATGTGAGACTATGTATTTATAACAATATACTGTCAAATGTGGTTGTTATATTGGTTGGTTTTGCTGAATTATTTTTTAAAAATCTGTCTTACAAGGGAAGGCTTATTGGATGAGGGTAGGGAAAGGGATGTATTTGGAAATAAATGTAATGTAAAAACAAAAGGAATAATTTTTTTAAACACGGCTCACAGAACAAGAACAATTTATGCAATAATGACAACATTGTAAAACAAACAACTTTGAAAGACGTGAGAACTCTGACCAAGGCAATGATCATCCACAATTCCCAGAAAACCCGTGATGAAACATGCTCTCCATCTCCTGACAAGAGAAGTGATGGACTCAGGATGCAGAATGAGACATTTTCTTTGGACACTGCCAATACAGGGATTTATTTTTGCTAGACCATGTCTATTTGTTACAAGGGCTTTGTTTTTGTTTTTCAATTAGGAGTAGGGAAAGAAGGGATTAGGGAGAGAAATGGATTTTTGTTCATTGAAAAGAAAATTAACTTAAAAATAAAATGCAACTATAGTTCACCTATATGTTTACTTTTCCTCATCATTTCAAGGAAGCCATTAATTTCATTCAACAGACATTTATTAGGGCCTTTTACATATATGACAGGCTTTGTGCTAGACATTGAGAATAAAACAGAACAGTCCCCTCAACCTAAGCACCAAGTTTTTTGGAACAATCCTGGCTAGCTCATATCTACAAGCTAAAATCAGTTAATAAGTCTGGGTCTTTTCAACTTCTATGTTTTTCTCACTCAAGGCAGGGTGTCTATCAGAGTCTACCTAACTCTTATGTAGAATTAGAAATTCCTTATGCTTCCCCACTTATCTGATTGTGAAACTGCATCAGGTCAGCGTTGGTTGAAAGACTGCCCTTCCAAAAATGGATGATGATGATGATGACGACAATGATGACTACGGAGAATAAGCATTTATTAAGCACCTACTATGTTCCAGCACTTTTTACAATTATTTACCTGATTTGATCCTCACAGCAACCCTAGGAGATAGATGCCATTATTTTCCCCATTTTTCAGGACTTCTTAAACTTTTTCCACTTGACACCCCTTTTCTAGTTTTAGCAGCTTTCATTGGTGTTGTGTGGCCTGAGGGCATGTGCAGTACAAAGTACACATGTTTTGTATTCAGAACCAAGGCTGCAATGAAGTTTCAAGATGCAGAACCACCTCAGATTCATTATGCCTTTAATTTTCAATTAATTTTTGGTCATTGTGCATTCAGCTTTTACTGTTGCCAAATTTTTTGTGACCCGAATTCACAGTTTAAGAAGCACTGTGAGGAATCAAGTAGACAGAAGTTAAGTGATTTTCCTAGAGTCAGATAGCTAGTAAGTGTCCAAAGCCATATTTGAACTTGCATCTTCCTGATTCTGGGTCCCCTACTCCATCCACTCTACCACCTAGCTGGTTCTACTTCAAAAAGCCCTCTGGGTTTCAGCCTTCCCAGTTTTTCAATCCTTCAAATTATTTTGGTCTCTCATATAAATGAGTAGGAGGTAGAAAAGCATAGGAATAAATATTGAGCCCAGCGAGACAAAGTCATTGTCTTTCTCCTGTCAAGCCATATTCTTGGCTTTATTCATGTCCATAACTCCAAGATGCTGCCCACCACTGCTTCAAGGAACAACGGGGGCTTTGGACTGGGGAAGAGAGAAAAGAAGGGCCTTGATGCAGCTGCAGAAGGTGGTGGTCAATGGCAGGAGAAAGGGTAGCAAGGACATGACATGGGGATGCTGATGTTTACTGGGGCTGGCCGTCAATTTCGCTCACCCTGCTCCTTTAAAAGTTAGCAGTAGCCATGTGAGATCTGACGACCCAACCAGTTACCAGACAGCTGAGTTAGGAAACCACCAATCCTCCTGAGTTCCAATTTGCAACAGATCCTCATTCTTAAGCCAGGAGTAAGCCAATTTTAAAGTTTCTGTATCTACAACTGATGACCAGTCCTGAGGGAAGTGTGAGTCAAACATCCTGTGGGAATTACGTTGTTACACTCCTTTGCCTGATCAAAGGAGGATTGAACTATACATTTCGTAGAACTACTAGGCATAAATCAATCCTATGTGAGGCAGAGGGTAAAAGGAGGGAAATTTCCAGGATTCAGGAGGGCAACAACCTCACAGTTGCTTATTCAGTACGTGCCTCATATATTTTATTATGTGTTATATTCTCTGGTTGTTAAGTAATGCTTATTTATTTATTTGCTTTATTTAATGCTTATTTAGCAATTCTATGCTAAGAGTAAAAATATATGCAGCACCTCAGCATGTGCATACCTCCATGGGGAAACAAAGTCCCATGACCAGAACTCACTGAAATATAGTATGTATGTTCAAAAGGAGGCAGAATTGGCCAGCGGATAGGGGCTTGAAGTTCATCTTCATTCGATTAATGGGCCAGATGAATTAATTAATTGATTGATCGATTGATTGATGAAGTAGCATTTATTAAGCATGCATTATGTACCAGGTACCATACTAAGCACGAGCCATGCAAATCCAAACAAGCAAAACAGTCTCTGCCCTCAAAGTGGTTATGTTCTAGTAAGGGAGAACAATACACAGAGGAAGAGGCAGCTGGAGTGGGGAAGCAGGAGGGAGAGGGGGATTTGGAAATGGCTGGGTAGTGTCGAAGTGGTCTCATTCTGGGAAACGCAAGATGAAAACTCACCTATCTAAGTCCAGGGTCCCAGAGCAGGAGTCAGAGACCTGCAAATCCACCCAACCAGAGGTGTGGCTGGTAGTAAATATTTAACAACTGACTCCAAGAAAAAACATACACTCGACACAATTACAAGTTTAATTTGCATTACTTATATTTTCTCCATTGCTTTCTTCTGTCTAGATAATCAAAGACAGTGACAAGCTGTGGTGTGTCCTGAGGAGCACTATCAGCATCATGCCGTTCAATAAGCGTTTACTGAGCATCTACTGTGTTCCAGGAACCAAGTTAGGCCCTGGGGATATGAAGTTAAAAGTGGAACTATTCTTATCCTCAAGGAGCTTTCACTCTAAAGGAAATACAGAGTAATTTGAGAAGGGCCCTTGAAATTGGGAGGAGGAGGGGGAAATCAGGAAAGGCTTGAGGTAGAAGGTGAAAAGAAACTAGGTGGTGCAGTAGATAGAGCTCCAGGTCTGGAGTCAGGAAGACTCATCTTCCTGAGTTCAAATCTGGTCTCAGAAATTAACTAGCTGTGCTACTCTAGGCAAGTCATTTAACCTTGTTTGCCTCAGTTTCTTGTCCAAGAGGAATAAGGCTTTTGTGGGGTCCTATGAGGCAAAATTAGGGGCAAAGGATGGAATTTATCATATTGTAGGATGAGTGAGGGGTGGTGGTAAGGGAGCAGGGAGAATAAGTGATTAGTGCCAGAATGGATCTTAAAGGTCATCTTGTACAACCCCCTCATTTTACAGGGTAAGAGATTGACTAACCCCCACCACTAACCTTCTAAAGAGAAATGACAGATCCAAGGTCACCCCAGTGGTAAGTATGTTGTTGAGGGGCATATTTCACTTAAGCGTAAGGAAAAAATTTCCTAACCATTTTGTTGTTATGCAGTCATGTCCAACTCTTCATGACGCCATTTGGGGTTTTCTTGGCAAAGGATACTGGAGTGGTTTGCCATTTCCTTCTCCAGCTCATTTTACAGATGATGAAGAGAGGCGAACAGGGTTAAGTGACTTGCCTGGGGTCATACAGTTAGTGAGTGTCTGAGGCCAGATTTGGACTCAGGAAGATGAGTCTTCCTGACTCCATGCCTGGCTCTCTGAGCACTATGGCACCACCTAGATGCCCTTCTTAACTATCGTTATTGTTTGTCCTTCATTCTGGAAGAGGACCATGACATCAAGAAGGTGATGCCATAACTTGCAAGTGAATTGGATTTAAGTGAGGGAGGGCTGTGCAAGGTCACCAGCCTCACTTTCTCCTCTGGAGCCATCTGGGTCCAGTGGCAAGGATGACTGGAGATGGTCCCTCCTAACCATTAGAACCTTACAAAAATAGAATGGGTTCCCTTGGAAGGCAGTGAACTCCCCACCTCTGGAGGTCTTTGTTAGTACGTCAACAAGCATTTATCAAGTGTTTACTATGTACCAGGCACTTTGCCAATTGATAGATCTGCAAATAAAGGCAAAAACAAAGTCTCTGCTATCAAGGAGCACGCATGTAGAAGCTGGCTGATAATTCTTCAGAAGGGAGGAATTGCAAGCAGGTATGGGTTTAGGGATTAATTTAGATGACCTCTGAACAACTAGAATGATATCTATGAACTGATACTCAGTCACAAGACTTTGCCTCCAAGCCTCAGATGCCTCCTCATTCCACTCCAATAGATTCTCCTCTCATCAGTAGGTTCTTCTGGGAACCTCTATTTTGGGGAATGGTCTAGACTGTAGACCAGCCATCTCCCATTCTCTGGATTTCACCACCATGACCCCACATGGGTTCCTCTTCCCCGACTCCCAACCTGAACACACACACACACACACACATACACACTACTTTTTAGCTCCCTCTTATATGTTTTCTTCCACCATTAGAATCGAAGCTCTTTGATATCTTTTTACTTGTATTTGTATTCCCAGCACCTAGGTCAGTGCCTGACACATAATAAGTACTTAATAAATGCTTATTGACTGGCCAATACAATTGAGCAGAACTAAGAAAACAATTCGTAGAAACAAAACATTATGCAGATTAAAAAAAAACTTTGAAAGATTTTAGAATCCTGAGCAAAGCAATGATCAACTATTATTCCAGAAGACCAAAGCTAAAGCATTCCACTCACTTCCTGGCAAAGCAGTGATGGACTCAGGATGCAGAAAAGGGACACATTTCTGGACATGGACAATGTGGAAGTTTGTTTTGCTGAACATAGCATATTTTTCTGGGGATTTATTTTTCTTTTCTTTTTTTTTGTTGCTGTTTATTTTGGGAGGGGGCATAGTCGAAATGAGAGATAATAAGTCCTTGTGAAAATAATTTCAAAAATAAGGGAAAAGAGGTTTAAATGACTCCTTGTCTGGGTCCCCTTTCAACTCTGAGATTTTGTGTAAATTGAGAAGCATCGGTAGTAACTTCAATAGGAGTGCATAAAGAGAGAAGATGGGATTATAGCTGGGCCTCAAAGTATGAATAGTATTTGGAAAATCAGAGCAGACCCAGTGAGGACATTACAGATTTAGGGAACCCTGAGAATGGATGTAACAGGGTTTGGTGAATGGATGATATCCGTTTTGACAAGTGTAAGGCAATCATATAGGGGTGTTAATAGGAGGTAAAAGTGAAAAGGTGGGATCGTGGATTTCCAAACTGAAAGAGACTTTAGAAACCATCTGGTCTAACCCTTTCATTTTACTGACTAAGGAAACTGAGACCCAGAGAGTACAGGTAATAACTTACCCAAGGTCACACAGATAAGTGGCTGAGCTGAGACAGCTTGAAGCCAAAATGTGAAGGTCCTTAACAAGGAGCTCAAGAGCAAAAACAAAGTCTGTGAACCATACAAATAGACTCTGACAAGCCAAGACATTAAGCATCCCTATCCCCTCTGGCAACAGAGGCAAACAGGGCCACGCCATCCTGGGTTGGGTTGTTCTTACTCCATCACCAAAATCCCCACCCACCTTAGAGCTGCTTGGGCCCTGCTCCTCCCCCTGTCCCATCCATCCCCTCAGACTCAGAGTCATAGGGAGACAGACTGACCCCACCCAGATTTCTTGGAACCTACTAGGAGTGGCTGCTTATTCTTCAAATTTAGAAATAATATGCTTAGGCCCAGAGCAGAGGTGGGCTCGCTCTCCTTTTGCCCACTAAGAGAGCACTTGGCAGGCTTAGGAGCCCTGGATCTCCCCCTTACCCATTCTCCATCCCTTCTCCCTCTCCACCCCCCCCAACTTGAAGTTAATGGGGTGGTGACACATCATTTAGGCAATACTCCCTACAAAGGGCAGGGCAATCCAGAGAAAGTAGGAGAGACTGTCCCTAGCCTGAGGCAGAGGGAGACATGTACACATGACCACGTGTAAACTCCTTGCCAGGAGGGATTACTGCACTCCTTCTTGTATCCCAATGCCCAGCACAGTGCTTGTCACATAATAGTAACTTAATAAATACTTGCATATTACATGATTGTTTGACAAAAAAAAGGAAGCAAGGTGTGGGATTTGGAGTCAGACATTGTTGTTCAGTTGTGTCCTACTCTTCGTGACCCCATTTGGGATTTTCTTGGCAAAGATACTGGTGGTTTGCCATTTCCTTCTCCAGCTCATGAGGAAACTGAGGCAAACAAAGTTGAGTGACTTGCCCACAGTCACACAGCTAGTAAGTGTCTGAGGCTGGATTTTAATTCAGGTCTTCCTGATTCTAGGCCTGGTACTCTATCCACTTCACCACCCAGCTGCCTCCTGGCATAAGAAAATCTGGGTTCAAATCCCAGCTCTGCCATTTACTATCTATGTGACCCTGGGCAAGTCACTCTTGGGATCAGATTCCTTGCTTATAAATTGAGCAGAGATTGGTCTAGAATAAATGCTAAGTTTCCTTCCAGCTCTAAATCTGGGGTCTTGTGATGGGGGAGACACAGACCCTGCCCTCAGGGAACTCCCAGCCTGGTGAAGGAGACAAAGCATACACATGAACATGTTGCCAGCCAGCACACACACACACACACACACACACACACACACACACACACGACAAAAAGTGAGGTCACTGCTGTACCAAACGCAGTACTAGACAAAGAAATGTAAATTTCTGAGTCTCTAGGGAGACAGAGAACAAAAGGCCCACCGGAATGATGCAGGGCCCCCACTGGCTGTATTTACACAGCTTTCTCTTCGGAAAAAAACATGCCTGTGGACACACAGGGTGTGGCCAGCTCTTCCTTGATACCTCAGGATGT
Organism: Phascolarctos cinereus; assembly: GCF_003287225.1. Taxonomy (NCBI): domain Eukaryota; kingdom Metazoa; phylum Chordata; class Mammalia; order Diprotodontia; family Phascolarctidae; genus Phascolarctos; species Phascolarctos cinereus. The sequence goes on along the minus strand of NW_027555958.1, from coordinate 301,713,943 downwards.
GTGTAAGGGTAAGCCCGCAGCACCCCTCCCTGCCGCTTCTGACGTTGGAGGGAACATTCCAGTCTCATCCACTCATTCTGTGCCAGCCTCGGGCTAGGACATGCAGGCATTTCCTCCATCAGGCCTCGGGATACCCAAAGGCAGGCTCTAGTACCAAGGGGCCCTTGCTGGGAAACCCCCACCAGTGATGACATTAAACAATGGGAACTTAAGGGTAGGGTGGAGCCTGCTTCAGTGTGGTCCTTGGGGTGAGCTTTGCAGAAAGTGGGGACTAGTCCAGGTTCTATCTCTGCCAATAACTCTCTGGGTGATTGTGGGTAAGTCGCTTCCCCTTTCCCCCAGCTTCAGTCTTCTACTCGGAGGGCCTGGGACCAGATGGCCTCTTAGGTCCCTTCCAGCTCCCAGGTCTCTCTGATTCATCATACCACACAACAGGCAAACAGTAGCAGATTTTAGGAGGGGGACAAAAAACCCTCCTTCTTCAGGCTTCCAATTCAAACTGTTCTCATTGCTCCGGGCAGGACTGAAGTTGGAGGGAGTTTTTGAAACCTTCCTCTTTTCTGATTGCCAGCTTTTATTCCTAGATGGCATCTGCCCAAAGACCTGAAAAGAAACCTTCCCTTTTTTGTCCTTTCTTTGGGGATGGACAAGAAGAAAGAATATGTGGCCAGAGGCCCATGAAGCCTAGTTGGGAGTATTATAAGAGGTATACTCAGTCAGCTCTGAGGCGAGAATCTTATTTCTCCCTGACCCTGTCCTAAGAAGACTGAGAAATCCAGTTCGACAGCAATTTAATTCAAAAATGTACAAGATGTCACTGGGGATACAAAGACAGAAATGAGACAGTCCCTGCCCTCAAGGAGCTTATATTTTAATGAGTGAAAGGGCAGGTACCCAGATAAGTAAAAACAAAATATAGATAAAGTAATTTTGTTTGGGATGAGGCAGCACTAAAAGATCATAGCCATAAAGCTGGAAGAAACCTTAGAAGCCGTCAGCATCAACCCCTCATTTTACAAATGGGGAAACTGAGGCACAGCGAACGGGTTGCATAGGTATCAAGTGACAGAGCTGAGATTCAAACCCAAGTCTTTTGACCCCAGACCCAGAGCTCTTCTATTGTAATACACTGCTTGCTTCAGGAGATGGTACATTAGCCGAGCCTTGAAGGAAATAGGTGTCCCAAAAGATGGCAATGAGGAGGGAATGTATTCTAGGTGTGGAGAACAGCATATGCAAAGATACAGAGATGAGAGATGATATATGGCTTGTGAGGAGCAGCAAGGAGTCCAGTTTGGCTGGAATCTAGAGAATATAAAGGAGGGAGGGTAACATGAAATCAATCTAGAAGGATTAGATTGAAGCCAGATTGTGAAATGCTTTAAATGCCAAAGGAGCTAATTTGTTTTTTTTTTAATTTTTATTGTAGAGGCAATAGCAAACCACTGAATCTTTTTGATTAGGGGAGTAACATGGTCAAGCATAAACTTCAGGAATTCTCATCTGGTAGCTGTGTAGGGGATGGATTGGAGAAGGGAGAAAGTAGAAGCAGGGAGACTGATTAGGAGGCCATTGTAATAGTCCACGTGAAAGCTGACAAAGGGCTGAGCTGAACTAAGATAGTGGCTGGGTGAGTTGGCAGAAGGGGACAGATGTGAGAAATGTAGAATTGCTAGGACTTGACAACTACCTGGATGTGGATATCAAGGGAAGAGGAATCCCCACACATCATTCTGGAGCTGTAAAGTTTGGGGAACGGAAGCCTGGTCATACCATCAGAAGAAATGGAGAAATTTAAAGGATGCTTAAGTTTGGGGGAATGGGGGCAGAATACACACACACACACACAGATATTTGGTATACCATATATGTGTGTATATGCATGTATATATGTGCATACATGTATACACATGTGCATATATGTATATATCCAAAATATGTATGCCTCGAATATATATGTATATATGGGGTCCCAAATAAATGTTATATATAATATTTATATTGTGTGTCTACATATATATATATATATATGGATGTATATGTATACACATATATACAGAGAGAAAGTCCCAAATGTCAGTGCAATTTTAAGCTTTAATAGCTTAAAACTGATAAAGCTCAAAACTGCACTAAGACTTTTAGGATGTATATATAGCGGTGTGTCTGTGTGTGTCGGTGTGAGTCTGTATGTTTGCGTGTATGAGCAGATTTGGGAGTCATCTGTATAGAGAAGACAATGACACCCATAAGAACTGATGAAATGACAAAGGGAAAGAGCACAGAGAAATAAGAAAAGAAGATCCAAGGCAGAGCTTTGGGCGATATCCACTTTTAGGGTGCGGGATATAGATAAAGGAGACTGAGAAGGAGCAGGCAGATAGGAGAACCTGGCAAGAACAGTGTCATCATAATAACAGCTAATATTTCTAGAGAGCTTTAAGGTCTACAAAACACTTTACATATATTATCTTCTTTGATCCTCACAATAGCCCCACAAGGAGGTGCTTTCCTATCTTTATTTTACAGCTGAGGAAACTGAGGCTGAGAGAGATGAAGTGACTCACGCGAAGTCACCCAGTTATTAAGTGTCTGAAGCAAGACTCAAATTCATGTGTCCCTGACTTCAAGTCTGACGCCGTGTCCATAGGACCATCTAGTTCCTGTGGAGTCCAAGGACAAATTGAGCACCCAGGGAAGGGGTTTTGGGGTTGGTCAATAGTGTTGGAAGCTACAGAAAGGTCAAATAAAATGAGAATTGAGAAAAAGCCATTAGATTGAGAAGCAAAGACATCTTTGGTAACATTGAAGAGAACAGAATCAGTTGAGTGACAGGACAGGAAACCAGACTGCAAAGGACTGAGAAATGAATGAGGAAATGGTGGTACTGAGGGTAGATAACCCTCAGTTTGCTTGAAGGAATGGCAAGTTGTTTAAGGGTGGGTGAGACCTAAACATTCACAGGTGCCAGTTAAGGAATAAGTGGATAAGGTAAGATTAAAGAAAAGAAGAAAAGTGGAAATGATCGATAGAGACAAGAGAAAAAGAGGACAAGTGAGGTATTTAGCCTTAAAAAGGACAGTACATACTTACCTTTTGATTAGAGACTGGAGCAAAAGAAGAGAAAATGGGAAGGGGTGATCAAGAGGGGTCTTAAGGTATAGAGTAGGGGAGAAGAGGGAGCTCATAATGAACAGGAGCTACTTGTATAGTTCTCCTGGAGGCAGGTAAAGGAAACAAGGAATTGTGGGATTAATTGGGGATTAGACTAGAACTCTGAAGAACACCGTGATTCCACGGCCCAAGGAGGCCGACCTCAAACACACCGCTAATAAACAGATATTGTGGTGTTTCTCACTGACTTGACATGTGACTTCTCTGTACCTATCAATACCTATATTGGCTTTAGTTTAATACTATTAAACTATTATTAATAATATTTATAGCTATTATAATTTAATATAATGTTCACAATAAAAAAAAACATTACTAATGGTACTATCATTAAGACTAATGAGTTCAATACCATTGTGCTAAAAGAAATGATGAAAGGCATGGTTTCAGAGAAACCTGTGAAGCCTTTTTTGAGCAGAGCAGAGTGAGCAGAACTAGGAGAACCAGTTATATGATAACAGCAAAATTGCCAAGATAAACAACTTTGAAAGACTTAGGAATTGTGGTCAGCACAATGACCAATAACAATTCCAGAGGACTCATGATGAAACATGTTGCCCATCTCCTGATAGAGGGGTGATGGACTCAGGGTACAAATTAAGACTTTTTTTTTAGACATGACCAATGCAGGAATGAGTTTGGCTTGACTATACATGTTTGTCAATTTTGTTTTTCTTGTATTCCCAACGGGGAGGAGGATCAAGGAGTAAAGAATGAAGATCTGAAAATGAAACAAAATTGAGTTAAATTTAAAAAAAAATTAATAGATTTAATGAGTCCAGGCTTGAGATAGGGAATCGTTAGGATTATTAGGAGGAAATACTGTCAGAACCCCCAGTTCTGCCATCTAAGGCTTGAAAGTCAAAGAGCTTTATTGTCCTAAATCTTGGAAAGACAGGAAGCAGGAAGCCTAAGCACCATATTCCCTAAAACAGCCCCATAAATCCTGGGCATATTAGGGTGGGGTCCTCAGTTTCTTGATACTGGAAGAGGAAATAGACACATATTCTTCCTTGGCTCAGACAAAGGAACGACCTGTCAGACAGAACCCTGACTCCAACAACCCTCAGCATCAAAGACAAGAAACTACCTGGGCTGGTGCATATGTGTATTCCAAGGAGGTACTGGTAAATATTTAATTATCAGCTTAACTGGAGAGGTGGAGATTGAAGATCAATATACCCTCAACAAACTTTTACTTTGATCCACATTATTAACATTTTCTCTATCACTTTCTCACATCTAGACAATGAAACAATCAATCAAACCCTAATTTGTCATCTTCCCCAACTTCTGTGGTGTAAATGCTCACACTGAAAATTTAACAATTGTCTCTTGAGCTCTAGCACATCTCTGCCAGGGGAAAGCAGCGCTTGAGTTAAACCAACTTGTATCAATAGGGAAAGAAGAGAAGATGTAAATACTTCCAAATGTAATTCCAGCTCCCCAAGGGTTTGGGATTGCCTAGCACTTAGGAGTAGGGATTGGCCCTGTGACAGCAATGGGATAGGGAACTTCCCGTAAGGAAACTCCTTTGAACAATACAGGTCTGTACCTTTTCAGTAATTTATTACCTAAGTTGCCTAAATCAATAAAAGGTTAAGTGACTTACCCAACGTCACGGTGGCAGAGGCAGGACTTTAACCAAAGTCTTCCTGGCTTCCACATTATCTTTCTCACCAGTAGGCAACACTGGCAACTTAATACATGTTTGTTGAATGTAAATGGATGAGTGCTGGACAGTTACTAACCTGGTTGTTGGGGGAGGGTGTTTCTTGTGCAGATCTCCTGGTTAGGGGTTTAGGTGGGGTGAAGTTGAAGATGGGGAACAGGGAACCGATGCTTGGGCTCCCTGTTCTTAAGCTCATTGTCTTTCTGGCAGTGCCGGTTAGGATCCTAGTGATGCCATCCAGGGAAGAATCCAGCCCTGGATCGTAAGACCATAGCTTTAGAGCCGGAAGGGACTTTGGAAGCCATCTAGAAAAACTTCTTTGTTTTACAGATGAGGAAACTGAGGTCTTTAGAGATAAAGCGACTTGCCCAAGGTCACACAAGTATTGAGCAGAAAAACCAGCACTCAAACTCAGATCTTGGAGCTCCAAACTCAGTACTCTGTCCTCGCTAATACTGATTCCTTTCTCCGGGGTATCCAACTCCTTCAGACCCAGAGACATTGCCTTTGGCTGCAATCCTTTCTCCTTTCCTTGCTTTATGAACCTCCACTGACCCCTAAAGCCAATGCTTCTTAAACCTTCCTCACCTGGGTGCCAGCCTGTTGATCAGAGTTTAGATCCTTTTTTCCTTTTTTCTTGCCTGACTGTAGCATCTGTCCTCTCTTTCCCTTCTACACCAACTGTCTACACACTCCAGACCACAAGAGTGTGGTTTCTGGGGTGTATTCATAAGGAAAAAGGGAATATGCAAATTCAGAAACAATACGCTGGGATAAGGTAATTAGAAGTATATAAAACTCTCTAGTCTCAGACTACATGGTATTTTAACTCTCTAAGTTGTTCTACCTAATAACATCAAGCTTTAATAGAGTACTTTAAGATTTGCAAAGTGCTTTACATATATTATCTTGTCTTATCCTCATAAGAATCCTGAGAGGTAAGTGCTATTATTATCCTCATTTTACAAATGAGGCAACTGAGGCAGGCAGATATTAAACAACTTCCCCAAGGTCACGTAGCCAGTAAGTGTCTGAGGTCATATTTGAACTCAGATCTTCTTGATCTGAGACAGCTAAGTGGCTTGGTGGATACAGTGCCAGGCCTGGAATCATCTTCATCCCTAAATCTGGTTCCAAACTACCTATTTAGCTTTAATTCACATATACTCTCCACACGATCTGTTTTCCAGACAAATAGAGTTACTAGCTGTCCCTAGAATGTGCATCATCCCAGGATTTATCCCATCTACACATTTTTTTAAAAAAGCTATTGGGGCAGCTAGGTGGTGCAGTGGTTAGAGCATTGGCCCTGAAGCCAGGAGGACCTGAGTTCAAATCTGGTCTCAGACCAAATACTTGACACTTACTAGCTGTGTGACCCTGGGCAAGTCACTTAACCCCAATTGCCTAAAAATTAAAAAAAAAATTTATTTTAAACAAGGCTATCCCTCTACTTACTACCTGTTAGATCATATCCTCCTTAGTCCTTAGTTTGCTCATCTGTAAAATGAATCTTCTCCAGCCCATTGCCCCCACAAGCCTCCTTCTTCTCTTTAATCTTGTTTCTACCTGCTTCCCCGCTGCTTACAAACACACTCAAGTCTCTCTCATCCTAAAAAAAATAATAATCTTCCTCTGTCTAGACTCTACCTATCATCCCTGATAGGCATCATAATTTCTTCTCTTTCTCAACTCATCTCCTTGCAAAAGTTGTCTATAATCATTGCCTTCACATCCTCTCCTCTCCCTCATTTCTCAAGCTCTTACAACCTGACTCCCATCCTCTTCACTCAAATAAAATTGCCCTCTTCCAAAACTGTTGTTCAGTCATGTCTGATTCTTCATGACCCCATTAGGGGTTTTCTTGACAAAGATAACTGGAGGGTTTTGCCATTTCCTTCTTCAGCTCATTTTATAGTTGGGGAAACTAAGGTTCAATGACTTGCCCAGGGTCATGCAGCTAGTAAGTATCTGAGGTCAGATTTGAACTTGGGAAAATGAATCTTTCTGACTTCAGGCTGGGTACTCTCTCCACTGTGCCACCTAGCTTCACCTTCCAAAAGACCACTGATCTTTAATTGCCAAATTGAATAGCCTTTTCTTAATCTTCATCCTTCTTGACCTCTATGAAGCATGTGACACTGTTGACCAACCTCTCCTCCTGAATACCCTCTCCCCTCTGGGTCTCCATGACATTCTCTTGGTTCTCCTCCTGCCTATCTGACCACTCCTCAGTCTCCTTTGATGTGTCACCAACCATGCTGTGACTCCTAACTGTGAGTTTACTCCAAAGGTACATCCTAGGACCTAGGCCCTCTTCCCTTCTCTCTTTACTCTCTCTCTCCTGGTGACCTCTTCAACTCACATGAGTTTAATTACCATTTCTACACAGATGACTCTGATCTACGTATCTAGCTCTAGTCTCCCAGTCTCCCATTAACTGCCTGCTGGACATTTTGAATTGGATTTTCTCTCTCTTGGGCATTTAAAGCCTTTCACAATCTGGAACCAGTCTTTACAATCTTATTACTCATTACTGTCCTCTACTCACACTATGGTCCAGCCAAACTAATTTTGCTGTTCCTCATATAGGACATTTATCTCCCTCATACCTGAAATGCCTTCCCTCCTCAATACCATCTTTAAGAAGTCCTAGTTTCCTTCAAAGTTCAACTCTAGTTCCTAATTTCCTTCAAAGTTCAACCTTTCCTGATCCCCCAGATGTTAATTCCTTCCCCCCTTCCCTGACATCTCTTTGTATCTATTTTGCACTATATATGCACACACATGTGCATTTTGTCTCTCCCAGGTAGACAACACAAGCTTCTTGAAGGTAGGAATTATTTTCACTTTTGTTTTTGTATTCTCATTGACAAGCACTGGGCCAGTCACATAGCAGGCAAATATTGATTGATTGGAGAGAGGAGATATTGGAGATTTAGAAAGTATTTGCAGTTGGGTTGGGGTGGGGTACCTGGACATCCCAGGCTATCTGAACACTGCATGGGGCTGAATGCATAGTAGATGCTGAATAAATATTTGTTCTTAGCTTTATTGTTTACTTACAGTCAGATCAGGTATACTGGAACAGGCCTGCCTCTGGGCACCCTTTTTCCTAGCTGCTTAGCCCTTAGGGGTCTGTAATCCTAGAAGCTGTCATTGAGGCCCAAGAGCTGACCCAGAGGCCTCAAGAGACCCAGGAGAGACAACAAGTCTCACTGCTCCTTATACATTGCAACTCAATCCTGGAGATTGGCTGCGTGGTGGTGGTGGAGGCAGATGGAGGCAATGGTTCCCGGACCCTTCGAAGGGAGGGGGCGAGGGGAAGGGATTTCGAGCAAACTCCAGCAACATTATTTTCTGGGGCAGGGCGTCCTGCTCCCAGGAAAGCCAAAAGCCTATGATGAAAGCTGGATTCAAGGGTTGGCCAGAGGTGGTGGTGGGGAAGCTGGGTTGGGCTTTGGGAAGGCCTTGGGATACCAAGATTGCGAAACACAAGAGATTGTAGAAGGCAAAGAGAGTCCAGCTTGGCACTTGGGGAGGTGGGGAGGAGGAAACCATTGCCTGCCCTAATGAGACGACTCAGACCTTCATTTGCAGAGTCTGTTTTGCAGTGACATTTAATTCCAAATTGTTTGTTCTTTCTGTGGAAGCCTCAGCTCAGCAAACCACGGGAATATCATTTGAAAAGGAATTCGGCCTCTGGAACCCTCTCCTCCTGCTCTGCAGGGGGGAGCCAGGCCAGGCTTCACCACCACAATAACAAACCCTAAGCCTGAAGCACGCAGCAGGGCTTAGCTCAGGGTTAGCTGGGGACAGAGGAGAAGGCAGCTGGGAAGGTAGGCCTTCAGCCTTGCAGTTTCAGCATGGGTCTCATTCTTGACCCAGGGTGGGTCTATTGTTTCCCTGCTTTGAGGCCTGCCTCTTTTCTGGGTATAATCAAAGTTGATTTCCCTAGACTGCTACAGCTGGAGGGAACCTGACAGAAATTCCAGTGCAACCCCAGAATTTTTTTAGAGCAGGAAACTGACTCCCAGAGAGGGAAAGTTAAGTCAATGGAGTTCACAAAGGGAGTTAATGAATATTCCTGACATTGTTCTAAAGCAAGCATTCTTAACCTGGGGGTCCATGGATAGATTTCAGGGGAGTCTGTGAACTCACTGACCTCTAACTTCGATTTAGCATTCCCTTCAATTATTTAAAAACATTCTTCTGAGAAGGGGCCCATAGATTTCATCAGCTTGTCAAAGGGGACTGTGACTCAGATAGAGGTTGTTCCCCTGCTAATAGTAACTGCTAACATTTATATAGCACTTTTGAGTTTTGCAAAGTACTTTATAGATGTTATCTGATCCTCACAACAATCCTATAAAGTAGGTACTACTATTTTCCCCACTTTACAGATGAGGAAACTGAGGCTGGGAGAGGTTAAATGACTTGGTCAGAGCCACACTGCTAATAAGTATCTGAGGCAGGATTTGAACTAAGATTTTCCTGACCCCATATCTAGCATTTTATCCACTGCAATCCCAGGCTGCCTGCTCAAAAGTTTCATGTACTCCTTTTTCTGAGGCTGTTTGGGTGTCAACGAATCCAAAGTCACATATTTATTACTCGGTAAGTAGGTTCCCTTTGCTGTCCTCTGCAACTCTCTAACTCAGACCAATGCCATAGATAAATGCCATAGGAATTGAGGCGAGGGGTAAGGATGACTCAGTACACTCCAACTCCCTACAGCCCTTGACTTACTCATCGAGGGGATTCCAGAGTGAATCTGGTAGGATAAGACATAATACCATAATCCCCCTCATTTCTCCTTTTCTTGGAAACCTACTAGCACTTCAATTAAATTCAACAAAAAATTGCATGCTTGGTACTGGGTAAACAAAGATGGGGACAGCAAGATGGTGCAGTGGATAGAGTGCAGGGCCTGGAGTCAAGAAGACCTGAGTTCAAATGTGACCTCAGACACTCACTAGCTACGTGACCCTGAGCAAGTCACTTAACCCCATTTGACTCAGTTTCCTCATCTGTAAAATGAGCTGGAAAAGGAAATGGCAAACCACTTCAGTATCTTTGCCAAGGAAACCCCAAATGGGGTCATGAAGAGGCAGATACAACTGGAATGATCGAACAAAAACAACAACAAAAATGGAAAAAGAAAAAAAGTCTCTGCTCTCAAAGGTCTTACAGGCTGTAAATAACATGTTCATAGATAAATAAATAAAAAGCTATTTTAGGAAAGCAGAGCACTAACAACAGGAAGCATTAGAGATGGTTTCATAGGAAAGAGAGAACCTGAGCTGAACCTTGAAGGGAGGAAAGGCTTCTGAGAGAGAAAGGTAAGGACGGAGCATATTCATCATCCATCAAACAATCAGCCATTAGGAATAACTAGCATTTAGATAGCTCGTTATGAATGTCATCTCACTTGAGCCTCACAACAACCCTGGCAGTTGGGTGTTATTGTTATCTCCATTTTACAGATGAGAAAACTAAAACAGACCGAAGTTAAGTGACTCACCCAGGGTCACACAGCTAGACACTGCCTGAGGCTGGCTTTGAATTCAGGTCCTCCTGATTCCAGGTCAAGTGCCCAATCCACTGTCCCACCTAGCATTTATTTAGTGACAACTTTGTTTCAGCCACTGTGCTAGGTGCTAGATATACAAAGACAAGAGCAAAATAGATCCAGCCCTTGGCTCCTTGTTGTAAAATGAGAAAGGGAGACTAGATGGCCTCTAGCTCCAAACCGTAGACCCTATGATCCTAGTTATGTGTATATAATATATAGCATGTGTCACATTATGTCATGTTATATATAGCTAGATGGCCTTTAGCTCCAACCTGTGACCGTATGATCTTAGTTACATATATACTATATATAGTATACGTTATATTATGTTATATATATATAAAAACTGGATGGCCTCTAGCTCCAATCTATGACCCTATAATCCTAGTTACATGTATATAATATATATAGGATATGTTATATTATGTCATGTCATGTCATATATATAACTAGATGGCTTTTAGCTCCAATCTATGACCCTATGATCTTTGTTACATATATATGATATTTATAGCATATATTATATTATGTCATATTATATACAACTAGACGCCTCTAGCTCCAATCTATGCCCCTATGATCGTTTTTACATATGTAATATATAGCATATGTTGTATTGTGTCATATTATATATAGCTAGATGGCCTCTAGCTCCAATCTATGACCCTATGATCTTAGTTACATATATACAATATATAGTATATGTTATATTATGTCATATATATATATATATATATATACACATATAACTGGATGGCCTCTAGCTCCAATCTATGACCCTATAATCCTAGTTACATGTATATAATATATAGCATATGTCATATTATATATAGCTAGATAGCCTCTAACTCCACTCTATGAGCCTATGATCCTTGTTACATAAATATAATATATAGCATATGTCATATTATATATAACTAAATGGCCTCTAGCTCCAATCTATGACCCTATGGTCCTTGTTACATGTATATATATAAAATATATAGTATATGTCATATTATAAATAGCTAAGTGGCCTCTAGCTCTAATCTATGAGCCTATGATCCTTGTTACATAAATATAATACATAGCATGTTATATTATATCGTATTATATATGACTAGATGGCCTCTAGCTCTCAATTTATGACCCTATAATCCTAGTTTACATATATATAATATATAACACATATGCATGTATAATATATGTCATAATTACTGAACAACAAAATACATATAAAATAGATAACAAAGTGATTTTGGATGGATACTAGTAATTGAGAGGATCAGCAAAGGCTTCATGAAGAAAGTAAAAGCTCAGGGGCAGCTAGGTGTCACAGTGGATAGAGCACCAGCCCTGAAGTCAGAAGGACCTGAGTTCAAATTTGGCCTCAGACTAAACACTTGACATTTAACTAGCTGTGTGACCCTGGGCAAGTCACTTAACCCCTATTGCCAAAAAAAGAAAAAGAAAGAAAGTAGAAGCTCAGTCCTGAAGAAAAATAAGAATTTTTAGTAAAATGTATTTCAGGCATGAGAAACAGCCAATAGAAAGGCATGGAAATGGGAAATGATGCCTCAGTTTGACTAGACCTTAGGGAACACAAACGACAGCAATGTGTAATAAGACTGGAAAGGTAGACTGAGGGCATGTTTTGGGCTCTCATTGTCTAACAGAGTAATAATTCATAGTTGATCCTGGGGGTAATAGAAAGTTGTTGGAGTTTACTGAGCAGGGCAGTGACACGGCAATTTTTGTGATTTAGGGAAATCAGTTCAGCAGCTGTAGAAGAATGGATTGGAAAGGGGAGCAAATTGAAACACCAAGGCCTCAAGGAGGTAATAACCCAGATAGGAGGTGATGAGGGCCTGAACTAAGGTAGTAATGGTGAGAACAGAAAGAAGAGAACAAAACTTGTATGAAAGTAGGAATGACAAGATTTGGCAACTGACTCAATTGGAAGATAGAGACTGAAGATTAGAGGTAGGAAGTGGTCAGTCTGATGAACAGAACGGGAGGAAATGGAAGCAAGGGTACATGTAAAGGAGCTGGTCTTGGCAAGGAGTGGCCACCTCTTCATCAGCAACTACAGAAAAGAGAGAAGGGGGTGTTGAGTTCAATAAGTATTGAGATAAAGAGGAGAGATATCAGAGTAAATGGTCTTACTTTTCTCCATGTATCAGTAGGCCTTCTGAGCCCATAAGGCTGAGGATACCTTCCCCCATGGGGGGCCCTAGCTCTGAGTTCGAGTTCATAGGTTATAGGCTCAGCCCTGGGGGAACCTCTCCTGTAAAGAGAGGAGTCAGGCTTTTTTTTTTCTCATGCTCTCTGGCTCTTTAAGCCTGGACCTCAGGACCCTGAGGAAAATCACTTGAAGCTTAGTTTAACTCAGTCTAGGGTGTCTCCAAAAGCAAATAGAATGGTATTCAATGTACAGTGTAGATCAGGCATAGGACAGCTATTTATTCCCTCTACTGAAAAAAAAATGCTTAAAACACAAATATTCACAAGTGCACACTGAAAAAGACTTAAAACACGACAATGTCATTGGATCAAAGAGTATGTGGGTGGGGAGCAAGGTATAAGAAGACTGGAAAGGTAGGAAGGGGCCAAGTTATCAAGGGCTTTAAATGCCAAACAGAGGATTTTGTACTTAATCCTAGAGGCAATAGCTAATCACTAGAGTTTATCGAATGGGAAGATGAATCAAGGAGGCCAGTGTTACTGGATCCAAGAGTACCTGGAGGGAAGTAATGTGTAAGAAGACTGGAAAAGTAGTCAACGTTCTAACTAAACTGGCCTACTCTCATCATCCCTTTATTCTACTCTGCCCTTTCCTCCTCTATATCCTTGCTCACTCCCTCCCCCATGCCTTGAATAGTCTCCTCTTACATCTTCATCTTCAGGGTTAGATTGCAGTGAGTAAAGAGTATAATAATAACATAATGAGACTCAGTGTCTCCCCAGGACACTGATCAGGCCTTTGCGCCTCTGTGACAACTTCTAGTATAACAGACCCACCTAAAGAGTTGAAATTCTTTTCTTTTCAAGGCCCACCTCAGGTGCTACCACTTCCATGAAGCTTTCCATGATTCTTCCAAACTCTGACTAGAAAGTTATGGGGCACTCTTACACATATGGGGAAAGAGATAATATTTGTAAAGTGTTTCACAAACCTTAAAGTTATAAATATAGACATTATACACATGCACACACACATACACATTATTATTAAGACAAGAATTTCACTAGAGAGATATGAGAAGAGCCTTTTCCAAGCATGATGAACAGCAGAAGTAAATATGATAGAGGCAAGAGAGAGAAAAACAAGATCAAAGAACAATAACTAGTCCATTTTGGCTAGAATCAAGAGTATGTGAATGAAATTAGCGGAGAAATACAGCTAGAAAGAAAAAAAAGAGACAAACCAGGGTGGAGCAGGATAAGAGGAAAAGGTAGTCTAGGGAATAGGATTGGGTAAAAAAAGAATGAGAAAGAGAGAAAGAAAAAAAGAAAAGGAAAGAGGAGAAAAGAGAAAAGAAAGAGAGGAAGGAAGGGAGGGATGGAGGGAGGAAGGAGGAAAGAAAGAAAAAAAGAGAAACATTGAAGCATTTTTAAATGCATAGAAGAGAACAGAATGAAATCCAGAAAGAATCACAGACAAAGTAGGACAGCTATGAGAGTTAAATGTTAAATTTAATATTAAAGAAAATCAAGGGGCAGCTAGGTGGCGCAGTGGATAGAGTACCAGCCCTGAAGTCAGGAGGATCTGGGTTCAAATTCGGCCTCAGACCAAACACTTGACACTTATTAGCTGTGTGACCCTGGGCAAGTCACTTAACCCCAATTGCCTAAAAAAAAAAAGGAAGAAAATAAAGAAAAGTAAGATGTACATAATAGAGGTCTGTGGTTTCATACCCAATCTTCTTTTTTGTTGTTGTTCTACTATATATATGAAAATGCCCATTTTCTTTGACATTAAAGTTCAGAATTTTTAAAAATTTAAGAAAAAATATTAAGAAATAAGGCTAGAGACCCACATGTACAAAAGTATTTATAGCAGCTCTTTTTGTGGTGGCAAAGAATTGGAAATTGAGAGGATGCCCATCAATTGGGGAATGGCTGAACAAGTTGTGGTATATGAATGTAATGGAATACTATTGTGCTATAAGAAATGATGAACAGGCTGACTTCAGAAAAACCTGGAAGGACTTGTATGGACTGATGCTGAATGAAGTGAGCAGAACTAGAACGTTGTACACAGTAACAGCCACGTTGTGCAAGGAATAACGTTGATAGACTTAGCCCTTGTCAGCAATGCAAGGATCTAAGACATCTCCAAAGGTCTTATGATGGAAAATGCTATCCACATCCAAAGAAAGAACTATGGAGTTTGAATGCAGATCAAAGCATACTATTTGCTCTTTTTTTATCCTTCTGTTGTGTTTTGTTTCCTCTTTCTAGTGGTTCCTCCTATTGGTTCTAATTCTTACTTACAACATCACTAATGTGAAAATATGTTTAATAGGAATGTATATGTATAGCCTATATCAGATTTTGTGCCGTCTTGGGGAGGGAGGGGGGGGAGGGAGGGGGAGAAAAATTTAAAACTCAAAAGCTTATGGAAATGATTGTTGATAAATCAACAATCAAAGAAATAAAGCTAGAAAGGAAGATAGATTATAGAGAGCTAGGAATGTCAGGTTAAAAAAAACTGTATTTTATTTAATCAGCTAATTCTCTCCTAGAACAGAAGGAAGGGGGAAAAGAAGCCTAGAAACATTACCTGAATTTCCTGAGGCAACTCAGCAAATTGGTAGCAACACCAGGATTTAAATCTACCTTCTTGTAGAGCCTTGGGCCTGGCATAACTTCAATGCTCATCTTCCATTTTAGCCTATGTAATGATGAGTGGAAGATATGTCCTAAAGCTTTGTTTTTTCACCCTAATGGGGTGGGAGAAAATGGTTGGCTCTTCCTGTTCACATGAACACCACCCAGGGGCTGAAATGATTCTTTGCCCTCAGATAGGAGGAAATGAGGCAAAGGACTGACCAGATCAGCATCTCCTTATGGGGATAGCACTGGGAGAAAATAGTTCTCCCTTATCCCTGTTAGTGGTTGGGAGTAAGAAGGAATTTTAGCTCTGCCTTGGAACAGAACCAGATAGCAGTGCCCTTCATCACTTACATTACATCTCAACATTAGAGCCTTGTCCCACTCTTCTCCAAAATGTATCCACCACTGCAAAGCTGAGGCCATTTTCTGATGCTTCAAGGGATCTAAGATCTCATATGTATGGGCACTCCCACTACTCCTACAGATTGTAACTTCAGAATTAGGCTTTTCATGAACATGGCTTTTCATCTTGTGCTATTCTTATCCATGTTCTTCCGTTGATCTGCTACAGAAGATGTGCCCAATTTGCTCTAGGTCTTGTAGCTTTCCATGGCTACTAGTGCAGAGATAGGGCTAGCCATCTGCTATCCCTCACACTTTTTCTCCTTTTATTTTTTTTTTCTGGTGAAGCAATTGGGGTTAAGTGACTTGCCTAGAGTCACACAGGTAGTAAGTGTTATGTGTCTGAGGCTGGATTTGAACTCAGGTCCTCCTGACTCCAGGGCCGATGGTCTATCCACTGTGCTACTTAGCTGCCCCCCTCACACTTTTCAACAAAGGGTTAAGACTCTGTCTCCATTTAATCAATTCATTCAACAAACATGTAGAAAGAGAAAAGAAATAGAAGAGTCACTGAAGAATTTTTTTATGAAGGTAACAGAAGGAAGGCCAGAAGAGAACACAGACAAGCAGGATAGCTTCGAAAATTATACGTTATGGACTTAGGGGGGAAAAAGTAAGTTGCACGTAGCAGAGATTCACACCTCTATGTACAATCCTCATTATTCACTCTACTTGGTCTCTGAAAACGTTCATTTCAATGTAGTGGTTATTAATTTCATAGCAAATTTTTAAAAATTAAAGCCATTTAGCCTACTATGAGCTGTACACTACAAATGTAAGTATGGAATAGTCACTGCTATGAAGAAGCTTATAAGCAACATTTATAAACATTTATTAAATGCCTAAAGTATATATCTGGGAGCTGGGAATAACAGTGACAAAAACCAAAATGTCCTTACCCTCAAGGAGCTTCCATTCTACTGGGGAGATTCAGCAAGGGCACAGAGAAACAAATACAAAGCATGTGACAGGTAATACCAAGAAATTTCAAGAGGCTGGAGAGTTAATCATTGGGGAAGACAGGAGAGGCTTCCTGAGGGAGGTGACAACTGAGCTGACCATTTTATCTATGACTAAGAATACTAATATAATATCATATCACAACATAATAGCTTCCTAGAAGCAGCTAGGATAGCCAATAGAGCACTGGACCCAGGGGCAGGAAGATTTTACTGCAAATCCAGCTTCAGCCATTTACCAGCTGTGTGCTGCCAGGCCAAGTCCTTTAACCCCTGTGTGACTCAGGTTCCTTAACTGTAAAATGTTAAATGTAAAATCAAGGATATTATGAGGATCAAACAAGATATTTGTAAAGCACCCAGGACAGCGCCTGGCACATGATGTTTCTTGGTGCTGTCTGATTCTTCATGACCCCATTTGTGGTTTTCTTGGCAAAGATACCAGAGTGGTTTGCCATCTCCTTCTCCAGCCCATTTTACAGATGAAGAAACAGAGGCAAACAAGATTAAATGACTTGCCTAAGGTCACACAGTATATGAGGCTAGATTTGAATTCAGTAATATGAGTCTCCCTGCTTCAGGCTTGGCACTTTATCCACTGTGCCACATAGCTGCCCCCTGGCACATAAGAGATCCTTGTCAAATACTTGTTCGCTTCACTCCTCCCTACTAAGAATAATAATTCACATTTCTACAGTGCTTTAAGGTTTATGAAGTGCAGTCCTCACACTAGCCCAGTGAGGCAAGGTGAGATGTTTATAAAAATAACACTAATGAAAAAGCCTCGACAGTGAAGTGGACCAGTTCAACTCTGCACCTATTTGTTCATGCGCTGTCTCCCTTTGAGAGATCTCCCTGAGGCCTAGGACTAGGTGTCTTGGTTTTTGACTTATTCCTTTCGTTTTGGGGTTTTTGCCTTTCTTTGTATCCCGGGTTCCGTGGGCAGTGCCTATGCTTAATAAATGCTTGTTGACTTATTGGCTACACCATCCTTTACTACAGAAGACGCTTAAAGGAAAGTCACAAAGTGCTAGGAGAAATTCGGAGGGTGAAGAAGCTAGCTGGTTTCCTATTTTCCAATCACGTCACCCCCTGCGGCTCCTAGACACCTGAGCGTA
Organism: Phascolarctos cinereus; assembly: GCF_003287225.1. Classification (NCBI taxonomy): domain Eukaryota; kingdom Metazoa; phylum Chordata; class Mammalia; order Diprotodontia; family Phascolarctidae; genus Phascolarctos; species Phascolarctos cinereus. The sequence goes on along the minus strand of NW_027555958.1, from coordinate 301,696,228 downwards.
AAACAATCTTGCCGCACACGGGAGGGGGGCACTCCTGGCTCGAGTCTACTGGTCTGCAAGCTGAGGCAGCCCAGGGCAGCCGGGATGCTGGTACCTGAGAGGCGACTCCCGGCTTGGGAGACACCCAGCCTCCCTCCCCATCCCCACCTCCCACCCCTGCCTGATGCCCACGGGCGCCCGCCCTGCTCCCTCAGTGAACTCAGATTCCAGCTTCCCATTGCTTCACTTCCGCCCCTGCCCCGCGCCAGCCCCACCTGAGGCACACCTGAGGCTGGCCAAAAATCCGAGCGGGAGGAGAGGAAATGGGAGGGGCGTCTACCCGCTGTCAAGGCCATGTGCTGGGCCCCGAAGGGAGGGCGGAAAAGATGCTCTTTTAAGAAGTGGGGGGTGGCCTAGAGCTTCAGTACGCTCCGCACCTGGCCGTGGAACCCGCCTCTGTACCCGGAGACCAGTTACAGCAGGACAGCCTCAGGGAAAGCATTTCGTCCGAGGTGGACCCAGGCAGCTGTTTCACAGGTAGATTCCCAAATCACAGATTAATTAAGCCTTTGGGGTGATGAAATGGGGAAGGGGGGAGGAAGAAGTTCAGGTTATCGTCTCGTATCCGGTCACTTTCTCTAATAGTTTGCATCTTCCTCCATGTAACCTTCGAAGGGCTCTATAAATGATTAATAATGTTATCATTATGATTATTCTTTATTATTAATACTATCATTATTATCATCATTATGATTATATCATCATCACCAGCCTGTTTTTGCTTTGAGACTAAGAGGAAAAGAAAGATTGAAGTCAAGTCAACATGCATTTAAGTGCCTGCTTTATACAAAAACCCACAGTCCCTGATCTCAGGAAGCTCACAGTTTAATGGGGGAGGGTGGGTCAAAGGTAAGGATCGAGCCATCTCTGTGGAGAGTTAGTGTTGAACCCTGGTTCTGCCAAATGCTACTTGGAGGACCTTGGAAAATCCCCAAGCCACTGAGTCAGAGGACCTGGGTTCACATCTGTGTTCGAAATTGAACATCTGTGGGGCTCTGGGCAATTCCCTTGACCTCTCTGAGCCTCATTTTTATCATCTTTTAAAAATGAGGGGTGGAGGAAGAACTAGATGATGCCCAGGGTCTGAATTCTGTGGTCCTATGAGCCCAGAGATGGACCACTCATGGCAGGAGATCCAGGCAGGATGTTGATGGAGACGTAGTTTCTGGGAACAAGAAAGGATTTGTCATCTGTGATCATAAAGTGGAAAGGGCATTTGTTGTTGTTCAGTTGTTTCAGTTGTGTCCAACTCTTTGTGACCCCATTTGGGGTTTTCTTAGCAAAGATACTAGAGTGGTTTGCCATTTCCTTTTCCAGCTCATTTTAGAGATGAGAAAACTGAGGCAAACAGGGTTAAGTGACTTGCCTAGGGTCACATAGCTAATAAGTGTCTGAGGCCAGATTTGAACTCAAGAAGAGTCTTCCTGACTTCAAGCCTGATATTCTATCCACTTTGCCACCTCACTGCCCCTTAGAGGGACCTTATTCCACCTTTCTCATTTTACAAAAAAGGAAACTGTGCAGAGAGGCGAGGTGTCTTGCCCAATGTCACATGTTTAATAATTTGGCAGAGTTGAGATCTGAACCCAGATCTTTTTGACTCCAAAGCTAAAATTCTTTCCATGAGTTCTCACCCCACACCCTTCCCTCAAGAACTATACCATCTGGCACCTACTATATGTACGCTTCAGGAGCTATTAGCTGTGCTTCTGACTCATTATCTTTGTGAAAATCCCCTACCTCATTCCCCAGATCTATGGAGAGGGGCTCAGGCTGGGGAGTTGAGCACTCCTCCCTCTAGAATGAGTACCTCTGACAGATGAAGGAGGGGGCTGGAAGACCCTAGCTGTGTTATATGCCATACACAGAAAATTGTGATAGCCAGACTTCCATTTCCTCTTGGATGTGTGAGACAGATAATGAGCTGGACCCTGGGGGAGATGAAAGAGACAGGGTCCAGACCAAAATAGACTGACTGACTGACTTTCCCTACTCCAGGGAGTTTGGTGGGCAACTAGGTGGCCCGGTGGATAGAATGCTAGGCCTGAAGTTAGGAAGACTCATCTCCTGAGTTAAAATCTGGCCTCAAAAATCTTACTAGCTGTGTGACCCTGGGCAAGTCACTCAACCCTGTTTGGCTCAGTTTCCTCACCTGTAAAATGAGCTAGAGAAGGAAATGGCAAATCACTCCAGTATCTTTGCCGAGAAAATCCCAAATGGGGTCATGAAGAGTCAGACACAACTGAACGTCAACTGACTTGACCCCAAGGAGCTCTCAGGGTGTTAGGTGGGAGTCGAGGTAAAGAGAGACACAATCCCTTCAGTGTGGGGCCCCTGGGATTGTTGCAGCCAGAGTTTCTAATAATTTCATTCAGTAACCACATAAATGAAGCAGAATTCAAAAAAGAGCTTGTTCTATCCCTGCGCCTGCCCTTGACACTCTCAGTGACTCAGATCATCTCTCTGTGTCTGATTTTCCCATTTCAGGAAAGAGAATGGGGTTGGGGGTGGGGGGGGATTATATACCTTGTGTTAAGTCTATGTGAAAGAGTTTGTTTCATGGGGCTGCAGAACTGTTGGAACTCAAATTAGTTCTTCTGGTCCAATTTCTTTATTTTACAGAAATAGGAGCTGGATCTGGGAGGGAGAATTGCCAGATCAAGAAACTCCCTCCACCAACTGCAGACCTTATAGTTTAAAGAGTTGCCTACAGCAATAGTTCTCGATTTGGCCTCAGGACTCATTTACACCATTTGGCTTAAAAATTTCTCTCTTAAAATTACTGAAGACCCCAAGGAGTTTTTGTTTACATGAGTTACAGAAATGACGTCTTAGTATTACCATGAAAATAGTTTCGACCACAAGGGCCCCCTAAAAGGGTCTTGGGAACACCACCACCCCTCCCCCGGGTTTGAAGACCACACTTTGAGTATTGTTAGCCTAGAGCATGGATGAGTTGAGTGATTTACTCAGAGTCACACAGCCAGTAGGTGTCTGAGACAGGATGTGAACCCAGGTCTTCTTCTCCACCCCCATGTCTAGGCAGAGCTCTTGACATAACTCAAGGCAGTTGACCCATCCTCCCAGGAGGATAGAGGCTATGGCAGAGTTTACAACTGTCACTTCTTCAAGACGCATACTGTGAAGTGCTTTGAGATCTTGTCCTGACGCATCAGAGATACTTGAGCATAATCATGGAAAAATCATCTCCCAGTATCCTCAGCTGCCCTGAGCCTAGGTAGTGGGAGGGAGACCTCGATGGCTTCTTCCCATTTCCATTTATGGACATCCTCCAAGATGCAGCCTTAGCAGCCAGCCATGACACCCTGGGAGCAGCACGCCTGGCCCTGTCAAGGTGGATTCGTCCTCTTGTTCCCTCTTCTCCTGATCAATTCTGGAAACACAACAACCTCCTCCCAGCTTTCTGGTAATAAAGATTGCCCTCATTGCCGTAGCAAGATGATAGGAGTTTCTGAGCATCCCAGACCCATCCTAGTGTGAATCAGGAAAATGGATCCCAGCCAATCGTAGCAGCCAAAAAGCAGTCTGGACTCAAGCCAAACAAAAGCCAGTACTCTGCTTCTTCATGTGAAAGGTGAAAGAGAAGGAGGAGAAGGAGGAGGAGAAAGGAAGAGAGAGAGAGAGCGAGCAAGAGACAGACAGAGAGAAAGAGAGAGACAGAGGGGGGAGGAGGAAGAAAGAGAGAAAGAAGGAAGGAAAGAGATAAAGAAAAAAGGAAAGAGAAAGAGAGAAAAAAGGAAAGAGAAAGAAGGAAAGAAAAAAGAAGGAAGAGAGGGAAGAAAAAAGAAAGAACAAAGGAAAGAAAAAAGGAAGGAAGGAAAGAAGAAAGGAAGGAAAAAGAAGAAGGAAGGAAAAAAGAAGGAAGGAAAGAAAAAATAAAGAAGGAAAGAGAGGAAGGAAGGAAAAAAAGAGAGAGAGAGAGAAAGAAAGACTGGGGAACAGAAGCTCTCCCCCCAGATGAGAGAAAGGGCTTATGAAGTAACCAGAGTCAAGAAGATCTGGATTCAAAACCCTTCCTCTGTCACTTATGAGCTGTGTGACCCTGGATAAACCACTCCTCTTCCCCCAGTCTCCATTTTCTCATCTGTAAAATGGGGATAACAATCTCTTTGGTGCCTACCTCACAAGGTTGTTGTGAGGCAGGCACCAATGAGAGAATAATAAGTTTCCTTTAAAACTTGTTCACCCACTGCCTCCCAAAGAAAGTCTGCCCTGTTGCCCCCGTGGACAGCACCCTCTCTCTAGAAGCCACTTTGCATATCTTCTGTATTTAATTGTCTATGTATATGTTGCTTCCCCGATAAAAGAAGAAAATTCTGAACTATGAGTGTGGAATGTGGCATAGAATGCCAGACTTTCGCAGCGGGCGAGTTCATTTTGCTGACCTATTTCCTTTTCCCCCTTTCATTTCTGCTTGGCTTTCTAGAAGATCTGAAAGATGACAAAGGGAGGCAGATAGAGAGCCCACCTCAGAGTCAGAAAGGCTGATTTGATTTCAGGTCTTGCCTCGGACACCTCCTTGCTAGGTGGCCCTGGGCAACTTCTCTGACCTCTCAGATCTCCAAAACTCTAAGGTGCATAGAAAATACTGACTTGCATTGGGACAGGAAGACCCAGGGGTGGATTTTGAATCCCATACCAATGAAATGGCAGATCCAATCCCCATCCAGAAGGGCTAGCTCTCTGGAAGGCAGTGTGGCCCAATGTATAGAACACTGGACCAGGAGTCAGGAAGACCTGAATTAAAGACCAGCCTCAGATACTTACTAGCTGTATGACCCTGGTCAAGTCACTTAACTTCTGCTATCCTCAGTTTCCTCATCTGTAAAATGGGGATGATAATAGCACCTATCTCTCAGAGTTGTAAGGATAAGCGAGATAGTATTTTTAAGGTATTTTGTAAACCTTAAAAGTTTTTATAAATACTAATTATTATATAAAAACAAAAGATATACCTCTCTGAGAGCAAGGACTATTTCTGTTGTGCCTTTATATCCCCAGAGCTCACCACAGTGCCTTGCACATAATAGGCATGCATTAAATACTGATTGAATTGAATTGAGTGATGTATGTAAAGTGCTTTGAACTTTCAAGTTGATCCTCTGTATAAATGTTGGTTGTTATTAACAAGGAGTCAAAAGGCCTTGAGAGTCAAAAGACCCACTATCTATGCATGTCATCTTGGGAAATCTCTGCCCCTCCCTAGGCTCAGTTTCCACAATCTGCCGAATGAAGGGGTTAGATTCAATCTTTACAACAACCCTCTGAGATAGGTACTACACATTGTTGTTGTTTAATCGTGTATGACTCTTGATGACACCATGAATCATGCTGTCTGTGTTTTCTTGACAAAGTTACTGTATTGATTTACCATTTCCTTCTTCAGTGGATTAAGACAAACAGAGGTTAAGTGACTCGCCCAAGGTCACACAGCTAGTAAGTGTCTGAGGTTGGATTTGAACTGAGGTCTTCCTGATTCCAGGCCTAGCACTCTATCCCCTGAGCTATCTAGCTGCCCTAATGACTCTATAAATGATACTATCCCCATTTTATGGATTTGGTAATCGAGATTCAGAGAGGTTAGGTTTCTTTTCCAGGATCACACAGGTAAGAAGCCTTCAAAGCTAGGATCAGACCTAGGTTTCTTAACTCCCAGTCCAGGGCTCTTTCCACTTCACACCACATTGCTTCTCTCAAGGCATGTTAACTTAACCTAGAGTAGTGGTTTTATCCATTCCCCTGCCTGTGAACAAGATTACATTAGACACACCTCAGATCAGGAGTTTTTAATTTGGGATCCACTGACTCTCAAGAAATATATGGATAGATTTCAAAGGATCTGCAAACTTGGATGGGGGAAAAAATTACATCTTTATTTCAATAAAATTGGTTTCTTTGTAATCCTGTGTATTTTATTTTATGCATTTAAAAACATGATTCTGGGAAGGGGCCCATAGGCTTCACCAGACTGCCTAAGGAATACAAGACACAAAAAAGGTTAAGGACCCCTGCGAGCTCTCAGCATGATACTTCCTTTCCTCCTTGCTCTGAGGACAATCTGAAGGCATCAGCGATGCCCAGGGGACCTCAGGGAAGTTGTCATGGAAGGACCTGAATTCCGGGAGCCCAATGGTCTGAGCACCTGGGAACCAAGTGTTTCTAAATGATCCAGCCTAATCTATTCTTGTGCCTTGCCTCTTACAGGTCTCCTTGGGCACTTGAAGCTAAGGATTACCTCCTGGTCAAGACTGGAACAAGGACCGTGGGAGGGTGACCTGAGAACAAAGGGTGAACCAGAGGCCATACGTCTACACTGACCATGTCCCAAGTGATGTCCAGCCAGATGCTGAGAGCAGGCCACGCTGTCTGTGTAGGCCCTCAAGAGGAGACCAGGAACAGCTTTCTTCCCTCCCAGAACACCAACCTGGCTCCTCAGTGTCCATACTATACCACTGAAGGCTGGGGGGTCCAAGTCCTGATGGCCCCCACACCTGGCAAGGGGCAATCACTCCCCGGCAGCTGTGTCCTGAGCCTCCAAGCCCCTGGAGCAGGACAGGCAGCACCAACAGTGACCAAGTCAAATTGCCTCCCCCAGCCCAGAGTGCAGCAGGATACAGGCTGGACTGATGAACTGGCTTCCTCCGTTGGCTTCTCCCTGGAGAGCCTCAACCAGATGATCCTTGAACTTGACCCTGACTTTGAGCTTCTGCCTTCAGGGGCAGAAGGCCTTCAAGCAGACCCAGCCCCAACCCCCAATGCTACAGTATCAAGGAGCAAAAAAGAAGACCCAGAAGTATTGGGTAAGAGTGCTGGGGGACAGGGAGGTGAAGAGCGAGACCATGGCTAAGGAGAGGGTTTCTAAACCTGGGGTCTGCAGATTAAAAAAAAAAATTGATAACTACATTTCAATATAATTGGTTTCCTTTGTACTTTAAAAATAGTATTCTGAGAAGGGAGCCTCAGTCTTCACCAGACCACCAAAGGAGGCCTTTGCACCAAAAAATGGCATGCCCAGGGCATGTTGCATAGGAAGAAGGAAACAAACATTTATGAAGAAGTTACTATAGGCTAGGCACGGTGCTAAGCACAGACATTACCTCCTTTGATCCTCACAACAAATCTGAGAGGAAGGTGCTATTATTATCCTCATTTTTCAGATGGGGAAACTGAGGCAAGCAGCTGTTAAGTTACTTGCCCAGCGTCACACAGCTAGTAAGTACCTGAGACAGGATTTGAACTCAGGTCTTCCTGAGTCCAGGCCCAGTGCTTTATCCACTAAGCTGTTTAACTGCCTCTAAACAAAATAGGATGACTTTGTACCTGGTCATGAGGAACAAGGGACAGTGTCCTGCCACCAGGAAGAGAGATATCTCTCAGAGCAGCCCTACATGTGAAGTCAGAGGACCTGGGTTCCAATCTCAGTTCTGCCACTGACTATGCATGTGACCTTGGCCAAGGCACTTCCTCTACTCTGAGCCTCTGTTTCCCCACCTATAAAATGAGGCGGTTGGACTTGATCAGAGGTTATACCTTTTTTTGTGTCATGGACCCCTATGGTAGCCTTTGGGTCCCTTCTCAGAAAAAGTTCTTAAATGCATATAATAAAATACATAGGATTACAAAGGAAACTAATTCTATTGCAATTCAGTCATCAAAAGATTTAAAAACAACAGCAAGTTCACAGACCCTGGGTTAAGGACCCCTGGCTAGATGATATCTCATGTTCCTCCCAAATCTAAGACTATATAATGTAGCCTAGGAGATGGGGATGTCTCTCTCTCTCTCTGTTCCAAGGGACCCAGGGGTGGGATGAGGCGGGGATCCCAAATGATTAGGATCTTCCAAAGCCCTTTTCTTTGCTACCCCCCCCAGTTAGAGCTGAATCCTACAGAGTGAGCTGATCCATGCTAATCCCACATCATTGAATCTGGCTTCCTTTCTCAGTTGAAACCTTGACCAAGAGATCTCCAACATTCCTCTGAACTCTAAGTAAGACACTCTCAGTCCACCTGCAGGACTCAGGGAGACCTCTGTAGTATGAGGGTCAAGGAGCATCCATTCCACCATACACATGAGGATATCAAACCCTAAGGGGCAGGTAGGTGGCCCAGTGGATAGAGTGCAGGGCCTGGAGTCAGGAGGACCTTGGTTCAAATCCAGCCTGAGATACTCACTAGCTGTGTGACCCTGGGCAAGTCACTTAACCCTGTTTGCCTCAATTTCCTCATCTGTAAAATGAGCTGGAGAAGGAAATGGCAAACCACTCTAGTATCTTTGCCAAGGAAAACCCCAAATGGGGTCACAGAGAATCAGGTACAACTGAACAGAAACAACAAATCAAAGCCTAAGACCTGGGTGAGATTAGGGTTAGAGTTAAAAGAGGGCTGTTAATATTAGAGAAAGGACCTGAGAATTTAGGGCTGGAAAGGCTTAAATAGTCCAACATCCTCATTGACAGAGGAAACTGTGACCCAAGGAAGTAAGTAAGCAAGACTTGCCCATGTTCAGGGTTAGGTGAGGGTCAATGTTAGGAATGAAGTTAAAGTTAACAGGAAAATTAGAAATGGAGTCAGTGTTAGGGCTGGAGCCAGGTTGAGATTCAGGTAAGTCTTAACCCCAGATTTTGTCTCCAATTAATTTTCATTCCTTCCTTAAAGCTTTTAATTTTTATTTTTATAATATGGTGGGCCATTGAAAGTCATCTTGACTTTTTTCTTGCCATTACACTCCAAAGACCCTGGAGGAGAGAGTGAGGCTGATGACCGAGTTAAAGTTAGCATTTAACATGGAGATTAAGGCCTCTCCTTATCTCTCCTACCTCTCCCTCGGACTTGGGCCACCTTCCATACCAGTTATGAAAACTATAATTATCTCTCTAGTGGTCATTACTGCTTGTTAGGGCCAGTTGGGAATGATGAGTTGCTTAAGAGAGGGAGCTTAGGGGATAATTACTGTTAATAGAGTCAAACTATTTTAATGGAAGTTATTAATGACATTAGGTGGGTGTTTTACACCCTACAGGGATCTTTAATGGACATGGATAACCTTTGAAACCTCTTGGCAGAGAGGACTACTGCTATGTCCTCTCCCCCCATCCCCTTACCCTGGGGCCTCTAAGCTCAAAGGAAGCCTAATTACTCCTCTTGAGAAGGTAAGGCTAGGGGTTTTGAGGAGTCAGGAATCTTTAGCTTCCACTGGGGAAATGGATTAAGTGGAAAAGAAGAGAGCAGAATGGGAAAGAGATTTCAGAGGCCACTTAATTCAACCCATATCTGATTAAGAAACTTGTCGGTGTAGCTAGGTGGTGCAGTGGATAGAGCACTGGCCCTGGAGTCAGAAGGAACTGAGTTCAAATCCAGCCTCAGACACTTACTAACTGCGTTACCCTGGGCTAGCCAAGAAAGGAAAGAAAAGTTCTCCCCAATATTTCCAACAAGTGATCACCCAGCATCCTCTTGAAGGCCTAAAATGAAATGAACTCATTACCTCCCAAGCAGCCCATTCCACTTTTGGATGGTCCTCATTGTGAGGAACTGTTTTTTCTCCCATCACACCTAACTCTACCTCTCTATAAAATCTGCTCATTAGTCTTAGATCTTGTCTCCTGTAGAGACAAGCAGAGAACAAACCTAATAGGCCCCTAGATTTACAGATAGAAAGGGATCAAGAGGCCAGTTAATCTATCCCCTTCATTTTACATATGAGAAACTGAGGCTCAGAGTATTTTAGAGACTTGCCCAGTGTCACAAAACTAGTAAGTGTCTGAGGCAGAATTTTAACCCAGGTCTTCCTAACTTCAAGTCCATCATTCTAGCCCCTGCAACATGTTGTTTGTTCTTTTTTTGTATGACTACCCTTCAAATACTCAATGACAGCTATGATGTCTCCCTTTCCCATCCTCTTCCCAAGCCTTTTCTTCTTCATGACAAACTCTTTTCTTCATGACAAAACCCTCAATTTCTTCCACTGAACCCTTACACACTCTAGTCTCAAAGCCTCTTAAAATCCCATTCCCCCTCACCTGGGCATTCTCCAGCTTGTTCATGTCTTTTCTCAAATATGGAGCCCAAAACTGAACACAACACTCCTGGGCAAAGCATAACAAACCCGTGAGCTCTCCTCCTTCTGGACAGTACATTTCCTAGGAAAGCATCAGAATTGTTGGCTTCCATGTCACACTTTTGACCCCTTAAGCTTACATTCCACTTAAAAAAAAGCTAGCTGCCACTGATATCTTCCCCCAAAATTGTCTCTATTCACCATAGGCAGACCATACAGAGTTGGTGATGAGACGTGTTACCAGAGGTCCACGAGATTGGAGATTTGCCTAACTTGCTTTTTTTTCTCTTGAGAAGCTGGAGTTTCATGGGCTTTCAGTGGCTACCCATCTGTAATCTGGCATCATCAGGATGTATCTACCACACAGGCTGGGGATGAGGGGAATTTAATCATAATCACAAAAACATGAGGATACAGGAGGAATCAATCTACTAGAATTTATTAAGCACCTACTACATTCCAGGCATTGTGATATGCATCGGGGGCCAAAGAAAGGCAAAAAAATATCCCTGCTCTCAAGGTATAAGGAGTAGGGGACAGCTAATCTTGCTGTATCCTTGCCTCCTAGAATGTTAATGTTTGAAGGAGCCTTGAATGTCATCTCATAATGTCCATTCAATTCAGATATCCTCTCAACATCTCTATAGGGATTTTTTTTTCAGACATGGGTGAGACTAGATGGTGTCTGAGGGTGCCTTCCAACTCTAAAAGTCTCTGATCCTGGTCATTCATCTTTGGTTGAATACTTCCGGTAACAGAGAGTTTACTCCCTCACAGGGCCCTATATATTCCACGGCTGGCTGTTGCAAAGTTCTTCCTTAAATATTGAGCTGAAATCCATTTCCCTGTGGCTCCTACCTAGCAGTCCTGTTCTCTGGAACAATGCAGAATAAATCTGCCCTCTTCCACAAAATATTTTTTTTTCAAATATTTAGAGACAGCTGTCATGGTTCTATATGAGTCCAAGTGAACAATCAGCAATTCCTTCCCTCCTTATAGGTTTGTTGTCGCTGTTCAGTCATGTCCAACTCTTAATGACTCCACAGACCATAACACGTCAAGCCCTTCTATCCTCCATTATTTCTCAAAGTCTGTCCAAGTTCATGTTCACTCTTTATATGACTCTGTCTATCCATCTCATCCTCTGCCATTCCCCTTTCCTTTTGCCTTCAATCTTTCCCACCATCAGGGTCTTTTCCAATGAGTCCCATCTTTTCATTATGTGGCCAATGTATTTAAGCTTCAGCTTTGGTATTTGACCTCCCAGTGAATAGCCTGAATTAATTTCTTTCAGTATTGACTGATTTGACCTCTTTTCTGTCCAAGGGACTCTCAAAAGTCTTCTCCAGCACCACGATTCAAAAGCATCAATTCTGGGGCAATCAGCTTTCCTTATAGTCCAACTTTCACAGCCATACATTGCTACTGGAAAAATCATAGCCTTGACTATACAAACCTTTGTCAGCGAGGTGATGTCTCTGCTTTTTAGTATGCTCTCCAGATTTGCCATAGCTTTCCTTCTAAGGAACAAGCATCTTTTAATTTCATGGCTATAGTCATCATCTGCAGTGATCTTTGAGCCCAAGAATATAAAGTCTGACACCATTTCCATTTCTTCTCCCTCTGTTTTCCAGGAAGTGATGAACCAGTTACTAAGATCTTAGTTGTTGTTTTTTTTAATGTTAAGCTTCAAGCCAGCTTTTACATTCTCCTCTTTCACCCTCATCAAGAGGCTTCTTAATTCTTTCACTTTTTTGCCATCAGAGAGGTATCATCTGCATATCTGAAAGTGTTGTTATTTCTCCCAGCAACTTCAATTCTGGCTTTTGATTGCAGCCTAGCGTTTCACATAGGACTTTCCTCGTAGGACCTTATTAGCAAATCCTTTAACATCCTGCTCACTTTCCTCTGGATGAGCTCAAACTTGTCCATTTCCACAGAATGTTGGACTTGGAAAGGATGAATACTATTAACTTAGTGATCTTGGGCAAATCACTTGACCTGCCAGGGCCTCAGTTTCCTCACCTGTAAAATGAGGAGGTTGGACTCAAGTGCCATCCAACTCTGGATCAATGACCCTTTTTCCCCTCATTAAATTTTCATCTGATTCAATTCAATCCAACCTTCTATCCTGTCAAGATCTTTTATTAAAGTTTGTATCTATCATCCAGCTTTGTGCCATCCCTCTTAAAATGTGATGCCCAGAGCTAAGCAATTCTTTCTAAATATGTTGCCATATTTCACTTTCCAACACATTTCTCCCAGGTAAATGCTTGTCCACAGTAAAGGGCTTTTAGTTTTAATAACCCACCATCACCCCTTCCCTCCACCCTGCCTGCTCTTGCCCTTGGCACCTGGCAAATTACCCAATGCTGGGCTCAGACTTGCCCATTAGTAACTGGCTGCATGGGTGCCCTGCGGGCTCATTTTGTTTGTCCTGATAAACAAGAACCACACCTTGGTTATGGGAGTGGAGAGAATCCACTGTGTTCTTCCACTCCCAACCATATCCACCTCCTGATAGCTACAGGACAACATCAGTAACTCAGTCTCTCTCTCTCTCTCTCCTTCCCTTCCAGTAGTACTCTTCCCCAATCCCTGCTCCCTTTCCACCCTGTAGAGCTGGTAAGGTTCCAGAAACAAAGCCAAAGGTAGGAATGGTACCAGGAGAAATTTGCCAAAGCTGCCTGATGGACCCCCACAGCACTAGACTATGGGCAGTGTCCAGGGTTAACAGCTGGCCCTTACTCCTAGAAAAGAGCAAATAAGGCAGGTTCTTCCCAGCAGATATACCTACCTTCCCCAACCCCAGGCAGAGGCCTTATGGTGTTCTGAGCAAGTCTAGCTCAGAATGAAACATTAAGTGCTTACTATGTAGCAAGCACTGCGCTTCCTTCCTTATGTTCTAGCACTCTCAAAGCACTTTCCTCCCTAGCCTTCATTCCTTTTAGCAATGGAAATCCTACTCTAGCTTAAGGACAGGCAGAAGGACACAGGCTGAACACCTCCTGTCAACACCCACCCAAAAAGTCTAGGCCAAGCCCATCCCTTGACTCTTCATCTGACGTAAGTCCCACCATCATCACCATCCCCTACTGGCAAGGCAAGGCTTAATGAGCAGGTAAGGACAGAGCCAGAACTGCTGTGCAGTGGCCAGATAATGGGCCCCACCCTACTACAGGCTGCTACAAGCACAAGCTTTGCAGTCATTACCAGGGGCCCACATGCAGAAGCCAGTGATGGCTCTGGGAGGGCCAGAACCAGAGAAAAGGAAATAAATATGGCAGGACTCAGTGATGCTCTGAAAAAAGGAACACCCATGCTCACATGTCCAGGATAGTACAAAGAAACAGATTCCCCTTACCTGAAGGGTGGATAGGGGGCAAGAGGGACGGGGGGAGAAAGAAGGAGCAGGAAGTAAACCATATCTTCAGGGCCCTGTGTTGAAGGACATGGATCACAAGATTTAGAGCCAGGAGTGATCTTAGAAATCATCTTCCAGGCCACTGTTTTACAGATAAGCCAACCAGACCTCAGAGAAATTAAGTAACATATCCAAGGTTACCCAGCCAGTGTTAGAGCTAGATTTCAAGTCCGGCTCTCCTGAATCAAGTTCTTCTGCTCCAGGCCTGCTCCAGGACTAGGCATGGAGATGGTGGAACAGAGAGAAGGAATAGCAATGGCCTTGCCTCGTGATTGTCCAGAGGAGTGTGGGGAGAGGGTTCCTACATTGGTAGCAACTCTTGAGAATCCAGCTCCTATTCTTTCTTCTAGAAAGAACCCTCTCTTCTAGAGAGGTTCCAGTTGGAGCACAGATGCCTGAATGATGTTCTTCCCTTTCTTCTCTCTCCATAAGATATCAAGTATATTGAGGTGACGTCTCCCAAATCAAGGTGCCAGGAACCCCCTCAGAGCTGTTCCAGCCCCTCAGTCATCCCTTCCTGCGGATCACCTCTCAGTGGTGGTATCCTCCTCTGCAGAGACACCCCCCGTGAAAACAGTGCCAGCAGCGAGAGCCTCATTTTCTCTGGGAACCAGCATAGGGGACGTCACCACTTGCATCAGCCTCCACCCCTGGTGGGAGATCTATCATCTCATCACTCATCCTCCCCTGGTATCACCATTCCCCATCCCAAGAACATGAACCCTGGTCCTCAGAGTGACACCTTCCTCCTGGAAGCTTCCCCAGGCTCAGGAGCCATGCCAAGGCCCTCACTGGGAAGCTGGGCACTGCAGAGAGGTAGTGGGGCTTCTCTGTTGTCCAGCAGCCCAGGCTCTGACACCAGCTACGTGTTTGGCAGGTACATCCATTTTTGCTTTGCTCTCCCTCCCTTCCTAGTGACTAAACCAGCCTCTGCTCGGGACTGTTGGCAGAATGATCTGTAGGTATGCCTCACTTTAAGCAGAAAACCTGTGAATGGTATTTTTCTTTCAAGATGAATTAAGGGCTCTTCACTTTACAAATGAATTCATTTAAATAAGGAGGTCATGTGTTTAATTAAAATGAGATTCTTTTTATGAAAATCTGACCTACACATCACACTTCAAGGAGAAGTCTACTGAGGAAGATCATGCCAATATGCTTGTCCACATTTTACAAATGAGAAAACTGAGTCTTTGAGAAGTTAAGAGACATATTCATAGTCCTATAGCTAACCTGACTAGGATCTGAGGTAGGAGTCAAACCCCAAATCTTGCCTCCAAATGAAGCGCTCTTTCCACCTCACCATGATATTATATTAAGAACTTGTCAAACAAAATGTATTATTTTAAAGTCTACACCTTCTTTTTGTTGATGTTCAGTTGTTTCAGTCATGTCAGACTCTTTGTGACCCCATTTGGGGTTTTCTTGGCAAAGATACTAGAGTGGTTTGCCATTTCCTTCTCCAGCTCATTTTACAGATGAGGAACTGAGGCAAACAGAGTCAAGTGACTTTCCCAGGGTCACACAGCTAGTAAGTATCTGAGGCTGGATTTGAACTCAGGTCTTCCTGAGTCCAGGCTGATTGCCCTAACCACTATACCACCTAGCTACCCCAAGCCCTCTAAGTACATGCAGAAAATACTCTTAGAAAACCCTTAAAGAAAGAAGAAATTTAAAAAGAAGCAAAGCTTTATACTTTCTGGATTTTTCCTTACCACAGTGCCTTTATTTTCATCCATTTTAGGGATTTGCCAGTATGCTTTTTATCCTGCAGTCCCAAGCTGGGAACATGTTAGAAAGAGATCATAGTCATAGGCTCATAAATATATAGACAGAGCTGGAAGGGACCTTGAAGACCATTTACTCCAACTTCCTCAGTTTACAAATAAGGAAACTGAGGCTCAGGCAAGTTAAGCAACTTACCCAAGATCACACAAGTAACACAGTGCTGGATTTGGAGTCAGGATGGCCTGAATTCAAATCCTGACTCAGATATACCCCAGTCCTCCTTAAGCTTAATGCCTCCCCTCTGAGACTACCCCCAATTTATCCTGCCCAGTTTGTACATAGTTGTTTGTATGTCACCTCCCCCACTGCACTGTAATGAGCAGGGTTGGGTTTTTTTTGCCTTTCTTTGAATCCCCAGTAGTTTTCACAGTACCTGGTATTAAAAAAAGTGTTAAATATGTGCTTGTGGACTGACTGACTGAATGTGCAGGTGACATAATTTGGCCATGCCTCAGTTTCCTCATCTGTAAAATGTGGGGGCCAGTCTCAGTAGCCTCAGAGGTCCTTTCCGGCTCTAGATCTTGGATCCTATGAACATATACTTTAGGCATATAAGAAAAGAGGACCTTCCCCCCAAACACAAACCACAGGGTTCTCTTCAGCTGGGTGGGTAGTAGGGTATAGGGATGGCTGCAGAATGATGTCCAGTCAGGGACACACTGACTGGAGCCTGATTATGGCTAAGCCATCAACAGCATATAAGAAACAATGTGGCAAAGCGAATATTCTAGATTTGGAATCAGGGAGTCCTGGGTTCAAATCCTGCCTTTCATACTTACTCTGGACAGCTCACTTACCTCTTAAGCCCCATTTTCCTTATCTATAAAAGAGATATAATCAAATCTGAAGTACCTAACTCAGGGGGAATGTAAAGTTCAAATTAGATAATCATGTACAGTATAGCAGTCATAAAGTAGTATGCAGGCTGTCCCAAAAGTATTAGTGCAGTTATGAGCAAAGAAACTGAGGACCAGAGGAGTTAAGTGACTTGCCCAAAGTCATATATCTGGTTAGTGGCAAAGGCCATATTTGAACCCCAGTCTTCTGATACCAGGGACTAGGGATATAGATCACACGTCATCTCAGAATTGGAAGGTCATCTAGTCGAACCTGACCAAAAAACCGTACTGCCATGTCCTCAGAGTCCTTTAGTGAAGCAGAAAGGAACCCTGGCTACCTCCCAAGAAGGCCCGTTACACTTTTGAATATTTCTAATTGTTAGGAATTCTTTTTCCTTACATCTAGCCAAATCTGCCCCTCTAGCGTGTCCACCCATTCTGTTTAGTTCTTCCATCTGGGACCAAGTGGAGTAAGGCAGATCCCCTTCTCTCTGAAAACCATCCAAATCCCTAATCACCGAAATCATTGCCTTTTCCCTGTCCTTCCTCTCCCAAGCTCTTCTCTTCTCCATTCACCTAAACATCCCTCATTCCTTCAACCGATATTCCTCCAACATTCATTCGTTCGATGAATATTTATTAAGCACCTACTATGCACCAGGCATTATGCTAAACTCTGAGAATACAAAAAGAGACAAAAGACAGCCCCTGCCCTCAAGAAGCTTACAGTCTAATGGGGGAGACAATGTGCAAACAAATACTGGCAAAGCAAGCTATGTACAGGGTAAATAGGAAATAATTAAAAGAGGGAAAACCCTGGAATCAAGAGGGGTTAGGGAAGGTTTCTTGTAGAATGTGGGATTTTAACTGATGCCTAAAGGAAGCCAGGGAGGTCAGTAGTTGGATCAGGCCATTTACTGTCCTAGATACTCTCCTTTGAACATTCTCCAGTTCAGTAATGTCCTTGCTAAACTGGGGTGCCTACAGTGCTCCAAATGTAGTCCAGCCATGGCAGAAGACAGCCGGATTGTTATGTATCTCCCTTATTCTGGGCTCTTTACCACTCTTAATGTTGCCTAAGATCTAATTGGTTTTCTTGGCTACATATCATTCTGTTGGTTCCTACTGAGATTGTAATCCACTATTCTATCCTAGAGGCTGAGAGCAGTTGGCCTGGGCCCAATCACTGATTTTTTTAAGTTTAGGTGAATCTCTGCTCAAACAGAACTCTCTAAGTACTAGTTAGAACCAAAAGGGAAGTGGGACAAAGGGGAGGGAAGGCACAGGTTGGGGAGGATACTAGGAAAGATCGAATGATAAAGAAATTATATGCCAGTCATATATGGCTAAGTATCTTTGGCAGAGATTCAAGAAAGGAAAAAACATTTATTAAGCACCTACTATATGCCAGACGTTATTTGTTTGATCCTCACAACAACCCTGGGAGATAGGTGCTGTTATCTTTCCCATTTTACAATTGAGGAAACTGAAGCAAGCAGAGGTCAAGCAATTTGTCCTGGGTCACACAACTGATTAAGTGTCTGTGTTGAACTCAAGTCTTTCTGACTCCTAGCCCAGTATCCTATGCACTGCATCTTCTAGCTATTCCATTTAATTGGGCTGACCTTTTGCTTAGAACAGGAGTTCTTAATCTGGGGTCCATGAACATGTTGTATTTTTAATAATATTTATTTTCCCCCAATTACATGTAAGAACAATTTTTAACATTCTTTTCTTTTCGAGTTTTGAGTTCCAAATTCTATCCTTCCTTCCCTTCTCCCCTGCCTGAGACAATAAGCAATCTGAAACAGGTTACACATGTGCAATCATGTAAAACATTTCCATATTAGTCATTTTATACAAGAAGAAAGGAAGGAAGAAGAAAGAAAAAGAAAAAGAAAGAAAGAGAGAGAAAGAGAGAGAAAGAAAGCTTCAGTCTGTATTCAAACAACATCAGTTCTTTCTCTGTAGGATAGCATTTCTCATCATGAGTCCTTTGGGATTGTCTTGGATCATTGAGAATTGCTAAGTCATTCACAGTTCTTCCATTATACAGTATTGCTGTTACTGTGTACAATGTTCTACTGATTCTGCTTACTTCACATTGTTTCAGTTCATGTAAGTCTTTCCAGGTTTTCATGAACTTGTTTTTTTTTTAAAATAGTTGGATAACTGTTTTAGCATAATTGGTTTCCTTTATAATCCTATGTATTTCATTTTATGCATTTAAGAACATTCTTTGAAGACGGAAGTCTAAGGGTTAAGAAACCCTGACTTAGAGGGTTGCCAGGCTGCACTTAATCAAACCCAATGCTGTGGAGTCAGACAGTCAACAATCATTTAGTAAGCACTTACTAAGTGCCAGGCACTGTGCTTAGGGCACAACAGCTAGTGCCTGGGATGGAGAATGTGCCCTTTGGAGACATCATATCAACCTGTCTTCTCTCTTTCTCTACAGCAGCCAGTCTCTGCTTCCCACCACCGCCTCCAGCCACCAGCCTGCCTACAAGTCCCCAGAATGCTCCAGAGGCTCTTCCTCTAGTATCCACAGCCCCAGCACCTCTTCTCCCAGTGGGAGACCTAGCTACTTCCACCTCCAGAGCCCTGACTCAGGATTCACACCACCAGTCTCCACCTTGGGCCAGCCTGCTGGCTCACACTCACCTCCACTGCAGAAGGAACATGCCAGCAGTTGCCCCCCTTCCATTGCTAATTCCATGGTGGACATACCCATTGTGCTGATCAATGGCTGCCCGGAACCAGGCTCTGCCTCCCCACAGCCTCCTCGCCGACATAACAGCTTTGTCCGGCCCATGGTTGACACTCCCAGCAACCCCTATGCAGCCCTCAGCAGCCACAGCAAGACCCCTCCGAGAGCTCCCTTGCTTCCTCTTCAGAGGGTGAGTTTCCATCTTCCAAATTATTAACATTGATTAAGTTCCTTCTGGGTGCTAAGCTTTAATCTAGTATAGAAGAAGATATCAGGCAATATAAGATATGGCCCCTGCCCTTTCCTCAAAATCTCATTTTCTTATTCTCTTTATCTGGAAATTCCCTCCATAAAGAGGGGCTCCAAGCTCCTAAAGGCTGAATCCTAATCTAGAGCTGAGAGGAAGCAGAAGTTAGTTAGTCCAACCCCTTCATTTTATAGATGAAAGGGGAGAGGAAATAAGCATTTTAAGCACCTACTATGTGCCAGACGCTGTGCTAAGTGCTTTACTAAGGCACAGAAAGAATCTCCTTATGAGTAGCCCAAGGTCACGTAGATAAGGGTTTTTACCTCTTCTTGTATCCGCAAAGCTAACACAATGCCTGGTACATAGTAGGTAGGCACTTTTAAATGTTTATTGAATGAATGAATGTCATGTAGCTTTAGGACTTGAAGGAACATTAGAAGCCATCTAGGCCAACCCCTTCGTTTTACAGATAAGGAAACTAAAACTCAGAGTGGTTATGTGACTGGCCCAAGGTTACATAGGTAGTAACCGGCAGAACTGGGATTTAAACCCAGATTCTGGGACTTCAAATCCTGTGCTATTTTCACTATGGTAGGCTGCTTCCAGAGTTTACTAAACCCTCAAGTTCTCAAGTTTAGTTCTATGTCAAGCCATGGAATCTCCAATTCATAGGATCATAGAAATAAAACTGAAAGGACCTCAAAGTCCCTGTATCTTCCTTATACAGCTAAGGAAATTGAGGACCACGCAAACTAAATTACCTATGTGCCCAAAGTCATATAGGTGACAAGCATCAGCAACAGGATTTGAACTCAAGTCCTCTCACTTCAAAATCCATTGTTCTTTCTACTGTTTGATGTTGCCTCCAGCATTCCCTTAGCCCTGTGGTTCCCCGGCCTAGTTTCATGTCACCCTGGGCATCTCCAGTTTTTTTTCAGAGATATCAAATTTTTCAAAAATCTTCCAAATCTAATTCCTTTTAATTTTATAGACCTTCATGGCTAGAACGGACTTCATAGACCATCTAATCTAAGCCCCTCATTTTATAGATAAGGAAACTGAAGTCCAGAAAGGGAAGTGATTTGCCACAAGGCCACATACAAAATTAATGAAGAGTCAGTCATAGAAATTCAGGTCTACTGACTCCTAGTCAAATATCCTTTCTACCAGAGTATATTGCTTGCCCTTTAACAGTTAAATATGTCATATGGCAATTTTAGAAGTAGGGAGGGAATGGGCCGTGAAATTGAACAGATTCAAGCAGAGCAGTGCCACAAATCTACTGGATGATTTTATCTTTTTAATTGAATTTTTACCAATTTGATTCTGATTAATTGCCAGAATTATCACAGGTTTTGTGACATTTAGGGCTAAAGAAGACCTTAAGCACCTCATAGGTACCAGGTACCGTGCTAGCCATTGGAGATACAAAAACAAAAACTAAATAGTCCCTACCCTCAAGGAACTTACATTCGACTTCAAAATAGATAACCCCTCATCTTACTGATGAAGGAACTAATGGCCACAAAGGTTAAATGTGTAAAGGGGTCTACAAATTCAGAGATACCGATACCCCAGAAACCTTTCATTTGGGTCTGTTTGAAGATGCTATGAACAGAAAATGTGGGAAGGCATTGTCATGGTCGGTTTAGCAGGGCAGGGGTACATCCTACAAGGATCTTCTCTTCCATGTCCCATCTCAGGTCCCAGCAGAGACACTCCACCACCAACCATGAAGTTTGTAATGGACACATCCAAGTACTGGTTTAAGCCAAGCATCACTCGGGATCAAGGTAATACGCATGCTCTCTGAAAGGAAGGATGGAGGGAGAGACAAGAGAAAGAGACGAACAGAGCCAAACTAGAATAGAATGACAGGGGCTTTGCCCCAGGGCACTGATATGAGGGTGCATACTTCCTTCCATAGATTCTCCTTCTTGAGTGGAGGACATGCTTACCTGGTCCTCACCTTATGGTCTTCCACCAGCTGTTATCAGGGACCATCCTCTCAAGCTGCCACCCCTGGGGTCCTAGCACCATGGCACCCTTCCTCTGGGGCCACCTCCCCCTCTTAACCTTCTCAGGGGCACAGAGCAACTTTTAGGGGCAGACCATTCCCTATCTCCCCACAACTTCAGCTACTCGGCGGACTGTTCTCTTTATCACTACCACCAACACCAACCTCCCTGAAATGAATTTGCCTAGGTATAATTCACAGGGTGGTGCTTGTTATTGTTTCTCCTTCATTCTCCAAGAGAACCATGACATTATGGAGGTGATGCCATAACATGCAAGTGAATTGGATTTAAGTGAGGGAGAGCTGTGCAAAGTCACCAGCCTCACTTTCTCCTCCGGAACTAGTTGGGGGAGGGGAGGGCAGTTGGAGAGTTGTCACAGGAAAACCAAGTCCCTAGGTCAGTGTCATCTGCCTAAAGTCCTAAACCAAGGCAAAATTTATCCTTTGTCATGGTATATTCAGGGACAGGGAATGGTGTGGGGTAGGCCAGTCAGTGGTTCTGCCATTCTCCACCTCCACTGTCAGTCAGTTAATAAGCATTTATTAAACATCTACTATGTGCTAAGCACTGGGGATTCAAAGAAGGGCAAAAGACAGTCCCTGCTCCCTAGGAACTCCCAATCTAATGGAGGAGACAATATGCAAACAAATATATACAAGCACAGTAAGAAATGGGGTGACCCTACAGCCAGAATGGCCAAGATTAGATAGTAGAAAGTATTTCTTGCCTACAAGTAGGGAAGCCTCTAAAATGGGTCCATGAGCCTTCAGTACTTGCTTTCCTAGAGGTTTCCAAGAACAGGGGAGGGTCCCTAGCTGGTTGGTCCACCTAGAATGGGAGTGGGACAGTGGGATCCACTAGAAGAAGGTAAGTAGGGTGAGGGGAGCCTCTGACATGAGAATCATTTCAGCAATCGAGCTGCTGAGGACGGAAGAGCCAGGTGCTTTCCTGATCAGGGACAGCACTTCGTATCGAGGGTCCTTTGGCCTCGCCATGAAGGTTCAGGAATCCCCAGGATCCGTTCTGAGTAAATCAGGTAATCTCCCCAGGACCTGAAATCAGTGCTGGGCACAGGGAGGGATGGCCACAGGGTCATGGATTTAGAGTTGGAAAGCACCTCATAAAGTCATCAAGTCCAGATCCCTCATTTTACAGATAAGAAAACTGAGGTCCAGAGAGGGGAAGTTACTTGCCCAAGGTCGTATAGACAGAAAAGGGAAGAACCAGGATTTGAACCTATGTTCAAATCCACGAAGAAAGGAAAAGGGATAAGAATCAACCTAATAGTAAATCCAGCTTCACCTAACATAAGGACACTGGCTTAGGAATTTGACTTTTATCAAAGTGTGTCTTTTCCTGAATGGCTTTATATACAACCAAACGCACCCCCCTCCATTCTATTAAGTATAATTTTGTTGTGGTGGTTGTTGTTCAGTTGTTTTTCAGTAGTGCCCCACTCTCTGTGACCCCATTTGTGTTTTCTTGGCAAAGATACTGGAGTGGTTTGCCATTTCTTTCTCTAGCTCATTTTACAGAAAAGGAAACTGAGGCAAACAAGGTTAAGTGACTTGCCCAGGGTCACACAGCTAATAAGTAATAATTTTAATGATTAATAATAGCTCCCATTGATATCACTTACAGTTACAAAGTACTTCACACACATTATCCCCCTTGGTCTCACACCCCTGTGAGGTAGGGAGAGCACTTTGTTATTATCTTGATTTTACAGATAAAAGAACCAAAGGTAAGGGAAGTAAAGTGACTTGTTTATCAGCATATGGTAATTATGAGATTCGGAGTTGAGACTTGAAGCAAAATCCTCCAAGTCCGATGTCCAGTTTCCTTCCATTACACCAGGATATGGATCATGCCTTCAGGGAATTTATAGTCTTATTGGGGGGCAAGGCATACCAAATAAATGGAGGATGAAACCAAGCATGTAATAATTCAAACTAATCTGTAGGCAGAGCAGCTCAGTGGCAAAGTAGATAGAGTGCAGGGCCTGGAGTCGGGAAGACTCATCTTCCCGAGTTCAAATCTGGCCTTTGACACTTACTAACTGTGTGACCCTGGGGGAGGAGAGTAAGGTGCCAGGAAACCTGGTTATATAGCAAAGAGACTGTGCTGCAGATTAAGAAAATCAGTTCTAAGAAAAAGAGCAAATGAAAGACTGTAAGACCTAAACTGAGTTTAGATTTGGCCTGAAAGGCAAGTGGGAACCATTGAAGGTTATTGGAATACAGAGAAAAATTCCCTAGTTCATAAGATTTAGCACCAATTTAGGAACCTTAAGAGACCATTTAGTCCAGATCCCTTAAATTACAGATGAGGAAACTGAGGCACAGAGATGTGAATTCACATACTCTCAATCACACAGGTAGACAGTAATAAGTATTAGACACTAGAACTGGTGGCCAAAAGAAGTTGGCATTTCCTTTGGAGGATTTGAAGAATAAACTCTTATCTGTATTGGTGATTTTGCTATGGGTCTGCCTTAATTCAGGGGGGCTGAGTGGGATTACAGTCTAGAACTGGAAGGGGCTTCAGAACTATCTAGTCCTATCCCCTCATTTTATAGATAAGGAAACTGAGGCCCAAGGAGTGATTGTGAGAGAGCTAAGGCTGAAACCCAACAAGGCCAACTTCATAGCTCTTTCCACTATGCTTTCCACTTGCCTCCAAGCTGGCTCCTGGAAACTCATCCTTAACTTGGCTTTACAGAGGAAGTGAGATAAGGAAAGGCTAAAAAGTTCTACATGCTGGTAATCTATCCACTGTCCTTTTACCCATATTCAGGAGCAGATGGCAGTGACCTTGACCTCATCCGACACTTCCTCATTGAATGTTCAGCTAAAGGGGTGCACCTTAAAGGGGCTGGGGAGGAGCCCTACTTTGGTAAGGTCCCAGGCTATCTCAGTTCCGTCAGCTCGGATGCCCCTCTTTTGTTTCCTTCTTAAAGCAGCCAGTTCTCTGCGCTTATGGGCAATGATAGTTTGACCTGTTCCACTTTGGTGACCCCATTTTTCTTGCAGGCAGCTTGTCAGCCTTTGTATACCAGCACTCCATCATGCCCTTAGCCTTGCCCTGTAAGCTAGTCATCCCCAGAAAAGGTGAGTTCTCAGGTTTCAGTAGGTCCTAGAGGAGAACTTCTGCTGGAAAAGGGTGGGGAGGATATTGTGAAAGACAAAGGAAAAGGTGGGGGGAGGGTAGAGGTGACAGGAGCAGAGAGCAAAAGATTAATAAATTTCCAAAGGGGATGTTGTGGCTAGAGGCCTAGCATCCCATATTTGCATAATTGCAATGATTATATTGAACTACTTAGACGTGTCAGAGTTAGAAGGAGCAAATCAAATGGATTAATGAGGGGGGTTCTTTGTTAGAGGGAATGATTTGTTCCAACCCCTTGGGGGTGCTTTTGTTTTTCTTTGGTTTAGAATTGGGAGGTGGAGATGGGACTACAGATCCCACAACAGCCAGCGAGGCCTCTCAATTGAAGAAATCAGCGAGTAAGTGGTTAACAGGGAAGGGGGAAGGTGCCACTTGGGTCAGAGGGGCCCCGACAGTCCAGATCCACCTTCCACTCTCAAACCCCTCTCTCCCTACTCCCACCCCCAACCCCCACACACATACACATGTTTCCCATCAGGGCTTTATTTCTAAGCCTTTAACAAGGTGCCACATTCTTCTCTCCTCATAGTAAAAGTAGAGAGGTTGACAGGCTAAAATTGGCCAGCTGGCAAGGTAACAGGGCACAGGGGGCAAGTGGGGCCATCTAGCCCAAAGATGTGCACACAGTAGATTCTGTGAACATTATTCAATGAAAGAAAGATGCCTGACACTTCGAGAGTGTACACACACACACACAACACACACACACACACACACACACACACACACAAAGTATTCTGCTGTATCTAGGAGCCCCCTCTGTGAGGAGGAGTCTCTGGGTCTGAGAGGCAGGCTGTCAGAGAGGAAAGAACACCCAATTTGGAGTCCAAGGACCCAAGTTTTCTACTCTGCCCTGTGATCATGGCCAAGTCACTTAACCTCTGAACCTTCTCTGTAAAATGAAGGAGTTGGATTGGATGATGCCTGAAGGGCCCTCCAACTCTACCAGCTGTGAATCCTATTATTTCTTTCATCTTAAGTGGTTCTCTCTGGGCCTGAGGACCCTCCCCTACAGGGGGGAAAGGCTGCCTCTCTTAATCTGAGACCCCTCCAGCAAGATTCTTTCAATTCTTTGTTGCCTCCCCTCCTCCTCTAATTAGACTTGGCCATCTGGATTAACTCATACCTTGAAGTCACATCTGGAAGCTTCCATATTCTCCCAATTCCTTCCCCCTCACCCCAACTTCTGACCACACAACACACACACACACACACACACACACACACACACACACACACTTCCTCCTACCAACCAAGGCTAGGGACTGAATTCTACAGGGTCGCTGGATTCTCACCTCCAGCCCTGCTCCAGCTGTCACATTGATCCATGAACACTGACCTGTCAGGATGAACAAGAGAGAGGAAAATAACATCTGGAATAGATAACCCATCCTAGGACCCCTGCATGGCTATAATTCACATATCCATCCATGAATGGCGAAATGCAGAGACACAGATAACACAGGACAGCAGATAATCCCACAGATCTTTCCATCTGACTCTAAATTTCAATCCCAAACACACTCTCACTTCCCCCCTGCTGGGCTGCTTCCCACTCAGCCTTACCATTAGCAGCATGGGCTCCATCTGAAAGGTGAAAAGGAGAGCCACATGGAGATGATCCAGAGCCTCAGGGAGCAGTGGTGATTCTTGTCTGTGTCTTCCAGGCTGCCAAGCCCTGTACCTGACCTCTGTGAGTGTGGAGACGCTGACAGGGGCCATGGCCGTGCAGAAGGCCGTTTCCTCCACCTTTGAGAGGGACACTCTCCCCACACCTACTGTGGTGCACATTAAAGTCTCAGACCAGGGCATCACCCTCACCGATGTGCAAAGAAAGTAAGAGCCTTCCCATCCACCAGGCCTTGGAATAATAGCAAAAAGTCAAGTTTTTCTGGTCCTCACTCTATGGAAATAATTCTTTTCCCCTAAATCCAGCGGCATTGGCTTTGTACTCATCCTCCTTGACCTCTCTTTAGCATCTGGCACTGTTGACCACCCCCTTCTTTTCTCCTGCTTTACTTTCCCTGACATTATACTCTTGGTGGTTTTTCTCCTCTCTCTGATCACTCCTTCTCTGACTCTTGTCATTATATTTTCTTCATCCTCCTGCTACTCCTTAAATTCAAGCAGAATACCCCACAGAACAAAGGGTTCTCTCCTGAGCCCCATTCTCTTCTTGAGCTCTTCCATTCTCATGATTTCAGTTGTCATCTCTATGAAGATGACCCCCAGACCCATATCTTCCCTTGAAAACTCTCCCCAGAGTTCCAGTCCAGTATTTCCAATTGTCATCACATCTACTTGAGTGTCTTGCCAACATTTCAAACTCCACATAATCAAAAATGAAATCCTTAACTTCCCTATTTTTATTGATGGCACTCACCATCTTTCCAGTCATGTAGATTCATAGCCTGGGAGTCCCCTCTTATCTCTTCCCTCTCCCTTATTCCCCCCACCTAATAAGTTGCCAAATCCTACAGATTCTTTCTTGGCAGTATCTCTCATATCTGTCTCCTTTCCACTCCCACTGGAACCATCTAAATTCAGGCCTTCATTCCCTATCACCTAGCCTATTACAATTGCTTCTTAATGAGTCTTTAGGCCTCTAGTTTCTCCCTTCTTCAGGCTATCCATCAAACCAATTCCTAAGCACTCTTCCCAACCAAGGCACTGCCTTGATGATCATTCCTCTCCTACAAACTCATCAATATTTTCCTTTGCCTGCTGAATAAAGGGTAACCTCCCAGCCCTGGCGTTCAAGACCATCCATAATCTTGATTTTCCAATCTCATCTCACATTCTGCTTCATGTATTCTGCATTCCGTTCTCACCGTACGCCACGTTCCATCCTTATCCTGCTCTCTTCCCACCACCTTGCCTCCATCCAAGTGGCCACCCTGCTTGAATGAGATAACCCTCCACCCCATCTCCATCATATCTGTCCACTCCCTTCTTTCCAGACTCAACTCAGATACCATCTCCTCTGTGAAAACTTTCCCACCTGAAGGTGAGTTGTCTCTCCTCAAGCCTTGCCTGGACCTCTTCTTTGTAACTGACTTCTCCTTTATTTTGGTTATATTTGCTTCCTTGCCTTATAAGATAACTGATATCTATCTTTATATATTTATAGCAAACTTTGATGAATAAATAATTAATAATACATAAACAATATATTATATATGTATTATCTATTAATATAATATAGAATTATATATAACAAATTATTAGCTATAATATTGTTGCATATTAATATAATATTAATGTTAATGTATGCATATTTGAATTTATGTCCCTCAGCCTCTTTGGCCCCCCAACTCTCCAGGGAGTTCCTTAGGGAAATGCTCTTGGGATGCTGCAGTAAGTTCCCACCCATTCTTCTTTTTCTCCTTCTCTTCACAGGGTGTTTTTCCGGCGCCATTATCCACTCACCACTCTCCGTTTCTGTGGCATGGACCCAGAGCATAGGAAGTAAGTACAGGATTGAGGCCTAACAAGTCTAGGACTCGAGATGGTCTCATATTTCTTCTGTCCACCTACCCCCAGAGAAACCCCTCAGCCAGCCCTGCTCCTCTCCTAGCAGGGGCCACTGGATAAGGTGGTCCCACTTGTGAGAACTAGGACGCTATGGGCTTCATTAGGGGAGGATAAGGAAGGGGAGGAAGTTAGATCTTTCTTCCATATACCTCTCAGCGCTCCATTCAGAAGGGAACAAAGCCCTTCTTCATTGTATTCTGTTTCTCCCTTCTCTCAAACAGGTGGCAGAAGTATTGCAGATCTTCCCGGTAAGTCCTCCCCTCCTCTTCTCCTATTCTGAAACTTTCCTAGCCTTGTCAGCCAGTCATGGGTTGGAGATCCTCTATGGACAGACCCCTGTGCTGGGATCATGAGATGGATTCAAAGGATGGAAGAAACAGTCATTATTTTTTTGCTGGGGGAAATATAGTCCCTACGGGGGGGGGGGCTAGTCTGATTGGAATGGAGTAGACTCAGTCCCTATGCTTGAGGGGAAAGGGTGTAGTCTGCTAGGGGGAAAATCAATCACTACCCTCAGGTGGTCTCCAGTCTGAAGAGGTGGGGAAAAGGTACAGTTCCTGTCCTTAGGAAACCCCCAAACTGATTGGGGTGGGGAGAAGCATAGTTTCTTCTCTCAAGGACCCCCCAGACTGATGGATGGGGGTGTACAATAGAGATTCCACCCCTTTCATTTCGGATGAAGGCCTTCAATGAGGCCAGATATGAGCATGAGGAAGTATTAAGGCGATTCTGAAATTGTGTGTGTATGTGTGTGTGTGTGTCTGTGTCTGTGTCTGTGTGGTGTCAGGGTGGTCATTAAGGAAATCCAGTCCTATCCCAGGCTGAAGAAGCCTCCAACCCTAGACCTAATTCAGGCTGCCTTTCTCTCTCTCCTCAAGGATTTTTGGCTTTATTGCCAAGAGTTTGACAGAGCCTGCAGAGAACATATGTCATCTCTTTGCTGAATACGACACTGTCCAGCCAGTGTCTCTGGTCATCGACCTCGTGGGCACCCTGCTTCTGGATATAGAGAGGATGTAGATGCAATTGGAGGTGCAGAGGGCAGCTGGCCAGGGGATGCTCCCTATTTCTCCCTGAACCCCCAGGGTGTCAATCCCTTGCCCATCTCTGCCTGATGGAGAGGCTAAGGCCGCACTTCTAGTCTAGCCCCAAGAGGGTCCTGGTTGCCACCTCCATGGAAGACTGGAAAGAGACTGATGAAACTAATTCTAGACCTAAAACCTCCAGACATTGACAGAACTGTCCTGGTCAGGGATTGAGCTCTCCTGTAGAGAACAGTGTGACTCAATAGTATGTGTTTAGCCCCTGCACAGCAGGAGACCAGAGAGCACCATGCCTGAGATACTACAAGGAGGGAGTAAACTTCCCCCTCCATGTTCAAGGAAGACACCAATGGGATGGGAAGGGCTCTGTCTCTACTCTAGTCTGGCACCATTTATCTCCAGTATAATACAGTCACAGAATCTCAGAATGAGTTGCTATGCTTGAAGGCTGTTCAGGTCAGCTCCCCTCCCCCAAACCCTCACATACAAGACCACTATCCCTGGCTTCTAGGAAAGCTGAAAGCTGGGATCAGAGCATCTTGTCCAGAAATTCTTAACCCAGAGTCCATGAACTTGGTTTTTCATAATATTTCAATAGCTATATTTGAGTAAAATTGATTTCCTTTGTAATCCTTTGTATTTTATTTTTTGCCTTTGAAATATTAATCTGGGGAGGGGATCATAGGCTTCACCAGACTGCCAAAGGGAGCCATGATATGGAAAAGGTCCAGCACCCCCTAGTCTAGTCCAACTCCCTCATTTTCTAGATGAAGAAACAGAGATCCAAAAAGGCTTTTTTCTCAAATTGAATCTCTCAGGCAGCCTGGCCAGACTTCCTCTAAAAAAGAAGTGGGGTGGGGGGGGGGGGACAGATTGTATAGAAACACTGAAAGTGGTCTCAGGTGTAACCATTGAGCACCTAAGGAATCTGGCCAGCCCTTGTGTACATCTCTATCTTGCTAGCTGCTGATTGGTGCATTCAAAAACATCTGGGGTCTGCTTCCCCTGGATTGGTGCATTCGTAAAGGGCCACATAAACTGCAGAGTACCAGCATGGGTCAGGAATATCTGCAATTCTGACACACACGACTAGCTCTGAGTTGTGCCTGGTGTGTCATGGGGCATGTCCCAAATCAGGATGCACTGGCCCCCAGTGTCTATGTCACAGGCTAGCATATGTCCCTTTTGTTTTCAACATCAATAAAGTATAACGAGCTTAAGGTCCCAGTGAGCATGAGCTGTATTTCTCTTTCTCAAAACCAGAGACAGACTCTAACATCTCACTCCCATGCCTCTTTTAGCTTTCCTAGGACAAAGTATCCAACATCTAACTTTGCAGATGTGCTTTCTTTAGAGGAGCCCAGGGGGGTTTAACCTCGGATTCATCAACTTTAGGGAGTTCCCTCACTCTTACCTCTCACTGCCTGTGTTGGATAAGTCACTCTCTAGACCTCAGTTTCCCCAGTTGTGAGATGATGGGGTTGGATCAGATGACATATAAAGTCCCTTCCAGTCTTCATCTCTGAGTCTTCTCCCTGGACATGTCTTAAATTAATTCTCTGTCCTCAGAACAAAGGATCAAACCTGTTTTATGGCCCCCAGCCAGCAGCATCCACCACAAGGGGGCAACAGAGAGTCAAGAATCAAAACATGCCATTGAATTGAGACCCCATCTCAGGGAAGCAGCTCCTAGAAAGGAGAGGGGTGGGGAAGGGGAATGTGTTTAAGGAGATGAAAAGATTCATTAAAGGCACAGAATCTAGGGAGACAATGGTCTGGTCCTAAAGTTAGACAAGCTCCTGTTGGGGTAGGGGGAGGAGAGAAAATAGGAGCCCCTCAGCAGATTTGTTGGAAGGAGATAGTCCTGGCAGGGATGAGGGAGGGAGGGAGATTGCTCTGGAAGAAGGATCACATTTGTTCTAGAAGTAACAAGTGACTGGCCTCTAATGAGAGCCAGCTGGCAGCTGCGGCCAGCAGCACATCATTAACCTTGGCCAAGGGCTTAGTTTGACAGAGGTTACAGTTTCAATCTGGGAAACCAGATTCATCTGGAACAGCCTACAGGGTGATGGGCACAGGCAGGCATGGGACTGCCCAACCAGATCCACCTCACCCTACCACCCAGCCTCCTCCTGCTTCCCTATGCCCCTGCTAGGTCCATGGAATCCCAGCATGGCAGAAATAGAAGGGTGAGGATAAAATCTGAACTCTCATTTTACAGATGAGGAAACCGAAATCTATTTCTTCCAACATCAGAGCAAGCCTTTCTCTGTCTCATGTGTCTCTCTGTCTCTACCTTTCTCTGTCTCTCCCACTCTCCCTTCCCTCTCTTTCTTTTAATCTCTCTCCCTCTTTTCTCCTTAATTGCTCAATTTCTCTTTTCATCTTTCTCTTTTCTCCTTCTCTCAAAGTTTTCCTCTTTCTCTGTCTCCTTCCCTCTCTCCTCTCTCAGTCTCTCTCATAGTGTCTTTTTCTGTCTCTGTCTCTCTGTTTCTGTGTGTATGTATCTCTGTCTCTCTCTCTATATATGTATGTCTGTCTCTGTGTCTCTGCCTCTGTGTCTGTCTCTCTCTCTCTCTCCCTCCCCCCTTGACCTTTCTTTCTCTCCTTACTAGTTGTGTGACCTTGGGTAATCTAGCCATCCATCAATCAACAAGAATTTATTAGACATTTACTATATGCTAGACCCTGGGAGTATAAAGATAAAAGTGAAATAGTTCGTGCCTTCAAGGATCTTACATTCTAATGGGGAAAGACAGGGTGCTGGCAAGAGAAATGAAAGTGAGTGGCCTCATTCCAAGCCAGAGGGAGAGTAGTATGCAACTAAGCTGGAAAGGTAGGTTGGGGACTGGGTTAGGAAAGGTTTTAAAAATCACACAGGGGGCTTTATATTTGATCCTCAAGGCAATTAAGGGGCCACTGGAGTTCACTGAGTAGGACAGTGACACTATCATACCTTCCTGCCTTTAAGGAAAATCACTTTGATAGCCAGAGGAAAGATCTGAGTGGGAAAAGATGTGAGGCAGGGAGACCAGTTGGGAGGCTAAAGGAAGGAAAGAAAGGAAAGGGAGGGGAGGGAGGAAGAAAGAGAGGGAAGGAAGGTAGAAAGGAAGGAGGGAGGGAGGGAGGGATTTATTTAAGTGCTTCTTTTGTGCCAAGCACTGTGCTAAAGGGCCTAACAAATATCTCATTTGAGCCTCAAACAATCCTCTGAGTTAGGTGCTATTATTACCCCCATTTTATAGTTGAAGAAATTAAGGCAGACTGAAATTAAGTGCCCAGGGTCACACAACAACTAGTTGTGTTTGAGGGTAGGTTTTAATTCAGGTCTTTAGCTGCCCCCTAGTGGAGGCAAGAAGTGATAAGGTTGAAGAAGCAGGCTGTTGGTTGTGCAAATGAAGAGAGAGGGACAGATTAGAGAAAGTCGTGGAGATAGAAATGACAAGATTTTGCAACTGACTGATCATCCCTGGAGCATAAATGAAAGTCAGAAGCCATGAAAAACCTTGAGTGTGCGAGCCTGGATGACTGAAAGAATGGCTGGTAGCCTCTGCAATCATAGGGATGCTCAAAAGAGGGGAAGGTTTGTCAGGAAGGATGGGTTCTATTTTGGACTTGCTGAATTTGAGATGCTTATGAGGACATCCAGTACAAAATATCTATTAGGCAGTTGGTTGTGCAGGTCTGGAGCTCAGGAGAGAGATTAGGAATGGATGTATAGATGGCTACTTAGGACTGGGAGTCCTACAGATGATAATTATATCTGGGGGAACTGATGAGGTCAATAAATGAAAGATTATAAACGGAGAAAATAAGAGGCCCAGGACCTCTGTGAGCCTGACTTTCCTCATGTGCAGAATGAGTCCAGATCATGACCTCGAAAGTCCCTGCCAATCTCTGATCCTATGATCCTGGGTCATCAGTAACAGAACAAATTTAGGCTCGCCAATCAAAAAGAAACATGGAACTCTAGAATATTAGTACTGGAAGGGTCCTTCAAGTTCGTCTAGTCCAATCCCCTCTTTGTATGGAAGAAAAAAAACATGATTCAAAGAAACTGAATGAATTGTCCAGGGTCTCACACAGCTAGGAACTAGAATGGAGACTAAAAGTCATGGAGTAAGAACCCAAATCTTGCAACCATAGAACCTGAGTTTGAATATCAGCCTCCCTACTTATTATTTGTGTGATCTTATCCATAAATTAAGGGGATTGGACAAGAACCTCTTAGTCCCTTCCAACTCTGCATCTATGGTCCTGTGTCCCATGCTCTTCTTCCCAGTACAACCTGCTGATGGATTGTGATTCAGCTCAGGTCTTCCCGTTGCCTGACCTTCCTTCTGTTCTCTTCCCTCGCTTTAACCCTTACCTAGACGGGTCAGGTTGGGCCAGGCCAATGTAGAAAATATGTGGTTGGCCCCCACTTGGATCCACCTGACATGGCCTCCCTCCTCACCAAGATGGGGAGCTGGGTGGGCAGAGGGCACATCAAACCAGGATACAGTAACAGAACTCCAGGGATGGCTCTGAAGCAACACCCAGAGCAGTGGGGAGACAAGGGTGAACTGAGTCACCACACCTCCTTGTGACCAACCCAAGACTAGGAGGTGGGCTAGGGATCAAGAGAGACAGCCCAGACATACGGGAGTCCTGGAGAAATCAGTCTTGGACCTGAAAGGACCCATAGTCAGGGCTGCCTGCTGCTACTTTAGCCCTGGGTATGCCCAGGTAGCTGAGATAGCCCAGCAGGAAGAATATTGGAGACTGAGGACCTCAGTTCAAATCCCAGCTCTACCACCTAGTATCTGTGTGATCTAGAACAAGTCACTCAAATCCTCTTGGCCTCCTTTTCTTTATTTATTAAATTAGGGGATGGCCATTAAGGCAAGTTTTAAGTCTGTGATCCTATGAGCCTGTCCAGAAGACAATGTGACATGGTAGGAGGAACGCTGAATTTGAGTCTGTCACTGACTCCCCGTTTGAATTTGACTTCAGCAAATTACTTAGCCTCTATGGGCCTATTTCTTCATCTCTGACATGAATTGGACCTGAAGACCTCTACAATCCCCTCCAGTTCTAAATCTATGTTCCCATACCTGGACTGCTGATCTGGACAGCCCACTTGCCCCCCATACATAACCATGGGATAAGCTAGTCAGTGGGAATGGAAAACATCCTCAAAGCACACTGGCTTCTGATCTCTCTCTGACCAAATCTGCCGTGGTTCAGAGGAGTCAAACTGCCCAGTCCGGTTCACGGCCTGCCCCCAGGGCGATGTTACACATTGGGCCACACCAGTTCTGCAAGAACAGAGTCACCAGAGATGGGAAGGCTGCCTTCTTCATCTTAATGATAACTAACATATTTAGCATTTTGAGGTTTACATGTAATTATCTCATTAATCCTAAAAACCCTGTGAGGTAGGATCTACTATTATCTCTTTATAGATGAAAAAAACTGAGCCTTAGTGGGGTTAAGGGACTTGCCCAGGGTCACATAGCTAGTAAGTGCCTGAGGCAGAATTTGAACTGTTGGTTCTCTGACTCCAGGTCTATAGCAATATTCGCCTGAATGACAACTTAAATCCATCAGCTAACCTCCCTGCAGATTAAATTCCTCATTTGTAGAATGAGAAGGTTAGGCAACATGACCTCTAAAGTCAGCCCCTTCCAGCTCTAAATCCTATGCTTCCTTGAACAAAATTCCCTATCCTCCATTCTAGGGTAAGAGAAGAGACAATTCTGCCCAGAGGCTAAAGAATAATCAAATTCACCTGTGGCTTCCCAGTGACCCAGCACATAGAGGAAAAAAAAATTTTTCCCCAGACAATCAGGGTTAAATGACTTGCCCAGGGTCACACAGCTAGTAAGTGTCACAGGTAGGATTTGAATTCAGGTCCTCCTGACTCCAGGGCTGGTGCTCTATCCACTTCAACAATTGCCCTTAGAATTCTTTTAAAGGAACATGCAGCCTTCCTGGTTCACATGGCCTCAGTTTCCTCATCTGTAAAATGGAGGGGGGTGGACTCAGTTCTTTTCAGCTCTAATCCTATGATCTCATGATCCCTTCTCTCCCTCCCAGTGGGGCCATCGGTCATTCCAAGGCTAATGAAGGTCTCCATTCTCCTCAGTGTTCAGCTCTCCCTGCTATACACACACAGACTATGCACTGCCCTTCCCCCACCCCCATCATCCTTCCCTGCCGTTTTTCAGTCCAGTCCTACTGCCAAAAATGCCTCTAGGCCTAAGTCCACACAAGGCAGCAAACCACCCTAGTTAATCTTTCCTCCAGGAAGGAAGGGTTGGAGAGAAATTGAACTGAGTTTTTGCTAAAGAGAAAAAGTAGTCTGCCCAGAGTAGAAAGAAGTTCCCAGCTCCAGAGAGTCCTTGAGCCCCAGACAGAGAGAAAACTTGGGACCTTTGAATAAGAAGGGTTTGAAGAAGAGGGGGCTAAACTTACCTAATTCAGATAACTCAGAGAAGGTAGATTTCTTCCTTTTTGTGTTTAGCTCTGAACCCTACCCCCACCCTTGCACACACACATTAATTCTTTCCCTTTCTCCTGAAACCCATCCCTTTCCCCTCTCCTAGATCCTCCTCCCTTTCTTTTCCCCTCTTCCCTCTTTTCTCTCCCTCTCTCTTCCTCTCCTCCCTCCATCTCTTTTCCCCTCTTCCCCTCTCTCTTCTCCCTCTCTTTTCCCCTTTTCCCTTCTCTCTCTTTCCTCTCCCTCCATCTCTTTTCCCCTCTTCCCCTCTCTTCTCCCTCTCTTTTCCCCTTTTCCCTTCTCTCTCTTTCCTCTCCCTCTATCTCTTTTCCCCTCTTCCCTTCTCTCTCCTCCCTCTCTTTCCCCTCTTTCCTTCTCTCTTCTCCCTCTCTTTTCCCCTTTTCCCTTCTCTCTCTTCCCTTCTCTCTCTTTCCTCTCCCTCTATCTCTTTTCCCCTCTTCTCTTCTCTCTCCTCCCTCTCCCTCTACCTCTTTTCCTTCTTCTCTCCTCTCTTGCATCGCTCCCTCTCCTCTCTTCTCCTCAGACTCTCCTCAGAAGCCTCCCTCTTCCTGATCACATCTCTCCCATCTTTGGGTTCCATTGTCCTCAGGAGGGTGAGACTGGAACTGACTAGAGGAAAGGAGTAGGGCTCCTACATACAACATCCTAGAATGGAAGATCATTGTAGCCAAATGGAACCTCAGAAGCCATCTGGTCCAACCCTCTTATTTCACAGATGGAGAAACAGGCCCAGAGAAGTTAAGAGACTTGCCCAATCTTACACAAGTAGCATGTGGCAAAGTCAGAATTTGAACTCAGTTTTTCAGATTTGAAATCCAGTGTTCTTTCCTATCACAACCATTCATTCATAGGATTATAGATTGAGAGCTGAAAGGGAGGGGTCTTAAAAGACATCTAGTCCTATCTTCTCATTTTACAGAGCAGGATTATACAGCTAGTACATGTCAGAGGCAGGATTTGAATCTAGGTCTCAAAGTCCAACACACTATCCACTATGCCATTCATAACCCCGAGGTACTGCCCACATCCAGACACTCTCAGCCTGCAGTTACTTCCTGCTAAAGAGGATCAGTTGCCCCACTATTGCTTTTGCTCTCACAACTGACCCAGATGACCAACCAGCAATTTGCCCTGCAGCTGAGGGCTTGGTCCTGGAGCAAAAGAGGAAAAGGATTTCCCAGCTCAGGGAGCCCAGGGTCCAGGTACCACAGCAAGATGAGTCTACATTTTGTGCTAATGAAATAAGTATGGAGACAAAGGTTTGAGGGAGCATGAGAGTGAGGGACTGTAGGTGGCAAGAAGCTCTAAGGGTCTGTGGTGCAAAAGGTAAAGTTTGGAGTTCTTACAGCCTTGAATTCTGGGGCAGGGAACGTCTGCTGCAGGGCATCTTGGGATTGGTCTCTGCTTTTCTCTGGGTGTGAACAGACCCTCCAACGTAGGGTCAAAAAGCCAGGAGAGGCTGAATCAGAGAAAAGGATTTTTTTCTTTCTGTCCCAGGGCCCACCCTTTCTAAGGGTCAAGGATGAGAAACCCCAAAGAGGAAGGCCCACCAAGTTCATTGTACCACCACCACCCTCCTCTAGCTCCAGTCCTATGACCATCCTCCCTGGCTTGTCTTTGTCTCTTCTCCTCCCAAGCTAAATTTATATGCCTTCCCACCCCAGTCCCTGGCCTGACCCCCAATTCTACTACCCCACATGGTCCCCTTCACTTCCAGCTGGCCTAAGACTTGTTTTGTAACTCAATTTGTTTTTTTTGGAAGGAGTCACAGTGGCTCACATCTCTCTGGGCTAGCTCCAACCCAGAAGAGGCCAGGCCAACCAGAACTGAACTTAGCAGAGCAATCGGCATGAGCAGAGGTAGTGGGTGACACTTGGAAGGCCAGTGCAAAAGACATTTCATTCCAAAATTTTTAAACTTGTTGAAGGCAGGAACCAAGTCTTATTAAATCTTGTACCTCCCCAGTGCATTGCTCCATAAGTGCTTGTTGTGTTCTATTTATGCCTTCAACATGTAGCCAGGACAGAGCTAGTCAGCTTTAAGATCAGGAAGACCTGGGTTCGAGTCCTGACCCTGGGCAAGTCACTTAACCTCTGAGTGATCCCAGGCAACTCAGATAATAAGTTACTTTGGGCTATAAATTTATAAGGTACAAATGCATCTGTATTGGTGGAGGACAATTCCAAAGTGGGAGTTCCATGCATTGATGAAATCACAAGTCCAGACCACTCTCTAATTTAAAAAAAAATCTGTATATGTTGGGTAAATAATTATGCATTATAAGTATAAGTTGAAGGGGCAAGAGGCAGGTGGATGATGAGGTTGTCAGTGGTTCCCTGGAAGAAATGAATTCTCTTTCGTCTTTCCCCATCACCATTTTAGATTCAAGGAACTGGAAGCTCTTAAGATAAAGGCCTCTTTTTCATATCCTCTCTCTGCCCATCCCCAGCCAAGAGGCCTAACTCCATTGTACCTACAAGAATGGCTCTTTTAATAATCATGGGAATTTCATAACCCTACCAAGAAATGATCTGATCCATCTCCTGTCTACAAGCAAGACAGTTTCTCCACATTTGAGAGATAGAGGGCATACACCAAGAAGGTACAGAAGGTACAACTTGCCCATGACTACTATGTGTCAGAGGCTAGACTTGAACCCTGGTCTTCTTGACTCCAAGGCTGACCCCCTGTCCACTATACCCTGCTACCCTCTTGCCATGTACATAATAGAAGATAAATAAAGATGGCTAGATAGAGCATTTATTGAGTGCTTAATATGTCATTGGGTTTAATAAGTATTTGTCAAACTGAATTGAGTTCACTTTAGATGAAGGTTCATGCTACTGGAGGGAAAAAAGGAAGCCATTGTCCTGGCCATCCTCTCTGTAGACCTCTGCCAGCCTTGCCCCCTGCCAGAAAAGAGCTCTTGCCAGGCCTGGCTTAGGCACCCCACTTCCTAGAATGCATAGTTGGCCTGCAGGTGCCTTAGAATCGGCTCCTGGCCAGACTGGAAGAGCCAGGTTCCTGAATGGCAAGGGTTAGCCAGGAGAAGGCTAGGTCTTCCACTGACCTGCTGAGTTAAAAACCTTTCCCAGGAACAGGTTTATCAGGGTGAGGGGGTGGTGGGGAAGCTTTTCCTTAAGAATGGCTGGAGGCTACAGGTCTAAGATAGAATTGTCCTACATCTAGCAGATTGGTTAAAGTGATAAATGCCCTTCAGTTGGGGAATGACTAAACAAGATGTGGTATGTGATTGTGTTAGAATACTACTATGCTATAAGAAATGATGAGCTCCATGATCTTAGAAAAACATGGAAAGACTTGCTTGAAACAATGAAAAGTGAAATGAGCAAAACCAAAAGAATGTTGTGCGTCATAGAAGAAATATTGTCCTAAGAACAATTTGGAATTAGTAATTCATCTTGAGTATCATATATATTCAAACCAACTACAAAGGACATATGAAGGAAAATGCTATTCACTTCCAGAAAAAGAATTGATAAATAGAAGTATGGATAGATGGTGAGATAGATATAGATAAAGATACATGCACATACATACATACACATACACATATATGTGTGTATAAGTATTTGTGTTTAATTGTAGCCTCTCTAGGGTAGGGTGGGAAAGGAGGGAGAAAGAAAAAAGTGTACAGCAGAGAAAAAAAAACTTGGAAGCACAAAAAAGTAAGGTAACTTTGAAAACAATATATAGTATTTATTACGTAGTTTTTTTAAAAAAAGTAAACAATCTGAAATGGAAATTAATGGTTTTATATTGAATCCTCTCTTTATGTTGTGCTGTATACGTGGAAATATTTTCTCTTTTTGCATTTAAATTCAAAATGAGTCATTTAAAAAAAAAAAAGATCAAATTGTCCTAGAGGACAATAGTGTCTGTGGCCTGGAAGCCTGGGAGGGGAATGGTTCTGTCTGATTAATCAATCTATCAATAAATATTTATTAAGCCTCTACCTTGTGCCAAGCACTGTCCTAGGTACTGAGGACACAGACAAAAGAAATGATCCCTGCCCTCAGGGAGCCTACATTCTACAAGAGGAGACAATATGTATGTACTGAATGTTCAGAATATATGTATGTTATGTGTTATGTGTATGTGTATGTGTATGTATAAAACAGAAATATAAGGTAGTTGGAGGTGGAGTGGGACACTAACAGCTGGAGAGGAGTGGTCCAGGAAAGGATTCACGTAGAGGGTTGTACTTGAGCTGGGGAAGGATCCTACAAGACAGAGGTGAGGAGGGAGAACATGCCTGGCATGAAGAACAGCCAGAGCAAAGGTACAGAGGTGAGAGACGGAGTTATGTGGGTAAGGAACAGCAAGAAGGCCAGTTTGGCTGGATCATAGAATATGGGAAGGATAACAGGTGGCTCAATTGTAGCCTCTCTGGGGTCAGATGGAGGGTGGGGAGGGAGGGATGGGGAAAGCACTGGGATTGGAATCAGGAACCTGAGTTCAAATCCAGCCTTAGACACATACTTGCTGTGTGACCCTGGGTGAGTCACTTAATCCTATTTGCCTCAGTTTCCTCATCTGTCAGATGAGCTAGAGAAGGAAATGGCAAACCAGTCCAGTATCTTTGCCAAAAAATTCCTGAACAGAGTCACAAAGACTCAGACATGGCTGAACAACATGCAACATAAAATGAATCTGGAAGTATAGATCGCAGCCATGTTGGAAAGGGGTTTAAATACCAAAAGTAGAGGTCTGTATTTAATCCAAGAAGCCACAGGGAGTCACCAGAGTTTGTGAAGTAGGAATGACCTTGTCAGGCCTTCGCTTAAGAAATATGACTTCGGAAGCTGGGTAGAAGATAGAATGGATGGATGGCTTATGGGTCTTAGGGTGGGGTGGAGGGCATCTGACTCTCACCCTGAAGAGCAGAAGGGTCATCGTTGGATTCAGAGTTGGAAGAAATTTCCCAGTTTTGTGTTTGTATCCCTAATGCTGACAATGAGTACAGAGTACAGAGTGCTTCATAAGTGCATTTTTATGCATTTATTCAACCCTCCCTTATTTCACAGATGAGGAAACTAAAACCCCAAGAAATGCCATGATATAACCACGATCACACCCATCCTCAAAAGCAGAGCTGGAATTCAAATCAAGGTCCTCCAACTCCAGTGTACTATCCACTATTCCGGTGGTATCAAATTCAAAAGAAACAGGGGGCCGCTAACCCACAATAAGGATCCCTGGGGCCACATAATGACTTAGAAAACCACATCCTAACATTATTGATGTTTCATTTTATTTATTTTGTTAAATATTTTCCCAATTACATTTTAATCTGGTTTGTCCTTACTCATGAGTATTGTAGGCCATGTGTTTAACACTCCTGCATTTCGCCTCTGGCTTCTCACAATTTCTGACCCGGGGTCAATACTCCACACCATACCCCAGTTCTTCTTCTTTGCCTCTCCTTATGCTAGCCCCTCTCTTCCCAAAGGCCCCATCCCTACAAGACTGGCTGCCAACCCAGCTTTCTCCTTAGGGACTGATGGTGTCCTGGTGGCCTTGCTTTTATGGCCTTCATTGTGTGTGGCCTTGATTTCCTTCCCAGATCCTAGTCAGGTTGTTGGAGCATTGGGGAAAGGGGAGGAGGGAAGAGGGAGAGAAGGAACGTGGAGACAAAGGGAGGGAGGGAAGTAATTGTGGTGCTTTTGGAAAGAACAATGGATTTAGAGCCAGAGGACCTGTTTAAATCCTTACTCTGTGCCTGTGTGACTTCAGGCAAGTCATTGAAAGTCTCTGGGTCTCTGTTTTCTCCTTTGTAAAATGAGAGAAATTAATTAAATGACCCCCAAAGTTCCTTGCAGCTCTAAATACATGTCCCTATGACCTATGAAGCTAAGAAGGGATGACGTACAGTATAACTCAGGAACCATGGGTGATCAGAGAGGGCCCAGCTTTAGAAACATTTAGAGCATGAATCAGAGTAGAGAAAACTAGAAGGGGACAGGAGGAGAGGACAAGTGAGAAAAATTAAAAGGAGGCAGAATTCCTGGTTGGAAGGAATGAGACCGGACAGAGATATTCACATGCGGTGCCCCCTTTGGGCTATCCATTCCCCATTCACACATATCACAGATTGGATCCCAGGGGCATAACTGTTGTTGTTTGTCCTTAGTTTTCAAAGAAGACCAATGACATCACAGGGTGTCTTCACTTGTGCATAATTTGGATTTAAGTGAGGCAGAGTTGTACAAAGTTGTCAGCTTCACTCTCTTCCAGAGTCATCAAAGTCCAGCGGCAGGACAAAAAGAAAGACAAGTGACGGAAGTCATCTTCCATGTCTGACCAAGCTCTAAACTAGGCCTGCACATCCTCTACACTTTTCTGAGGGCTGCCCAAAATCCAGCCTGTGGGCTGCAGGTTGTGCAGGCCCGCTCCCTGAATACCCAATACACCCAACGGGATAACTACCCCAGAGTCAAAGTACACTCTGGGTCTGTACTCTTTACCTGTGTTTACTCTAG
Organism: Phascolarctos cinereus; assembly: GCF_003287225.1. Taxonomy (NCBI): domain Eukaryota; kingdom Metazoa; phylum Chordata; class Mammalia; order Diprotodontia; family Phascolarctidae; genus Phascolarctos; species Phascolarctos cinereus. Next base: position 301,654,330 of record NW_027555958.1, on the reverse strand, counting down.
TTAGCCAGAGGATACAACTAGCTTAAGGCAAAACTATTTGCCTATAAACCTAAAGCACACTCTCCCACAAATATACACAGCATCGTTGAGAAGAGTAGATGCCCAGAGAATTCTTTGCATATTTGGGGAGAAGCAACTCACTCCTCAGATGCTGGTCAAATTGTTACTGCACTTTTTCCTCTACCTTGGTCCCAAAGTCTCCAAGCTAGCTGCTGCTCAATGGAGCCTGGCTATAGCTTTGAGCTCAGCTGGCATCCTGGAATGGGATACTTCCATGGATCTACAGAAAGAAGTAAAGCCCAAATCCTAGGACCTGAAGAGATCTGGTCTCTGGGGTTTGTCATCTCCCCAGCAAGATCCCACTCCACCCCTTCCACCAGATTCTCAGGACACCATGGCAGCTGGTGACTCTCTATTGGATGCTGCCTTGAGCACCATCGCTGATGGGGAGGGAGGGAAAGAGAAAGTCCCTCCTTCCTTTCCTTGCTGCATTGTCCAAGAGGATAAAGGGAAAAAGGGAAAAACAGACTCTTTCCTCCGAGTTCACCTTGGAGCGGGGCCAGCTTGCTTTTTACTAGCTCAGCTAATCATGTGCTTCCTCAGTTGCCTTCATCCAATGGCCTCAACCCGTAATTCCATCAGGCCGAGTGAGGAGGTTCACACTTCGTTGTCAGCAACTTTACCTTCTATTGTTCTATTATATCAGGTAAACTATTGTTCTATTAAATTAGGTAAATATTAGGTATTATATTAGGTAAACTCCTAAACCTCTCCTTTAAACCTCCTTTTTACACAAAGGGTAGACTGAAGAGACTCAGAAAGTCAGAACAACCAACAGGAAAAAAAATACTTAGAGAGCACAGTAGAGATCTACAGATACAAGGAGACAGAAAAAGAGATAAGGAAGATAAGGTAACAAGAGAGAGGATGAGGCAGAGACACAGGAACCCACAGAGAGAACAAAAGGGCCAGCAGTATTGGGGTTTATGGTTGTGACAAGGGGGAAACAGAGAAATAGAAGGAAAGGAGAAAACAACCAAAGAGATCCATAAGATGAGGATGCAGCTACAGGGAGTAACCCATGAATCCTCATATCCCCAGCTTTGACAAGGTTTCCCACAAAATCAGGGGTGCTACCCTGGGGTTCAACAGGGGGAGAGCTGGGCAAAAGTATCTTACGGAGCACAGTGGAAAAGAACAAAGGAATACATACGTCTATGCTTTTCCTCTTTTCCTCAGGTGTCAGGGCATTTCATTCATTCATTCCAGAAGTTCTGAAACTTTCTGCATATCATAGACCCCTTGGGTGGCAGGGTGAAACCTGTGGACCCCTTCTCAGAAGAATGTTTTTGAATGCATAAAATAAAATACATAGGATTACAAAGAAAATCAATTATGCTGAAATACAATTACAAAAGCAATTTTAAGTTCACCCCAGTTGAAGAACCAAACCTTGGTTCATTCATTAAACACCTGCTCTGTAGGAGATAATGGTGCTGGACAGTGTCTTACGCAAGTAAGACATAAGATCTCTACTCCCTATTCCTACCCTCAGGAAGCTTAAAGTCTAATAGATTCATCACTGTGCAGCCTTGGGGCCAGGCTTCTTCCTGCTTCCTTCGTCTCTGTCCAGACCTGAGTACCACAGTACCAGTCAATACTGGTATAAAACATTCGTCGCCCAGCCAAGTGGTTCCAGGCTTTTATTTATTGGTCTTTAGTCCACAGCGCCCCCTGGTGCCCCTACAGAACACTGCTTCCCACTGTCCTGAATCACCTACCAGGTGAGGTGGTGTGAGTATAGAGATAAGGATGGATGTCAGGGAAGATAAATGTCTTTTGTGTGGGGAAGAAGGTTTTTATGCCCATCTGCAAAAGTAAGTAGAAGAGGTTAAGAGCTGGCCCCCACCTTTCAAGAAGGATAGTTAGAATGTCTTTACTGCAGCAAACACCTAACCCAAGTTCCTCTACTACTCAGAGGAAGGTTTTCAAAAGCAGAAAAGAAAATTTTACATTTGATATTTCTTAGGTCCTGGGGGGGGGGAGGTCACTGGTAAATGTTTAACAACCAGCTCTCTGAGGGACAAAATGCAGCTTCACTAAACTTTTAAATTTAATCTGCACGTTCTCTATTACTTTCTTAAGTCTAACAATCAACAGGAAAATAAATCAAGCCCAAATTTGTAGCACTTTATCCACTGTGCCACCTAACTGCAATGCCACTGCTGGGCATTTCCTCTAACCTCAATTTGATTCTCCCCCCCCCAGACTGAACAGTTCCAGATGGCAACCAGGAAATACAAAGGAAATTTCTACCTAACTAAGCAGGTGTTTCTTGGGCATGCCAGGTAACTCTACTTCCAAGGAACTGTAGTGGTCAGAGAAGAGTTACCACTGTCTTCAGTTTCCTGACACCAATGAATCTCAAGGAGCAGATCCCTAACTAGCATAAGGCAAATGAGATCTTGCCCCAGGATTCTGCCATTGTGGAGGTAGGAAGGAGGACTCTCTCCCCACTGTGGCCATTGTTCCTATACAGCCCTCTACCAGCCCCAGCCCATAGCCAATACCCCAGGTTCTACTTAGATAGCACAATTTCAATCTCTAATCAATCAACAAGCATTTCTGAAGCACCTACTATGTGTCAGGTACTGTGCTAAATGCTGGGGATATGAAGAAAGGCAAAACCAGTCTCTGCCCTCAAGAAGCAAACTACCCACCCCATTCCCCCATTATAGATGCAACTGGACTCCCAACATCCTCCCATGACTCACCCCACCCCAACTTAATTGTTTTTGCCCCAGGTAACGAAATCTAATTACAGTCATACCCAGAACATAGACATATACATATACATAGCTGATCCATGACCAATAACAGATGGCTCTAGTGTGTTGTAACTGGAAAGGATAGGGAGTTGGAATGAAGATCTTAATTGAGTCGTTGGTATAGTGAGATGTAGCATGGGTTCCAGGGGAAAAAACAATAGATTTGGAATCAAAGGAAGTGAATTCTATCCTGAGCCTTGCTGCTTACTGGCAAGTAAGTGTGACTTCAGGCAAATCACTAGCCCCAGGGGTGGGCAACCTGCCGAAGGTTCCCCACCCCTGCACTAGACCTTAGTTTCCTCGACTGTCCAATGAGGAGGAAAGGCTGAGTTCCAAGATCCCTTCTAGCTTTAACATTCTGGGATTTTGTGGCATCCTCCAATGGTTTGGCTATTGTCAAGACCCTCCAGGAGTAATTAAACTTTAGAGTTTAATTCAACTCTATCATATCTGCTACCCCTGGATCTCTTGCCCCTACCCCATCATCACTCATGTCTTGCAAACTCCAACCCCAAATTACTCCCACCATCTGCCTCCTCAGCTCTTCACATCCAATGGACCAGAGCTAGAGGAAATCACCAAAGCTACACTATAAATTAATGTTGTCTTGTCTCACCTGAGCACTCACTATAGCAAAATAATCCATTTACTCCTCCCTAATTGATGCTCTATCCCATTGTCTACAAAGGCTGTTCTAAACATCCTCTTCTCACCTCAACTCTCACATACCACCCTATTTCCCCCCATCTCTCAGCTGAGGAACTCATGTCATACTTCACTTTGAAAATAAAGGCCATAACCTCAAGCTTTCTCTTATCTCCTTCTGTCTTAAAACTCCACGATATCATTCCCCATTCAAAGTCAGTCAACTTGGAGATATCACAGGGGCCCATCAGAATGAAAGATTTTGTCCAACATGGGTTCTGGGATTTCAAATATGGCAGCCAGGAACTTACTTGGTCCAACCAGCTTCATTGTTCCCAGCAAAGACAGATTTGGAGATCAAAGTGAGCAGTTCGGTACAGACAGAAGAGCACCCAGAGTATCTCCTTAATTCTTTTGTAAGGATTTAGCAGAATAGAGATCAAGGATTCTTCACCTGGAGTCCAAGAACTTTTTTTAAAAATATTTTAATAATTGTATTTCAAAAGGATTGGTTCCCTGTGTAATCCTACATATTTTATTTTATTCATTTAAAAACATTCTTCTGAGAAGAGGTATATAGGCTTCTCCAGACTTCCGCAGGGATCTAGGACACACAAAAAAGGTTCACAATCCCTTCTCAGCCCAATCCCCAAAACATCTTTTTTTCTGGTAGAGGAAGAAGTAACTTCCCAATAGAGGCACCTAGATGATGCAGTGTATAGAGTGCTGGGTCTGAAATCAAAGTAGACCTCAGTTCAAATCCAGCCTCAGATACTTATTAGTTGAATGGCCCTGGGCAAGTCACTTAACCTCTTTCTGCCTCAATGTCCTCAGCTGTAAAAGGGGGTTAACAAGAGAATCTACCTCCCAGGGTTGTTGTTAAGATCAAATGAGATGATATTTTTAAAGAGTTTAGCACATAGTACCTGACACATAGTAGGTGCTTAATAAATGATTGCTTCCTTCCTTCCAATGGTTGCCTTTTTCTGAGCGATAACACAGCAGATCAGCAGAGGAGAAATGAGAAGCTAAATGGGGCTACACCCATTATATAACCATCGACAGCAGGCAGAGCTCAAGAGAAATTCTCTCGTAGCCACGGTGTTTCCTCATAGACTCATAGCTGCCATCATTTTCAATGGCTGCTTCCTTCCTGGGGATCCAGTTTCTGGCCAGGTAGAAAGGCCAGCAAACATGAAGTAACTTGAAAAAAAACTATTGATCAGTTGCAGCTTCTGGGGCGATTATTTGTAACATGGCTGCTGAGCATTTGGTAGACATGAATCATTCAATACTGCTTCCCTGAGAATCCCTACCAGTCACAACTATCTGAGATTTCCTTTACTATCGATTCATTTGTGTGAGTTTTCAGTATCTCCCCACAGGCTCCTCCCTTTCAGATTCCATTGCCCACCTCACACTTGCTTCTCTCTATATAGTTTGCAACAGTTATCCATTGTTCCTATTGGCAAGAAAGAAGGAAGAAAGAAGTGATGGTATCACTTCCAGTAAATATGAAGAGTAGGACCTGTGTAGGGAAACAGCAAATTTTTTCCCTGGCCAAAACATGTCGCCAAAGCAACAGAATTTTGTTGCTGACAGATTTGCATAAAGAAAGACAAGAATTCAGATTAAATGGATGGAGAGCAAAGATCTTGCCTCCTTAGTTATCTTTTGCTTTGGCTCAAATTCATTGGTATGCTAAACCAGCAAGCATCTTGAGGATGGCTAACTCTAAGTCAAGTAGTTGTCTGGAACAGATACCCAAAATCCCTACCCAGATACAAGGTCAAAAAGAAAATACTTAAAGTTAGCCTTTAGCCTGGAGGCACTCTACCTTAATGTTTTTTAGCTAGTGTAGTGGCTATGAGTAAAGAGATGTCAGTTTGCCCTTATCAGGAAGGACACTATGTTCTAGCAGATTATAGTTGAGATTGCCAGCAAGTGGCCCTGAAGAGGTGAAGCACAGAGCTGGTAGAAGGGAGAAATACACTCCAGAGATTAGGGACTGCTAGGTGGTACTATGGCTCTCCACAGTGCTGGACCTGGAGTCAGGAAAACTTTGGTTCAAATTCAGCCTCAAATCTGGCAGTATGGATATACTCCCAAGGCTCTGTCCTAGACCCTATTCTCATTCTTCCTACACTCTCTCCCTTGGTGATCTTATCCACTGATTGACCTTGGGCAGGTCACTTAATCTCCATCTGCTTCAGTTTCTTCACCTGTAAAATGAGGATAGTAATAGCACCTGCCTACCAGGACTGTTGTGAGAATCAAATGAAGTAATATTTGTAAAGTGCATAGGACAGTGCCTGGCACACAGTAGGTACCATATAAATGCTAGCTATCATCACCATCATTTTTTTTACCTGAGTAGCCAGCTGAGAATAGCAGGACAATAACTGGCAGAGATTGTCGTGCCCAGGAACCACTTCTCTCTAATCTTCATTCTCTCCCTGTCCACTACTAATTCCTTGCCTCTGTCTAGAAACACTCCCAAGTCTTCCCTATACTTAAAAAAAAAAACCTTATTAGATCCTACCATTCTCTCAAACCATATCTCTTTCTTTTTTTCACAAACTCCCAGAAAAAGTTGTCTATACTTAACTGCCTCCACTTCTTCTCCTCTAACTCACCTCTCAGCCCCTTACAATCTAGGTGCCTACCCCATGACTCAACTGAAAATATTCTTTCAAAAATTATAGTGAGTTCTTAATTGCCAAATCTTCTGTCTTTTCTCAGACCTCATCCTTCTTGTCCTTTCTATAACATTTTTCAGTTAAGTACCTTCTCCTCCTAGATAATCTTTCTTCTTCAGGTTTCTCTTTTCTTCCACTTCTGTCTTGGTTCTCATGTCTGACTGTTCTTCAGTCTCTTTTGCTGTATCATCATCATCTATACCATCAGTCAGTCAGTCAACTAATAAGTATTAAGTGTCTATTATGGGTCAGGTACTATTGGTACACCCCCAAGACTCTGTCCTTAATCCTCCTCTTATTCTTTCTGCAATCTCTTGGTGACCTTATCTGCTCATTTAATTATCATCTCTTCCCCTGTTTGCCTCAGTTTTCTCATCTGTAAAATGAGCTAGAGAAGGAAACGGCAAACCACTTCAATATCTTTGCCAAGAAAACCCCCAAATGGGATCATGAAGTCAGACACACACACACACACACACACACACACACACACACACACACACACACACACACACACGATGACTGAATTATCATCTCTATGCAAATGATTCTCAGAATAGCTACTTCTCCTACCACAGCTGTATAGAAGAAAAAGAGAGGAAAAAATCACTGAATGACTGAAGCTAAGAAATAGAAATAACTCTTCCTAAAGAGGAATTCTCTGCATACTCTGAAAAAATAAGCAGCTGTTTGTCTCCCTAAAACTGCTGTTGTACATCCATGGGTGCTATCTGAAGAGAGATCATTTGAATAAGGGACAAATTAGTGGTAGCTATTGTCTCTCCAACAGGGGCTACTGAGACAGCTGTCAACCCAATAACAATAGAAAGGGGCATATGAGGTGCTTAGGAAGCACTAGCACCTCTGGTGTGAGGGCTTGCTGAGTCCTTTTCAGGGCTGTTCATCTACCTGTGGTGTCCACCTGACACCCGACTCTCACCTGTGGCTCCAAGAAGCTGTAGCGCGCACAGCGGCCACACCCTGGTAAACCATCTGGCAGATGGTCAAACCAAGTTGAGAGTAACCAACAGGCCTCAAACCCATCAGTGAGTTAGGAGGATGTCTACCCCAAGCATGTGAAGACTTTCCTCAGCAGAATGGGCCGATGAGAACAATTTGTTCCATCAGCCATTAAGGTGGCTGAAGCAAGGGCTGCAGAGCATTTAGACCTTTGTCAGACGTGGAAGACACCAAGGTCATATACTAATCCTAGGCCATCACCGGTCATCTTAACTTCTGTCTTGCCACTGGCCTTTGATAACTCTGGAAGAGAGTGAGGCTGACGACTTTGCAAGACTCTGTCTTACTTAAAACCAATTTGTGCACAAGTCAAGATATCACCCTGTGATTTCATTGGTCCTCTTCCAAAACAAAGGATGAACAGCAATAATAAATAACAAACAATAGAAAGGCCTGCTCTTTTCCTGGGGCATGTCCAAGATATAACAAAAGATTCTGCCAAGACCTATTAAACCCAGCATGACTACTAGCACTTCTGATAATTCATATGGATTCAAATGACACTACCTAAAGTAATCTAGGAAGCATTATTAACGATGATGAAGTACCAGGAAAGAAATTGAAGACTTTGAGGACACAAGTGGAGTTACCAACTGCTGCCCATTGAAAGCGAGGGTCTCCAAAGAGAAAGATAGATTTGGGAAATAAACTGGTTAAGAAAGAAGATGGTTTCTGAGAATGGAATTTTGATTTCTGAACCAAGACATAAAATATAAGAATGACAAGCTCTTGGCCTGGGATAGAGAGCACCTTATAAGGTCTGGTAGGACTATATCGGCCTGGAGTCTTTCAAATCTAATCCAAAAGACTTTAAACAGAAGAGGAAAGAAAGGGAGAAAGTTAATGCATAAGAATAACAATAAAAGCACCCAGGAGATCCCTAGAGGCAAAATTTGAGAAAGCAGCCAGTACTAAAACCCATGTCTTTCAATATCTCTATGTGAACAGCCAAAGGATGGATAATAAGCCAGACAAAATAGAAAGCTTATCACATGGAGGGCAATTTGACCTCATAGGTAACACTTGATGGGAAACAGGAATTTGATCCCTAGCTGGACTATAGCTATAATAAGGTGTGCCTTATCCCAGGGGAGAAGGATGTAGAATCACATTATTTATTAAGAAAATATAGTACTAAGAGGAAATCCAGGAACCAGAGGGGTGGAAGCATGATGTGGAGCCTTTGGGTAATGATAAAGTAAGAGCAGAGAGGATTTCCAATTAACATGGTTTTGTGAAAGGCCTTAGAGGGGCCCAACTCTCCCACATAAAGTCCAGCAAAAATTTTTGAAGGGTGCCAGGTTGAATAATGATCAAACAATCCAAAAAGAAACAATCAACATACTCCTTCATCCAGCTTAGGACTGTACCAAAAAAGAGAGGCAGAAGCCTGCGTGCTAGTTACAGGGAAGTCAGAGGAAGCTTGGGGGAGCAAGCTGGAAGCCTCGAAGTGATCTGACTAGAGATATTTCAGGAGGCTTGCCACTTGGAGCTCTTTATTACCAGAGGGCAAAAAACCCAGAATGCCCTTAGAGGGAAGCTCCAAGGGGATTGAAAATCCATCACTTTCTGACCTGAAATGATCAAGGGGACTTTAATTTTTTAGTTTAATTAATTAATTTTTAGGCAATTGGGGTTAAGTGACTTGCCCAGGGTCACACAGCTAGTTAAATGTCAAGTGTTTGGTCTGAGGCTATATTTGAACTCAGGTCCTCCTGACTTCAGGGCCGGTGCTCTATCCACTTAACCACCTAGCTGCCCCTCAAGGGGACTTTAAAAAAATCTTTGTATCTCTAGTATTTAGCACAGAGTCAGACACCACTGAAAATGATTCGGGGGAGGGGGAAAGACAGAGAGACAGAGACAAAGACAGAATGTTTAACAAATGCTTGTTGACTTAACTGGAACACACCTAAAATGCCTCAGCTCTCTGAGCAGACATACCAGAGGAGGTGGAAGCCAGCAGAAAAGTCCTGGAAACTGAGATCGGGACCATATTGAAGGAAGAAATATGGCTTGGCCGCAGTGATTATAAGAGTATCTAAATGAAGTGAGAAATTAAAAATGAAATGTAAGTTCTGGGGAAATAAATTAGAAGGAGAATGAATAGCCTAGAACAGAAGATGGAAAACCCAAGTATCAGAGTTCTGAAAATTAGACTGAAGCAAACAAAATCCAAAGTCTCCAAGAAACAAAAAGAAATATTAGGACAAAATTAAAGATTATAGGTAGCTAGGTGGTACAATGGATAGATGGCTGGGCCTGGAGTCAGTAAGAGTTGAGTTCAAATACAGCCTCAGATAGTTACTAACCACATGATCCTTTTGTTCAGAAGCCCCCACCAGTGTGATCCCCATTATTGATTAACCAATTGACTTCAATTAGCTTTTAGCAAAGGTCATTTACCAAGCAGATATAGCAAAAAAAAAAAAGTTATATCAAAATAACCTTGCTAAATTAAAGGTGTACTGTCTCCTTATATATATCATGATCCTTGGGGAGAGTGGACTCAAATATAAAGTACGGTGGTAGTGAGTCATTTGTGTAGAGAACAAATATGGGAATGCGATACCTCAAAAGACCTAGCACTGGGAATCCTCTTCTCTTAAAATCCTCATCAACATTATCGTAGATGTACCTTTCCTTTTGGTTCCAATCTCCTTCCAGTGTCCATAGCCAGCTCATCTGTCCATCACTCAGGGTCATGATCCCCGAAACTATTGCAATCCTCAGGTAATGAGTGTATTTCCACATCCATCTGTAAGCATTTCCTCTGCTTTCAGCCACTGTCACTCCAGTGGCCCCTTCTACACCTTTGATGGACTTTGCTACCAATTCCAGTTGCCCAAGGTACATCTGATAGCTTTTATGGTTCTCCCAAACTCACAATTGCCTGGATACTGCCCTCTCATTCACCTAAGATCAGGAAAGAATAAACACCAAAGAAGCAAAGGTGATATGTGCCCATGGGCACACAATGACCAGGTGAGAGATAGGTAAGTCACCCATCCCTCCCCCACCCAGCAGCTCATAGCAGCAGTCCTGGTCTCATTGTCCAGGAAGAAAATAAGACTGAGAGGCCTTTGCATCATTCCTTTTGCATTTCAACTCAATTCCTGCTCAGCATCTCCTGAGTAATTAGTATTTCTAGCTCCATAGCCAATTGGAAGACTTTTCATCATCACACAGTTCCAGTCCCTCATTCATGCATGGCTGAAAAGAGGCTTTCAAAGTTCCACATGTTGGATTGAAACCAGACAGGGAATATCTATCTGCACATGTTCTGTAAGATGCACCAGGAAAAAAACAAATCTAAACATGCTCTAAATAGATTCAATGGCCAGTCCCTCCCCATTACGTTTTTCAAAAAAATAAGCTGTGCCTAATAGGGATTCAGGGTTTCATATACATGGTTTTTTTGTTCTTTGTATACAGAAATACTGATATATCAGGTTCACAATAACTTTTTAAAATAAAGCACACTATAAATCTTAGCTGCTATTGCAGTTATTATTCAAGTATCTTCAGTAGCATCATTAATGATCAACTGTTGGTAATCTTGCACAAGGTCAAATTTTACAAAGACAAAAACAACAGAGGGTTGACTGACAGCACACAGATATGGATGGTGTTCAAGTTTTGAAAAAATTCCCAGCGTGCTCAGGAAGGTGTAACTGCCTCAAAGACACAAGTTAGACACTCAAGCCTTTCTTCACATCCTCCCCACCCCTAAGGAAAAAGGAATGGTTTTAGCTTTCAAATGAATAGTGGCAATGTCTGGATTAGACAGAGTGATGCTGGTAGCCCTCTCTTGTAAGTTCCCAAGGCTTCAGGGAACTCACTAACGTTTATCTGCTAATAACTTCCTGGCATCAGATTGTTCAAGTGCTACAACTGTCTTGTGAACTTTCTCCTGAGAGTTTGAATCAAGTCCTTACTTAAAAATTCTAATGATATAACCTAGTAATGATTAATCAACAAATATTTAGTAAGCACCTACTATGTGCTAGGTACTGTACTGGACACTAAGGATACAAGTACAAAGAATGAAACAGTCACAACCTGCAACAAGCTTACACCTCGATGGGAGAGTCAAGTACATATAAAAATGTATACAGCATAAATATAAAATGAATACATACATACATACGCAATATGCAACTCACATAAAGGCATTAAATCCAAGGTAGCTTGGAATTGAGCGGTACTTGTAAAGAATGAGGAAAGGCTTCATGTGGATGATGAGTGAAAGTTTTCACAATATGAAACCATGCTGTACATTCACTACACAGCTCCCAGCAATTAGTTGGCTACTGCCATCTTGAAGAAGAAATTCAAGAGGTAGTCAAAGATATGAACAAACAGATTTCAAAAGATGAAATAAACACCACCAAAAACTGTAGAAAAATAATGTTCAGATCCACTAATGATAAGAGAAACATAAATTAAAATAGTTTGGAGGTTTTCAACTCACACCCAAGTAAACTGACAAAAATTGTTGCTGGAGCTGTGAATTGGCCAAACCTGCTGCAATTCTTTAGAATTATTCCAGAAAAGTCAATAAACTGTTATAATGATCTTTGCCCTTGGGGGTACATGACCACTAAGGAGGTCAAAAACAGAAAGATCCCATATGTATATTCCAAAATATTCATAGTCATACATTTTCTTGTAGCAAAAAAAACTATTAATAAAATGCATGCCCATCAAATGGGGAATGACTAAATAAGCAAAGGTATATAAATGTATAAGAATATTATTTTGCATGAGAAGTTATGAATATAAGGAATTCGGAGAAACTTAGGAAGACTTTTATGAACAGATGCTGGGGGGGAAGAACAGAACAATCTACGCAGTGACTACAAAAATATAAATGAAAACATTGAAAGGCAGCTGATTAAACGCAATGACCAATATTGATTCCAAAGGACACATTACGAAACACAGTTCTCTTGGCAGAACAAAAGGGAAGTACAAACGACAAATTTAGCATATGTTGACAGATGAGGGAATTGCTGGCTCTGTCAGTGTTGCTCAGTTTTTTATTTTGTGTGATCACAGGGGTGTTGTTGACCTGGTCCTATTCAGCTTGTAGGACTAAGGGCATGTAGTATTTTTAAAAGCACTTGTCCTCTTGTCATGCACACCACCCAACACCAGAGAGAGCTCCTGGAGTACGCGACAAGCTCTTCATACCTCTCTCTGACTGTCAGAAGAGTTGTCTGTTCTTGGCTCTCTCTTCCTTTCTGGGAGGTGTCCTTTTTCTCTCATTAGTCTAGAGGCTGGTATGGTTTATCCAATCACTTGAATGGCTCTGGGGCCATCTACTTTGCCATACCCTCCCTCCCTTTGATGCTGTCAATTAAAGACCTCTATGCAAAGTTTGATCATTATGTTAGTGACCTGGTTTATTAGATTAGACCAAAAAATAATTGGGGGCAGAGGTGATAAAATATGTATATGGGGGGGTTCTCCTATGGAGCATGATCAGAATCACCTTTCCTGGTTCCAATGAAGTACATGGAAGTGTTGGGGCCTGCATCTTGCCATGTGAAGGTGATGAAAGGATTTGAAATTTTGTTCTAATGTGACAAGTGCTGAATGGCCTCTGGGTCTTGTCCTAACTTGTGACAGTAGCAGAGTGCTGCATCACTTAAAACAGAAGATAATTTCTGTTTTGGTCCCTTAGCTTTTATTCTTATGGCAAGCAATATTTGTCTCTACACTCACTTTGAGGAGACTAGGGTGGGGAGGAATTACGCTTTTTCTGCTACCCAGCTACATTTCCCACATAAAATATAGATTTAATTAGGCAAGCTTGCTCCTGGATCCATGAGTCCATTTTCTGCCCCTTTTTCCTGTATAGGAACAGGCAATTCCCAACGTGGACATGTCTAGGATTAGAGGCAGCTTTGTGAGTTTAAGAGGAAAAGGGATACTGAGTCCAATGGGTGCTGCTGACTTGAATCAAAGGGATTTTCTTCATCAGAGAAGACCCCTGATAAGAAGAATATTGGCTCAAACGTTGCTGTTTTACCCACAAATATGTACCAGGAATTGTTTGGACAGTACAGAGCAAAGAACAATATAAAAAGCCTAATTGGCAGTCCTACAAACTACTTTATATTCTAATGAGGTTTAAGTGTCAGCCTCCCTGCGGACTGGGAGTTACTAAGTTACTAAATCCTGTTTAAGTTTGTTTTCCTCAAATTCCCACTTAATGTGTGTCCCATGTTATTTTTGTATGTAGGAATAAATTGCTTGTTCTATACATGATTCATATTGCGTATTGAGTATCTTCTACAGTCCTCTCTTTTGGGGAAATCCTAGATGTGGATCATAACCACAAAGCTATAAATAAAATCATCCTGAGGGCATCAATGTGGAGAATTTAATGAGCTAAAGCGTGTGAGAACAGGGAGTCTAACCCTTTTTATTAGAGGCCAGGTTTCCTCCTAGGTTTGGACCTGCTCCAAATTCTATACGCCTACAGTGCCTTAGTGGAAAAGGGATTTTTGCTGCACCCTACCCCTTGTGCCCAACACTAATTCCTCAAGGTTAGATATGTAATAGAAATCAGTATATGAACAATAGTAATCATTAAAGGCTTTGGACTTGAATGGGGTGGGGATGGGGGGAGAGCTGATGGTAACTATGACCTGAGTCAAATTGTGAGCCTGATTCTTCTCCCTTCCCCAAAAACTAATGTGGTGTAGAAACGATTATTCCCTTGAGGTATTTGGGAAATATTTGTGTATTTGCCCTTGTAAGTAAATATTCCTTTGTAAAAGAAAAGTTGGTGTAAGTGATTAAATGGAAATGGGGAGAGAAGGAGGAGACAGAGAGGGAGAAATAAAGAGAGACACAGAGAGAGTAATAGAGAAATCAAGAGAAAGGCACAAAGAGAGAACAGGGAGAGAGAAATAGAGTCAGAGAAAGACAGAAAGAAAGACAGAGAGAGATGGGGGAGGGGAGGAAGGGAAGGAGAGAGAAACAGAGAAAGAAGAGAGACAGAGACAAAGAAGAAAGAGATGGGAGAGAGAGAGAGACAGAGACAGAGACAGAGACAGAGAGAGAGACAGACAGACAGACAGACAGAGACAGAGAGACAGAGAGAGAAACCAAAGGGACCATTGAGAAAACAGTAAGAAAATGATCTTTATGAATCAGTGTGTGCACTCCCTTCACTGTTGCAGGTGGCATGCTATCTATTCTTTTTCATCCCAATCTAGTTTCTATTAGTCCTCCATGAAGTCTCCCCCATGCACTAGAGCCTCTACCTCTGGGTCCTCATAATATATTGGGAACAGTACTTAGCACAATGCTTGGCACATAGAAGATTCTTAATAAATGCTAGTTATTAGTATAACCCAAGTCCCAAAGCCCATTGGCATGAGACATTTTCCTCATTGGTGATCAGTGCCCTGGACCTGCAGGAGGAGTGGGATGGCGTAAAGTTGTCCAAAGTAGAAGACAAGAGAATTGTACTCTCTTTGGATTTGCTTTGTGTCTCTTCAGGAAATTCTGGCTTCCAGTTTCAAGGGAGAAGGGCAATGTCAACCTCACTCCAGGTTGCTGAAGGAAAAGGCTCTGGGAAGAAGTTAAGATGAGAGAAGCAGGCAGTCTCCATCATGACCTTCTCCCCAGCTTCCTACACTAGAGACTTTGGAAAATCTTCCCTTGGGTGAGATCTAGGAGTCTCTCTTAGTTAAGCTGTGTTGCCTCCATATTCTAATGGAAGAAATCATTCACTCCGTATTGTCTGGTACATATTCTCCTATGTATACTTTCTCTGATATATGTTTTGTTTTGTTTTTTGCTACTTAACATACGCGTTCACACTTAGGGGCAGGTAGGTGTCTCAGTGGATAGAGTGCTAGGCCTGGAATCAGGAAGACTTATCTTTCTGGTTCAAATCTGGCCTCAGATGCTTAACTTAACTAGTTGTGTGACCCTGGATGAGTCATTTAACTCTGCCTCCATCTCTTCATCTGTAAAATGAACTGGAGAAGGAAATGGCAAACCACTCCAGTATCTTTGCCAAGAAAATCCCACATGGGGTCAGGAAGAGTTGGACACAACTAAGAAGAACACAAGAACAGCAACAACCCATTGTAAACACTGCGAAAGGGTCCTGACTCTCTGAATATCACAGAAGATATGCATATTTAGAGCTGGGAGGGACTTTGAAGATCATCTAATACAAGAGATCTTAACCTGAACACCATGGACCTCAAAGGGGCCCATGAATAGATTGCAGGGGATTCCTGAATTTAGATGGGGGAAAAACAACATCTTTAATTTCACTAACCTGTAACTGAAATTTAGCGTTTCATTCAGTTATAGATGTGAGCAACAAAACTTTTTTTTTCTGTCAAGGGGTCCATAGGTTGAACCAAATGGCCAAAGAGGTCCGTGGCGCCAAAATCCTTCTGCAACTCCTTCACTATACAGATGAGAAAACTGAGACTAAGTAACTCGCCCAAACTTACCCAAAGTTACATAGATAGTAAATGTCAAAGGCAGGATTTTAACCCAGAGCCTCTGACTATAATTCCAGCCTTCTTTTCTATTACACCATACCCTACAATTTCAGAATTCTGTTGTTTGAATAGTCAAGACCAGCTAATACCAGGGACTGGGGACTGCCTGGACAGCTTCCTTCTGATGGATTTTGAATATCATCTTCATGGATTCTTGATTCAGAGCCAGAAGGAACTTTGGTGATCATCTCACTGGAGCTTCTAATTCTTCCTCATTTTACAAGTGAGAACACTGAGGCCCACAGAGATTAATTGATTTGCCATGGGTCACAGGTAATAAGTGTCAAAGGCAGGATTTGAACACAATATGTGAACATTTATTATGCTCCTACCTTGTGCCAGGCACTGGGGATACAAAAAGAGACAAAAGACAATCCTTGCCCTCATGGAGCTTACAATCAAATGGGGGTGACAACATGCAAACAAATATGTACAAGCAAACTAAATACAGGATAAACAGGAAATATTTAAAAGAGAGAAGGTGCTATAGAATTAAGAGTTGGGAAAGGTTTCCTGCAGAAGGTGGGATTTTAGCCGGGACTAGAAAGAAGCCAGGGAAGCCAGGAGGTGGGGTGAGGAGAAAGGGCATTCCAGGCATGGGGAACAGCCAGAGAGGATGCTGGCAGCCAAGACTCACATCCCCTGACTCCCATTCCAGCCCTGTTTCTGCTGCATTTGTCTGCCCTGCCCCCACCCCTGCCTCTCCCTTAATTTGGCCCTCTCTCAAAGTCTGAACTTTGCATCCTTGCATCTGCAAAGCAGAGCAAAGTTAAAACCCCTGAACAGCCTGAACAGGAATTGGTATGTCTGAAACGATCTTCAAATGTTAGTGTGGTAACTAGGCAACCCCACGGAGCCACGGTGGCAGAAAGGGATCAGGTGGGGACACTGGGAGTGATTGCATTGCTGTTTCCAACATATGGAAGAAGGAGAGAGGTTTTCCTTTGCTAGCACATAAATAGGCAGGCCACAAAATCCTGTCATTTGGAGGCATTTCTGGATTGGAAGTGAGAGAGGGGTGGGAATCCTCATCAGTCAACCCAGCTCCAGTAAGAGACAGGGACAGGGGGTGAAATTTGAGGTTTAGCTGACTTTCCATAATGTCAACAGATCTCATGGAACACATAGAGGTAGTCAATAGTGAGAATACTGAATCTAGCTTTTTCATTTTACAGATGAGGAAACTGAGGCAGATGGCAGTTAAGTGACTTGCTCAGGGTCACACAGCTAGTAAATGTCTGAGGCAGGATTCAAACTCATCTCTTCCTGACTCCAGGTCCTATGCTTTATCCAATCTGTCACCCGGTTTTCCCCCTGGTGTCATTATACCATTGTTCTTATTCAGTCATGTCCAACTCCTCATGACCCCATTTGGGGTTTTCTTGGCAAACATACTGGAGTGGTTTGCCATTTCTTTCTCCAGCTCATTCTACAGATGAGAAAACTGAGGCAAATGGGGTTTAGTGACTAGCCCACAGCTAGTAAGTGTCTGAGGCCACATTCGAACTCAGGAAGATGAATCTCCCTGACTCCAGGCCCTGAACGCTATTCACTTCGCCACCTACCCGCCCATTTAGAAGTAGCTGGCCAGATCCAAGGACGGAAAAAGAATCCATAGTTCAAGCCTACAAAGCCAGATCAGAAAAATCAAGAACAGGGCAGGAATGGACAAAGCAATGGTCCAAACTGGCGAAAGAGGCTGCCAGGTTTTGCTCTGTGTTCTGCGGCCTGGGAGAGCTGAAGATTGACTCTCACTCACCTGATATCTCTATTGGACTGCAGCCTAGGAGGAGGCTCCAGCTCATGGTGACATGTCACTGAGTGCACAGGGAGCAGAGCTGTGTTAGGGATGCTGACAGACAAATGCTTTGGAGTACAGTTCTTAAGAGTGCAATTGTCTGGGTGACTCGAGATTATTTGTTCTACCTATGTTGTCCGGGACCTTCTGGTGTGCTAGCTGACCTGATGGAAGGCAGCCAGGGGAGAGACTTGTTAGCATGTCTATGGATTCCCCATCCTCAAGAAGCTCATGGTTTCACTTGGTATTAGGAATGGAGGCTAAGTACACTTTACAAGACAATCAGATGAGACTGGAGTTCATATTCAGCCCTAGATGTTGTATGTCTCAGTATTCTAAAGCTCCTCCTCAGGGGAAGTAGAGATGGAGGTCAGGGGAGGGGGCATCACCTAAGACATCCTACCTGGCTCAGGCCTCCATCACTTCTTACCTGGACAATTACAATAGCCATCTAATTGACAATGGGAACCTCTTCAACCCATCCTCCACATGGCTACCGAAGTGATGGGGTCATACTCCTCAATAAAATCCAATAGCTCCCAATTTGTTGTTGCTGCCGGATTGTTGGGAGAGTAGACATCATAAAAGGGGTAAAGAACACTGGATTTTGAATCAGAGATTGTTGTTCAAGTAGTTTCAGTCTGTGTCCAACTCTAACAATGGGTTGTTGCTGTTGTTGTTGTTGTTGAGGTGTTTTTAGTTGTGCCTGACTCTCCATGACCCCATTTGGTTTGCCATTTCTTTCTCCAGCTCATTTTACAGCTAAGGAAACTGAGATAAACTCCCAGAGTCACACAGCTAGTAAGTGTCTGAGGCCAGATTTGAACTCAAGTCCTCTTGACCATAGCATTCTATCTACTGTACCACCAAGCTGCTCCCTGTTACCTCTAAGATGAAATGCAAAACTCCTTTGTTTGGAATTTTCAGTCTTTCACAACCTAGCACCAACCTGCCTTTCCACAGTTATGCATTTTCCCCTTCACCCATCACACAGTCCAGGCAAACTGGTCTTTTTGTGTTGTTCCCCGCAACATATCTCATCTCCCATCCCCATGCCTTTCAAAAGGCTATTCCCACGCCTGGAATGCCCAGCCTCCTTACCTCTGCCTTTAAGAATCCTGAGCTTCCTTCAAAGTTCGGTTCACATGCTAGCTTTTACCTGAGGCTATTCCTGATATGGGTACCTCTCCCACTAACATTACTTTGCATTTGTATTTAGCTAGGTGGTACAGTGGATAGAGTGCTAGGCCTGGAGTCAGTCTAGGCCTGCTATTCAGTCATGTCCAACTCTTCCATTACCCAATAATGGGGTTTTCTTGGTAAAGATACTGGAGCTGTTCGCCATTTCCCTCCTTAGCTCATTTTTTACATTAGGAGTAAGTGACTTGCCCAGTGCTATACAGCTAGCGTCTTGAAGTCGGATTTGAACTCAGGTCATCCTGAGTTCCAGGAGTCAAATCCTGCCTCAGACACTTATTAGCAGTGTGACCCTGGGCAAGTAACTTAACTTCTCAGACCTCTAGACAACTCTCTAAGAAAAGAAGATGTGTTGAATGACAGTGGAAGAGGGATATTCCTCCCCATGGGAATTTCCCAATGAAATCACAGACCCACTCCATGTTTTGTTCTGTTTTTTTGTGGTGCCCTGTTATAGGAAAGCCCTGACTCAGGCCAGTGTCCTGGTAGTTTAGGTTAAATACTGGGATCGAGAAAGGCAAACATTAATTTTGTATTTTATATTTGATTTTACTGTGTTCCCCTATTTAAGTCATGATTCTATATCTCTGAACTTAGTTCAGAATTCAGCTGGTCTGTAATGAGTTAAGTTTAGAAATCAGTCTTCCTTTTTTATTCTCGCCTCAAGTTCAGTCCTTGGCAATGCAGGTGGAAACCAGGAAGTCTAGTCTTATATCTTTACCCCACCAAGCTATCCTTCAAGGATGTCTAGTTTGCTATTCAGTTAAGTCTGGACCATTATCTCTGACCTTGCAAATGGACTCAGACAATAAACACTTCTTAGCCACAGAAGGGAAGGAGGAAGTTGCTGCTAGCCCTTGGTCCCAATTTCCAACCAATTATATTGTTCCCTGTTCCTTAGTTATGTAACCAATCATGTCATCCTCAAACCCATGATTTCATCCACCCTTTAATGTTCTTTGTTCTGTACTCCCCAAACCTATAAAAGGGACACTATCCTTCCACTGCGGGGTAGAAGGGTTTGGCATAAATTGAGACAATCTATTGACCTCTTAATTAACAGACTTGCACCCTATTAATAAACTGTTATCTTGTTCAGAGAGAATGTGCCTCAGTCTACCTTTGCTGAATTTCACTTGATACAGGTTGAAATGATACACTCATAAATCATTCAACACTTAACATTCAACACTTAACTTTCCTTAGCTAGAAAAGAGGAAGGGTTTTCAGTGAGAACACTACATTAATTCAGCTAGCTATGGCTTCTGGGTGGTGGTCTCAGTGTTGGTCTTGGGCCAAAAGCCTCAGAGAGCAAACTGGAGCTCCTTATGTCCTTTAGGTGACCAGGAAGCTATGTCAGTGGCCTGATCCTTCAGCCAGTTAAACCCTGAGTACAATTTCAATATTGTTTTAGGAAAAATTAGTCCCACTATAGCCCTCTCTACAAAACTCCCCCAACTCATGTTGAAAAGTTAGGTCCCCAAGATCCCCTTGTTAGTATTGAACAAGGTACTCTATGGGTCCATGCTATTACACCAAAGCTCAAGAGCCCCCACAGATGTTTACTTTTAGTCATTCAGAGGATAAAGCTAGGTCAAGACTGAAATGGAATAGTTAAATACAATAGAAATATAGTATCTTTGTCCCCACCCACCCTCCAGAAACCTGGGGCACACTCTCCCACAAATGCACACAATGTGAGTAAGAAAAGTGGGTCCTCATAAAATACACCTCAGATGCTGCAGGGTTGTAGGGCCACTGCTGTTTCTTGAGCTGCTCCCACCAAACCTTGATTCTCAAAGTTTCCACTGGATCTGCTCCACAGCTTTGACTGTGGTCTGCATGGCCTTCATCTCAGGCCCATCTAACAACCCTGGCACTTTCAGAAAGAACCAGAGCCTACATCCTAGGACTAGCAGAATTCTCTCTTGGCTCTGGTCCTTCCATCTTCCAAGAAGGAGCTCCAGACACTGGGTTGCTGACTCTTCTCTATAACTCGATAACTCACTTCATTCAATCCACAGTCACCTGTTCTTTGCTAGGTTAACATCTCTTTTTTTTTTCATATGCTTTTGAGTTGAAAATTTTTCTCCTCCTTCCTCCCCCCCCCAAGACGGCGCACAATCTGATGTAGGCTTTACATTTACATACCCATTAAACATATTTTCACATTAGTGAAGTTGTAAGTAAAAATTAAAACCAATAGGAGGAACCATCAGAAAGATGAAACAAAACTCAACAGAAGGTAAAAATAAGTGATAGCGATTCGACTTCCATAGTTCTTTCTTTGGATGTGGATAGCATTTTCCATCCCGAGGCCTCTGGAGATGTCTTAGATCCTCGTAACGCTGAGAAGGGTTCAGTTTAACATTCTTAGTCATTGCATAACGTGGCTGTTATTGTGTACAAAGTCCTCTTGGTTCTGCTCACTTCAGTCAGCATCAGACCATATAAGTCTTTCCAGGTTTTTCTGAAGTCAGCCTGTTCGTCATTTCTTATAGCACAATAGTATTCCATTACATTCATACACCACAACTTGCTCAGCCATTCCCCAATGGTTGGGCATCCTCTCAATTTCCAATTCTTTGCCACCACAAAAAGAGCTGCTATAAAATATTTTTGTACATGTGGGTCCTTTTCCCATTTGTATGATCTCTTTGGGATATAGCCCTAGAAGTGCTATTGCTAGATCAAAGGGTATGCACATTTTTGTAGCCCTTTGGGCATAGTTCCAAATTGGTCTCGAGGTTAACATCTCTTATGGCCACATTATTCATCTGCTATGAGATGTCATTGACAATGGGGGAGGGGGTGGAGAGGATGAAAGAGAAATCCATTCTCCTTCACCTTTACTAAACTCTTATTTTTTTTTTTATTTTTAGGCATTTGGGGTGACTCCAGGGCCGGTGCTCTATTCACTGCTCCACGTAGCTGCCCCCTAACCTTTACTAAACTCTTGAAGAAAGGCAAGAAAAAAAAAGAAAAAAGAACTCTTTTTTCACAGCTTACTGTCTCAATTGACTTTAGGCTGGTTAGTTTGTTTTTTTTTTCTTTAAATATAAGCCCAAAGGGATATGGCTGGCGCTCTCAACCAATCACTAGAAATTTACTATATAATTATATATCTATAACTTTATATTTTCATCCAGTGGCTGATGCCCTACGATTGCATTCGTCCAGCTGATAGAACAATTTCTTCCTATCTACTAAAGTATAAACATTTATTTACACTTCCTTTACATTTTGCATATTTTCACACTTGTTCTCCCAATAGATGGTAAGTTCCTCTTCCTCCTCCTCCTCCTCCTAGTACTACTCCTAATAATAATAATATCTACCTCCTGCTACTAACCTCCCTGTCTTCCTTTAAGTCCCAACTAAAATCGCATCTTTGCCTGGAAGTCTTCCCTAACCTCTCTTAAGTCTAGTGTCTTACCCCATATAAATGTTTCCTATTTATCCTGTTATATAGCTTGTTTCATATGTATTTGTTTGCATACTTTCTTTCCCATTATATTGCAAGCTTCTTGAGGGCAAGGACTGTCTCTTGGCTCCTTTTGTATCCCCAGCACTTAGCACAGGGCCTGGCACATAGTAGGCACTTAATAAATGTCTATTGATTGATTAATAAAGCATTTTAAGGTTTACATTTCATTTTCACAACAACTTTGGGAGATAGGTGCTATTATTATCCCCCTTTTACAGATGAAGAAACTGAGGAGTCAGACATTAAATGACTTGTCCAGGGTCATCCAGATAGTAAGTGTCTGAGGCTGGATTTGAACTCCAGTCTTCTTGATTCCAGGACCAGCACTAACCATTGTACCACCTAACTGCCTGTGAGGGCTAGACTCTCATTTTTGTCTTTTTATACCAATAACATAGAATAGCACCTGTCACATAGTAGGTTCTTAGTGAATGCTTCCTGATTGTTTGGGGAGCATACATTTCCCTAGAGTTCTATTGACCCTACTGCCAAGAGCTCTTTAGGGGTTGTAGATGGCTTTAATACTAGAAACTTCTCCTTTCCTTTCTGAGATCTGTCATACAGTCTCATTGGCAAGGGATTTATCTTGCACCTTTATAAGCACTGAATTTGATTTAAGCAAGCAGCACTTTCAGAACTCTTTATCATAAATTCCACATCCAAGGCAATCCTCCAGCGTCACCAAAGAAATCTTCAGAATTTCCATCTTAAGAGAGACTGTGAAGCTTTTCAATTTAAACAGCAATGCCCTTGCTAAGCTATTCATCCCATTTGTGAAATAAGAAGCTTGCTTTCAATAACCTTTTGATTTTTATCATATGACAGTCTTAGGAGATACAGGTGTTGGCGGGCATCTTATCATTGTATATATTTGGGCCCCACTTACTCTCAGGAGTTCAAGTATGCATCTGATGAAGGCCCTCAATCTTTCTTTGCTTCAGGAAAGTGTAGTCTTTCTGTATATGAACTCCAGGAAGTAGGCGAATTAGCTTACATCAAAATCTGCAATGTGCCCCAGGGCGACCATTTTAAGCTCAAAGTCTTCTCAGGTTCCAGAGCAGAGGCTATATACAATTATTTCCCCCTCCTCTCCCAAGATATTTGAGAGTGGTTTTATGCTGCCTGTAGTTATCCAACTTTAACCAAATCCCATCCCCACTGCCTCAAGTAGTGTTGTCTCAAGAACTGGGAACAAACATGGGCTAGACTTCCAATGAGACGTCATTGATGTATTTTATTTGCTCTAGAAATCACTGTGGGCAAAATCCCACCCTGGATAAATAGATAGACAGAAAGATAGATAGATAGATAGATAGATAGATAGATAGATAGATAGATAGATAGACAGACAGATGGACAGATAGATAGACAGATAGACAGACAGACAGACACAGATAGATAGATAGATAGACAGACAGACAGACAGACAGACAGACAGACAGATAGATAGATAGATAGATAGATAGATAGATAGACAGACAGACAGACAGACATATAAAGCTACAACATGCAAAATGATAGGTATTCTAAGGGGATACAACCAGTGGTGTGATGGAGTTAGCTCAAACTGAGAGTCCATGGCTAAATTTTTGTCATGACCATTTACACCTCAGAAATCAGCAAAAGCTACAATTCAGTAACTGATTAATTGTTTTGTTGATTGTAAGTGATAGAGAAAAGGTTAACAATATAGATTAAATTTAAAAGTGCGTTGTGGGGGCAGCTAGGTGGCACAGTGGATAGAGCACCAGCCCTGGAGTCAGGAGGACAGGAGTTCAAATTCAGCCTCAGACCAAACACTTGACACTTACTAGCTGCTTGACTCTGGGCAACTCACTTAACCCCAATTGCCTTAAAAAAAATAATAATTTTTAAAAAGTGTGTTGTGGTACATTTTTTTTCCAAAAAGATGATTGTTAAACATTTACCAGTATACTCCTGGCCACCTCTGCACTACTCCATGATGACATAATAGGAGTGATTTGTTTGTTTTTTCAATTGACTTAGTAAAACAGGCCTAGGAAGCTGCTTGAGGTACACAGACATTATATGACTGCCCAAGGTCATATAACTACCAAGTGTCAGAGGTCAGAATTTGAACCCATATTCCTAACTCCAAGCCCAGCACTCTAAGTCCATCCACCATGCAGGGATTTCCTAGAGTCAACTATATAGTAGCCTAGCAAAGATAAAGATTGGACTTGTGTTTTCATTAGTGTTAGCCAAGTGTGCAAACTCCCTGACAAAAGGTAGATGGGCACCTTCTCACCCACTTAGATCACTGAGAAGTTAGGTGACTTGCCCAGGGTCGTTCATTCAGAGGCAAAACCTGAACCCAGATCTTCAAGGCCAGCTCTTTACCCATTACACCAGATTTCTACTGAGCAGCCTAATAAACATTAAAAAATACTTTAAAACTTCACATTTACATTTTAACTCAAACATCTTTGGGTTTAGGGTTTGGGTTTTTGGGTTCCCTTCTCCGAGAAAGGAAGATAACTCAGTTTTTTAGGAAGCGGGTATTCTATCATAAGGGCCAGATATGTGGCATATTGGATGGTGTGCTGAGCCTGTAGTCAGGTCGTCTTCCTGAGTCCAAATCTGGCCTCAGACACTTATTAGCTACATGACCCTGGACAAGTTACTTAACTCTGTTTGCCTCAGTTTCCTCATCTATAAAATGAGCTGGAGAAGGAAATGGCAAAACACTCCAGTATCTTTGCCAGGAAAACACCAAATGGGGTCACAAAGAGTCAGGCAGGATTGAAACACACACACACACACACACACACACACACACACACACACACACACACACACACACACACAAATTCTATCATAGCCCCACTGTGTCCAGAAGGGAGACAGCACACTATAGGGAAAGTAGGAGGGAGGGACAGAGAGGGAGAAAGTTTGAGAATTCTCTTTCTCTTAGGCTTTTCCAGGGGGGTTGCTAGTTGGCTCAAACTGAGAGCCTATTGTTAAATTTCCAGTATGACTGTTTACATCTCAGAAAGTTCCCTAAGGGTAGGAATTTCAATTTATAAACCTCTACATACCCAGCTCCTATCCACATTGCTTTACACATAACAATTTGTTGAGTGTGCATTGAATTCAATTGAATTGAAATTGGGATAGTAGATAGAGCCAGTGGTCTGAGATCCAGGAAGGCCAGGGGTTCAAGTCTCTGACGGCTGAATGAGTGACATGGGACAAATCACTTCTAAGCAGCTCTAAATAATGTAAAAATGCCAACCTGGGCTGGAGGAGGGAGTTTCCTCACCAGGAATTTCCTGTGACAATTTAGTCCTAAGTCCAGGCCCCAACCTTGTCCCTAAATTAAAGGAATTCTCCTGCTCGGACCTAAAGGACTTTGGTGGGAAGAGGTGGGGGGAAGGGGACTGGTGTTCCCCGTAACAGCCCACTGCCAGATTACCCTGGCTCCAGTCTCTCACTCCCTCTGGCCTGGCCTGACCTTCCCGCTACAGCCCCAATCAGAACTTAGCCCCGAAGCCCCCAAGGCCTTCCCTCCCCCTGCCCCCAGCCTCAGGGTCACCAAGCCCAGTGATCCATCCTTTCAAAGAGCCTAGAAGCAAAACTGAGAAAAGATTCAGCCAAGAGCAATTTGGGAGGGGTTTTTTTTTCACTTTATTGGACTTTTACTTTTTTGGAAACAGAAAAAAAAAATTTCTCTATTGTCCAATGAACCTTCCAAGATGCTGGAAAATTAAATTTATTTCCTGAGCAGTCGGCTCCAATTTCCCCTGGGTGGAGGTAGCATTCCCTCCTTTCAATGACACAAGCCCTCCACCCCCCATTTCCGTACTACCCAGAGCACATAGCATGCTTATGGAAGAACCAGGGCCTCCAGGATAGAGCCTACCTACGACCTTGGCTCAGGCTTGACTGCCCTGGGAATTTCTGATGCTAATGAAGGTCATTTTGCTCTTAGAAAGGCAGTTTGGTAAGTGAAATGAACACTAGATTTTACAAAGTTCTGCTGCTTGCCATCTAGGTAACTTCAAACAATTCGCTTAACTACTGTGGGCCTCAGTTTCCTCATTTGTAATATGATTGGGAAGATGGGGGTAGTCAATACTAGGGAACAGGGCTGAGTGATCTTGTCCAAGGCTGCTCCTAAATCCTGTTATCTGAAACTAAATGCTTCTTCTCCCTGCTACAGCCCAGCTCTGGCTCAGCACCATTCCGGCTCTCCCTGTCTGTGTCTTTGTATTTTATTCAGCTCACGTTGTCATTGTCGGATGGAAATAAAGCTGTAAGAGGTTTGTGCTGGCCCGCAGAGGCAGGAGCCGCAGCTGAGAAGCCATCTGTATAGCGCCTGGTGCCAGTTTTTGAAACTACAGTGAACACTCCCTCCAAGCTCAGGCCCACCCCCAGCCCTGGTCCCTCAAATCCCCTCTCCCCTGAAAATGGTATTCCCTCCCATGCACCTGAGGGGACTGGGGAGGGATTTTTAATGGCGTTAGATAATTAATTTAACCACTTCCCCACAAACATCGCCCCCATCCCATCTTGCCAAAGAGTCAGCTCACAAATAGACAGCTGGGATCACTCCCCAAATTCTGAGTGCCCTTTGCCTGACAACATAACCTGGGCATGGGCAGAAAAAGAAGATTTGGGGGTACAGATTGCCAGGAAATAGGTTTACAGTAAGACAAGGATTCTTCAGAGCCCTAGAACCAAATGAAGGGGATATTCCTTGCTCTTTCTGTAATCTTGCTTCCAACCTACCCCCTCTCCATTCCTATTAGCCAGACAAAGCTAAAATGCATCCAGGCAGCTAGCCAGCCAGCTGGCCTAGACCTTGGCAAAAGGACGATGAGTAGGCCTTCACCCTTCCCAATAAAGAGTGGGGGAGCAACGGTCCTCCAGGCCCACTTCAACACCCTTGTCCAATTTCCTTGGCCCCATTCCCCTCCCCAAACCCTGAGAAGGGGCATAGGTCAAGGTGGCCAGGGGGCCAATAAGAGCCAGCAGGGAGGAGCAGGCCAGGAAATGCTGTAAGCAGGTCCATCTGGTTCAAATCAAATGGACAGGTCCCCAGCTCCCTGCTGGGGGAGGAGATTTCTGGAAGCAGAAGTGGGGAAGGAGGCTTCGGGCAGGCCGTAGTCTCGAGGCACCAGCAGAGAGCCCTCCTATACAGACTACCCCATATCTTCCAGCTTCCTCTCTCATCTCCTTGATTCCCACCCAACCCCACATCCCACAAGCCATTTATTTGGAAGGTCATGTAGGCATTAGGACAACACAGCTATGACAGGATAGCCTGACCTCTGATCACTCACCTCTGCTCAAAATCAGACCTCTGACTCTGTAGAGAAAGACAGAGAAGAAAAACTGCCTCTGAGAACGTTGATGGGGAAAGGGATGAGATAGGGAGGAAGAATGGGAAGGAGGAGGATCTTGTTTTCTCGGTGATTCCTTTGTTCTGGTTTTCTGGCCATCTCCCCCCTCCCTGAGAGGGCCTGAGGACAAGAGTCCACCAGCACAATGATCTCGCTCTCAGCCCTGCCTCAGTAGCCCTCACTCCCCTCCTGGGCTATCTGCCTCTATCTCCCAGGCATGGAAACATAAGTACTGGGGATACTACCACCATGGTTCTTGGAAACAAGGTCCCCCTCTTCCCTTTCCAGGAAACCATCAGCACCTCCCTTCCTCCCCTGTGAGGAGCCCCTCACTCTGAGCTCGGGGAATCCTTGAAGTCTGGGGAAGGAAGATCAGGCTTCCTGAATTCAACGCCTGGTGGCTGGAAGGACGCCTGGTTTGCCCGAGAAGACACTAATCTCAGCTCCTCCCCCTGGGAGACTGCTGCCTCCTCTGAAAGCAATTTGTCATGCCCCGAATTAAATGTCTCCAACAAGGGTTTAATTTTGGCTTAATAGCCCTGTTTTTATGTGTAATTAAATGCTGTTGGATGGTGAAAATATGCTGTTTGCACTTTAGCAGCTCAGTAATGGCCTCAAGTACTCTCCCCTCCTTTTCTATCACCAGCTCCGCCCTCCCACCCACTCCCCACCAGCCCCAGCCTGTCTGGGCTGGAGGGACCTCCCCAACCCCTCACCAACTCTGCTTCCAATATAACCTACTGGCTGGAAATGCTGGGGGGCTGGGATCATGGTGGAGGGAGTCTTGGGGGAGGGAAATTAAGAAACAAGGGGGGGCCTGGGAGGAGAAGGAGCAGTTAGGGGAGGCTCTCCTTGCCGCTGAGAGTGGTTTTAATCAACAGCAGACGTCCCCCTCCCCCACTCCAGGGGCCAGCCAACTCAAACCCCCAGAATGAAATTGTTCACCCGGTCTGATCAAGCCAAGTCCCTGGCTAGGATCAAGCATGTCCCTATTCCCCAAACACTTGGGATCCCCCAGACTGCCTAAATTGTTTCCCCGCCGCATTGCCTTCCACCCTCTTCCCATGGTCCTTTCTCTGCCTTTTCCCCCAATCCCCTGGATTTCCCTCTCCTCTACCCCCTCACTCCACCTCCTGCCTCCCAGTCTCCATTTCTTGCACACACAATCGTGACTTTTTCCTTTCTAGGTCATCAGTGACTGCCATTAGGGTCTGGAATGCAGGGTGAGTTTCTGTGGCTAAGCCTGTTTCAGGGTCATTTGCAAAGCAGCTGTTTTTTGTCATCCTCCTGGGTCTGGGGAGGGTATGTGTTGAGGGAAGTGGGGAGACCGAGCATAGAAACTCACAGCATCACAGATCAGAAAGAACTTTTGAGGCCATCTGGGTCAACCTTTTATTTTACAGATGAGGAAACTAAAGCCGGGGGGACTTCCTTTGACTCCAGAGCTGGGGCTTTTTCCACTGTACCATGCTGGCTGCATCACAATTAACATTCCTGTCCCTAATGTCTGATGGGTAAGGGGGGAGCTCCCCCTCCAGAGGGCCTGAGGAAGGGCCCTGTTGGCCCTTTGGTAGGGGGAGATACTGAGCAGCGGTGGCTTGGCCTCCTGGAGATGTTCTTGGCCAGCTCTAAGGAAGTTGCCCCACCCACCCACTGGGCTCTGACATTGGGGTCCTTCTGTTTTTCACAGCCCAATTTTTTTTCTTCTCTGGCTGAGAAAACCCAACCCCTGCCCCCACAACCTTCATAGGGGCCTGATCAGCTGGCCTTACCACTAATGAGCTGGGAAATTGAAACCAAATGCCCCTGAAAAAGGATCAGCAATAATAGACTGGGGCCAGGGAGGAGCCCCGTGTGGAAGAAGGGCTTCCCCACCTCCCCTAACCCCTCATCCCTTGCTGGGGTACCCCAGGCCATAGACAAGAAAATCAATGTCAATGGAGGAGGCATAAGGTCCCGGAGTAGCTCAAATGACTTATACCTTCCTTATGCCTTAATAGCCTCTGCTCCTCCTACTCAGATTCCTACCTGTCCTGTAAGGTCCAGCTCCAATGCCCCTACCCCCACCAAGCCTTCTCTGTTTCCTGCCTCCCTCCCTTACTACCAACCTTCCCCCTCAGACTTCACATAGCTTTTTGTTTTGTAAATGTACAATGTAGTTAGCACGAAGGATGCCTCCTAGCTATGTACTCATGGATTATTTCCCTGCTAGATTGTAAACTCCCTGAGGGCAGAAAAGGAGACTAAATTTTGTACTTGCCCTCTGTACTAGAGTTCAGAAGAGGCTTAGATGTTTGTTGAATGGAGTTCCTAAAGCTCTGGGCCTGCCCAAGTCACTCCATTCCTAAGAGCCTCCAAAGTGGCTCCCCATTCAAATACAAACTCCTCTCCCTGCCTTTTAAAGCCCTGAACAATTTGACTCCAGGCTCATTTCATCTTTTCAGGCTCATTGCATATATTATTACTTTTTATGCACTCTTTCAATGTTGTTCAGTTTTGTTTGTTTGTTTGTTTTTTGGTTGTGCCAGATTCTTTGTGACACCATTTGGGGTTTTCTTGGCAAAGATACTGGAGTGGTTTGCCATTTCCTTCTCATTTTACAGATGAGGAAACTGAGGCAAACAGGGGTTAAATGACTTGCCCAGGATCACACAGCCATTAAGTGTCTGAGGCCATATTTGAACTCTGGAAAAGGAGTCTTCCTGACTCTAGGCCCAGCACACTATTTATTTCACCACTGACTTTTATGAAGTCTATGTTCCTGCTAAACTAGCCTGTTTCCTGTTCCTCAGATGTGACATCCTATGTTCTGTCCTCTGTGTGTTCACTCAGGCCGTACCCCATGTCTGGAATGCACTGATTCCTTGTTTCCTTCAAAGCTCAATTCAACAACTATCTCCTAACTCGAGGCTTTATCTGATCCCCAAAGTTGCTAGTATCTCATTCCTAAAAATACTGTGTTCATATATTACATTTGCTTAGATGTATGCATGCATTTCCTTCGATAAACTGTAAGTAGGTAGGGAATAAGGAGTATGTTGGCATATTTTTCTGTGTGTGCCAAGCTCAGTGCCTGGCACATTATAGGAATTTAATAAACATTGAATGGATGAATGAAGTTTGAATAGTAAGAACAGGTACATGTTCATTAAATGAAGTTTAACTGGGGGGGGAAGGAAGATCAGGCCTAGACTCAACAGGAAGGATTTTGGTCTTTAACACAACCTTCCCCCACCAAAGGAAACGGACCTTTTGAGGAACTGAAGTCACTGGGCCTGGACTTAGTCCTGAGTGTCTAGATATTAAGGTCTTGGAGTCTTAAGGTGGGAGGAGCAGAATTAGCTTACACTAGCAGAAGGAAGCCAGGCCAGCACTGGAACACAAATTCCCCTTTGGACTCTGACAACATAAGCTTCAAGGGAAAACCAGCTATGGGGGAGAAGATGAAGGATATGATTCACTTCCTTCAAAGCCATCCTCCTCCTCCTCTTCCTCCTCCTCCTTCTGTAGACCAGAAAGTGGTTTAAATACCTCTCTCTGCCCCTAATTTGGCCCCAAGATTCCCAAGGGTGAGGAGGAAAGAAGGGGTGCATGATGGGGAACAGTACCTGCCTCACTCAACCACAACAACCTCAGAATGCCTCCAGCGACCCTGAGTTTCATCTGATTTGAGGTTGGTTGGCTTTCCTTGTGGGTATATTTATGGGAGACAGTAGGGTCCTGGTGGATCAAGAGCTGCTCTCCAAGTCAGAAAAACTTGGTGTCAAGTGTCCCCTCTGAAGCTTACTGTGCTCTGTGACTCTGGGAAACTCATTGGATCTCTCAGCGTTTCCAAGACACGCTAAGACTCTAGGCTGCAGAAGAGTTACTGATGTACCTTTTTGACAAAAGGAACTTTCCTACACCAATGAAATCAGAAGTCTGGACCAAAACCAAAAATGAACCTACCTACCTACCTATCCCATCCACAGTGACACACACATTCCACATATAGACCACTTTCCCTCATATAAATACACACACACTCCGTGTGTGTGCACACATGTGTATGTGTATGTGTGTGTGTGTGTGTATGTGTAGGGCAGCTGGGTGGCACAGTGGATAGAGTACCAGGCCTGTACTCGGGAAGACTGATCTTCTCAAGTTCAAATTTGGCATCAGACACTTACTAGCTGGGTGATCCTGGGAAAGTCACTTAACCCTATTTGCCTCATCAAATAGTTTCTTCATCACTGAAAATGAACTGGAGAAGGAAATGGCAAAGCACTCCAGTATCTTTGCCAAGAAAACCCCAAATGGGATCACAAAGAGTAGGTCACTACTGAAAGGACTAAACAACATATATGTGCCTGTGCGTGTATGTATATGTAAATACATGTATATATGTATGTATGTATGTATGTATGTATGTATGTATGGGGGAGAGAGAGAATCAAAACACCATCATGCACACAAATCCCTCATACATCCCACATATCTGTCAGCTCTGGGCATTCTCCCTGGCTGTCCCCCATGCCTGGAACACTCTCCTTCCTTGACTCCGCCTACTGACTTCCCTGGCTTCCTTTAAGTTCCAACTTTCACAGGAAGCTTTTCCCAACCTCTCTTAGTTCCAGTGCCTTCCCTCTGTCCATTATTTGCAAGTTATTCTTTATATAGTTCACTTCATAGAGATAGCTTTGTTCACATAGTGTCTTCCCCATTAGATTGTAAACTTGAAAGCAGGCAACTGTCTTTTGACTCTTTTTATGCCCCCCACTGCTTAGTATAGTCCCCGGCACATAGTAGGTACTTAATAAATGTTTATTGCTATGGATACCTCCACATACCCCATAAATACCCCATAGGTATGCAGACCCAACACAGATACACCCACACTTTGGGGCTTAGAGGACTATGAATAACAGGATTCTGGGGAGGGGATCGCCTTTGAGGGCTGTAAGCTGATGGGGCACATTTTAAAAGTTTAGCTTGGTGGCCTAGAACTTAAACTTGACTACCTCCTCACACTCACACACTCAGTCATAAGCCACAAGGGGAGGGAAGAAGGAAGGGGGCCTGTAGGCTGGACCTGGCAGAGTAGCCCAAGAATTGACTTAGTTCTCTAAAGGAGACAGACATATAGAGCAAAGAACGCTCGCTGTATTTGGAATCTGAGGCTTGAATCTTGGCTCTGCCATCTAACCCATGTAACTTTTGGCAGTCACTTCTCTCTGGGAGTCAGTTTCCTCATCTGTAATAAGAGAGGGTCGGCCCAAATCAGCAATTCTTAAAGTGTGGCCCTGGGACATGGGGGTCCCCAAGGCCCTTTCAAAGGGTCAAAATTATTTTCGTCATAATACTAAAATGTTTTAATTTCTTACAGAATAAATAAAACAAAAGTTCTTGGGGGGAGGGGAGGGTCTCCCAAGAACGTAAAGGGTCCTGAGACCAAAAAGTTTGGGATCCTCTAACCTTGATAATTCCTAAAATCTCCTCCAGCTGGGAACCTAGAGAGGAGGAAAATGGGTGAAAAAAGAAGATAACATGGTCTGTGTACAGAGGTGGCCAGCTATCTTTGGGATAGGAAGAGATCCACCACATCAAGCTTGTCTCCTCTGGCACAGCCCAGCCATGGGGAGAAGGAGTAAAGAAGATTATGAGAGTGCTAGAAGGCCAATTTAGAGAAGGAAAGGACCTAAGAGGTCATGAGGTATTACAACCTCATTTTACAGATGAGGAAACTGAGGCAAAAGAGTCACTTAACAGTGACTTGCCCAGACACAGCTAATAGGTATCTGAAGCAGAATTCTAACCAGATCTTCCTGATTCTGTGAATCCAATTTTACCTCAGAGTTCACATTTACCAAAATTCAGTGGTGGGAATCTCCCAAGAGTTCACAGCCTCATAAACTCAGTCCAGTAAGAATGAGAACCATACCCCCCATACCTCCTCCTCTCTCCCCACCAAAACACACACATTTGTAAAAATCCCGCGCCTCCAGGGCAAGAGACAGGGGACTGTGTACTGGGGGCCAAAAGAGAGTCAAGAAAAGTGCAGACCTCCTGGTCTGCTTCCCCCCACACACATACACTCAGACAAGCCTCTCCCAAGTAGTGCCCCCATCACCAGGTTAACAAATTAACAGGGGAAATCTGATCCTCCTCCTGAGCCAGCTCAGCCTGTAACCCCTTCCCAGAAATAGATGCGGTCCGGATAGACAGCCTCCTCCTGCTAAGGCCCGCTTTCTTCTTCCTTCCGGGTTTCCCTCTCTCCATAACCCATTGTTCACCACCCTCAGACCAGAGTCATAGCCATCCCTCGCTGGAGTAGGCAAGATGATTTTGCACAGCCTCCCGACCTATTTTGCAGGACTGTTGTGAGGAAAGTGCTTTGCAAACCTTTAAGCCCTATATAGAGCTTGCTGTTCAGATCTCTGATTTGATTGTTGTCCCCCTGGTGTGGAAATTCCCTGCACAGATGCAGCGCATCTGAACCATATGTCCTGGAGAATTGCTTGAGAGAACGGAAAGATTAAATGGTTTGCTCATGGAGCGTATATCTGATCTAGTGCTGGAAAGGACTTAAAGGTTATCTAGTCCAAGTGTTTCATTTTATAGATGAGGAAACTGAGGCCCGTAGAGGTTCAGTGAGTTGCCCAGGATCACAAAGGGGTGAAATTTAAACCACATCCTCTGATTCCAGAGCTAGGGCTCTTTCCATTGTCCCCCCACTGTCACATAGCCAGTGTGAGTGAGAGGCAGAACCCAAGTCTTTCTGACTCCAAGGCTGGCCCTCCCTTCATTACTTCACACTGCCTTCTCAAGCATTATATAAATACGTAACAGTATTCTGCATTGGTGGCATTGGGTTTGGTGTATGGGGGTGGGTGAAGAAATCCTCTGCTGGAGAGGGAAGGGTTAACAGGTCCAAAGCCTTGAGAAATGTCCATGTCTCTTCCAAATCCCCCAGTCTTACACTTCCTCCCCCACCCTACCCTATCCAGTATCAAAAATAAATCAATCAGACAATATCACTGGGACATTTTTCAGTTTTGTTTTGTTTTAAAAAAAAAACCACACACACATATGACAACAATCAAACATCACTAATTGCTGATTTGGTAGGTCCCTATGTAAAACACGGTTCGGTGACCTGCCGTCTGCTGGAAGAGCAGTGTGTCCCACAGAAGTGACTAGGAAAAGTCTGGCTAGGCTGGGCCATCAGGATCGAGGCGTTGCATAGGGCAAAGGGGAAGAAGCTGGGCCAGGATGGGGAAAGAGGCCTGCCGAAGCAGGGGTTGGATGGGAGGATTGGGAGGAGACCAAAATCCAGGACTGCTGGATTATATCCCTTCCTTTTCCCTAACTCCAGCACTGAATTGAACACCCCCACGTCTTCCAAAACTCTCTAATGTTAACTTCCTTAAGCATCTCATGCCCAATTGTGCCTGAAATCTTGGCTGCTTGTTTCTTCCTGACTTTCTAGTCCCTCCTCAAGCCTGCTTCCCTCCTGCCTCCACCCCCTTTCCCCTTAACACAGAGAACCACTCAAGCCAGTGTGGATATGAGTGCCCTGGCTACAAGTGACCTGCCAATATGCCCCCTCTTTGCCTGGACTATAGGAGGCCACACAGGACATGACCTCGAAGGAAGCCAATGAATGTGTGCCTCATTTGTGGTGCAATCGAAGGTAACCTATGTAGGCTGGGACGTGGCACTGTCCCCAAAGCTAGGAGTCGATGGGGGAGGGGAAGGGGGAAGAAAGTCTTCAGCCAAGGGGAGAAAAAAGAAGCAAAAAAAAAATCGACTGGTCTACTTGATTGAGAAGAGCTGGGGTTTTTTGTTAGCTGAATCTAACAATTCTCCTTCCCCATCCACACCCTCAACCCACAAAAGCTGCATTTGGACCAGCTCCAAACTTCCTACCTACCCTAGGGCCCAAAGCAGCTAGAAGAATTGGACCAAGTGTTTTGCCTTCTCCCTATTACTTTCTCCAGGACAGGGACCGGATCTATGGTGACACTGGTATAGGAGTTTCGAAATTCTCTTTACTAATACAAGTTGATGTCTTCTCTGAAACTTGAATGGAAAGGTTAATTGAATTACCTAGAGTCACACAGCCAATTAGTGTCAGAGAAGGTACTCAAACTCAGGTCCTCACGGCTCTGAGGTCAGCTCTCTGACCACTACACTGAGCTGCCTCTATTCTATCCTTTCTAGATTGAGAATTCTCTTCTACAAACCAACCCTTTTCTGGTACCCATTCCCCTGGCCCACCAGACTAAGAGGGTGAGGAGCAAACATCCCCAGGAGGCTGAAGACTGGAATTCAGGATCAGTTTGGGGATATAGCCATGGAAGTCTACACACTCCCTTATCTTGGGCTACTGGAGCCCAAAGAAGGACATCTCAAAGGGCACACTCACATCAAGGGGAGAAATCTGGATTAGAAGTTAAGGCCAGGCCAGGGAGGAGGAAGGAAGGACTCTCTGGCCTCCTTCCACCCTCTCCCAATTCAAACACAGACTCAGTGGGTTCCTTGGTCTCTTGGGGTGGGGACGGTGTTTGGGGAACCCCTGCCTGTGGGCCTCAAACAGCTCAGTCTCGGAGGCTGTCTGATGCCTGATGGCAGTCCAGCTCTCCTCTCAGCTCCAGCCCTCCAGAGAGCCTCACCCCTGTCTTCCGGTCCACACACCAGCATTTCCCCCGTTGCCCATCCAGGGCTGGGTGGCACTGTCAGAAACAAGGGCAGTGAGGGGTTATTTCACATACAAAAAAGGTCAAACCTAGACATTCCCCGTCCCCTCTATGACCCGATCTCAAAGCCAAGGTGGTAGAGAAAGCATTTAAAGGCCAAGAACCTAGTTTAAAGAACCATATAGTCCTGGAGAATTGCTTGAGAGAACGGAAAGATTAAATGATTTGCTCATGGAGCATATATCTGATCTAGTGCTGGAAAGGACTTAAAGGTTATCTAGTCCAACCCACCAACCAAGGGAAACAGATTTCAAAGGATCTTAGATTTAGAACTGGAAGGGAGAAAGAGGCCATCAATCCTGCCTCTCAAGTTTATGAGGAAACTGAGACACGGAGAGGTTAAATGACTTCTCTGGTATCGTCGCACAGCTAATAATTATCAGATGCAGGATTTGAACCCAGATTTTCCTGATTCCAAGTCCTGATTCCAAAGTCTAGTATCTAATTCACCGCACCAGACTGCCAATCAAGAATATTGTTGCTTATATAATTGATCTCATAGTTCTTGCCTTCTCAATGGGTAAAGAAGTGGAGGGAGAGGGGCGGCTAGGTGGTACAGTGGCTAGAGCACTGCCCTAAAGTCAGGAAGACCTAAGTTCAAACCTGACCTCAGACCAAACACTTGACACTTACTAGCTGTGTGACCCTGGGCAAGTCATTTAACACCAATTGCCTAAAATTTTTTTTTTTAAAAATTTAAATTTAAAAAAAAAGAAGTGAAAAGAGAGAAAGATTTTGGAACTCAAAAAAAGTTTTTTAATAAATGTTATGAATAAATAAAAATAAAAATAATTTAAAAGAGTGTTGTTGTTCAATCCTTCCAAATTCTCCATGGCCCCATTTAGAATTTTCTTGGCAGGGATGCTGGAGTGGTTTGCATTTCTTTCTGCAGTTCATTTGATAGATGAGGAAACTGAGGCAAACAGAATTAAGTGACTTGCCCAGGATTACACAGCTAGTGAGTGTTTAAGGCTAGATTTTAACTTGGATCTTCCTGGTTCCAGGCCTAGTGCTGTATCCACTGAGCCATCTAGCTTCCTCCAAGGCAAACAAAGGTTAAGTGACTTGCCCAGGGTCACACAACTGGTAAGTGTCTGAGGCCAGATTTGAATTTAGGGCCTAACACTCTATCCAATGTATCACCTCGCTGCCTTCAAGAGTATACAGATCACAAAAGAGGGAACTGGTAAATTGCTGGAAGACTGAGGGCAGAATTTGGGTGTGAGTTTAAGGAGTGAAAAGAAGGGATGATTGATGATGATGATGATGATGATGATGATGATGATGATGATGGTGGGTGTGTGTGTGTGTGTGTGTGTGTGTGTGTGTGTGTGTGTGTGTGTCCACCTTGAGCAAGGTGAGAAGAGCTGGACTGTTTAGAGGTAGGGCTGAGATTATGGTGAGGGTGAAATTTGAGATTTCATATTTTTAGGAAGCCTAGACCTGGTTTCATTACCATAGGAAACTTCCACATAAGGAAATTATCACTACATATCATCACTTTCTCTCAACACATAGTCTTATAGAGTTAACCTGGGGTAATGGGAGATTAAATGACTTGCCCATAGTCAGAGGCAAGACTTGAACCCAGGTCTCCCTGATATTAAAGCCAACTTTTTTTTCCCTATGCCACAGCTGCCTTTCAGAGGATCTACCTCCAGAGCTCCAACTAGTATGTTCTAGCAGAGCAAACATGCTTTCCACTCTTCCATACTCTTCCATTAAATTGTAAGCTTCTTGAGGACAGGGACTGTCTTTTGCCTCTTTTTGTATCTCCAGAGCTTAGCCCAGTGCCTGGCACATAGGGGTTTAATAAATGTTTATTGATTGATGCATGAAATATAGGCATAAAATGGCAGAATCTCAAAGATGGAAGGAACCTCAGAGGCCAACTAACCTAGCCCTTACCTTTGCTGGAATCTGTTATACAATAATCCCAACAAATGGTTGCCCAGCCTTCTCTTAAAGACCTCTAAGTAAAGGAAATTGACTTTTTCCATTCCATTTTGGATGGCTCTAATTTGGGGGAAGTTTTCACTTCAATTAAGTCTAAATTTGTCTTTTCGTAAATTTCACCCAGTTCTCCTAGTTCTGCCCTCTGGGGCTGAGAAGACCAAGTCTGTTGTCTCTTCTGCCAGAATAGTATAAATTAGGTCTGCTTGGGGGTGGGAATGGCAGCATAGGTGAGGTCAGCTAAGGCTTGGGTCCTTGTAGCCAAACACAAAGACCTCCACCATCCTGTCATTTGGGGAAACAGAGGAGGTCAAGGTCAGTAATTCCATGTTGGATCTTCTGTCCTTTCTGACAGGTAACATGGAGAGAATACTGGGTTCGGAGTCAGGATTCAAATCCTGCTTCAGACTCCTGGTAGCTGTATGACCCTGTTCAAGTCACAACCTCTCTGAAAGTCAGTTTCCTCGTCTAGAAATAAGAGAATTGGTCTCGATATCCTCCAAGCTCCCTTCTGGATCTAAATCTCTGATTCCATGATACTCCTCCTGTCCTGAGTTCAGCTCTTCAGCTGTGAGATCTAGTTTTCATTGGGTTCAACCACATCCTTGTTAGAATCATTGGATTGTGGCTGGAAAGGATAGTGAAACACATTTAGACCAAGCCTCTCATTCTACAGATGAGGAAACCAAAACCCAGTGAGAAGTGACTTGTTCAAAGTCACACAGCAATGTGACAGCAGAACTGGGCATCAGATCCTGGGTACCCCAATTCCTCAGAAGCTGGAGGGTGGATCCAGGCTCTTTTCATAGATCCTGAAGTTGGTGGGGATCAGAGCGAAAGGTGAAGAAGAAGATGACCATGACCTCATCATGGCCCAACAAGACTGACTTTTCCCCACCTCCAAGAAAGAAAGGGCTAAGATCTCAGGCCTCCAGGAACCAGGGAGAACTATGGAGGACATCAGGCTGGGACCACATATCTACAAAGCAGTTAGCAAGCAGTAGGGTGACCAGACTGAAAGATAAACGGCTACAGTACAAAGACAGTCTATCATAATCCCCTAGACTGGGAGACAGGAAATATAGATTCTGGTGCCTATCTACCACTGACCAGCTTAATGGCCTTGGGTGAGTCATGTGACTTCTCTGGATCTTCCCACCCACTGCTTTTAAAGGACAGGGTTGAACTAAGTGACCTTCCTGCCCAATTTCCTCAGAAATGTCCTACTACTTGATGTCCAGTAGAGGTTCTTCTAGAAGATGTCAAATCCAGGAACAGTGATTTAATAATTGTCTCTGAATCTGGGCAGTTATTGTGGACAGATGGAAGGAAGGAAGAAAGGAAGGAAGGAAGGAAGGAAGGAAGGAAGAAGGAGGGAGGGAGAGAAAAAGGGAAGGAAGGGGGCAGCTAGGTGGTGCAGTGGATAGAGCTCTGGCCTTAGAGTCAGGAGGACCTGAGTTCAAATCCAGCCTCAGACACTTAACACTTACTAGCTGTGCAACCCTGGGCAAGTCACTAAACCCCAATTGCCTCACCAAAAAAATTTTAAAAAAAGGAGGGGGAAGGAAGAAAAGATGGGAGGAAGGAGGAAAGAAGGGAGGGAAGGAAGAAAAGAAAAACAGAAAGAAGAAGGGAAGGAAGGAAACAAGCATTTGTTAAGCACTTACTATGTGCCAGGCACTGGCTAAATGCTTTACAAATGTTATTGCATTTGATCTTCACAATAATCCCAGGAAGTAGGTGCTTCTTATCCTCATTTTACAGTTGGGAAAATTGAGGCAAACAGTGTTTAAGTGACTTGCCTAGAGTCATACCACTCATATGTATCAGAGGCTTGATCTGAACTTTAGTCTTCCCGACTCTAGACCCAGTGCTCTATTTGCTGCATGACCTCTATTCTTGCAGAGTGAATTCAGTGCAATGGAAAGTAGGCTGGATTTGAATTCAGACATACTGGGTTCAAATTCTAATACTGCCATTTATCATTTGCTGGACCTTGGGCAAAGTGCTTCATCTCCATTTCATCATCAATGAAAATGAAGATATTGGATAGATGACCTTTAAGATCCTTTCCGATCCTAAAATTATGTTCCTGTGGCTCATAAGGTCCTTCCTCTTTAATGTTCATGGCTCATGGTTCCATGATTGGAGTCAAGGTTAGAGTTAGGGCTGGGGCTGGGGTCAAAGTTGGCCCCAAAATTGTGGTTAGATTTGAGGTCAGGATGAGGGTTCTCATTAGAGTTAGGATTCAGGTCCAGACTTCTGCTGGGTTTGGGGGTCTTGACCATGACAGTCAGTGACCTTGAGAGGAGGTAGAGATTGGAGATCAGTGGGAAGTATTGGGAGCCATGACTTACCTGCTTGGGGTGGAAGTTGCCATTGCGGTCACAGTTGGGGATGGGAATCATGTACAGGTCTTCATGGGTGCGACCCTGAGATGCTGCCAGCCGCTCCAGAGCCCGGTGTAGTTCACTCTGACAGGAGCCCTGAGCCTGCAGAGGTGAGTAAAGTCACATAGCTTGGCCTCAGTGGATAGGGAATACAGGAGAACCTGGGAGATGTGGGAATGCCTAGCGGTGGAGGGACAAGAGTTGGGGTGCACTGCTAGAAGAAGAGTGGGGGACTAGGGGGAGGGGAGCTGAGGCAGAGGGAGGAAATTGTCAGTGGGGTCACGGGGGGGACACAGAAATACTGGGAGAAAGGAGCTGGAGTGGGAACATTACAGAAGAACAAGGCCTAGGACCTAGCCACTAGGAAGGTCTAACGGGAAAAGGACCAAGAGTTGAGAAGACACCAGAGAAGAGGAGTGGGATTTGGGAGGATCCTGGGTGACAGGCGTAAGGGCTAGAGAGAGGGGACACTGCAGGAAAGTACTAGGGCCCAAAGGATACTGGGAGAAATGGTCAAGTCTAGGAGGACACAAGAGAAAAAGAGGAAGGGACAGAGAAATTGGAGGAGAGGACCAGGAGCCGGGGGCACCCTGGAGGAAAGTAGCAAAGCCTGGAGAATACTGGGGACTATGGTCAAGGGCCAAAGGCACACTAGAGAAAAGCAGGTGCTGGGGAGGGATTGGGGAGAGGATGAAGGTCAGCAGAGCAGAGGGGCAGGGCCACATTGGGAGGAAAAGGGAAGGGAAGAAGGGATGCTAGCAAAGAAGGAGTGTGGGGTGAGGGTTAGTCATGCACACTACAATGAAATGAGTAAGCAGAGAGAATTTCGGACATTCCTTGTGTTTAATAAACATTTGTTGAGTGAATGGAGATGATCCAGGTTTGGGAGGAGGAGGAGAGCCTCACCATGGGCCGACTGTCTTCCCGGTGGGCTACATTCCCGACGCTCTTCATCTTGCCACTGTTACTGTTTAGGCCCCGGATCTTGGCTAAGTGCTTCTGCAGGCATTTGCGGTCATGGGCACTGCAGGGGCTGAAGCTGTTGTTGGGGTGCTCACTCTCTTCCTTGTCTGTAGCCACAAGGTGGGGTTGGGGAAGAGAGAAGGTCAGTGCCAAAGATGGGGGCAGAGGCTAGTTGCACAACTTCTCCCCCTGCCCCCCACTCAAGTGCCCAGTCTTAGGAGGCAGCTGTGTGGTGCAATGGATAGAGTACTTGACCTAAGATCAGGAAAATCAGAGATTGGAGCCTGCTTCAGATATTTACTAGCTGCCTGACCTTGGGCAAGCCCCTTAACTTCTCACAGCCTCAGTTTCTTCATGTGAAAATGGGGATAGTAATTACCTTACT
Organism: Phascolarctos cinereus; assembly: GCF_003287225.1. NCBI lineage: Eukaryota > Metazoa > Chordata > Mammalia > Diprotodontia > Phascolarctidae > Phascolarctos > Phascolarctos cinereus. The sequence continues at coordinate 301,612,318 of NW_027555958.1, read as the reverse complement.
TCACAGGGTTGCTGTAAGGATCAAAGGAGCTATGTACAGTGCTTTGCAAACCTTAACGCCCTGTGTAAACGCAAGCTGCTACTACTTATAACATAGAGTCATAGACAGCTCAGTGGATAGAGTGCTCGGCCTGGAGTCAGGAAGACCTAAAATCAAATCCAACCTTAGACACTAACCATGTGACCCTGGGCAAGTCACTTAACCTCTGTGTGTCTTAATCCACTGGAGAAAGAAATGGCAAATTGCTCCAGTTTCTTTGGCAAGATAATCCTATGGAGAGTATTGACATGATATGGTCCACAGGGTCACAAAGAGTAGGACTTAACTGAATAACAACTATTTAACTTCTCTGGGCCTCAGTTTCTTTAAGAGGGGTTTTGAGTTGGTGGTTTTTAAGGTCCCTTCCAACTCTAGGTCTATAATCTTATTGCTTTCCATGCATCTAAGGGAGTCCCCCTAGGGAAGCAGGATATCTTGGCCTTTGGGGGCAGAGGTATCTCACCCATTAGCTCTTACCCAAATGGGGAGGGAAAAGCAATGGCCTAAGTTCCAAGGCACAGACCAGTGAGGTGGCATTGGGGGTAGTGCACCTAGCTTCCTGTGGGTACAGCCTGTGCTTTCTCCCCTTTGCCTGTGTCCTCTAAGTAGAATATTCATATTGAAGTCCATAAATCTGAGTGGGCCTTCAGATGATTCATCAGCAAGAGCTGCCCAGACAGTGCAGAAGGGTCTCTGGAGGCCTAGCAGGGAGGTCTAAGGCCTGCAGGTCTGCTCTCCATGCTAGCCGCTCACTCGCCCTCCCCTCCCTGTCTCCTGTCAACCTGTTGGCCTCAACTCTCCTTGGTTTTCTTCCCACCTCCCTTTATGCTTTTTTCATACTGCTGGCTGGGCCAGACCCAGGGGGATTCCCAGAGCTGCTGGCTCTTCTGACCTCCTTCCAAATGGTCTGAATCAAAATTTCCATGAATGATGTCAAACTGGGCCCAAAATGGCTCTCTCCATGGGTTAGGTGGGAGGGAGGAAGTGTGAATGTGTGTATGCCTTTGCCTGACAGGGAGTGTGTATGTGTGTGTGTGTGTGTGTGTGTGTGTGTGTGTGTGTGTATGTGTGTGAACTTGATGAATTCAGCTCATGGGTGTGATTGGATATGTGTGAGTGTGTCTTAGGGTGTTGGTATATGAGCTTTGAGTAATTGCATGTGGGTCTGAATTCATAATCAGGGGTGTGTAAGAAAGTGTGGAATAGTATGAGCATGAATGATTGAGGAGATATGCCAAATTCATGAATATATACAAGGATGAAAAGAGTTGTATGTGTGTGTGTGTGTGACAAACAGGGGAGAGAGAGAAAAAAACAGAGAGAAAGAGAGAGAGAGAAGGAGGTAGGTGGAGAGTAGGAGAGGGAGAAAAACAGAGTCAGAGATAGAGAGGCACAAAGAGACAGAAACCTTGCCCCATGCATACATCTTCAGTCCACTTGGAACGGGAGGTCTACAACCAAAGCCAAGTCTCTCATAAGGGGAAGGAAGAAGAAATACAACTGAGTTCTTATCCCCCTTCCTGGGATGATCCCTGAGATCCAGGTGTCAAGTCAGGCTGATATTGAAGAGAGAGGTCAAAAGCACCCCTCCATGAGCGGGGCCGCCTCTAAAATCTTTAGTCTTGGCAGCCTGTAGTCAGACTGAGTATAAAACCCTAGCCAGAATTCCAGATGTTGGCAGCCAGACAGGAGGCCACATCTGGTTTGTGTCAGAGGCTTTTTTTCTCAAGGAGGTTACAGGTTCCTCCAGGCGAGGCAGCTTTCCCAATGCCGCCTCTAGGTCAAATGGCATTTTTCAGCCCCTGCCAAATCTAGGTTTCAGCTCTCCTTTTATTCTCTGAGTTCTTTGAAGGGGGGTTATTAAAAAAAAAAGTGGACAAAAGGAAACCAACCAGGGAGGAAATCAGACTTTCAAAAGGCCTTTGACTTGGTTCCACACCAAAGACTATTCCAAGTGAGTCACCATGAGATTGGGGAAAATGTTTTGTCCAGGGATAGGGGACTGGCTTAGAGATAGAAACAAAAGGTAGGGATAAATAGAAACAAAAGGCAGTAATCTCAGTAATCTCAATCTTATTTAACCTTCCTTTGCTAATTATCTGGAAAGGGGAATCTGCAGAGAACTCTCAAAACCTGCAGATGGCATAAAACTTTTTGTTCAAACCCCAAAACCTGGGTTTGAATCCCTGCTTTGCCACCTGTGCAACCTTGGGCAAATCACTCCACTCTCTGGACCTCAGTTTTCTTATCTGTAAAATAAAGGGAAGGGTGATGTGGATTAGCGTTCCTTCCAGTGCTAAATCTTAATGATTCTATGAATCATAGGATGACCTCACGAATCTGTACAAGTAGGCAGAAAAGTGGCAAATGAATTTCCTTGTGGTTAAGTAAAAGTTAATATATTTAGGAGAGAGACTCCAAACTAGCCTTTAAAAATGACAGGCTCTGAACTGTCATTTACAGCCCAACAAAGGGGTCTAGGAGTCCTTACAGACTGTTCCCTGAACATCTTCCCTTTTGCTATTATGGACAGAAAGGCCCATAAAATATTGGACATCCTCATTACCTGGAAAGAAAACAAAGAATACCATCTTCCACCCCTATGCAATCATGGTGCTCCTCAAAGAGAAGACCTTTAAATGGGGGATGATGTCAACTGACTTGGCTCTAAAGAGCTGGGAAGTTGTCTGATTTGGAGGAAAGGAAAATAAACATGAGAGGAAGGTGATACCGGCTCCAGTCTTGAATCTGACAATTACTATCTCTGTGACTGATGGAGGCTGCTCCCCCAGATTGGCCTCAGTTTCTTCATCTGCCAAATGAAGTTATGAATACCTGCCCTATCAACTTCACAGGGTTGTTTAGAACTGTAAGACACTATAGGAATGTCTTTGTTAGCATTTGTCTGTTGTCAGTAGGAAAGATCCAAAGAAAAGGGGAATGGGAAGAGAGAGAAAGAAGAGGTTCCCAGTAAAGACAATTTAAAAATAAAAGGCCTCTCTATGCTGGAAAGATGAAAGCTGAGAAGGAATAGGATCAAATCTTCTTACACCATAAAGGACACAGAGATGTCCATGGAGACTTACACAACCCAACCTGGGGTGCTGGTATTCAGGAGCACCCCCCGAGATATCGTAGAGGCCATATTGGCCCAGGGGTTCTTAAGCTGGGATCTGTGAACTTGTTCTTTTTAATATTTTGATAACTGTATTTCAGTATAATTGGTTTCCTTTATGGTCCCATGTATTTAAGAACACTTTTCTGAGAAGAGGTCCTTGGGCTTCACCAGGTTACCCAAGGGTTCCAGGACACACAAAAAGGTAAAGAACCTCTGTTTCAAACAAATAAAAGAATGCCCCACTTTACAATGGGGAGGAAGCTTAAGGGTTTTTTGGGTTTGTTTGTTTTTTTAAGAGAAACAAGGAGCATTTAGGGCCTATCCTTAACCTTTTGTCAGAGAGGTCAAGGAGGACAGTTCTGTTCTCCCACAGACAAGGCTTCTCTTGTAGCCAGAGAGAGAGAGAATTCTGGGGTTAACCCAGTGTGGTATGCCTAACTACACACACACACACACACACACACACACACACACACACACACACACACTTAACAACCTCTCCCCTTCAGGGCTTAGGGGCAGACTGACTTTTCCTTTGTTGACTTTTCATTTGACATTTGACTTATCCCTTTCCTAAGAGGAGCCATTCTGATCCTAATACCAGGGAATAAAACCTCCATATCTGTCCTCCATGCCTTGTCCCTAACCCTTTTCCCTATTAACTGGAGCTGGACTTAGTGTTGGGCTTTCTGGAAGTGTCAAAGAACCAGCTCTTTAAAGTACTGACTAGGATTCAAAATGGAGCAGACCCAGCTCTATCCCCAAGGTGCCTAAGCATCCTGGTACTATAGCCAAAGTATCTTCTTCCCTCCCCAATCTACCCCTCTTACTCCCTAATCACTGCCTGCCCCCCTTAGGCTCCAGAATACATTCCCCATTTCCATGTGGCAGAATCACTGTCCCTCTAAGTAGAACAGCTCAAGATAGCTCAAAAGCTGACCCTCAGAAAGGTTTGTTTGGATGGTGGGGTTCCTGAGGCCTTGGAGCAAGACAGTCAGGCCATCATCCAGTAACTGGTGAAAACAGAGTCCCAGATCCAACAGGTTAGGAAAATGACCCCAAATTGAGGCCAACTGAATGGATAGCTCCCAGGTCAGGATTGATGGGATAGCAAGGACCAGGTTTAGTTTATGGTCTTCCTCCTCTTCTTTCTACATGACTTCATTCTTCCCCTCATGCCCCTCCATAATCCAAAAACCCTCCATCCTCATGACTCTGCCTTCCTTTCTCCAAGCACCTTCAGACCCCTTAAGGGAGGGGACCCATAAGTTGGGCCAGTGGAGCTTTCCCTCCAACAAACCACTGCCAAAATCTGAGGGGTCATCAGCCAAAAGAGGCTGCTCCTCCCTCTGCTTCCCCTTGGCTGGAGCCAAGACCACCCACACTGGGCACCACACTGGGTGGGGCACTCAGCCCCTGGGCAGACATCCAAGCCCTGTCATCGAGAGAGGGGGCTCAGAGGACAGAGTGATCAGCCCAGCCCCTTCCTCTGAGGCTTGGCTCCAAGAGGGTACCAATCCTTATCTGACAACAGTATTGACCTCAGAGAATAGGGCCCCAAATGCAGGTCTCAGAGAGAAGATGCTCCTTTTCTTAATCATATGTTTACTAACACAGAATTTGGCTTATCGTTTGTTTGTGACTGACACTAGAAAGACACTAAAATCACTCTCATCCCTACCTCTCCCCACCAATGTTCTCTCTTCCTTTAGCAACTCCCCCATTCCCTTCTTCCTCAGTATCTCCACAGCCCCTTTAATCTTCTTCAGTATCTCCCAGCTCCCTCCTTAATGTTCACCCCAATGTTTGCTTCTATCTGCCAGTGCTTTCTCACCTGACCATCTCCCAGGTACCTGACCCTTACCTTAGCATCTCATAGTCCCCCTCCCAACTTCATCCTCTCCGTTTCTCCCATTGGCACTCTCCCAGGGCTCTTGCTTTACCTATTAGGAACTGATAAGATACTTGTCTACAACTCATTTCTGTAAATTGTAGGCCTAGTCATAGACACAGTTGGGGCAAGTCGTCATTGTCAGGGGCACTGAACCCTCAGTCCTCACCCAGCTTCTGTCTTGGAACCAGAAGAGCCAGGTCCCTGAGGAAGATCTGTCCCCTTTAACCATCCAGGGTCTCTATGATACAGGGAGCCACTGTGACATAGAGTTTAGAAGTCTGTCCAAGAATTTAGACATGCTGAGTCCCAGACTGGAGGCTTTGTCACCCTAGCCCTCCTCCAACTCCAGCCACTGTAAGAGAATGTGTGGAGACAAAGGAGCATGGCACAGAGGCAATAGCACTGGACTAGAAGTCTTATCCCTAGCTTTGTGACCTTGGTCTAAATCACTTCACCTTTTAGGGACTCAGTTTCCTCATTTGTAAAATGGGGCAGGGGGTTGGATTCAATGACCTCTAATGTCTAGCTCTAACCCTATAGTCCTCTTTGATCATCCCTAGAGAGTCTGTTTCTTTAAATGGACAGCTCCTAGTGCCCAAGGTACCTGTAGCCCAGTTCAATCAATTGAGAAAAACAAACAAAAAACAACCAATCCTCCCCCTCTCCAGCCCACGGCTATCCATTTTCCACCCCCAGGAAAGCAGATTTCTGGGAATGCCCTGTTCCCATGAGGTGACTGTTCCTGGTACTGAGGTAAGGAGATGCTATTTGCTATATGAGATAAAAATTAACCCAGGCCAAACATTCCTTCTCCTGCTCCACCCCCCTCTTACTCCTATCCATCCTGGGAGGACCCAGGGCAGAACTTAAGAGTCCCCTAGCCTTGCTCTTATCTTTAGGCCCTTCCAGTGTCCTCACTGGAAGATGCCAATAGGTAATGGTCAACATACGACTACTGCTGCTGCTGCTGTTGCTGCTGCTGCTGCTGCTGGCAGAAGATTCACAGAACTCTGACGCAGATGTTCCCTGGCCTCTCACCTCTGGCAACCTCCTCTTTGTTAATGCACAACCTGTCTGTCCCACTTGGAGGGAGGTGGGGCTGGGGTAGGGGCCAGGAGTCTTCTGCCTTCAGGACAGATGGATAGGCTGAGAATCCCAAGATGAAATGAGGCTGGAGCGGGGCGGGGCAAAGAGAGATGTGAGACAGCTGGACCATGGTTGTTCCACATGAGAAGGGCACCCCAAGCATGCCTACTCATCACCTTCCCCTCCCTCTCACTCCACCCACCCCCAGCTGCACCTCTGTCTGGAGGGAATCTGAGTCAAGAAGAAAGCTGCCTGGGTGGAAAGAGCTGGAGTGGAAAGAGACAGCTCAATGGGAAGAGGTGGCTTAGAAAGCTTCCAAAGGCTCTCCTACCAGGGCAAAAAGCAAGCTGTGAGCCTCAGCTAGAACCAAACATGGGCAGCAGGGTTGTGTCTAGAGACCTGGGCAGGAAAGGGGGAGTCTTCCCTCTTTGTTTTTCCTGGGAAGAGATCCAACAGGGGTCTGTACTCCTGGACATTCTCCATCTAGTGACTGAGTACTGTAGGGAGCTGGAGGTGTTTGGAAGGTTCCAGGCACATTATGTCTGTTTCACTGAGGACCCAATCTCAAGCTTAAACTGTCCAGCCCGGGCAAGGGCAGGGAAGGTAGGTTGACCTCACCAACTGGGCACCTTTTCTCCTTCTCCCTTAGAGTTCTCAGATTCAAACAGAGTCATAGAGGAAACATGGAACAGAAAACATGTGCTACTCAGAGGGCCATGGGCATAGGGGACACAATTGCCATCCTGTCACCCCAAAAAATTAATGTGCATGCACACACACACACACAAACACACACACACACACACACACACACACACACACACACACACACACACCCTCCAGCCTCCAGGATTGGCTTACATGGTATTTTCCATGTTATTTGTATGCTATTCTTTTAATAATCCAAAGAACTTGGAAGTAATCTCCCCCTCCACAGATGAAGGTTGGTCATTCCTTCCCTTCTCCTTTCCTGGCTAGAGAGAGATAGGAGCCTATCCAATTTTTCCTGTGTAATAGCTTGTTTGTACGTATTTTATTCATTGTCTCCCCCATTAGACTATGAGCTCCTTGAGAGCTGAGACTATTTTTTTGCCTCTGTATCCTCAGTGCTTAGCACAGTGCCTGGCACATAGTAGGTGCTTAATAAATGCTTGTTGGCCTAACTTGAGAGGAGATCCCTAGAAAGTGCCTACTGGTGTCCAAGCCTTCTGCTATAAAACTCTCACCTTCAAGGTTCAGATCTGCTCAGAGATAAGAAAGTACAGGTCACCAAGCTCACACCAGTGTTTGGCATGGTCCTTTGGGGCAGAAGTCAGAACTTACTCCTCTGGAACAGATAAACACAAAAGGGGAGAGGGACCCAACCACATCCACAGAGCTGGAGAAGTTCCAACTGGGATTACCCGCCATACACCCACCAACACAAAATAGGGCCCATCTTCTCCTTGTCAGCCCCTGCCACGTCCAAAGTCCCTGAAGAACAGGGAGTTACTCTCATTCAGATTTATCTCTCCTGGTTTAGTCCATGTGCCCATTCAGATATTCTGAGTGCCCTACACACACACACATACACACACACACACACACATACCACCTTTCCCTGCCTAGTGAGTTGAGGGGCAGGCAGGGCCGAGGTCAGGACCCCTAAGGGCTGTCTCCTTCCTGTTTTCCCCAGCAACCTGCATCCTGCTCCCACCAGCTGCAGAGTAGTGAGGAAGCAAAGAGGCTGGGGCCTTAAGGTCAGGAAGCTCAGGGGCCCAGAGCCCCAGCGTCTGAAGCTAAGACTTAACAATAAAAGACCCTCAAGCACTAGAGAGAGAGAGAGAGAGAGAGAGAGAGAGAGAGAGAGAGAGAGAGAGAGAGAGGGAGAGAGAGAGAGACAGAGAGAAAGTTGGAGGTGGGGGAGATTGTTCTGTCCTCCCACAAACATTTTTTCAGTTTCCCAGTTCTCCCATCCCTGTAGTCCAGTCATCAAAAGAGTTAATACACTTACATTAACTCTCCCCTGTACAGATCTGGGAGCCAAAACTTCAGGTGGGCTCAGAGAGAGTGCTTCCCTGACCAAACCCCTGATGATGGCAACTTCCAGGAGAGAAGAGAGTGGCATTTCTATACCATGGCAGGAGAATGGCTTCAGACTGGGCAGATCTCCTGTCTCTTCCTCTACTGGCCCTGAATGACCCCAGACACCTTTCTTCCCCAGTTATGAGACATGGATTGAGGGCTTTGGGGAAGGGGAATTCTTCTACCATTTCCCAAAGCCCCTCTAATCTGGGTTTTTTCTCCAACCCCATAAATTCTACCTTAATGCCAAACTTGGCTCCCAAGACCACTTAGGTTTAACCAATCTTCTTTCAGCCAGATTAAAAGGAAGAAGGTCTTGGTTCAGGAATTATCTTGGAACTATTTGGCTCTCTCCTATTCCTATGCTTTTCCCTCTTGTCCCCCCACCAAAAAGCAAAAATACAGACACACACACACACACACACACACACACACACACACACACGAGTCTTCCTGCCCCTCCTTGTCCTTCCAGTCTCTGCAGAGTTGTTCCCTTGGCAAACTCCAGCTCTCAAAGCAGTAAAACAAAGAGCAGAGCAGCTCTGATCTATGGGGAAACACCTGAGGCCGGAGAGGTTGAAGGGGCCTGGGATTTGTTAGTCTCTTCCCTGCCAGCAGTAAGACCACACCACCTAGCCTGCCCTGCAGAGTACTCAGCACCCTGAGAGGCTCGAGAAGAGGATGAGGGCCAGGTGGGTTCTCAAAGACTGTTTGCTCCTGTCCCTCTGGTAGTTGTTTTGATTTGTGCCTGTCCCTGTGCCTGGGGACATGACAACACCAAGAGTTCTTAGGCTGACCCCAACCCTGGGGGCAAGAGGATGGAACAGCTGAGGGCTGTTCCAGGTTCCAGACATGAGGACCAAGGAGGGGAGAAGGAGTTTGTAGTCAGACAGTGGCTTGGAGAAAACCAAACCTGTAGGGCCTGAGGTGGAGAGGAGAGTAGAGGGGTGGAGGACAAGGAGCTCTGGGTGGGGGGTTGAGGGCTCCTTACCCGTGGTCTGCAGACTGTCCTGGATGGCCTCAATCTCTGCCAGCTCCATGCATATCCCTTGTCCATGCATCAGCGTGTGCAGGGGCTTCTCCACCCCTCGAGGTGGGTAGCAGCGTAAGCCTGAGCCACAGCGGGCAGTGTACACACCGCAGGGCATCCCCTTACTCAGGGCACAGGTGGCACAGCAGCCACAACCGGGCTCCCGGACCAACTCCTCACAGCCCGTGGGGGGCTGGCAGCGTGCCAGCTTCTCTTCTGAACAAGGTGGGCAGTGGATGGCCTCATCTCCCTGACATAGCCCTGGCACAGCGGCTAGCAACAGCCCAGCCACAAGGCAGAGGGGCAACATGACCAATCGAGGTGTAAGCAGGTGAGGAGCAGGGCCAGCAACAGTTAGGAGAGGTAGGTGGGTCCAGGCAACAGCCGAGCTCACAAACAGGCAGGCTGGGGCAGGTGCCCTTGGATAGGAGGTTCAGCCCTGGATAGGAGACTTCTGCTGACCAAGGAATTAGCCAAGGAACTTAGTAAGCTGGCTGAACGGGAGAGAGCCTGGTAGCAAGGCCTGTGAGCAGCATTCTCAGCCCGATGCCGTCAACCAGGGGGACTCAGTGCAGCAATGCTTGGCCGAGCCCAGCTCCCCCGGACTTTATACCGGCCCCTGGCCACACCCCCAGCTCCTTCCCAGAGGTGGGGGAGCCCAAATGAGAGGGAGAGAGAGAGAGAGAGAGAGAGAGAGAGAGAGAGAGAGAGAGAGAGAGAGAGAGAGAGAGAGAGAGAGAGCGCTATTTAGGGGAAGCCAGAGGGATGCCTGTCCAGCTCTTGCTGCAACATCTGAAAGTCCTTTTCTTGAAGAGGAAGGAAGCCGGACAGCTTGAAAGCAGCAAAGAACTGCTCTGAATGGAACTTGGAGCCTGAAGTCCAAAGAGAGAGGTTGAAGAGGAGAAGAAAATGAAGCAAAAAGGTGACCAAAAAGAGAACCCCAAGTGGCTCTTTTCACATGATCCTTTCTTCCCCAATAACCTAGAATTCTTTCTGAGCCATCCTCATCACACACAATGGGAAATAAAGCTAGGAGTCCTGTTGTCCAGACCACTCCACTCCCTGATGGCTCACTCCACCAAGTCAGTGACTTTGGGCATGGAGTACCCTTCTTGCCATCTCTCCCCACCCCATACTTTCAACACCATATCATCACCACTAAGGAATGCCCACAGGAGGAAGGAAAGGAGGAAATGAGCATTTGATAAGTACCTGCTATGTGCCAGGCACTGTGTTAGCATTGGAACCTCACAAAAATCCCTGGGAGGTAGGTGCTATTATTATTCCCATTTTTCAGTTGAGAAAATTGAGGTTAAGTGATTTGCCCGGGGTCACACAGCTAGTAAGTATCTGAGGTCAAATTTGAACTCAAGTCTTTCTGAATCCAGCCTCAGAGATCTATCCACTGAGCCATCGAACTGCCTCTAAGAAGGTGGAAGTGTATAAGGATGAAGATTGCCTGAAATAGCCTGTCCCTTCCCTCAAAGAGGGTCCTGGAGACATGGTAGGCAGGGTCTGAGGGCCAGATGAGGTTTCATTCTCTGCTCCCCTCCTCCCCTAGCCACATTAATTCAACAGGCATTTATTAGGCACTTACAGTGCAAGACACTGTCCTAGGCAATGGGAACATAGAGACAAAATTAAAATTATTCCCAACTTCATGAAGCCTATATTCTACTGGAGTGAAACAAGATATCCACAGAAAACTTAATACAAAGTAATTTGAGGTGACTGCTAACAACTGGGGGAGTAGGATCACATGCCTCCATCCGTGTCTCCCTGGGCAGGAACTGAACTGTAATCCAGTCCTTCCAAAGATGTTCCTTGGGGGGCAGCTAGATGACGCAGTGCATAGAGCACCGGCCCTGGATTCAGGAGGACCTGAGTTCAAATTCGACCTCAGACACATAACACTTACTAGCTGTGTGACCCTAGGCAAGTCACTTAACCCTGTGGCCTAAACCAAAAACCAAAAAACAAAAACAAAAGATGTTCCTTCATGATAGATCATTGAGAGCTAGGTTGCTCCCCTTTATTCCTTCTCCTCCCACACCCCAAGGAAGAAGGTTGGTCTGGTAGTGATTAAAGCCAAAAGCTTTGGAACCAGGATATCCCCTAGGTTCTTCACACCACTCACCTCAACAAAGGGGAAAACTGAGAATCTGAATACTTGGGTTCTCTCTGCATTTATACAAACTTTTCCCCTTTTCACCCCCATCCCCACCCCTACCACTGGCCCTGGAAGCCCATTCTGATTGGAGTGACTTCTCAAGATATTTCTTGCCTAGGCACTGGAAAGATGCAAGTGAAGACAGGGAAGGGGATGTGGGAGGAGGGAGGTGGTATGACTCCGACAAACCTAGAGTGGAACACAACAGAACCTGTCCTATTGAAACTCTCTCAGGAAAGATATCATGTCTCCAGGCATAAATTGCCTCCCTGGAGGTCATAGGACATGGATTTAGAAGATCCAGCCCTCATCCTAAATGAAAGATGGGGGACATGGAGAATTGGGCTGAGCAAAATTTGGCCTTGGGCAAGTTAACTTTCCTCTCTGGGTTACAGTTTCCTCTCCCTATTAAATAAGGGCATTGAACTCAAAAATTTCTAAGGTCCTTTCCAGCTCTGACATTCTATTAATCTAAGTGCTTAGACCAGTTGGGTGGAAGAAAGGAGGGGAGGGGAGAGGCAAAGGAGGAAGGGGGAAGAGCAGGGAAGTAATTGAAAAGTTGAAAATTGCTGACACCTAATGGCCACTGCTGAAATGACAGTTCAAATGGATAAAAGGAAAAGCAGACCCAGAGGAAATTAGACTTCTTCCAATTCACACAGCACCATATCTAATAGTGAGGAACCCCTGGCCCAAAGTGCTAGGCCCTTGCCTCTTTCTCTTCTCCACTCTGAGGCTACAGTGCTCACCCATTCAGAACTAATTCAATCCTAGTAGAACCTGTCTTCTAATAAGAAGGGGTGTTAGGCACCCTTTTTGCATACTTTGGCTTATTAAAATCCTCATCCGAATGCCTTGGAACAATTTATTTAAAGTTTACATTTTGACTTATGTCTACATGAACCAAAAAGGGGTGGTAAAAGGTATTCAACCTACAGTGTAAATGAGGTATGGGACAGGTATTTATTTCCTAAACACAGAATCCCACAGGGTTATTCCCCCACCCAGAACACAAAGAAAAATCTGAAACATGACTTAGAGAAAGTCATTTTTTTTCTTTGTTTTGACTTGGAATGCTTTTCTTTTTCTTATGTTCTTGTTTCTGTATCTGAATGGAAATTGCCCTGGGCTGGGCAGTTTAAGTCTGATACTGGAACAAAATAAGATGCTTGTAGGTCATTCAACAGTGAACAAAAAGGAGATTTACTTAGCCGTAGCAGGAAAAGGATATTCAATAAAGATAGACATTGAGAACACCTTGAGTTACTTCAGCCAAACAGCGTTCCTTTATGCATGTTGATATTCCAGCCAAACTTCAGAGAGAAGAGATGCTTCCCCTCCGCACCTCCTCTTCTTCCTCTCCTGCTCCTCCACTTCCTCCTCCAACTCCTTTTCCTCCTCATCTTTTCCATCTCCTCCTCCTTTCCCTCTTTACTCTTCCTCCTCCATCTCCTTCTCCTCATCTTCCTCTTCTCTCCCTACATCTCCCTTCCCCCCCTTATCTTCCTCTTCCTTCTCCACTTCCTTTTCCTTCTCCTCTTCCCTCTTCCTTTCTTTCCTCCTTTTCCTTCTTCTCCTTTTCCTCCTCTCCCTCATCCACCGCCTCCTCCTCCTCTGCTTCTCCTTCTCTTCCTTCTCTTCTTCCTCCTCCATCTTTTTTCTCAGATAATGAGAAAGTGACACCAACAATCTAAGCCCTTAGTCACCTCCACCTCACTGAGAGCTCCCCTACAAATTCCAGGGATGTGACGACTTGGTATTTGGGGGTGTTGGAGATAACAAACTTCTCAGCTGCTGGTCATGTGGTGGTTGAGTGCTGAAGGATGTGAGAGTTTTAAGATAATGACATGATCCCCCCGTTGGCTGCTTAGCCAGAGGAGCTAAATGATTCAGTGGTCCTTTAAAAATGACTAGGACTCCCTATCTTGCTCAGGCTGAAAGTACAGGGGTTACTCATAGGATGATGTAAGTAGTCCATCGTCCAGACTTAGAACTCTAAGAAACCTTAGTAATCTCCTAGTCCTCCAGTCCAGTCTGCTTTTGTTATAGATGAGGAAACTGAAACCCAGAAAGGTGAAGACTTTTGCCCAGAGTCAACAGACAATAATGGCAGAACTAGAATTCAAACCCAAATTCTCCTGCTATGCAAATCCAGCAGCCTTTCCACTAGACCATGGTGTCCCTGAAACAACAGTACCCCAGGTTTTACGTACTCTGTGGGTCCACACCCAACTTAAAACCATATCTCATGAGCCCCCACTGATGTACTTATTTTTACTAGTCAGCTAAAGGATACAATTAATTTAAAACAAAGGCATTTAATGAAATAGCCCAAGAGAAGTAGCCCTGAAACATTCCCCCAATAAACCTGTAAACACACTTTCTCACAAATACGTGCATCATCAATGTCCAGAATAAATACACTTAGAGAACATGCATGTGGAGGTATACAGCTACTACTTGCTTCTGCAGAGTACATGAGAAAGGGCATGCATGTGTATGGAACCTACATTCAGTGCCTACACAGAGGATTAACTCCCACTTCTGATGTTGCAAGGCTTGCAATGCCTTCTCATGATGTCACCATGCTGTTCCCACTACACTTGTTCCAACCATGTAGCACATAGTCTCCTTGGGCGTTACTCTTAGCTGGTGTGTCAATGCCATCATTCACTAATGCTTTACTACAGGTCTTGTACTTGCTTCTGGTCACTGTCAAGTGAGATTTCACTGGACTGTGGAGTTTCTCTTTCTTCTAGATTCAGATAGAGTCTTCATGGGGCAGCTAGATGGTGCAGTGGATAGAGCATCAGCCCTGGAGTCAGGAGGACCTGAGTTCAAATCTGGCTTCAGACACTTACTAGCTGTGTGAACCTGGGCAAGTCACTTAACCCCAATTGCCTGAAAAAAAAAAAAATCTACGTATCTGCATATAAGATTTACTGAGTTGGTACCTGAAAATCTTGGGGAAGAGACATGTGTACTTCCAGAAATACTAGTTGGGAATGACCCATGAAGACATAAGCAGCAAGTATATGGGGAAGTAAATTCTTCAACATGTCCCTAATTTCCAGCTGGCCTTCCTAGAAACTTTGGAGCTAAAGACTACCCTCTCCTTGTAAGAGTAACCAGATTCCTTACTGTCTATCACCAGCTTAACTCCTCCTCACTAAACACAATTACACAAAAGACCATCACAAATGATGAATAGTGACTAAATCCATTTATTTTGAGAAAAACAGTAAACAGAAATCAGAGATGTTATGCAGATTAAAGTATCTCACCAAATATATGAGCGAATGAACTCTTTAGCTGTGAGTAGAATGAATGCTCAGTTCAAACTGGATCTCAGTATCACCCAAGGAGTTCTCTCTCCAAAGTCTCTAGGAAGACACGCTGGGAACCAAGGATCCATTGAGAAACTGGCTTCCTCTACATGTCTACTACTTCTTTCCTTTTTTCTCTCCCAAAGTGTCTCTAGAACCACACCCTGATGACCAGATATGTTTCCATATGGAGAGAAGGCAGTCACATCTATCTGAACCCGTACTGTATTCTTGCTGAGTATCCTTTCCATGCTATGGCAAAGTAAACTTCCTTTTGTTAACTGTTAGATGGTCCACAGGTGTCTCATTTTGTTCCAGTCCTAAATCTGAACTACCAGACCAGCCTGAATCAGGCCTGGCCTATACCACCAAGTAATAACAACAATAATTGGCATGTTATGAGGACCAGATGAGGTAACTAACACATGCAAAGTGTTTTGCAAATTTTAAAGCATTTTATAAATGCTAACTATTAACAGAAGAGAAAGTAAAATACCTAAATGACCCCATCTCAGAAAAAAGAAATTGAACAAGCCATTGATGAACTCCCTACGAAAAAATCTCCAGGGCCAGATGGATTTACATGCAAATTCTATCGAACATTTAAAGAACAATTAATTCCAATACTATATAGACTATTTGGGAAAATAGGTGAAGGAGGAGTTTTACCAAATTCTTTTTATGATACAAATGTGGTGCTGATACCTAAACCAGGAAGAGTCAAAACAGAGAAAGAAAATTATAGACCAATTTCCCTAATGAATATAGATGCAAAAATTTTAAAATAAAATATTAGCAAATAGATTACAGCAACTTATCACAAGAATAATACACTATGACCAGGTAGGATTTATACCAGGAATGCATGCAGGTTGGTTAATATTAGGAAAACTATCAGCATAATTGACATATCAACACCAAAACTAACAGAAACTACATGATCATCTCAAAAGATACAGAAAAAGCTTTTGACAAAATACAACACCCATTCCTATTAAAAACACTAGAAAGCATAGGAATAAATGGAGTCTTCCTTAAAATAATAAATAGCATCTATCTAAAACCTTCAGCAAGCATATATAATGGGGACAAGCTAGAAGCATTTCCAATAAGATCGGGGGTGAAACAAGGATGTCCATTATCACCACTGTTGTTCAATATTGTACTGGAAACATTAGCTTTAGCAATAAGAGAAAAAAAGAAATTGAAGGCATTAGAATAGGCAAAGAAGAAACAAAGCTATCACTCTTTGCAGATGACATGATGATATACTTAGAGAATCCTAGAGAATCAAGTAAAAAACTACTTGAAATAATAAACAACTTTAGCAAAGTTGCAGGCTATAAAATAAACCCACATAAATCATCAGCATTTCTATATATTACCAACAAAGCCCAACAGCAAGAGATAGAAAGAGAAATTCCATTTAAACTTACTGTAGACATTATAAAATATTTAGGAGTCTACCTCTGAAACAAACCCAGGAACTCTATGAACACAATTACAAAACACTTTTCACACAAATAAAATCAGATCTAAATAATTGGAAAAACATCAGTTGCTCATGGGTAGGCCGAGCTAATATAATAAAAATGACAATCCTACCTAAGCTAATTTACTTATTCAGTGCCATACCAATCAAACTACCAAAAATTATTTTATAGAGTTAGAAAAAATAATAACAAGATTCATTTGGAAGAACAAAAGGTCCAGAATATCAAAGGAACTAATGAAAAGAAATGCAGGGGAAGGTGGCCTAGCAATTCCAGATCTTAAATTGTATTATAAAGCAGCAATCATCAAAACTGCTTGGTACTGGCTAAGAAATAGAGTGGATCAATGGAATAGGTTAAATATGCAAGACACAGTAGTCAATGACTATAGTAATCTATTATTTGATAAACCCAAAGACCCCAGCTTCTGGGATAAGAACCCACTCTTTGAAAAAAACTGCTGGGAAAACTGGAAAAGAGTATGGCAGAAACTAGGCATAGACCCAAATCTCACACCATATACCAAAATAAAGTCAAAATGGGTTCATGATTTAGATATAAAGGCTGATATAAGCAAACTGGGAGAACAAGGAATAGTTTACCTATCAGATCTATGGAGAACAGAAGAATTCATGACCAAAGAGGAGACAGAGAACATTACAAAAAGCAAAATGGATAACTTTGATTACATTAAATTGAAAAGGTTTTGCACAAACAAAGCCAATGCAACTAAGATTAGAAGGAAGGTAGAAAATTGGGAAAGAATTTTTACAACCAGTCTCTCTGATAGGGGCCTCATTTCTAAAATATATGGAGAATTAAGTCAAATTTATAGGAATACAAGTCATTTCCCAATTGATAAATAGTCAAAGGATATGAACAGACAGTTCTCAGATGAAGAAATTAAAGCCATCTATAGTCATATGAAAAAATGCTCTAAATCACTATTGATTAGAGAAATGCAAATCAAAAACAACTCTGAGGTACCACATCACACTATCAGATTGGCCAACATGACAAAACAAGAAAAGGATAAATGTTGGAGAAGACATGGGAAAATTGGAACACTAATACATTGTTGGTGGAGTTGTGAAATGATCCAACCATTTTGGAGAGCAATTTGGAACTATGCCCAAAGGGCTATAAAAATGTGCATACCCTTTGACCCAGCAATAGCACTTCTAGGGCTATATCCCAAAGAGATCATACAAATGGGAAAAGGACCCACATGTACAAAAATATTTATAGCAGCTCTTTTTGTGGTGGCAAAGAATTGGAAATTGACAGGGTGCCCATCAATTGGGGAATGACTGAACAAGTTGTAGTATATGAATGTAATGGAATACTATTGTGCTATAAGAAATGATGAACAGGCTGACTTCAGAAAAACCTGGAAAGACTTATAGGTCTGATGCTGAGTGAAGTGAGCAGAACCAGAGAATGTTGCATATAGTAACAGCTACATTGTGCGATGACTAATATTGATAAACTTAACCCTTCCCAGCAATACAAGGATCTAAGACAGCTTTGAAGGCCTCGTGATGGAAAATGCTATCCACATCCAAAGAAAGAACTATAGAGTTTGAATGCAGATCGAAGCATACTACTTGCTATTTTTTTTCTTCTGTTGAGTTTTGTTTCCTCTTTCTGGTGGTTCCCTCCTATTGGTTCTAATTCTTACTTACAACATCACTAATGTGAAAATATGTTTAATAGGAATGTAAATATATAGCCTATATCAGATTGTGTGCCATCTTGGGGAGGGAGGTAGGGAAGGAGAGGGAAAAAAATTTAAATGCAAAAGCACATGGAAGTGATTGCTGATAAATCAAAATAAATTAATAAAAAAAACAATAAATGCTATTATTAGCTATTCCAATTTTACAAATAAGAAAACACAAAGTGACTTGCTGAAGGTTTTTTGGTTGGATTTTGGGGAGGTTGGGTTTTTGGGGTTTGGTGGTTTTTTGGTTTGGGGTTTGTTGTTGGGTTGGGGGGGTTGGTATCCTCAGTGCTTAGCACAGTGCCTGGCACATAGTTAAAACTTAATAAATGTTGACTGACTGACTGACAAGTAAGTGGCAGAAATGTGAAAATGAAATCCGGGTTTATTGACTCCCAGTCTAGCGCTCCACACCACCACAAATAGATATACACCCATATACATAAATAGATATAAACACAACATTGATCCTCAGGCCCCTTAGATCAACTCCCTGATTCCCATTCTCTCCCTTAGCAGAGGGAAAAGTAGGGGAGAAGCTGCAAATCCAGCCTAAGACATTGCACCCACCAGTAGAGTCACTTCCCAGTGCCACTGAAGGCCCTTTGAGGGCAGCAGGCTGGAGAGCAAGGAGGGCTTCCTTGCAAGGAGGCAAGGAGGATACAATACCTGCCCTTCAATACCCACCCCCTCCACAAATACATTCAGGGCCAACTTACCAGCAAACATCATTAGCTACTCCCCTTCTCCCCTAAGCAAAGGATCTAAGATTATGGAGAGGACAACCTTGACCCTCACCTACTGTCTGGCCCCAAATGCAGAAGGGGTATCATTTTTCACCCCTGCCCCAGGCACGCAAATTCCTTGTGGGTTCTAATTGGTGGCTCTTGGTTGGATCAGAGGAAGGGAAGCATCACTCTAGCTTCGTGATCTGGAATCAAGGCATCCTGGGTACCAAATGGAGAGCTCTCCTTATCCCCCCACTCCCACACTTCAATCCTTTCTTACAGGTCAACCCACCAGGGGAGGAAAAAGGAACACAAGTGCCCTGCCCCCATGTACTCTGTAGGGAGAGCTGCACAGACCATGAGAAACCCCAGGAGGCAGAATCAATAAGAGGAAACTGGGAAGAATGGTACTCATGGTCTGGGGAAAGAAAGAGCTCAAGCCCTTCATATTAAAAGAGATAGGGATGGTGACCCTGGAGACCAGATTCAGAACCCACTACCTTCTCCAGCTGAGCTGATTCTCTGTCTGTCTAGGTTGGGGAGAGGAAACTCTTTCCTCTCTAGACAGAGAACTACCACAGAAAGTACTGGCAGAGGCAGGCCAGAGGGTATGTGGAGGCTGGCTTTTCAGAGATAGAGAAATAGCTGATATGTTAGAGGCTAGGAGAGATGGAGTCTAGAACTGAAGAACTGTTGATATTGGCCCCTAGATTGGTCTCCCCCTAGTAGAAATTCTTGGCCAAAAACGACTACTATCCTGCCAATATTCATGGAGAGTAGGGCAAGCTTTCTAAGTAGGTGGAGTAGCTGGCACAATTACAGGGATATTGGGAAGATCTACTCCCCAAACCCCTCCCCCCAAAAAAGACACTCCCTGTGCCTTCTTCATGTTACCCAATATTCTATCATTAATGACTCATTCCTTTGGCTTAAAATGTAAAATGTCTTTGCTTTTGCATTTATGTACCAGGGTTTAGCACAGTTGGTACACATGATTGGTGCTTAATAAATGCTTTTTCATTCATTCATTCGAAAGCAGTCACACATTAAATGTGTCAATCCTTTTCCTCCCAAATATAAGTTAACTTGGTACAGTGCCAAGAACACTTACTCTACAGTCAAAGAGATGAGTTCGAATCCTACTTCTGGTGCTTACTACCTTGTACAAGACACATATTTCTAGACCTGTTTAATTTTTATCATTAACATTTTCCCTGTCACTTTCTTCTAGAAAATCAACAAAACAATAAGTCAAATCCTGATTTGTGTGGTGTTTGTTCGGTTATTTTCAACTCTTCAAGGTCCCATTTGGAGTTTTCTTGGCAAGGATACTGAAGTGGTTTGCCATTTCCTTCTCCAGCTCATTTTACAGATGAGGAAACCGAGGCAAACAGGGATAAGGCACTTGCCCAGAGTCACACAGCAAGTAAGTACCTGAGGCTAGATTTGAACTCAGGAAGTTAAATCTTCCTGACTCCTTACACCACCTAGCTGCCCTGTTTTGATTTACATTTCTCTGGTTAGGAGTGATTTGGAGCAATCTTTTATTTTTTTAAATTAATTTATTTTTAGTTTTCAACATTCACTTACCTAAGATTTTGAGTTTTAAATTTTCTCCCCCTCCCACTTCTTTCACACACACCCAAGATGGTGTACAATCTGATATAGGATCTACTTCTACATTCATATTAAGCATATTTTCCCATTAGTCATGATGTAAAGAACAATTAGAACTAATGGGAGGAACCACAAGAATGAAGCAATAAAACAAAACAACAAAGGAAAAGGAGAGCAAATAGTATGTTTCCATCTATTCAGACTCCATAGTTCTTTCTCTGGATGTGGATAGCAATTTCCATCATGAATCTTTTCAAGTTGTCTTAGATTCTTGCATTGCTGTGAAGAGCCAAGTCTATCAAAGTCAGTCATCCCATAATGTGGCTGTTACTGTGTACAATGTTCTCCTGGTTCTGCTCATTTCGCTCTGCATCAGTTCATGTAAGTCTTTCCACCTTTTCTTGAAGTCTGCCTGCTCATCATTTCTTATAGCACAATAATATTCCATTATATTCATATACCACAACTTGTTCAGCCATTCCACAGCTGATGGGTGGGCATCTCCTCAATTTCCAATTCTTTGCCACCACAAAAAAACTGCTATAAATATTTTTGCACATGTGGGTCCTTTTCCAGCTTTTATGATCTCTTTGGGATAGAGATCTAGAAGTGATATTCCTGGGTCAAAGGGTATGCACAATTTTATAGCCCTCTGGGCATAGTTCCAAATTGCTCTCCAGAATGGTTGGATCATTGCACAACTTCACCAACAATGCGTTAGTGCTCCAATTTTCCCACATCTTCTCCAACATTTATCATTGTCCTGTTTTGTCATGTTAGCCAATCTGATAGGTATGATGTGTCATTTTGATTTGCATTTCTCTCATCAGTAGTGATTTAGAACATTTTTTCATATGACTACAGATAGCTTTAGTTTCTTCATCTGAGAACTCCCTGCTCATATCCTTTGACCATTTATCAATTGGTGAATGACTTGTATTCTTATAAATTTGACTCAGTTCTCTATATATCTTATAAATGAGGCCTTTATCAAAGATACTGGTTATAAAAATTCTTTCCCAGTTTTCTGCTTCTCTCCTAATCTCGAATGCATTGGCTTTATTTGTGCAAAAACTTTTCAATTTAATGTAACCAAAATTGCCCATTTTGCATTTCATAATATTCTCCATCTCTTGTTTGATCATAAATTCTTCCCTTCTCCATAAATCTGAAAGGTCAACTATTCCTTGCTCTTATAGTTTGTTTATAGTATCAATCTTTATATCTAAATCATATACCAATTTTAACTTTATCTTGTTGATCTATGCCCAGTTTCTGCCATACATTTTTCCAGGGCATAAAAACCTCACAATCCAATGCAGAGAAGCAAAAATATTAAATGCATCCTTTTTAAATCATGATGCAGTAAAAAAAAATACATTTAATAAAAGGCTATGGAAAGATAGACTAAAAATTAATTGGAAACTAAATAATCTAATCCTAAGGAACGAGTGAGTCAAACAACAAACCATAGAAACAATCAATAACTTCATCCAAGAGAATAAGAATAATGAGATAACGTACCAAAACTTATGGGATGCAATGAAAGCAGTCCTTAGGGGAAGTTTTATATCTCTGAATGCTTATATGAATAAAACAGAGAAAGAAGAGATAATGAATTGGGCATACAACTAAAAAAAAGTAGAAAAAGAACAAATTGAAAATCTCCAATTAAATACCAAATTAGAAATTCTGAAAACCAAAGGAGAGATTAATGAAATTGAAATTAAGAAAACTATTGAATTAATAAATAAAACTAAGACTTGGTTTTATGAGAAAAACCAATAAAAACAGATAAACCTTTGGTTAATTTGATTAAAAAAAGAAAGAAAACCAAATTACCAGCATCAAAAATGAATTCACCACCAATGAAGAGGAAATCAAAACAATAATTAAGAGCTATGTTCCAACTGTATGCCAATAAATTTGACCATCTTAGTGAAATGGATGAATATTTACAAAAATATAAATTGCCTGGATTAATGGAAGAGGAAATAAAATACTTAAACAACCCCATTTCAGAAAAAGAGATTGAACAAGCCATCAATGAACTCCCTAGGAAAAAATCTCCAGGGCCAGATGCATTTACAAGTGAATTCTATCAAACATTTAAAGAACAGCTAATTCCAATACCATATTTGGGGGAAATAGGTGAAGAAGGAGTCCTACCAAATTCTTTTTATGATACAAATATGTTGCTGATACCTAAACCAGGAAGAGTCAAAACAGAGAAAGAAAATTATAGACCAATTTCCCTAATAAATATAGATATAAAAATTTTAAATCAACTATTAGCAAAGAGATTACAACTTATCTTGAGGATAATACACTATGACCAGGTAGGATTTATACCAGGAATGCAAGGCTGGTTCAATATTAGGAAAACTATCAGCATAATTGACCATATCAATAACAAAAGTAACAGAAATCATACGATTATCTCAATAGACACAGAAAAAGCATTTAACAAAATACCACACCCATTCCTATCAAAAGCACTAGAGAGCATAGGAATAAATGGAATCTTCCTTAAAATGATAGATAACATCTATCAAAAACCATCAGTAAGCATTATATGCAATGGGGATAAGCTAGAAGCATTTCCAATAAAATCAGGAGTGAAACAAGGATGTCCATTATCACCGCTGTTATTCAATATTGTGCTAGGAATTAGTTGTAGCAATTACTAAAAAAAAATTACTAAAGAAAATTACTAAATTGCAATTACTAAAGAAAAAGAAACTGAAGGAATTAGAATAGGCAAAGAAGAAACAAAGTTATCATTCTTTGCAGATGATATAGAATCAAGTGAAAAATTACTTAAAATAATAAACAAATTTAGCAAAAGTTGCAGGATATAAAATAAACCCACACAAATCATTGGCCTTCTATGTGTTACTAACAAAGCCCAGCAGCAAGAGATAGAAAGAGAAATTCCATTTAAAATTACTGTAGACACTATAAAATATTTGGGAGTCTACCTGCCAAAACAAAGCCGGGAACCATATGAACCCAATTACAAAACACTTTTCACACAAATGAAGTCAGATCTAAATAATTGGGAAAGTATCAGTTGCTCATGGGTGGGCAGAGCTTATATAATAAAAATGACAATTCTACCTAAATTAATTTACTTATTCAATGCCATACCAAACTACCAAAAAAATTATTTTATCAAGCTAGAAAAACAGTAACAAAAAATATCTAGAAGAACAAAAAGCCCAGAATATCAAAGGAACTAATGAAAAGAACCACAAGGGGGGCAGCTAGATGGCACAGTGGATAGAGCACCAATCCTGGAGTCAGGGGACCTGAGTTCAAATCTGGCCTCAGATACATGATACTAGCTTTGTGACCCTGGGCAAGTCACTTAACCCCATTGCCTAGCCAAAAAAATAAAAAATAAAAAAACGAGGAGTAGAGATGAATATGAAGAATCCAGAGAAGCGTGGTAAGACTGGTGGAGAGTGACATAAGCAGAAACAAGAAAACAATATAGACAATGACTACAACAATGGAAATAGAGAGAACCAAAAAAAAAACAAAAACAAAAACAAAACCCTGAATACTGTGTAATTATATAACCAAACTTGTCCACAGAGAAGAGATGAGAAAATACATCTTCCTCCCTCTTTGAAGAGGTGGAGAATTATAGGTACAGAAGATTGCATATACTGTCAGACTCAATTTGATGTGTAGCTTGGCAGAATTGCATTTTTTCCCTTTCTTTTTTGTGCTTTGTTACAAGGGATGGCTTGCTGGATAGAGCATTGGGGAGGTATATATTCAGAAATGTAAATGATATTTAAAATAGCAGATATCAGAATTTTAAAAATACAAATGAGCATTTAGACTAGCTGATTTCTAAGTTCCCTGCCAGCTCTAACATCCCAGAATAAGTTTTTGCTCTTCCTTTCATCCCAGCAGAAGACCAACTGGCTGCTTAAAACGTTGTCAACGGTATTTGCTGCTGACCATTATGAGAACTATTAAACTGCAAGCTCCTTGAGGGCAGGGACTGTCTTTTGCCTCCTTTTATATCCACAGCACTTAGCACAGTGTCTGACTCTTAAATGGTTGTTGTTTGAATGCAATTCCACAATTGCCCTTTTCTCTTGAGTATGAGTAACTCATTTTCTTCCCCTTCACCTGAATGTGTTGCTTCAAACTCCCCTTCTCTTTCCTCTCTGAGCAGCCTGGTGCTTCATATCACACCAGCAGGGCACCACCTATGTGTCCTGGTAGGGAACAATGATGAAATAAATGCATGGGAATGAGACAGTGTAAGGGATTAACAGAGGAAGGAACCTCAGGATCTATCTAATTATAGCTGAAAGACTTTGACTCTGAACTCCTCAGTGATGATCCCTCTGCATCTCAAAATAATCAGGTTAAAAAAAAAAAACACCTTTCCAAATGGAGCATGAGGCATCAGTGACTAATCAGGGCCTGAGAAGCTTTGGGGTCCATTACTGCCTCTCCTTTCTCTTCCCTTGGCAGTAAGTACATATAGAATTTGTGTGAGGGGAAGGTATTTGATTGGGGTGAGGGTGGAGTAGATTGAGGCTAATAGGGTTGCCGGCTGTTCAGACAGGAAGAAATAAAGCTTGAGTTGCTCCCCTCCTAGGTCCTATCCCCTTTGCTACCTCCTTCTCTCCCAGGATTCTTTTTTTTCTTTTTTTGGTTCGGTGAGGCAATTGGGGTTAAGTGACTTGCCCAGAGTCACACAGCTAGTGAGTGTTATGTGTCTGAGGCCAGATTTGAACTCAGGTCCTCCTGACTCCAAGGCTGGCGCTCTATCCACTGTGACACCTAGCTGCCCCTCTCCCAGGATTCTTAAAAAACCTGGAAAGAGGAGAAGAGGAGGGTTGAGTGCTCTTACAATGGACATAAAAGAGAGAGGAGGACACGAGGTGGGAAGTGGGTACAAACGCACAGAGGTGGGAGCAAGACATAATACATGAGGACCGAGGAAGAGTTCATTGGCTGTTCATCAAGGTCCAGTCAGTGAAGCCTCATCCAGATCTAAAGGCCAAACCAATGGACAGGCTCCAGTAGTCACCCTAAGGTAGTAGTTAGTTCCAACCCCTTCTTGCATACTCCATAATTAGACTGAGGATGCTAGGGAGCTGCACGTTCCAAAGGATCTGCATCCAGTGCTCACACCAAGGCAACCAAAAGGGGGATATTGGGTAGATAAAGGGTGAAGAGCCCCTGCAACCCCCTGTTTGAAGTAAATGAATCTCAGGGCTTTGTGTCCTAGGCTCCCTGCTATTCCTTAGCCAAGAGACAGTCCCATAGTATTTCCTGACTATCTGTGACAGAGCCCAGCGGCGGGCACCAGGTAGAATGCAGAATGAGAGATAGAAAGAGGAAACTGGATACCTCCTTTTTGAATAAACCCAAGATACTCAGATTTAAAGGGTGGGGGAAGAGTAATTAAAGATTATAGATTTAGAGCTGAACAGATCTTAGAGATTATCCAGTCTAATCCCCATTTTACAGATGAGGCTGAGAAAGGTTGAGTGTCTTGTATTTGGCAGAAAGGTAGTAAGTAGAGGAAGAGAGATTCAAACTGAAGACTTGTAATTCAAATCTATTTCACTTTGCGCCATACCAAGCCAAGTTATCTCTCCACTTAACAAGAGGACTTGCCATTAGGTTTCTTTAAGTAATTAAGTTCCCCTAGTTCATTTAGAATAGGATTCAATCTACAAGAATTAAATTTACATACAATTTTTCAGGAATCACCTCTACTAGCCTAATTTCCAAAAAACGCATCTGAGTAACTTGGGAAAGAGTCTTTGTCCTCAGAAAACTTCATCCGGGAGAAGACAGGCCACAAAGACAGGGAAATGAAGACTTCAAAAGCTACCTCCAAGGTAGCTAAAGAATAGGATACAAATTGAGTCCATAAGTGTGTCACGGCATCTGGGTGATGGACCCAATGGGAGACAATTCTTTTGTTCTTACATCCTCCCTTCTGGCAGTCTGAGACCTTCTTCCTCTTTCTCCTCCAGCTCCATCTGGTAGCCTTGAAACATCCCCTTCCCTGGGGATATGAGCCGAGTACAAAAGGTTGATTAGCAAGTGCTCCTGGCTGGTCTAAAGAAGCAGAGTTCTAAGAGACATTTCGAACTCTCCTTTCCTCCTTCAACCAGAGGCTGGAATCCCTGGTGAAAAGAAATGATTACACTGTGCCCATCATTAACCTCAAGGCAAACAGAGCCTATTGCCAGACCAGAATCATAGAATTTCAGCCTTGGAAGGCACCTCAGAGGCCATCCAGGTTAATTTATACTCTTAAAGACAGTCCTCCCTGAACAATTTGGAAATATGCCCAAAGGGCTATAAAACTGGGACCTTTGACCCAGCAATACCACTACTAGGTCTGTATCCCAAAGAGATAAAAGAAAAGGGAAAAAGATCTATATGTACAAAAATATTTAGCAGCTCTTTTTGTGGTGGCAAAGAATTGAACATTGAGAGGATATCTATCAGTTGGGGAATGTTTGAACAAGTTATAATATATATTGTGATGGAATGCTATTGTACTATAAGAAATGATAATCAGGATGGTTTCAGACAAACCAGGGAAGACCTATATGAACTGATGCAAAACAGAGTGAGCAGAATTAGAAGAACATTGTACAAAGTATCAGCAATATTTTAACAATAATCAACTGTGAAATACACTCTGATAAGTACAGTGATCCAAGACAGTTCCAAAGGACTCATGAAAAAGCTGTCTACCTCTAGAGAAAGCACTGATGAACTCAGAATGCAGATCACTTTCTTTCTGTTCCTTGCTCTTTTTTCCAAAATGGGTAATATGAAGATAAGTTTTGCATGATTTCACATGGATAATGATATCATATTCTCTTACCTTTTCAGTGGATGGGGGAGACAGGTAGAAAGAATATGGAACTCAAATTTTTTAAAATGAACATTAAAGTTTTTACATATAATTAGGAAATATCAAATGAAATAAAAATACTTTAAAAAATAAAATAAAACACTGGACAGAAGATAGATGGATGGACAGATAGATAGATAGATGAAAAAAAAGAATGCTCCCTACAACATATTCAAAGAAACATGGATTGGTGGATGGAAACTGAACTAGGAGTCAGGAAGACTTGGGTATAAATGCTACCTTAAACACTTACTTTGTGACCCTGAGCAGGCCACTTACATTTCTGTGTCTCTGTTTCCTTTTCACTGGCCTCTAAGATCTCTTCCAACCCTAAAGCTATGATCCTATGATATCCAAAAAGTGGTCATCATGCCTTTGTTGGAAGAAACTCCTGTGAGAAGGGACCCAATATGTCCCAAGGTGGCCTGTTCTCCATTTAGATAGCTCCAATTGTTAGGAAGTTTCTTCTAGCACCAAGCCCAAGTTTTTTCCCTTTGCCTCATCTGTCTGTCATTTCTACCTAGTTCTGCCTTCTGGGGCCAAACAGAACAAGTATGTTCCTTCTTCCACATGCCTTCCCCTTAAATACTTGAAAAAAAGCTCTTCTGTCTCCTCAGTGTTCTCTTCTCCAGGGAAACATGAATTCCTTCAACCAGTCCTCACATGGCCTGACCTTGACGGCCTTCACCATCTTGGTTTCCTTCATCTGAATGTTCTCCAGTCCAGGCCAGTTCAATCATTTATTAAGCGCCCAGTATAGGAAAGTAGTTGTACAAGGTCTAGGAATACAAAGCCAAGACAATCCCTTGCCCTCAAGAAGCTTGCTTTCTACTGGGGTGAGGTGCAATATATAAATAGATACAGTACATATTTTATATATATATATATATATATATATACATATATATACATATATATGTATATATATGTTATACACACATACATATGTGTATACACATGCTTATACACATATGTGGCACTAGGTGGCGCCATAGTGCAGAGAGCGCCAGGCCTGGAGTTGCGAAGATTCATCTCCCTGAGTTTAAATCTGGCCTCAGATACTTACTAGCTGTGTGACCCTGAGCAAGTCACTTAAACCTGTTTGCTTCAGTTCCTCATCTGCAAAATGATCTGGAGAAGGAAATAGCAAACCACTGTAGCGTCTTTGCCAAGAAAACAAATGGAGTCACAAAGAATAAGACACAACTGAACAACAGACATAGTATATGATAATATGTATATTTACATAGAGAAGGAGAGAGAGAGAGAGAGAGAAAGCTATAGAAAGGGACCTCAGAGGTCATCTTATCCAACCTCCTCTTTTTACAGGTGGGGAACTGAGCCCTGAAAAGTTAAATAACTCTTCCAAGGTCACATAGATAGTAAAAGAGAAAGGTAGGATTTGAAAATGGATCCTCCAGGGCAGCTAGGTGGCACAGTGGATCGAGCACCACCTTAGAGTCAGGAGGACCTGAGTTCAAATCCAGCCTCAGACACATAACACTCACTAGCTGTGTGACTTTGGGCGAGTCACCTGACCCCAATTGCCTCACCCAAAAAAAAAAATCAAAAAGAAAATGGATCCTCTGAATCCAAATCCTTTCCACAGTACCACACTGCCATCTGAGGACACTGAAGCTCAAAGAGGTGAGCCTCAAGGTCACACAGATAGTAAATGTTTCAACTGGGACTGGAAGGAGTCCTAACTCCTAGTCAGTGCCCAAGAGGTAGATTTTGAACTGAGTGTTCAAGGAAGACTTGGTAGAGAGGAGACGGGCAGGTATCTAAGCTTACGTGGATGAGCTATGGGATGGCATAGAGGGCAGCTAGGTAGTACAGTGGGAGGACCTGAGTTCAAATCTGGCCTCAGGCACTTAACACTTACTAGCTATGTGACCTTGGGTAAGTCACTTAACTCCATTTCCTAGTTTAAAAAAATTTGTAATGATATATGGGACAGCATGAAGGTGAGAATGGCAACTAGGTATACCCCTTGGGTTGCAGAGGAGGGTCTGTATTAAAGGAGAGGAAGAGGGGAAAACAAACAGCAATGATTATTAGTGCCTGTGGGCAGTCTACAGTCTCCTCACTCCTTAATAAGATCCCCAAGCCTCTTTATTTAACATTACTGTTAACCTTTTCTTCCCTTTTCCCTTTCCCAGGGGCAGCTGCTGGCCAGTACCTAGAAATCCCTATTTGAAGGAAATGCAATTAAGTCCATGTGTCCCAAGTTCCCATGTATTCTTTCATGACCAAGCCATCCTGCAGGATCCTCTCTGGTAAGTGTCATGGAGGAGAGATGCAGAGGTTGGGGGGGGGGGGGAGCAACTGGGCAGGGAGCTAAAAAATGAAAGGAGATGAGAGAAGCTGGCTCTTAAAGAGCCTCTCTCCCAGCTCTGAGCTTAGAAGACAAGATTTGCCAAACCTAAAATTCATTCCCTGACTTCATCATCAACTTTCCCAGATCCTCCAAAATTTTGATTCTTCGGAGATTATGTTGTTCCATGACTCATAGCTGTAATAGCATCACTTAGAGAGAACTGGCATTTAAAAGCACTGGGGATTTTATGCCTGGGGCCAGATTATAATCTCATAAGGGGCTATGAAATTTCCCAAATTCAAGAGCCTGCTCTATCCCTCCCATTCAATTCTCTGTTCACCTGTATTTCCCTTCTAAGATATTTATATAGATTGACTCTCTTAATGGGAGTCCAATTGCAAGTTGTCTAAGCAACATTTATTCTTCATCCATCCGCTTGTCTTTTCCTGTGTAGACCGGTAGGTCAATCTTTTTTTGCACAGCTATGGACATTACTGAAGAACTCATATTTAGATTTCTTATATAGAAGGTAAGTAGACTCATCTTTAAATCTTAAAATAATTTGGTAGCCACCAAAGGCATTTATCAGGAACTTGGTGTAGGATATCATTTACATATTAGTATTGCTTACATGTTTCTAAAGCCTGTCAATAAAACAAGAGTTTGTTGTTCAGTTGTTTTAATCATATCTAACTCTTCATGACCCCATTTGGGATTTTCTTGGCAAAGATACTGGACTGATTTGCCATTCCCTTCCCCAGCTCATTTTACAGATGAGGAAACTAAGGCAGACAAGGGGAAGTGACTTGCCCAGGGTCACACAACTTATTAAGTGTCTGAGGCCAGATTTGAACTCAGAGAGATGAGTCTTCCTGACTCTAGGCCTGACACTCTATCCACCACACCACCTAGCTGCCCCTTAAAACAAGAATAGGCCATGTCAAAGTAACAAGGTTACTGCCCATGTGTCCTTTTCAAAGCCAATTTTGTTTTAGTTTTTTTGGTTTTTTGTTTATTTGTTTGTTTTGCTTTTTTGGTGAGGCAATCAGGGTTAAGTGACTGGCCCAGGGTCACACAGCTAGTAAGTGTCATGCATCTGAGGCCGGATTTGAACTCAGGTCCTCCTGACTCCAAGGCCAGAGCTCTCTCTACTGTGCCACCTAGCTGTCCCGTGCAAAGCCAATTTTGAAAAGCTCATATGGCACTGGAAATTTACAAGTCATATGGGGTTGTACTATGGGTGCACTCTTGGAGGGTTCTCAGCTGAGATTCCTTCCAAACCATTCCAGGAACCACTCTCCTCTCTGGAGGTGCATCTGGCTTCATAGCCTTTGAGTTTCAAGGCCAGAGACCATTGTGGCTGGTGCAATCTGGCTAAATGGCTTTGCTGGGCTATTGGGGAGTTAAATTCTCATTGTCTTCCCAAAGGCAGGGGTAAATCCCATTAAATCTTCATGTTTTATGCCCACTCATTGACACAGTCTGTGCCATAGAAGGCATTTAATAAATGCTTGTCGATTGAACAATTATTAACCAACACTGGTCAGGGGGCTAAGTAAACTGGATGATAGGTCCCAGACAATCAAAATTGAGGGTAACTGTCTGGGTAGAAGTCCCTGCTGGTGAAATTGAATATTTTAATGTTACAAATGCAGCAGCAAGAAAATGTATATGATAAATATCAAGGATTAAAAACCCTTTTAATTTTTCTACTTAACATTTATAGGCTTGTATATGGTAGGTATATATTTTGTAAAGCTTCCAGAGCTATACCTATTCACACCTAATGCATCCTCTGTTTTCTGTAACTTACAGAGAAAACAGGTTGTCAAGTAATTAATTAATTGATTAACTGAAAAGGAAGTGCAGTATATATTTTGGCCACCAGATAGTGTTGCCCTTAGGCCATCAGCCCAGTGGCTCCATCAGTCAGTGTGATGATGCAAACTTCCTGAATGCTACATTTTCTTCTTGTGCTCACAAAAGGGTGTTTTTTTTCTAGAAAAGAAACTTCTTTCCCATATCATCAACCCGATAGAGGTCCTCTGACCTCAAGGGCCATGTGGCTGATCTAGGTTCTACATAGTTTTAACAATATGACCTGGGATGTTCTCAAAAATTACCAAAACAAGAAAATCTCCCTTCTCAGTTCCAAGCCCCCATACCCATGTCATGGCCTCCCCTTTTCATTCACAAACAACTGTAAATTATTCATAGGAATTAGCCAATTTAATTTTTAATGTCCTCATGATTTATTGAGGCACAATAAAATAAGAAACTTTTTTTTATATTTTTACTTCAATGTTTATAAATTTTTTTTTTTAAACATTTATTAATTTTTTTCACGTATTTGAAAATATTACTCTGAGAAAAGGTCCATAGGTTTACCAGACTTCCAAACGGGTCTATTACACACACACACACACACACACACACACACACACACACACACACACAATCCTTGCAATAAGGCAATTATAAATTAATGTAGGCTACCTGCTAATCCCCCCACTTTCCACTTCAGGATATGCCTGAAGATGGCATGGTCCACTGCTTGGTCTCACTCCATCTGTGGGGTTTTCATAGCAGTTGTCAGTCTTATCAGTTTTCTCTAATCCAATCTAGATTCTCATCTTTTATCCTCATCTTCAGACACTCGCCATAGCTACTACTGCTAGGATTAGTCTCAGCTTTTCCTCCACTCTGCCTCACTTTGACATTAGCATTACTCTTCTATGTGGGTTCCCAGTCTTTCAAAAGCCTCTCCTCCCCTCATGTCTAGATGGAGAGAAAGGCATCAAATGGCCAGCTGGGGTGTCTAGCCTCTCTGTTCCCAGTCACATGAAGGAACTTTCTCATGGAATGGCAGACAGGGCATCTTTTCCAGGGCATAACCTACAAACATAGTATGAGGGACAGAGATATGCCCACATTATAGACATAAAGGATGATATCATAAGTAAATTAAGAGAGCATAGAAAAAATTACCTGTCCAGTCTACAGATAAAAGAAGAGTTTATGATTCAACAAGAGATAGAGAGGATCATAGGAGGTAAAATGGATAATTTTGGTCATATAAAATCAAAAAGGTTTTGCACAAACAAAACTAATGCAGTCAAAATTAGCAGGAAACCAGGAAACTGTGGGATGGAGGGGTTACAGCAGGTTTCTCTGATAAAGGCCTCATTTCTCAAATATATAGAAAATCCAGCCAAATTTATAAAAACAAGAGCCATTCCTCAATTGACAAATGGTCAAAGAATATGAAAAGGCAGTTTTTAGAAGAAGAAATCAAAGCTATCAATAGTCATATGGAAAAATGTTTTAAATCACTAATAATTAGATAAATATAAATTAAAACAACTCTGAAATACCATTTCACACCTATCAGATTGGCTAACAGAAAGGGAAAATGACAAATGCTAGAGGAGATGTGGAAAGATAGGTAGATTAATTCACTGCTGGTAGAGCTATGAACTGGTCCTACCGTTTTGGAAAACAACTTGGAACTATGCCCAAAGGGCTAAAAATCTGTGCATACTCTTTGACCCAGCAATACCACTATTAGGTCTGTATCTCAAAGGAAAAGGAAAAGGACCCATATGTACAAAAATATTTATAGCAGCTCTTTCTGTTGTGGCAAAGAATAGAAATTGAGGGGATACCCATCAAATGGGAAATGGCTGAATAAATCATCATATATGATTGTGATGGAATACTATTGTGCTCTAAGAAGGGACAGAGGGGATGGTTTCAGAAAAACCTGGGAAGACTTACATGATGATACAAAGTGAACATAGTACATAGTAGCAGCAACATTTTAATGATAATCAACTGTGACTTAGCTACTATGATCAATACAATGATTCACCACAGTTCCAAAGGATTCATGATGAAAAATGCTATCCATTCTTTGGAAGAGAGCTGATAAGTTCTGAATGCAGATTGAAGCATTTTTTTTCACTTTCTTTTTCTTGTTTTTTTTGGGTTTTTGGTGTTTTGGGTTTTTTTTGGAACATGGCTAATGTGAAAATATGTTTTAAGGGGGTGGAGCCAAGATGGCAGAGTGAAAGCAGTGACTTGCTTGAGCTGTCCTCCAAAGCCCTCCAAATACCTGTAGAAAATGGCTCTAAACAAATTCTAGAGCAATAGAATCCACAAAAAGACAGAGCAAAACAAATTTCCAGCCCAAGACAACCTGGATGGTTGATTGGAAAGGTCTATTGTGCCAGGCTAGGAGAGGAACACAGTTCAGTGTGGGCCCCACAGGCAAACACTAGGCCTCAGCAAACCTGGAGCAGGCCTCAGAGGACTGAATCACAGGCAGCTGTGGCAGTTTCCAGACTTTTTAACCCACAAACACCAAAGACAACTTAGAAGGTCAGTAGGAAAAGTCTGTGATTGTGGTGAGAGAGAAGCTCAGTCCTAGTCCCAGTCCCAGCACAAGCGGCTGCTTCCTGAACTCGGCCCACAGACAGAGGAGGAATTGAGTGGCTGATTGGAGTGAGATTACAGGGATCTCTTTGCTGGTGCTGAGGCAGGAATCTCTTGCTTTGTCCGTCCTTGGATCCTGGTCAGAGTTCTGGGTGGCGATCCTGGGGCAAGGAGGAGCACTGGTGTGCTGAAGCTTGTAGAGGCAGTACAGAGAGAATCCTCCTCACAGTTCCAAGGAGTGCTTATGGTCACTCATAGACCAGAATATAGCCCAAGAAAGGATTAACATCTTGCCATCAATTGTACCACCTTGGAAGAACTGAAAATTTACAGGTCCCTAGAAGTATCTCTGAAAACAGCTGCACAAAACCCCTGAAGCTTGGGACAGTATATTCTCCACACTGGAAGCAGACCCCTACCTTAACAAAGAGTTTAAAACTCAAGTAATTGGCTGGGAACATGAGCAAATTGCGCAAATAAAAAAAAATCAGACCATAGAATCATTCTTTGGTAACAAAGAAGATCAAAACATACAACCAGAAGAAGACAAAAAAGTCAAAGCTCCTACATCCAAAGCCTCCAAGAAAAATATGAATCAGTCCTAGGCCATGGCAGAGCTCAAAAAGGATTTTGAGAAGCAAGTAAGAGAAGTAGAGGAAAAACTAGGAAGAGAAATGAGAGTGATGCAAGAAAATCATGAAAAACAAGTCAACAGCTTGCTAAAGGAGACCCAAAAAAATACTGAAGAAAATAACACCTTAAAAAATAGCCTAATCCAAATGGCAAAAGAGGTCCAAAAAGCCAATGAGGAAAAGAATGCCTTAAAAAGCAGAATTGGCCAAATGGAAAAGGAAGTCCAAAAACTCACTGAAGAAAATACTTCCTTAAAAATGAGAATGAAACAAATGGAAGCTAGTGACTTTATGAGGAGTCAAGACATTGTAAAACAAAACCAAGACAATGAAAAAATAGAAGACAATGTGAAATATCTCATTGGAAAAACAACTGACCTGGAAAATAGATCCAGGAGAGATCATTTAAAAATTATTGGACTATCTGAAAGCCATGATCAAAAAAAGAGCCTAGACATCATCTTTCAAGAAATTATCAAGGAAAACTTCCCTGATGTTCTAGAATCAGAGAGTAAAATAGAAATGGAAAGAATCCACCAATCACCTCCTCAAAGAGATCCCCAAGGAAAACTCCTAGGAATATTGTAGCCAAATTCCAGAGTTCTTGGGTCAAAGAGAAAATATTGCAAGCAGCCAGAAAGAAACAATTCATGTACTGTAGAAACACAATCAGGATAATACAGGATTTAGCAGCTTCTACATTAAGGGACTGGAGGGCTTGGAATATGATATTCTGGAGGGCAAAGGAGATAGGATTACAGCCAAGAATCAGCTACCCAGCAAAACTGAGTATAATCCTTCAGAGGGGAAAATAGACATTCAGAGAACTTTCAAGCATTCTTAATGAAAAGACCAGAGCTGAATAGAAAATTTGACTTTCAAATACAAGACTCAAGTGGAACATGAAGAGGTAAACAAGAAAGAGAAATCATAAGGGACTTATTAAGGTTGAACTGTTTACATTCCTACATGGAAAGATAATGTTTGTAACTCATGAGACCTTTGTCAGTATTAGGGTAGTTGGAGGGGAAAAAATTATATGGATAGATAGATAGATAGGTAGATAGATAGATAGATAGATAGATAGATAGATAGATAGATAGGTAGGTAGACAGACAGACAGACAGATAGATAGATAGGTAGGTAGGTAAGTAGGTAGGTAGGTAGGTAGGTAAGTAGGTAGGTAGGTAGGTAGGTAGAGGGCACAGGGTGAGTTGAAGATGAATGGGTGATATCTGGAGAATAAAATTAAGGGGTGAGAAAAGATTATACTGGGAGAAGGAGAAAGGGAGAGGTAGACTGGGGTAAACTATCTCACATAAAACAGACAAGAAAAGGCTTTTATAGGGGAGAGTAAGTGGGGGAAAGTGAGAGGAAATGAGTGAATTCTTATTCTCATCAGATTTGGCTTGAGGAGGGAATACCATACACACTCAATTGGGTATGGAAATCTATCTTACCCTACATGAAAATAGGGGGGAAGGAGATAAGAGAGCAGAGGGATGATAAAGGGGAGGGCAGATTGGGGGAGGGGTTTATCAGAAGCAAACACTTCTGAGGAGGGACAGGGTCAAAAGAGAGAATAGAATAAATGGGGGGGTGGGATAGGATGAAGGGAAATATAGTTAGTTTTCACAGCATGACTACTATTGCATGACTACACAAGTATAACCTCTATTGAGTTGTTTGCCTTCTCGATGAAGGTGGGTAGGGAGGGAGGAAAGAAGAAAATTTGGAACCCAAAGTTTTAAAAACAAATGTTAAAAGTTGTTTTCACATGCAACTGGGAAATAAGATATACAGGCAATGGGGTATAGAAATCTATCCTGCCCTATAGAAAAATAGAAGGGGAAGGGGATAAGAGAAGAGGCAAGAGATAGAAGGGAGAGCAGATTAGGGGAAGGGGTATTCAGAATGCACGTCATCTTAGGGTGAGAGGAGGGATGAGGTAGGGAGAAAATTTGGAAATCAAAATCTTATGGAAGTGAACGTTAAAAACTAAAAATAAATAAATTAAGAAAAAATTAAGAAATATATTTTGCATGACTTCATAGGTATAGTGGGGAAGGGATGCAGGGAGGGAGAGAATTTGGAGCTAAAAATAAATATTTTCTAAATAAATAAAATAACATAACATAACAAAATAAAATAAAATAAAAACACATGTATGAAAGACATCTGATTGGATAAAGCCTTTCAGGCTACATATTGTTCTACTACTGCATCAATTTTTTTTTGGTAATCAAGTAATAACTACAACAAGATCTTGCAGAAGGAAAAAACAAAACAAAACTCTTGCACAACCTCGTACTAATTTCAAGCTCACATCCAGCATACATGGAAGAGGATGGGGAAAAAGGGAAGGGAAACTATTGATGGGGCAGGGGGGAGACAGTGAAATCTCACTTCAAATAATTCTACCTCCCACTTATCACACATATCAAACATTTTACATGATCAAGAACATTATAAAGTAAAATAATCAAGTGTTGCATTATGAAGTAATACCAATCGATCCCATATATCATATAAAATATATACTTAGAATTGTAATGTCCATCTGTAATAGAAAAACACTAGAAACCTTGCCAATAAGATCAAGGGTAAAGCAAAGCTACTCACTGTCACCCCTATTATTTGATAAAGTTCTGGAAATATTATCTTAGATCTATATCTCAGACCATATACCATAACAAATTTCAAATGGATACATGACCTACATATAAAAAGTCATATCACAAACAAATTATAGGAACAGGGAAGGACATACTTTTTACAACTATGAATAAGGGAAGAGTTCTTGACCAAACAAAAGACAGGCAGGATCACAAGAAACAAAATGGATAATTTTGACTGTTTAAAATTAAAACATTTCTACACAAACAAAAGTAATAGTTAGAAGTAGAAGAGAAAGTTCACTGGGGAGAAAAGTTATTGAGAAAACTTCTAAATAAAGGTCTGATATCTAAGATATATAAGGAACTGATACAAATATATAAGAACAAGAACCGTACAACAGTAGATAAATGGTCAAAGGATATGAACAGATAGTTCTCCAAAGATGAAATACCAACTATCAACATTTACATAAAACCACTAATTAGAACTATGCAAATTAAAACAGCTCTGAGGTTCTGCCTCATACCCACCACATTGGCAAAGAGAGAGAGAGAGAGAGAGAGAGATGGATAGACAGACAAAAGGAAGAAAGGAGAGAGAAAGAGATTATGCTTGTTGGAAGGCCTGTAGAAGGACAGGCACATTAATAGACTCTCGGTAGGTCGTGAAATAGTCCATCCATCTGGAAAGCAATTTGTAACTATACCCAAAAAGTCACTAAGCTGTGCAAACCCCTTGACCCATGGGTACCATTACTAGGCATATACCCCAAAGAAAAAAGAAAGAATGAAAAAACCCACACAAGCAAAAAATACTTATATTTTTTGTAACAAAGTATATACTTGTTGTAACAAAGAACTAGAAACAGAATGAGTGACGATCAATTGAAAAATGGCTTAACAAATTATAGCACATAGATTCAATAGAATGTAATTGTGCTGTAAGAAATTACAAAAGGCATTGCTTCTGAAAAAAATTGGATGGATGTAATGACGCAGAGTAAAGTGAACAGAAACAGGAGAATTATGTATACAATGATCACAGCATTATAAAAGAAAGACTTCATAATTCTAATCAGTGCAATGACCAATCATGACTCCAAAGACTGAGTGAATTATAATAATATAATTAGCATTTAAATAGCACTTTAATGTTTAAAAAAATTTTATATATCTTATCTCATTTGATCCTCACAACAACCCTGTGAATTAGATGCTATCATTATCTCCATCTTACAGGTAATGTAATTGAGGCTATGAGAGGTTAAGTGACTTATTTGGTCATACAATTTATAAGTGTTTGAGACAGAATTTGAATTTAGGTCTTCCTGATTCTAGGTCCATCTCGCGCTACCTAGTTTATTTGATGACTAAAGCATGCTATCACTTCTTGGTGCAGAGGTGATGGAGTATAAGTACAGAAATAGACATACATTTTCAGACATGATCATTACAAATTTGTTTTGCAGTACTGTACTTTTTTTTTATAAGAGAAAGCTTTCATTTAGAAAGGAGGAAAATGGGTATGAGTGATAGTGATGCAAAAAAAGGAGAAAAGAGTAAAAAAAGCATCAATGAAACATTTTTAAAACACATAGAAGAGAGCAGAAGGAAGTTCATGAGGGGACATAGACAAGCAGAGCAATGTTAATACAGTTGCATTAAATTTAATTTATATTTTTAAAATAAACTGTATGTAATAGATTCATATAAAATCCTCTTTTACTGGCCTTCTTTGTATTTGGAAAGGTTCATGTTTATAGATGATTTTGTAGTTTATAGTAAAAAAAAATTTAAGAGCTGAAAAAACCCCTGGGGTTATGGACTTAAAAAACTAGAAAGAGTTATGACCATTCCCCTTCAGGGAAATGGCCTCATAGCAGTTACAATTCAAGGGAGAACCAACAGATGATGGCAGTGCAGTAAATGTAGTGCAGCAGAGAAAATAGCCCAGCAGAGTGCAACAGACTGGAAGCTCAATGGTATCGCCAAACCAGATGGTATCAGACGATATCAGCAATTCTGTGGGAAAACAAGCGGCAACATTAAAAGAGGTGTTCCAGCTAGCACACAATCCTAAAGAGTGTGTGTCTGTCTCAGATGCGTTCAATCAGTCAACAAGTTTATCAAGCACTTACTATGTGCCAGGCACTGTGCTAAGCTCTGGGAATGCAAACAAAAGCAAAAATAAAAACAGTTCCTGCCCTCAAAGAGCTTACTTTCTAACAGAGGAAGATAACACATACAAGGAAGCTGAAAATTCAGAAGAGGGGAGAGAAGGTACCCGAGCAGGAGGACAGTGGAGAAAGAAGTCTAGAGAGTCAGGAGGAGAGAGACCAGGGAAGAATGAAGGAGGAACATGGCAGACCTGGGCCCTTCCTTAAAATGGGGGTTCTGAGAGGAACTGACCAATCAGGGGAAGGGTTATAGGGGCAGAGGGATCTTTCAGGGTTAGAAAGACTGCAGGGACATGGTGGAAAACAAAGTCCAGAGAGTCCTCAACCCTGAATAACCCCAAAGTATGTGGCCTCTCCCAGGTATGTATGGAACCAGTGGTATGGAAATCTGTAATATCCAACAGAGTGAACCTATGTATGGTGGATGGGGGAGGAGGAGAAGGAGAGAGTTTTTTGTAATTCATTATGCTCTGCTGTTTATTTAAATATCTTTTCTTTGGACTAATGGTTCTTCTTATTGTTCAAATAAAAGGAACATCAATGGGAGAACACAAGGAGAATCTGGTACTCAAGAGAGTGGACAGGAAAGGAAGCAGTTCGACCAATCTAAGTTTCTGTCAGAGCAAAAAGATGGAATTCAAGTCACTTGGCCCAGATAAACTACATCCTTGAGTCCTGGAAGGACTGGCCAATATAATTGCTGAACTACTCACTGTTGATGATAGTTGAAAGATCATGGGAAATGAGAGAGGTTGGAGAAGGAATATGTCTTCTTGATTTTCAAAAGAGGGCAAGACAACAGTCTATACTCTAGAGTCTATAGGCCAGGGAGTTTGGCTTTGATTCCTAGAGAAATTCTAGAACCAATCATTAAAGTGATGGTTGAAAAACATCTAGAAAAGGAAAAATGGTGATAATGCAGTAGATAGAACACTGGGCCTGTAGTCAGGAAGGTCTGAATTAAAATCCAATTTCAAACACTTACAAGCTGGGTTACCCTGGGCGAGTCACTAACTGCTGTCTGCGTCAGTTCCTCAACTGTAAAATGAGGGTGATAATAGCAACATCACAGGGTTATTATAAGGATCAAATGGCATATGTGTAAAGCTCTTAGCACAATGCCTCGCGTATGGTAGGGCACTTACTAAAAGCTTGTTCCCTTCCCATTATAAAGAGCCAACATGGCTTCATC
Source organism: Phascolarctos cinereus (assembly GCF_003287225.1). Lineage (NCBI taxonomy): Eukaryota > Metazoa > Chordata > Mammalia > Diprotodontia > Phascolarctidae > Phascolarctos > Phascolarctos cinereus. The sequence continues at coordinate 301,571,741 of NW_027555958.1, read as the reverse complement.
TAGAACAACTCATGCCAAACTAACCTCATTTCCTTCACTGACAGGATTACTAACCTAATAGATGAGAGGAATGATGTGAATATAGTTTACTTGGATTTTAGCAAAGCTTTTGATCAAGTATCTCATGCTATTCATGTGGCTAGAGTGAAGAAAAATGGATTATAATACCATCACATCTGTTCAGAACTGGTCAGATGGCCCAATTTAAAAAGTAATTGATAATGGTTCCATGTGGATGTGGCAAAGGTACTCCAGTGAAGCACTCCCAGGATCTGGGCTTGGTGTTGTGTCGTTTAACATTTTTGATAGTGCACTTACTTATTAAATCAGAAGATAGCACAAAGCCAAGAAGGATAGTTAATACAATGGGTGGCAGAAACAGAATTCAAAAGAAAAAACTCCATAGGGATAAATGTAAAGCCTCACATTTGGGTACCATAAATCAACTTCACAAGTAGAAAATGGGGGAGCTATGTTTATTAAGATAGTAGCTGATCTTAAAAAAAAAAAGTTCTGTACTTTTCAGTAGACTACAAGTTAAATATGAGGCTATCATGTGATATGGAAGGCTTTTAAAAGGCTAATGTAATCTTAGGCTTCATTGACAGGGACGGAGCTTCCTGGGAGCTCCCACTGCATTCTGCCTTTGTCAGACTTCGTGTTGTTGTTCAGTTGTTTCAGTCATGTCCAACTCTTTGTGACCCCATTTGGGGTTTTCTTGGCAAAGATACTGGAGTGGGTTGCCATTTCCTTCTCTAGCTTATTTTATAAAGGAGGAAAATGAGACAGAGAGAGTTAAGTGACTTGCCTAGGGTCACACAGCTAGTAAGTGTCTGAGGTCAGATTTGAACTCAGGAAGATAAGTCTTCCTCACCCCAGTCCCAGAACTCTATTCATTGCACCACCTTGCTGCCCTTTGTCAGACTTCATCTAGAACACTATGTTCAGTTCTGGGTACTATGATTTAAGAAGGACATTGATAAGTTGGAAAATGTCAAGTAGAGGGAAATCAGGATGGTGAAGGGCCTTCAGTATTTGTCATATGAATATCAGTTAAAGGAATTAGGAATATTTAGCCTGGAGAAGAGAAGACTCAGTGGGGGCGTGATAGATGTCTTCAAGTATTGGAAGGAATTGTCATGTAGAGAATCTGGTCTTGTTCTGTTGGGCCCCAGAGCAAAGCAATGGATGGGAGTTGCAAAGATTTATCCTGGGACATCAGGGAAAACTTCCAGCAATTAGAGCCGTCCCAAAAAGGGAGTGCACTGACTGCTTCCAGAAGTGATGGGTTCCTCTTGCTTGGAGGTCTTCAAGCAAGAAGCTGGATGAACAGTTATCTGAGGTGTTATAGTGGGGATTCCTTCTGTGTATATGTTGGACTAGATAAGACTGAGGTACTTTCGACTCTCAAGTTCTGTAATTCTATAAATATTCTCTCCTCCACCTCTCATGTCATTGCTCTGCTCTGTCTTCATTCCCTACCTATCTGCCTGCTTCTTCTCACTCTTCTTTACTCCTACACACATTGAATATGAGTGGATACAAGCACAAGATTTCATCCTGAGACCTCTTCTCTTCTCTGTTCATTCTCTCAGTGATCTCATTGGCTCCCATAGCTTCATGAATCATCTCCATGAATATGATTCTTGAATCGGCTGTAATCTCCTCTCTTGGAGTCCTTCATAGCCCATTATCTGTTGGACATCTCAAACCCATTATTACCAGAATAAAACTCGTTATACTCCCATTCCTCCTCCAAACATCCCTGTTGAAGGCATGGGAAGCATCCTTCCCATGACCTAGATTTTCAAAGTCAAAGTCATCCTTGACTTCTCTCCCTTTGCCTCATCACCCCCCATATCCAAGCAGTTGCCAAGTCTTGCTGATTCTACTCCTGTGACATATCTAGAATTAGTACTCCTTCTCTCCACCTTATTCAAACTCTCTTCACCTTTCATGTCCTATAGCAATAGTTTCCTAATTGTTCTTCCCTCTCCAGTCCATTGTCCACACAAGTGCCAGATTAGCATTTCTAAAGGACAAATCTGACCAGGTCACCAACCAAGCACCTTCAGTGGTGTTCCATTGTCTCTAGAAAAACACAGACTCCTCAGATTGGCATTTATAGCCCTCCAAAATCTGAGTTCCACTTAACATTATTATTATGATTATTTTTTGGTGAGGCTTTAGGGTTAAGTGGCTTGCCCAGAGTCACACAGCTAGTGAGTGTTTGGTGTCTAAGGTAGGATTTGAACTCAGGTCTTCCTGACTCCAGGGCCAGTGCTCTATCCATTGTGCCACTTAGCTGCCCCCCACCTACCTTATTTTATATGCTCCCTTTTCAAGTACTCAACATTCCAGCCAAACTGAGTAAGTGTTGATTAGCCCTGAGGCATGTTGGCTTGAGAAATCTCCCCTCCAAAACACCAAAGCACCATAAGACTCCTCTGTCTTCTTTAGAAGAAGCAGAGGCAGCTAGGTGGTGCAGTGGATAGAGCACCAGCCCTAGAGTCAGGAGGACCTGAGTTCAAATCCAGCCTCAGACCAGACACTTGATGCTTACTAGCTGTGTGACCCTGGGCAAGTCACATAACCCCAATTGCCATGCAAAAAAAAAAAAAGAAGCAGATGTCAGTAGCAGCTTAGCAGAGAAAATGAACATTAGTTTGGGAGGAAGAGTAAAGGAGAGGCATTCAAACAGAGATGCAACCTTTCCTCTCCTGGGAATATGCTTCTTCCAGAGGACATTCCCTTTCCTGCTGGCATGGAAGACTAGCAGGGAGCCATGCTAACATGCTGAGAATGATTCTACTACTTAATTTTCCCTTATTTACCTTTTATTCTATCATAATTAAATACTGTGCCATCTAATTTATTATTCATGCCTGGTCTGTTGGTTGGATGGTTGTCATATTTACAAAATTGTCATTACCCAAAACACTCCATACTGAATATGGATAGCAAAGGGGTTAAAAATGTTTGGGACCTATGGTACTTAGCAAATACTTATGGAATAAAGAATGAATGAATGAATGAATGAATGAATGAATGAATGAATGAACAAATGATGAAATTGATTGGCCCACTTACAGGAAATGGTATTTCACAAGACATCTTAGCATCATTAATGTTACAGAAAGGAAATGGAGTTAACTAGTCCCAAACTGCTGTACTACATTTTCTTTAAACTGGAATAGAGTTATTGTGTGATCTTTTCCTACCCCCACCCCAACTAGCCCTTTATGACATCAGTGAAGATACAACCTCTTAAGTGAAACACCACAGTTCCCTTCTCACGTTCATCTTGAAGGAAGAGATGGCCTATAACTGTGGTGATTGGCAGAAGAGGAATTCTAATCCTGATAAGACTAAGGCAAGTGAATATGTAAGTCACTCATTTTTAAAATGTTCCTATTTGAAGGTCTGATTATCAGGAAGCAGTAAATCAAGAGAACTGGAAGAACTGGAAGGATCAATAACAGCTTTACTCACGTCCTTCCCTCTCCCTTCTGCTTGTTCAAATCTACTCTATCTCTTCAATCAGATCAAAGGTCACTTAAGGACTCAAAGTGTTAGTCACATCTCCCCAGCTAGGTTGCGAACTCTGTAAGAACCAAGAATTCTGCCACATCTCTGCAGGAACTTAGCATAAGACTTTTCACATCTTAGGTGCTTAATATTTAGTTGTTGAATCTGCTTTAATAGAAAGAAAGGGTAGCAGGTTTTGGTTTTTGTTTTTTAATCTGGCTTTAAAATAATTCTATTACGTCTTTCTTTCCCTCCCCAGCGAATGAGGAGGAGGGAACACTGCAGACTAATTTCCTTCAGTCTTGCTCAACCCTGAACAAAAAATTAGCATGGGAGAGGAGGGGTACCACCTGCAAGCAGGGGTAGCCTAAAGTTGAACTGTTCTTGAAAAACATTAGAAAAGTTCAGAGAGTTGTGTTTGAAATCAACCCCTCCCACAACCTTTCAGGTGCTGTTTCCTCATCTGAGACAACGGACTTAAGCATCCAAAGCTACTTAATAGCCCAGGTCTTTTAGCTTTCCAGGTTTCTCTACATCACATTGCCTGATACAGGGAGGGATAAAGAGTGAGCAAAGTGCTCAAGGACCTCGTATACAAACCAACCAGGATGTGTGTAGGGCAATCATCTATAAAATATTTTCCCTGAGGAAAAATAAGGGTGAATAAATAGAAAAGCATTTGTTAAAATAGAAAATAGAGGCTTTATTAAGTGTGCTTTATTTGTTTATTAAGTAGTTTATTGAGCACTTATATGCCGGCACTGTGTTAAACACTGAGGATACAAAGAAAGCTAAAAAAAAGGAAGTCTCCACTCTTTCTTCTCATTGTGGGAAACAAAATGCAAACAGCTATGTACAGGCAAGATACATACAGGATAAATTGTAATAATTAACAAGGAAAAGTAGTTTAATTAAAAGGGATCAGGAAAGATTTCCTATAGAAGGTAGGATTTTTGCTTGGGACTTGAAGAAAGCCAGGGAAGCCAGGAGGCAGAGAGGAGGAGGAGGAGCTGTCTGAATACAGGGGGCAGCCAGTGAAAATGTCCAAAGTTAGGAGACAGAGTGTTTTATTCAAGGAGCAACAAGGAGACAAGAAGCAGTGGATCAGGGTAGGAGTGGGTATAAGGTGTAAGAAGACTGAAAGATAAGGGGAGGTAGATTGGGTTATGAAGAGCTTTGAACCACAGATTTTGTATTTGATCCTGGAGGTGAGAGGGGCACCCTGGAGCTTATTGAATAGGGGCGGGGTTAGGGGTGACATGGTCAGACCTGCAATCACTTTGACAGATGACTGAAGAATGGACAAGAGCTGGGAGAGACTTGTGGCAGGGACAGCGACCAGCAGCTATTGTGATAGTGCAAATAGGAGGTGAGGGTCTGTTCCAGGGTAGTGACAGTATCAGAGGACAAAAGGAGGCACATAGTAGAGATGCCACAAATGTAAAACTGATGGGCTTTGGCAACAGATTAGATGAGTGGGGAGGGAACAAGGTGGACAGAGTACCAGAGTCAGAAGGACTTGAGTTCAAATCTGGCTTCAGACACTTACTAGCTCTGTGACCCTGTGCGGGTTGCTTAACCCCAATTGCCTTAAAAAATATATATATAGATGGGAGGAAGAGGGAGGGGAGAGAGATAGTGAGGAATTAAGCTACCTAGATTTCAAGTCTAGAAGACTGGGAGGTGGTGGTGCCCTCAACAGTAACAGGGAAATTAGGAAGAGAGTAGGATTTGGGGGTAAAATAATGAGTTCACATTTGGACATGTTGACTTTCAGATGTCTACAGGACACATGAGGGCAGTGCATATCCTCAAGGCGCTTACATTCTAATGAAAACACACACACACACACACACAAAGCAAAACACAAAGTTGGGATGGACAGAAGTGAAGACAGAAGTACCAGGAAGTTACATGACCAGAGGTGGAAAAATCGAGTAAGGAGCAGAGCTCTGGGAGAAATGTCATGAGTGGCCCTGGGAACTTCCTCAAATGGAGGTTCTGGGAAGATACCAGTGAGAGGAGGAAGCCTGTATTAAGCCCATACTATGTGCCAAGCACTGTGCAAAGGCTGCAGAAATAGAAAAAAAAAATAGAAAAATTGAGACAATCCCTGCCCTCAAGGGGCTCACACTCTAATGGTAGGAAACAACACAAAAGAAAGCTTCCCTCCTCCCACCTGACAAACCCCCAGTGAGTCTATTTTTCTAAGTGTTGCTTTGGTAGGTCTCAGGAGACCTCTGAGCTCTACCTGGGTTCTTAGAACAGGATCAGTCAAGCAGCCAACATGTCTTAAGCACCAGTATGAACCAGATGTACAGTGCTTACACTGGGAAAAAGACAAAAAACTCTGCCCTTAAGGAGTTCACATTCTAATGGGGAAGAGAGAGCATATAAATAGATACATCAAGATGTGTACAGTTAGAGGGAAGGCAATCAGTGAGGTAAAAGAGCTAGCACTGGCAGCTGGAGGGACCAGGAAAGGTCTTCTGCAGAAAGTGTCTTGAAAGAAACCAGAGAAGGTAAGAGGGCAGAGCTAAAGACAGAGATGAGAGATGCAGAGTCTGTCTGAGGCATAGCAAGTATACGATGCTGGCTGCTAGGTGGCACAGTGGATGGAATGTCGGGCTCAGACAAGGACTAGCTGTGTGACCCTGCACAAGTCACTTAACCCTGCTTGCCTCAGATTCCTCATCTCCAAAATGAGCTAGAGGAGGAAATAACAAATCACTACAGTATCTTTGCCAAGAAAACCCCAAATGGGGTCACAAAGAGTGAGACACAAGTGAAAATGCTGTGTTAAGCACTTTACAAATTTTATCCCATTTGATCCTCACAAGAATCTTGGGAGATAGGTGCTACTATCACTCCCATTTTTTTTTTCATTTTTTATTTTTTATAGGCAAACTCAAATTATTTAATTGCAACATTCTTGTTTTTAACATTCATTTTTATATAAAATTTTGAGTTCCAAATCTTCTCCCTCCCCTCCCCTCCCCCTCCCGAAGACAGTAAGCAATTTGTATTATCCCCATTTCACAGTTGAAGAAACTGAGGCAGACAGCGGTTAAGTGACTTGTCTCCAAGGTCACATAGCCAGGAAGTATTTGCAGTCAAAACTTCATTCAGGTTTTCCTGAGTCCAGGCCCAGTGCTTTATCCAGCGTGCCATCTACCTACCTCCCTGGCGGAAGAAGAAAGGGTAAAAAGATAAGAAAGGTAGGAAGGGCCCAGATTGTGAAGAGCTTTAAATGTGAAGCTGACTTTCTATCGGATCCTAGAGACAATAGGGAGCCATTGAAATTTATTGACTAGAGAGGTAATGTGGTCAGATATATGATTTTTTAAAATTATTTTTGCTGAGTTCAAATCTGGTTCAGATACTTGACACTTACTAGCTGTGTAACCCTGGGCATGTCACCCGATTGCCTCACCAAAAAAGAAAAAAAACAAAAATTTACTTTTAGAATAGATATGAGAAGATACCTTCCCTCACTCCTTCCCTCACCTGAGGGTGTTCTGCCCAAAGGAAGGCAAATTTTGATGGCCAAAAGCTGTCTAGTTAACTTGGGGTTTACTAGCTAGATTTCTTTCTCAAAGACCAAACCTTAAATCCAGTTCATTCTGGATCTGGTGGATTGGACAACAAAAGGTCCCTGCCCAAGCACCACTTAATGGTTATTTTTTGGGCCCTCCTGGCTCAGAGTGAATGTAAGTGGTAAGTTTCTCTTTTGGCCAGCAACCCTGAGGGTTTTCCCCTCACAGTTTGATTTTTTTTTTCTTTTATTCAAGAGGCCATCCCTCGACTCACTTCTTAAAGAGGCCTATTCACTGAATGGGTATTGAAAAGACCTTAGCTTAAAAGGGCAAAGGTCTCCCACTGCATCCTGGGCTATTTCCAGGCTTCCTGATCAGTGTCTGGCCCCTGGACCCAGATGGCTCAGGAGGAGAAAGTGAGGCTAGTGACCTTGCACAGCCCTCCCTTCCTCAAATCAAAGTCAACTGCAAGTCATGTCATCATCTCCTTGATGTCATGGTCCTTTTCAAGAGCAGAGGACAAACCACACAACAAAGATGGGAAGTCAAATGATATAGAACATTGCATATGTTTTCAGCTTTTTTTCAGCATATCAATCAGATTTGCTGACTTCCTTCTTTTTCTTTTTTCTTAAAAAAAAAGTTTATAGTTTTATTTGATGGCTGGCTAGGAGTGGAGAGGGAGAAGAGATATAGGGGGCAATTTAGCCATACAAGAGGGGAAATTCAGGAGAGAGCAGCTTCAGCAAAACCCATTAAGGAAAGAGAATATAGGTCTTGGAGCAGAAAGTGATCAACAGTGTGTCCATGAGGTCAATCAAGAAGGTCAAGGAATAAGAAAAGGCTATTTATTAGATTTGGTAATCTGGAGATCAAGATGGTTAGTTAACTTGGAGGAAACAGTTTCAGATGAATAATAATGTCAGAAGCCAGACTGTAGAGAGTTTAGGAGAGAAGAGATGAGAAGACAGGAAGTGGAGGCACCCAAGTGTAGAAGACTTTCTCAAGTTTAATGGTAAAGGGGAGGACAGATATATAGTTCAGTAGCAGAAGGAATGGTCAGATCATCTAAGGGTTTTAGAAACTTTGGGAAGACAAGCTTGTCGCGTAGTCATCTGGAAAGGAGGCCGTAAAGACACGACAAAGATAGAGGAGGAATTTGTTGGAGATAGCTGGAGATCAGATCCAGGGTGCATCTCCTCTCCTCCCCCACTCCCTTCTAGCTCCCATTTTTGTGTATTTGTATTTATACCAACAAACTCCATTTGTAATTCTAATAGGAAAAGGAAAAGTCTTCAATTTAAATAAAGCTATATAGGAATTAAGCTCTTTAGAGTAATGCCTTCAAACAGGACCCTGCGGTGCTGCAAAAATCTTCATGGATTCTCTGCTATAGCTATTATTAATGTAAAAATTACTTGCCAGTTATTTTTATTTTTCACTCTGGAACTGTTGAATATAAAGCATTGTGGAAATAACAATAAAAGGATAATCAAAAAACACACAGTTTAGAGAGCATAGAGTGTGGAGTTGTGTTTGAATTTGAATCCTGACTCTGCTGTGCGACCTCGGGTAAATCGCTTAACTTCTCGGTGCCTTTTTTTTTCCTCTTCTCTGTCAATGAGAAGGTTGGAGCGGGCGATCCCTTTCCAGATCTAAATCCTATAGGATCCCTGGGCAGCGCTGTTAGGCTTGGGATCTAGGGATACCTGGAGGACCTGTGTAGCTTGAGACGCTTCTCCCCGCCCCCGTACCCCAGCCTTCCCCCCAACCCCTTCCCCTTTTTCATTCCCGGGCTCCTTCTTCCTTGTTTCAAACGCCCGCCCAAGTGGTTTCTCCAAGCCTTCCAGAGGGCAAACCGCTACTTCCTTCTCATTGGTACAATCTCCTGCCCATCTTCTCGATCCCGACTCCAATTGGTCCTATTTGAAAGTTCCCAGGGTCCCGCCTTCTCCGTCTTGACTGGCCTATTCGAATAGGACTCCTCAGACGCTCATTGGGTTACTTGAGACCCCCGCGGTGATTGGTCCCTCGTGGTCGCCCAGGCGACGAGAGCCGGGTTGTGATTGGTCAGTCTGGTTCGGGCGGGCGGGGAAAGTGTAGTTTTGAAAGGAGCCCGCGTAACGGCCCCTCGTCTTCGGCGGGTTGTGCGGCCGCTTCCCCTTAAGCGCTCGCCTGTCGCGTCTCTTCAGTAGCTTTCGCTGCCTCTCCTCACAGCCCCCGGCATGGAGGATCTGTCGCCGCTGCAGGTAAGCATGGGAGGCCGGAGCGTGGCTTCGGCTCCTCCCGGGGCCGTGGCCTCGGCTGGGTTACTTAGTCCCCGGGACCTTGGCCTTGCCAGGAGCCCTCCCCCACGTTCCTGACAGAGGCCCCCGGAAAATGACCCCCGACCTCCGCCCCCGGCTCAGGGGTCATCGCAGGCCTCACTGGGGCCCCGGGTTGCGCCTAATCTCGGAAACCGTCCCCTTAAAGGGTTAAGCGTCCTGGACGCGTAGGTGAAAAGGGGGATGGGGAGCAGGGGGCCTGCCCCGTGGTGTCCGGAGGCCCGTGACGGGGAACGAGTGCTTGGCCGATGTCCGAGGGCGAGAAGACTGGATCAATCAGTCAGTCCATAAACATTTAGTAAGCACCTGCTGTGTGCCAGGCTCTTCGCCAAACTGGGGATACAAAAAAAAAAAAAAGCAAAAGACAGGCCTGCTCCCAAGCGTCTTACAGTCTAATGGGGGAGGAGGCAACATGCAATCACATACCTCAGAGTGAGCTGTATACAGGATAAATGGGAAATAATTAACAGATAGAAGGCACTGCGAGGTGAGAGGGGTTGGGAAGGCAACCCTGGTAAAAGATGGGCTTTTGGTTAGTACTTGAAGGAAGCTAGGGATGTTCGCAGTCAGAGCAGAGGAGCGAGGGCACAGGAGACAGCCAGAGAGAAGAATGCCCGAACTCCCCTGGTTCCCCTGCTTGGCCCTTGGTGGCAGGCTGGCTGTCCGGTCCCTGGGGTCCTGGTCCCCCATAGAAAGATCCAGAAAGCTTTTGTCCTCCCTCCTCCCCCCCCTTCCATGAACTCCCTCAGGGTCCTTAGAAATCACAAATGTTTATTGACTGGACTTCCATTTTACAGATGAGGAAAACAAGGCCCAGGAAGTGGTTAAGTGACTGACTGGTCCCAACATCCTGACTAGGAAGAGCTGAGTTTTTTTAACCCAAATCTCCCCCCTTTTTTTTTTCCTATGCACAACACCTCTCGAAGGCCCTAGGGCTCTTTTCCTTAAATCATTGAGGAACTAGGGGCTTTGATACAAAGCCTGTCCACCACCACCACTCCCAAGTCCCTTTTTCTGGCTCTTTATCAACTTTTGATGTGATCTAACTTTGATACCATTTTTATTTAGGCTTTAATATGGTTCTAACTAAATCAAGGAATAGGACCAGGAAACCTTGAGTCTTGGCCCTTAGTAGCACATGTATGTTTTTCTTATAACAGTAAGAGAGCTCAACAAATAATATTGAAGCTCTGCCCCCTTGGCACTCATGGCACTAATCTAAAGATAAAAAGAAAAAAATTGTGTGTAGATTTTTGAAATTTGAGCTATCTACGTATTTGCCAGCATCAGAAACGACCCCCACCGAGGCAAAACAAAACCTTTCTCTGTAGGTGAACCCTAGGGAGCTGCTTGATTGAAGTAAGGGTTAAATGGCTTGCCCAGAGTACAATAACTTCTAATAAATGACAGATTGGGTTTGCCAAAAGGTCTTCCTGACTCCAAGCCCAACGAATAGTCCATACGATCAAATGTATGCATGAATAGTATTTGATGTGTTTGTACTTTAAGCTTTCTGATGGATCATAAACAATATCATAATTTCGGTTATTCCAGACCACCTGTATAGTAATATAGACCTTTTCTGTATGTTTCCCAGGGATGTGATTTGATTTATAGTTTGAATGTATCTGAAACCATGCAATAGTTATATGTGTTGGGTTTTTCATGTATATAATGCCCATACCTGTGTAGGTTTTCCTTTCTGTAAGGTGAATATCACTGTTTTCAAAGGAAAATGGATATAGGGCATAAGTACTCCTTAATTGTAGATAAATACAGTCTTTGCAATCTCCTTATTCTCGGGGTGCTTTAGAAACTGTTCTTGAGGTTTTTAACTGCTAGGATTCAGTGATCATCTCCTAAAGTGTACTAGTACTATATTCAACTTTGTAAACTGTACCCTTAACTATTAAAATGTTGCTTTGGATTTTTCTATTTTCTTTTCAAGACTATAGTTATAAGCTTTTCCTTTCTTTTTTTTTAAATTTCTAGCCCGTAAATGAAAATCTACAAATTAATAAAATAAAGAAAAATGAGGACACAAAGAAAAGAGTGTCTGTTGAGAGAATCTATCAAAAGAAAACCCAGTTGGAGCATATTTTGCTCCGCCCTGATACCTATATTGGCTCAGTGGAGGTTGTGACCCAGGTAAAGAAAACTGATAAAGTGAAGTTTGATGTTTGTTTTTCTAGGCCTTAATTCTTTCTGGGGGGTTTTCTTCATCTCACCTATACGTGCTATAGTTTGCCAAATCTCGAAAACCTTAGTCATAAAATGCTTTCAATAAAAGTATATTTTGTTAGTGTTCAACTTAGAAAACTTAAAAAATCTGTGATGACTAGTTTATTTGTAAGGCACAATTTAGAAAATAATAAACTGACCTTTAAAATGTCTTGACCTTATTCTAGCAAATGTGGGTTTATGATGAAGAAGTTGGACTTAACTACAGAGATGTAACTTTTGTTCCTGGATTATACAAAATTTTTGATGAAATTTTAGGTAAGTAAATTCAAGTAAAGGATAAGACTAAAAGTTTGACATAGTAAAAGCTTTCTAAACTCCAGTTGTAGCTCACAAATAGTCTATACAATCAAAAATAGGTATAGTATTTGACCTTGCTTTAAGCTCTCTAATATGTATAAAGCATATAAAAACTAAACTTATTCTAATAATAGCTCACCTTTTTAGTTATTATTCTTATATTTGATTTTTAGTGCTTTTCAACAACCTGTGACATAAATGGATAGCATGAGCAGTAGTAGTAGTAGGAATAGTTCCATTTTTATAGACAGTGAGGAAGGTGGCCAAGCTGGAGTTCGAATGGAGATTTCTGGCTGCAGAGCTAGTCTTTGTTGCCTATAATCAATGCTTTCTCAATTGAGTTGAGGTCTTTCTTTGGAATATAAATATATCTTTTTGAAAATAGACTTGAATGTCTTCTAAAAAGTATCATTCTTTTACTCTTTCAGTAAATGCCGCAGACAACAAGCAAAGGGACCCGAAAATGAATTGTATTAAAGTCACAATAGATTCGTAAGTTCTTTTGGGTAGCTTATTGAAAAAATCCCTAGTATTTTGAGGCCAGAGCTTTTTCTTTTTCCCATTCTATTCATAATGATCCAGCAGATGGTGTTATTAAATAGTCTGGCTTCCCCGATTAATAAATGATCCTCTTCAGAGCAGGGCTTACCACAAAGCGGCTACATAGGCCACTAGCCTACTGACTTGTGGTGAGATCTACTTTTTGTATTTTTCCAGTAAGGAAATGAGCTGTAGTGACCAACTGTTATGAACTTTTAAAATTATCCTACCTTATAGTGTTTCTGCAAATTTATATGAAATGCTCTTTTCTTTTGTTCCCTACAATATACAATATTTATAATCAGAACAGCATTGGTACCTAATTGCAACTAAAATATGTTTTCTGTTCTCTTAAAATTTTGCTTAGAATAATGCAATAGAAGCAACAAAAAATTCCATGTAATATTATTATTATTATTAGTGGAAAGTGGGAATGGATTAGTTATTCTATTTGTGTCTCAATAGCTGTCCTTGGGTAGTGGAGCAGAGAAAGGATATAAGGGGAAACTAGCAGGAAGGATGCATGCATATATATAGGTGACTCTTTTTTTAAAGCTACAAAATATTTTTCCAGGTTTGTCATTTTTTCTTTCCATTTGGCATAGATCATATCCCCTTTCCCTGTTTACCCTAAAGTATGACAATGTCACATATTTTTGTAACATTATCATTGTCAACACAGGTGTTGGAAAGAGTCGAGTTTTTTGGTGCCTTTTCCTGCCAGTGTAGCATTGAGAATGCTCACATCTCACCAGTTTTCCTTTCCAAATAGTTTATTGGGTTTTGTAAGAAAGCAATTATGATGTTCAATTCTAGGAGGGATATGAGAATGTTCATTTAAACTAACAAAATTTTCAATCCACTAAAATACACATATAAGTATATCTTCAGCCTTTTATAATCTTAAATAAAATTTAAATTTCTTTTTCCCCAGGGAAAACAATACAATTAGTATCTGGAATAATGGGAAAGGTATTCCTGTTGTAGAGCATAAGGTTGAGAAGGTCTATGTGCCAGCTCTTATCTTTGGACAACTCTTGACTTCCAGCAACTATGATGATGATGAGAAGAAGGTCACAGGTAAGATGTCTGAAAACCACTAAACTGTAGCTAAAAATTATATCTTCAAAACTCAATCATTTATCAATCTTTGGATGATTGGTTTAAGGATAGAAGGATTTTTGAGTAGTTAAAAAATGTGATTTTGATACTATACCAGTTACTGTGTAGTTAAAATAGACATACACCTATATTCACAAGCTATGAAGTGGTTTAGTTGAGGAATAAGTTATTGAGGGAGGTTAAAGTGCAATTTATGCTTTTACTTGTCTTTTTAAAAAACATAGGTGGTCGAAATGGATATGGAGCCAAATTATGCAATATATTCAGTACCAAATTTACAGTGGAAACTGCCTGTAAAGAATATAAGAAACTGTTTAAGCAGGTATGTATCAGACCCTGATTTTCATGGTATAAACAGCATAAGATTGTGCCATTGTCCTTATTATGGATGTTATGTAATTCAAAACATTTAAACAATTCCTGATATTGTGTGAAATTAGTCCCTTAAAATGCTTCCTTATGTTTAATGTGTGCTGAGGTTCACACATAATTTTGGCATCTTTTTATCTTGATTTATTTATAAGGCGATTTGAAAGTTTTTTACTAACTTTCTTTTTTTTCTATTAACTTCCACAGACCTGGATGGATAACATGGGAAAAGCAGGTGAAATGATTCTCAAGCCCTATAGTGGAGAAGACTATACATGTATCACCTTCCACCCTGATCTGTCTAAATTTAAAATGACAAGTCTAGATAAGGATATTGTTGCCTTGATGTCTAGAAGAGCATATGATATTGCTGGTTCCACCAAAGATGTCAAAGTCTTTCTTAATGGAAATAGGCTGCCTGTGAGTTTTGTTTGTTTGTTTTTTAAGTATCTCTTCCTTCACCACTACCTAACCTCCTAAACTATCTCCTTTTGTTTTGTATATTGGCTATTTCCAAAACATTTTTCATCCATCACCCTGTATCACTGGATTTTAAGGAATTGTTATAATCATACCCATTTTAGCATGCACTTTATAGGAAGAAACAAAGTAATTACTATTATTTTGGTACAGGTAAAAGGATTCCGTAGCTATGTGGATTTGTATGTGAAGGACAAATTGGATGAAACTGGCAACCCACTGAAAATTATCCATGAAGAAGTAAACAGCAGGTGGGAAGTATGTTTAACTATGAGTGAAAAAGGCTTCCAGCAAATTAGCTTTGTCAACAGCATTGCCACTTCCAAGGTAATTTCTTATATTTAAATTGGTCATTCATGAAAGCTTATTTTTACTATTATCTGTTTTTAAAATTGGTTTATATTAATATGTGGACATTTTAGCATTTATTAAGCTTACAACATAATAACCAAGAATTTTTGGTGCGATAATGGTCTGAGACTATTGGCTTTTACATTTTACTGTTTTTCTCCTTAGGGTGGCAGACATGTTGATTATGTAGCTGATCAAATTGTAAGTAGACTTATTGATGTTGTGAAGAAAAAGAACAAAGGGGGTGTTGCTGTAAAAACACATCAGGTATGAACACTTGTTATTACTGTGGGAAAAATGAGAGAATAGTATAAGTAAATTTCCTGTCCTAAAGTCATGTAATTATGCTAGTGACAAAGATACTCAATATTTACATGAACCCCAACCCATATATACATACATATGCATCCTGTATGAGTTGCCCGTGTCCTTTCCTAATTTTGTCACAAGGAAGTCCACTTAATGTGCAAGAGATTTGTTCTCAATTTCTCCTTACATCATGAGAATATAAGTGGAGCACTCAGTCTGTTCACCTCTCTGCCTTTGTGTTATGACATCTTTTACTCATGTTTTTAAAATTCTATCAATCTTAGTCAACACTCGCCTACCCTATGTTCTCTCTATCTTCTGGGTTGTACTAGATTTCATTTCTTTGGAAACTTGGGATCCTTGTCTTGTAAATCTGCAATACCACCAGGAGAATATTGGCATTTGAAAGATGGGCTTTGGTTTCTAAGAGAAGGTTGGAATCATTAAAGAATTAGAGTTTCCTGAAGACAATCCAGTCTGCTTTCCTTCTCCAATTTCATTATAGATGCAGTGTGTCCATTTGTCCTTCATGTTTCAAATACATGGACAGGCTCTTAAGTTTTCTTTCCAATGGACACATGATGTTAAGAAACTGAGGGATAACCTAAACAGGCAACCATGTGCTTATTGTACTTTATTCTATAGTTACAGATGAGTTTTTAATGATTAAATTTTGCTGCAGGTGAAAAACCACATGTGGATTTTTGTGAATGCCTTAATTGAAAACCCGACCTTTGACTCCCAGACTAAGGAAAATATGACTCTGCAGGCCAAGAGCTTTGGTTCAAAATGTGAATTGAGTGAAAAATTCATCAAAGCTGTGAGTTGATACAATTACAGAGACTATAATAGACCTTTTAATAACCATATCTCAATTGAAAAAATTATGGTATATATGTTACCCACTGTTTTAAAAACTCTTGTGTATCTTTTCTATTTCAGGCAATTGGCTGTGGAATTGTAGAAAGCATACTAAATTGGGTGAAGTTTAAGGCCCAAGTCCAGTTGAATAAAAAGTGTTCGGCTGTTAAACACAATAGAATCAAAGGAATTCCTAAACTTGATGATGCCAATGATGCAGGTATACATTTGATGACATTAGATCATTTGGAGCTTTAGATCTCATTGTTCAGCTTATGAATTATAACATAGATTCCTGAGAATAGATCTTATTTTAGCAATCAGGGTCTTATCACTAACTTTGAACTGGAATCTTGTAAGAATGCCAGAGTTGGGCAACTAGGTGGCAATGTAGGTAGAGCTCTGCCCTTGGAGTCAGGAGGACCTGAGTTCAAATGTGGCCTCAGATCCTTGACACTTATTAGCTGTGTGACCCTGGGCAAGTCATTTAGCCCCGATTGCCTCACCAAAAAGGAAAGGGGAAAAAAAAAAAGAATGACAAAGTTGAATGTTGAACATCAAGAGTTTCTTAAGATGAATAATATAGTAATGTAATATTCAACAGCAGGTGCTAGCTAATGTTCATAAAAATTGTTTGTAAAAAAAATTGTAAAACAAAACCTCCTTTAATATAAAAGAGAACACACCTCAAAAGAGCTTTCACACATGAGATGTGTAAGCCTGGTTCTTGACTGTTTTGTTTTAGCTAGCAAGCAATAGCTCATCATTGAATATTATCAACTTTGTGAATAGCCATCTTTCTATAGAACTGTCTTTAAGGTTTTAAAAAAAATTATCTGCTCCCCACCCCAAGCTATCTGATTAAATAATGTCTTAATGATATCCTGTTATAAATTGAAAAGAATACCAAATGTGTAGGCTTGCAACACTGGTGTCAGCTACTGGAATTGATTTCTTGTGAAATTTGGCATTGTAGGCAGCAAGAACTCTACAGATTGTACACTTATCTTGACTGAGGGAGACTCAGCCAAAACTTTAGCTGTTTCTGGCCTTGGTGTGGTTGGGAGAGACAAGTATGGTGTTTTCCCCCTTCGAGGAAAAATACTCAACGTACGAGAAGCCTCTCATAAACAAGTAAGTGGAAATACCTTTAAGATCTAGGAAATTTTAATTCAGGATTTATTGTTGGTTTAATATTTCTGCTTTAGGCATTTCAAAATATGTTATAAATTGTTATTGTTATAAATCAACTTAATAGTTAGCCTTCTGGTTCATTAATATTTAGTATCAAAAAAACATTAATGTCCTAGCTATTGCTGTCATTGTAAGGGAAGAAAAATTTTACAATAATTAAGCACAGACTGATCACTTGACAAAGAAAAAGAATACTATGATAAAATAATTTTAAAAGACGGTAAGGCATAAACGTGGTGTTACTTATACTAAGTAAGCTGTAACTAAAATTAAAACTAATGTTTTTTGTCATTTGTGTGTATCTTTTCCAGATCATGGAAAATGCTGAAATTAACAATATCATTAAGATTGTGGGTCTTCAATATAAGAAAAACTATGAAGATGCAGATTCATTGAAGAGTCTCCGCTACGGAAAAATCATGATTATGACAGATCAGGTTAGAGTCAATATAAAATATTTAAGATGATTAAAGTAAGCTGAATGAGCTTCATTTTTGCATGTCTAGCTAATATTGTCACCATCATGGTTAATCAGATTTTATTGAGGGTTTATAGGATGAAGCATTGTGTTTCTACTCTTAAGTACCTTATGTGCATAGCTTTAAATGTGTGTGGACTAGAAGGGTAGTGATTGAACCTGTGATTTCGATGATACACAGAACTAGTAAAGACTGGCACTTTCTCTGAAACTTCACTGAAAGGGTTAAATGACTTGCCCAGGGTCACAAAGCCAGTATATACCAAAAGTATGACTTGAACCTAGATCTTCCATGTATTTCAGACTGAACCCTCTACATCTGCTACATTACACTGCCTCACTCTCATGGGTTGAGACACTTTGTTTTGTTCTGGAAAATGGCAAGGGAGGGAGGTTATTAGTAGGACAATCATAATTTTAATCTTTTTGCCATAATCAGACTTTGCCTATTATGTGCCAGGTAACTGTGCTAGGAATTGGAGATACAGAGACAAAAGTTAAGTGTCCCTGTCCCTGTGGGGCTTACCTTCTATCCGGGGGAAAAACACACACACAATTAAAAGTAAAAGTAAAAAAAGTAAATTAAAAACATAAACTAAAACTTTATGTGATGGTAAATATTTAGGCTTTCAAACACTTCACATTAATATTTTTTTTTTGGTGAATTAGTGTTGGTATTTTAAGTATTTTTATTTATAAAGTAGATTCTACCTTAAATGGTTTCAAAGCATCCTTGTTCTGTGTTTTAACTCTTTTTTAGGATCAAGATGGTTCTCACATCAAAGGCTTGTTGATTAATTTCATCCATCACAATTGGCCCTCTCTTCTGAAACATCGTTTTCTGGAGGAATTTATCACTCCTATTGTAAAGGTATATCCAGTTTCTAAGGTACCTCAACAAATTTGATGCAACAAGATAGATTTTAAAGTTTTACGATCTATGGTATTTACCACAGGTTTCAAGAAATAAGCAGGAATTATCATTTTATAGCCTTCCTGAATTTGAAGAATGGAAAAGTTCTACTGAAAATCATAAAAAATGGAAAGTCAAGTATTACAAAGGTGTGTAATGAATCCTCTGGTATAGTGCTCAATAAACTAAGAGAGAATACAGAGCATTGTATTTGCTCCTAGTTATTTTATCCTAATTTTAAATTATCAGATGTTACCTATTTTACACTTGAAGCAAAATATGCCTTATAACATACATTTTGTGTGATGTGTTTTTTTCCCATTCCTGTAAATCTTCTTATAGAAGATTCAAAGGTTAATCAATGCTCCCTTGGTTTTTCAGGTTTGGGCACCAGTACATCAAAAGAGGCTAAAGAATACTTTTCAGATATGTCCAGACATCGAATCCAATTCAGATATTCTGGCCCTGAAGATGATGCTGCAATCAGCCTAGTAAGTTAGACATATTGAATGGGTTTCTAATTCTAAAAATCACAAAAGTTTCAGATTAGGTCAATCTAAACATTTACTTGTTTATTTTATAGGAACCTGGTTTTTTTTCATTCTTCAAGAAACAATCAAAATCCTAGAAATAAGCTTCTGATCTGCTTCAGAGAAAGATTAACACAGAATTGTTACTGAAACTTTTTATAATTCACAGGATCGTACATTTAGAACTAAAAGAGACCTTAGAGGCCATCCAAACCAACTTCATCTTTTTATTTCTTAATTTATAGGCCTTTAGCAAAAAGCAAATTGATGATCGAAAAGAGTGGCTAACTCATTTCATGGAAGATAGAAGACAGAGGAAGTTACTTGGCCTCCCTGAGGTAAAATATCTTTAATCATGTCCTGTAAAGTTCATCATTTTCATTCTTGTCGTTTTCATGGGTCTTGAATCAGTTGATTATAGCAACTTTGAGTCATTGAGCTGTTTGTTAGATCAAACACCACTCTGTGTGGGGAAATCAATTGTGATTTAGCTGAATGTATGAAGGTCACTGAAATGGCTGGGTTGAGCATAAGAGACTGCAAAGCAGCTGCACGTTATTATCCAGTGTCTGGTTGATTGTTTTATCTTTTAATACATACCATACACACAGAGTGGCTTTTTACTCATAGTAATTTTCTAATGAGTTACATTAAAAGTGCAAAACTATACTCTCCCACTTCATTTAGTATGCTCAATAGTAGTAGAATAGGGTTGTTGGGTTTTTGTTTTATTTTGTTTTGCTCTAAACAGTTATCTTGTAGAATATCTTTGTTGAATATTATCTTTTTGATTCCTCAGGATTACTTATATGGGAAAGCTACTAAGCATCTAACATATAATGACTTCATAAATAAAGAACTAATCTTATTCTCAAACTCTGATAATGAGAGGTCCATTCCATCAATGGTGGATGGTAAGTTGATCTGCTTTACTATTAAACTAAAAGAGAAATATCTTGTTCAAATTGACATTTACCATTTTTTTCATTTTGAAGGTTTGAAACCAGGTCAGAGAAAAGTCCTGTTCACATGTTTCAAAAGAAATGACAAGCGAGAAGTGAAGGTTGCCCAATTAGCTGGTTCAGTAGCTGAGATGTCCTCTTATCATCATGGTGAGGTAAGAAACTCACAAAATGCTGCTTTTTGTCTCGAATTAGCTTGTGTTCAATGGAAAGAAGTACCAGAAAGAGTCTAATACTACATCTAGATTTTAATTAATTGATTGCTTATTATCACTTGTTAAGCTTTTTGCTTTGAGTGGCTGCATTAGAACTGGCACAAAGTAGAAGCTCAGTGATGATGGTTCATGCCATTACTACTTTGATGTCCTTGTTAATAATAGTGATAACTTTGATAGATAATGTGGGAGTAAGTAATATAATTTCCTAAGAAAAGGAATCGTATACAGCAGTAGTGTCAGATAGAAATGGGAGCCACTAAACTAAGGATCCCTACATGCTACATATTGAGTTAGAAAACTACATATCAACATTATCTATGTTCTATTGTATTTAATCTTTCTCAATTCCATTTTAATCTGGTTTGGACCCCCTGGGCCACATGTTTAATACCTCTGATATACAGAATATTAGGCCCATTTCCTAACATCTGAAACACTCAACAGTAAATTTTGAATTATAATAGCTTCACCATCTGTGATTATTAATACAGCTCCTTTCTTTTACAGAAAAAGACTTGATAATTAAAAGTTTGTGGGTTTGTTTGTTTTTTCCAATTTCAGATGTCACTAATGATGACCATTATTAATTTGGCTCAAAATTTTGTGGGCAGCAACAATCTCAACCTCTTGCAGCCCATTGGTCAGTTTGGTACCAGGCTGCATGGGGGCAAGGACTCTGCTAGCCCTCGATACATCTTTACAATGCTCAGGTAAAGTCTACTTTTGGTTTCAGTGGAACTTTGGTAACTTCAAGTGTCATGTTTTGTCAGTTAGAAATTCAGAAATCTTAATTAGTCAGAGTTTGTGTTTATGACTTAGATGCTTGAATAAACATGCCAAAAATGTGGTTTCTTGAAAGTTTGGTACTCTGCAAGTAGCAGGACATACCAGGGTTATTCTATAAACAACAGAGAAAATTTAAAGCTGATTTTCAACCATTTGTATTCAATATCATGGATTTTTCTACAACTTTGCCTCCTTTTAGTAGACACAATCTCCTTCCCAAGCTATACTTTTCCTGGGATATTTATCAGTTTTCCCCTGCTTTCTTATTACAAGTAGTTTGGATAGCTCAGGTTCTACATTATATAGGGTCAGTCCTGTATAATTTTTAAAAATAGCACTTATTACCAAATAACCATGATTCTAGTTATTTCATTTACATTTCTGTGACAGTTGTAACATGAATTAGCAAGTACTTAAAATAAGTTGGTTTTTTAACATTTTGTTGATGTATTTTATGCAATAGTAAAACAGTTAAGTAAAACTAATAATACAGTGGTTTCATCTGAAAATACATGCATCATTCCACATTTATAGCACCCCCCACCTCTATTTTTTGTAGTTAACAGAAGAAATCTCTATCTCCTACCCCCATTCCTTTGAAAAAAGAAAAAAAAAGATAAAATTTCTTATAGCAAATATTCATAGTTAAGCCAAACACATCCCCTCAGTAACTGTATGCAAAAGTATATGTCATTCTGTACCCCAAATTCACCTCTCTGTAATAGATAGCTGGTTTCATCATCTGTACTCTAGAGTCTAGAATGGCCCTTATATTGATCATAGTAGTCTCTTTTTTTATTATCATTTGTGGAGGGTAGTGTCCCTCATAATAAAAATTAAAATAAGGGTGTGCATAGAAGCGGCAGCATATACAATGTTTCATACCCATAGTCTCCTGCTCATATAAAGAGAGAGGGAAGTATAGTTTCTAATTTCTTCTTTGGGGACAAGCTACCTACTTAATTACACAAATAAGAATAATTGCCAGAGATGAGACAAAACATTCTTTTTACAACAACGGAACAAAATCAGAATTTTTATAAAATATCAACATTTGTTGATTTTTCTCCCTAGTCCATTGGCTCGGTTGCTTTTCCCACCGCAAGATGATCAGACTTTGAAGTTCTTATATGATGACAACCAACGTGTAGAGCCAGAATGGTACATTCCTATTATTCCCATGGTATTGATAAATGGTGCAGAAGGGATTGGCACTGGGTGGTCCTGTAAGATCCCCAACTTTGATGTCCGAGAAGTTGTGAATAATATCAGACGTCTGATGGATGGAGAAGAACCTTTACCAATGGTAATGATTCTAGATGATTTAGAATCTAATTCTAACTTTATCATTCATTTTAATTTATCATTTAAAAGTAATAAGCTAATTGATTATAAAATCTTTTATCAAAACTTTGAACTAAGCATTTCCAAAGTCTTTATTTTGGCCTTAAACCCTTAAGATACAAACCAACCTGTTTGGGTTTCTGTTTTTGTTTTTGTTTTTGCCTATTCTTTAGCTGCCTAGTTACAAAAATTTCAAAGGTACAATTGATGAGCTGGCTCCAAATCAATACGTTATCAGTGGTGAAGTGTCAATTCTAAATTCAACAACCATTGAAATCTCTGAGCTTCCAGTCAGAACTTGGACCCAGGTAAAATATTTTTTATGTTTTTTGATTGTGATAAAAATAAGTTAATTCTTGTGACCTTTATCACTTGTTGAATCATTTGACTTACCTAAGAATGGGTTCTTTTTTCAGGTATATAAAGAGCAGGTTCTGGAGCCCATGTTGAATGGCACTGACAAGACACCACCTCTCATAACAGACTATAGGGAGTACCACACTGATACCACAGTGAAGTTCATAGTGAAGATGACTGAAGAAAAATTGGCCCAAGCAGAGCATGCAGGATTGCACAAAGTCTTCAAACTTCAGACTAATCTAACATGTAATTCCATGGTATGTCTGAAAAGTATTCACACAACTTAGTATTTTGAAAGATGTATGGTGCCTGTTTATTTTATGGATTCTGTTAATTTTAGATTTGAAAGACAGTCATTAAGCAAAGCTACGTTTGCGTACCAACGTATCTATGTAAAGGAATAAACTATTTCTGTGATGTTTTATTTAGGTTAAATCTGATTGAAATAGACAGTATTCTATATAAATAACAGTTACTTTAAAGTATTTCTTCTACCCTGATTCCAATCTATGTTTTCTCACTTAAGGTGCTTTTTGATCATGTTGGCTGTCTAAAGAAGTATGATACTGCTCTGGATATCCTAAAAGACTTCTTTGATCTGAGGCTTAAATATTATGGACTGAGAAAAGAATGGCTTACCGGAATGCTTGGAGCTGAATCTGCCAAATTGAACAACCAGGCTCGGTTCATCCTAGAGAAGATAGAGGGGAAAATAGTCATTGGTATGTTACTAGAACAACAGGTACCATATTAAAATACAAGACAGTACTGTACATTCAAGGTTAGTTTCCATTAGACATTTTTGTGAGGAGAGTTTCCTGGATTGATGGACAGATCATGGATTGGCACCAAACCTAATCCTCCTATTAATTGTGTTCGGTTTGATAGTTTATCTAGCATGGCTTTGACAGAACTAACTGAAAGTGTATTACTTTTGTTATTGATTAAATCCTAAAATTTATATGTGGATTTGCTAATCTATATGACTACAACCAAAGTAATTGAAGCATGATGAAGCTCACATCAGTATAATAATTTGCAGTTTATTAAGCACTTTATATGCTTTCTTTTTTAATATTCACAATATCCCCGTGGTCTAGACAGTGCAACTATTATCCCCATTTTAAAGAAAAAAACCTGAATCACAAAGTGGAAGTCACTTGTCAAACCTTGTAAGGCAGGTGCTATTGTTATCCCCATTTTACAAATAGAGAAATGAGGCTAAATGACTGCCACAGGGTCATATAGTTGATATCTTATGGCAGGATTTTAATTCTGGTCTTCCTGACTCCAAGGTCAAAACCCTGCATTCTGCCACCTAACTTAAATGTGGATGGGCTAGTAATTAGCCTAATGGAAAAGAATTGAAAATAAAAATATACAAGGATAAATGGAAATATATATAGAGAGAGACATGAAATGGTGGAAACTGGCTGTGTGCCTAGGACAGAGGAAAGGATATGGTAATTTGATGGAAATTTCCATAGGACAGGGTTCTCAAGTAACTAACCGGAGACTGAGAAGGGACTATTTCAGACACCAGAGAGAAAAGGATCATTAAGAGTTACCAAAGAAACTAAAATATTAGGTGTAAAGGGATAGAGCAGTATAGGAAGGACAAAAACATTTGAGTGATACTCCAAGCCAAAATCAAACTAATTGGGTAAGGTGAAATTACTATACTTAAAAGTTATTCTGTGTATAGTTTGTGCCCCAAGATTTCCTTACACTAAGTAAAATAGTTTGTATGCATTTAAAAAGTATAAAAGTGCTTTACCCTATATTGAAGTGCACATTGTAAAGGAGAAGTTAATAATAGCAGGGATACATTGAAGTCTTTGGAAGAGAATCTACCTAATAATGGGGTTGTGGCTCTTAGAGTTGGCATAAGGGCAGCAGCCTATCTTCTGTTTGCCTGCCTCAATAAAAGAGTTAGAGGATATTTGGGTATGATTTCATTGCCCCCTTGTGGCAACTTGAATTTGCAAAGAGGACTTTTCTCACACCAGCTTGTATAATAAGACTCATACTTGAATTCATCTGTTTTTAGTAAATATTTTTGGAGGGGAGGTGGGAAGGTGTCCTGACCTGTAATTTTATTGGGAAAAAACTCCTAAAGAGGAGATCCTCTCTACTATTGATGACAGTCCTTCAGGAGAGAGCTACTTGGGCTGCTAGGATAGTAAATGATTTGCTCCAGTGCCTTGCAAAGGTGATCTCTGTTGACTGTTCAGCTGCTGCACCTGGATCATATAAGATGATTTCCAATTTTTGGTTTTATGTTACACAATAGGGGAAAACTTATCCTATTCCTAATACTTGTTTTTAATATATAGTTTGTTAAGC
Source organism: Phascolarctos cinereus (assembly GCF_003287225.1). NCBI lineage: Eukaryota > Metazoa > Chordata > Mammalia > Diprotodontia > Phascolarctidae > Phascolarctos > Phascolarctos cinereus. Next base: position 301,546,649 of record NW_027555958.1, on the reverse strand, counting down.
TTATAATTGAGTATCATAATCTTAATTTTTTTTTAGAAAATAAGCCAAAGAAAGAGTTAATTAAGGTTCTGATCCAGAGGGGATATGATTCAGATCCTATCAAGGCCTGGAAGGAAGCTCAGCAAAAGGTAATTTCTTGATCAGCTTCCTTTATCTTTTGTTAAAACTCAAAAAATCATAATATCTGGATGCTGGCATTCCCTGTGAAAGTTTTTAAATCCCTTTTCAGAGTCCAGGAGACAATGAAGAGGAAAATGAAGAAAGTGAAAATGAAAAAGAAACTGAAAAAAGTGATTCTACCACTGATTCTGGACCAACTTTTAATTACCTTCTTGATATGCCTCTCTGGTATCTGACCAAAGAGAAGAAAGATGAACTCTGCAGGCAGAGGACTGCAAAAGTAGGTGTTTCGTTTTAATTGTTGAGTTTGGGTGTAACATACATTACCTATATAGAGTGTTCCAAAAGTGTTGCTGCAATTTTGAGCTTCAGTAGCTTAAAACTACTCTAAGACTTGAAGGACACCCTCTATATTCCTGTTTTTGCAGGTTGGCATATCATTGATTTTTATCTGATTATGTAATTTAGGAGCAAGAATTGGAGACCTTAAAACGAAAAAGTCCTTCGGATTTATGGAGAGAAGACCTTGCTGTTTTTGTTGAAGAACTTGAGGTGGGTAGGTTGGTTTAGGTGAGGGTGTGTTTGGGTGTTTTAAGTAGCAGTAGAAGAAGATGTGCCATTTTCACAAGCATTATTATAACTTGGGGTTAGAAATAATATAAGAAATGTAAAGACACATAGGATATCAGATAGAGTCCTACCATGCAACGAAATCATTAAATAATATAAAAACAAATATAAATAACATAAATATAAAACATAAAATGTATACTCGGGACAAGAAAGGAGGACAGGACTTTGATTTTAAAGTTTGAAGGTGAGGGGGTTTCTTGTGCCTACACAGAATGGAAGACAGCTAGGTGGCATAGTGGATAAGCACACTGGGCCTGAAATCAAGAAGACTGGTCTTCCTGAGTTCAAATCTGGCCTCAGACACTTAGTACCTGTGTGACCCTGGGCAAGTCACTTAACCCTGTTTGCCTCAGTTTCCTCATCTGTAAAATGAGCTGGAGAAGGAAGTGGCAAACCATTCCGGTATCTCTTGCCAAGAAAACCTCAAATAGGGTCACAAAGAATTGGACACAACTAAAATGACTGAACAACAAAAACATAGAATGGAGCTAGCACGTAGGTCTGGGATGAAGAGAATTGCCAGCAGACCTTTGTAAGATGAACTTTAGGACGTAAAGAAACCCATACTCTTTTCATTTATGAGAACTATCCCAAGTTACCCCCCCCAAAAAAAAGGGTTAAATCAAATTTGCTTATAGAGTTAACTAGTCCTAGTATAATTTCAGAGATTCCTCTGTCTTCCCTTCACACACATCCCACCGCCTCCACCAAAAAACAGATCATCTTACTCGATGACCTGAAATTTCCTTTAACAAGAAAAAAATTATCATTCCATGTTTAGTGATGAAGGGCTTAAAATGCAAATTACCTTAAATAGCTCATCTAGTCCAACTCCCTCATTTTATGGAGTATCATGGATTTAGAGCTGAAAAAGACCTCAGAGGTCAGCCACAGGAGGAAATTTGAAAGGTCAAGGATTACACATACAAGTCTAGCACTGTGATTCTGTCTGTTGTCAGACCCATTGAGGTGTTGGTTTTGTTGGATTCTTTTAGCCCTTTTTATTTGTTACAAGAATTGGCCTACTAGATAGAGAAGGTTATTTATCATTTACCTTTTGGGTGTTAGACAGTGTCTGTTATATCATAAGATTTCTTTTTCATAATCTTTGTTTAGGTTGTTGAAGCCAAGGAAAAACGAGATGAACAAGTGGGTGTTGTTGGTAAAGGTAAAGCTGGTGCGAAACCAAAGGCAAAGAAAGGTCAACTGGCAGAAATTTTGCCTTCTCCTTGTGGCAGACGAGTAGTCCCTCGAGTAACTGTAGAAATGAAAGCAGAAGCAGAAAAGAAAATCAGAAAGAAAATTAAGGTAATGAATTTTGAAATTTTGAAAAAGTTGGCAGCATGGAATAAGAGCTGGCCTCAAAGTTAGGAAAGGTTAGATTCAAGTCCCACCTCCAACATACATTGCTCATGTGACCTTGGGAAAGTCACTTAGCCTCTCAGTGCCCTCAGGCAACTCTGAGACTAAGTTGCAGAACTGGTGTCAATCTGCATTGCCAGAAGGTGTTCTCTAAGAGAGTTTACCATCCTAATGAAATCACAGGTCTAATCATCCCTACCTCCCCACTCCCAAAAAAATGTGTGAGTCAATAGCTTTTCAAATGCTACTTTCTTTTCCAAATTCAGTAAATGTAATTATGGTACTACTTGCTTTGGAGATAGCTGAGAATTGATCAATATTACAGCATTCTTTATCCCTAAAGAAAGACCCATACAGGCATGCTTCAACTAGTGATAATTGGTTTTAGGAATGTAAGGCAAAATAGCCTTACAGAAAAAGTTAATTTCACAAGAACAATGTTACGTAGAATGCATGTGATACTCTGATGGAGTTTATTAACGTGTTAAAATATTGTGAAATAACATTGGTTAAGGTAACCTTGTTATGGGTGTACACCCTTAAGTTTTTCTAAATCGGCTTTCATTTAGTTTGAAAATACTTACTTAATTGAAAAATATTAATACATAATTTTTGGAGATATTCTTCATTAAAGCAAAGCTTTTTAAAAAGTATTTAGTTGTGGAAATGTTTAATATGATCATACATGTATAGCCTATATCAGATTGCATACTGTCTTGGGGAGGAGAGAATGGAGGGAGAGAAGAAAAATTTAGAGCTCAAAATCTTATAAAAGCGAATGTTGAAAACTAAAAATAAATAAAATTTTTAAAATGGAATTAAAAATGAAAAAGTATTAGCTACCAAAAGATTTCTTCCTAATAAGTTGCTTTGAGCAACAGCTAACATCTATTTAAGATACCATTTCAACAAACATTTGAGTTTGTTTGTTTGTTTTTGTTGTTCCTTTTTTTTGCTAGGCAATGGGGTTAAGTGACTTGCCCAGAGTCACACAGCTAATGAGTATTATGTGTCTGAGGCCGGATTTGAACACGGGTTCTCCTGACTTCAGGGCCGGTGCTGTATCCACTGTGCCACCTAGCTGCCCCTCAAGAAACATTAGTTGAAGGCCTACTCTGTATGAGGCATGCACTATAGTAGGATCATTCATTTGGAGTAACTCCCAGATAATATATTCTGTTTGTAGTTAGTTGTAAGACTTTCCTTTCTTAATCTTTTGTTCTAGATTTTGAGGATGTACACAATTATTGTGCGTTTATTTTGTAAGTTCATAGATTTAGAACTGGAAGGGAAGCTTAAAGGTCATCTAGTTCAACTCTTTCTTTCATTTACAGATGAGAGAAATGAGACCAAGAGAGGGCAAGTGATTTGCCCCAGTTGGCCAGACAGTAAAGAACACCACTGGGATCTGACCTTCAATCTTTTGGCTCCCATTCTGTTGCTCTTGGCCTTGTTACCATTCTTGACCTCTAGGAACAAGCTATGAGAATGTATTTTGTCATTTTTCTTTTTAATTCTACATTCTTGGATTTGTCCTTTGTCTAATTATGTTTCTTCCTATTCATGAAGACCATTCCATTAAAATAATTTATTCTCAGGGTATTTTATATAACATTGATGAACAGGTATGATTCCTCTGCAGTGTCATGCTAATAATGCCTTACTAAAGTCACTCTGTACCTACATATTGCCAGTGCTTAGATATATGGAGTTGGCAGAACTTTTAACTTCTTTGTTTTTATGTCTTTAGACTGAAAGTATCGAAGAAAGTTCTCAAGATGACAGTATAGAACCAGAAACTCTGAAACAAAGACTGAATAAAAAGATTAAGACAGAACCAGGTAATTTAAAGGAAATAAATAATACAATCTTACATGAAGTACATCAAAGCTTTTGGAGTTCATGGTGCAAAGGCTGTCTTCCTGGGCAATAATCATCTTATGATGACATGCTTTGGTAATTCAGGACTTTGGACTTTTTGGATGATGCTATAGATGGACTTTATTAATGGCACACCATATGACATTTTAAATTGACAAGTTATTTGTCAAAAAAAAACTAAAGTAGTATATCCATTATGTTGGTAAGTGTTATAACTCTCAAAGAACTATAAAATGTAAATTCTTATGTCTCAAGTACTTATTAAATTCCCAGAACAGAGTGGGGACCGTGGGTTAAACAAAAGAAATGTAACATGTTGTCTGTACTCTAAATAAATTTACAGTCAAAAGCAGAAAAGTTAAGATTAGTATACACAATTAGTATAAGGCCTTATAAGAAGGTGCTTAATTGAGTGGCACACACAGGCAGCTAGGCGGCACAATGGATAGAGCACTGGCCCTGGAGTCAGGAAGACCGCAGTTCAGATCTGGCCTCAGACACTAGCTGTGTAACTCTGGGCAAGTCACTTAACCCCAATTGCCTCACCAAAAAATAAAATTTAAAAAAGGGAGACAGATTAAATACTAAAGACTAAGGAAGTTCATGAAAGCTGAATGAAAAATGTAGGATTTGAGCTTTACATTAAGTATATACCAATGGGAATTTGGGCACAATGTATGCAAACACCGTAAGTTAATTTAAGGTGTTGAGTGTTTAGGTTTTGGGGAGTAGTTATTGGGAAATAAGTTTTGAAAGGTACCATAGCACCAGATTAAGGAGGACCTTTAAAGCCTACGATTTAGGAAATTTATCCTGGCACAGCAGCATATGTTGTCTAGATTAGTGTGAGAAGAGGTCAAATTGAAGTTATTGGAGTAATTCTTCCAGAGTTGGTAAGGGTTTAGATTAGAGCAGTAGTAATCAGAGTAGAGAGAAAGGCATACAAGAGAAGAATCAACAGAACTTGGTGACTAACTGCATATGGAAAATGAAGGAAAAAATGATTCACACATGTTTCTAAGGAATGGGTAAAGGTAATTAATTCTTTTCTACTTTTCTACCCTTTAAGGTACCAAACAAAAGAAGCAGACCAAATTGCCATTCAAACCAATCAAAAAAGAAAATAAGAAAAATCCTTGGTCCGATTCAGAATCTGATATGAGTTGTAACGAAAGTGACTTTTATGTCCCCCCTAGAGAAACTAAATTACGCAGGACCGCAGCAGGTAAGAAAAACTACCGAAAAAGTAAAGTACTATTCTAGTTGGAATGTGACCTTTATCTTAAAGCTTTAGATGGACAGTCTGTTATGGTTGGCAGCACTGAAACCCAGGAATAGTTTTGTCATAGAGGAGTAACTATGAAAATTTTAGAGGAGGAGATGAGATTGGAGGAAGTTGAAATACTATTGCATCAAAAATGAAGTTAGTAATCTTTTAATGCTCTTAGAAAGTTTTGTTTTTAATCACCTTTCTTTGTGGAATTGATGTCTGAATGTTACTCATTTTGACTTTTTGTTTGGGTTTTATAACAGCAAATACCAAATACACAGTTGATTTAGATTCAGACAGCGATATTTCGGATTCTAAAGAGGAATTTCAAGATGAAGATGAGGATTTTATCCCATCAGATGGAAGTTCATCTCAGGTTAAAAGGGCGCCAAAGTGAGTATATGAGCTCATTTGAATGTTCCCTTGTTGTGTTAATGCCTCTGGAAAGATTGTGACTGGTAGAGACGTACTCCATTTCACATTGCCCCAGCCCACTTCATGCAATTGTGTTATTAATGCATCATAACAAAGATATCAGTCCTACTGACATGTCTTTTACCGATTGCCCTGGCTACAAATCAAACGGTCGGTGATCAGCCCAGCCAGAGGTCATCTGGGGAGTTAGTGCCAAGACCTAATCCAGCCTACCATCTCGTTAATCACCTTGAGTTCATTGCCCCCTGTAACATTTTGCTTAACATCACATTTTCACAGACCAAATTAATGATGTTAACTGAGGTATTAATAATGTACTGAACATAACATAATGTTAAGTGATAATAATTTACTTAATGTGTAGGTTAGAGATAGTTACTAATTGCTAAAAACAATTTTATTCTAGAGCAACTAAAGGACAAGCTACTAGCAAAGAAGAGGAGCCACAGAAAAGTTCTTCATCAAGTATGTATATATATAAAAATTATTGAAATGTTTGCTTGTGCTTATGCTAAAAAAAAAACTTCTAAAAACTGGGTAGATTTAGCTGATTTGCTTTTATTCCCTTTAGCAAATAATAAAGTTAATAATTTTGCATATGTATATTATGCTAGCATTTAGAGAACTAAAAGTAATAGAAGAACTTTCAGTTCACTCATCTAATATTTCTGTCTTTGCAAGCTGAAGTTGAGGACCTGCAACCTGAGGATACTAAGGACATGGCTCCAGCTTCTTCAGGCTCTTCTGCTTACAGTTTTCTAGTTGAACCTGAGATTACAGATCCAGTTCCCAAAAAGAGCACCACAGTGAAAAAGACTGCAGCAAAGAGTGAGTCCAAACATTTTACATAACTCATGCTAAGAATACCTAGTAAGTTAGCTACCGTAAGTCAGTTTTTAAAATCATGCCCAGAATTCATGTAGGATGGCTACTAGAATTAAGTCTTTCAGAAGTAACAACCATCGTTATGTAAAAAATAATTTGTCCCTTAAATGATTAATTTTAGTGTGTTAAATTAGGAACCAGATGATGGAAAGAGTACCAGATGTAGAGTCTTTAACAAGTCATTTCACTTGAGCCCCAGTTTTCTTACCTATAAAATCAAGCACTGCCTATCTCATGAAGGTTGTTTTGAAAGAAGCATTTTATAAACACCTTAGAGTTTACAAATTAGGGCAAAAATTCAAGCTTTTGTTTTGTGTTTCTAATCATTTACGTATTGCTGTAACATTTCCAGAATACTTGATATACACTATCTGTTTGATCTTTAAAATGATCTTAATGCTATTGCCCATTTTACAGATAGAAAAACTGAGTTTGGAACAGATTAGGTAATTTGTCCAAGGTTTGTACTACTAGTAAAGTCAGTATTTTAACCCAAGTCTTTTGACTTCCAGTCCAGTGCTTTTTCCACTAGGAGACAGACGCATGTTAAAATCAACAAACATTTAAACATTTGATTGGTGTAAAGGAAGCAAGAATAGCAAACTATGGCTCAAATAAGCGCTTTAATGTAAACTGTTTATATACTTAAGATAGTTGAAAAAATACAAAAAATTAAAGCTAGTTGGATTCTCCAGTGTATGTTTGGCTTTGTTGCAATGGCTTTTCCTAGGCTAAATAAAAAGTGTAGTCAGTACATTATTTGAAAAAATCAGACAAACAAAAACTAGTTTACAGAGTGAGGAGCTACATCCAAAGACTCATTCTGAATCCTAGGGTTGGCTATTTCAGGTCAGTCTTCCACTTCTACTGCCGGAACAAAGAAAAGGGCAGCACCGAAAACAAGCAAAAAGGCCCTTGCCTCCAAAGCGTCTCCAGACTCCGTCTCTGGAGCCTCTGAAAAGCCTGTGCCAGCCAAAAGCCAGAAACCTCGCAAAAGGAAGCCTTCCAACTCTGACGACTCGGATTCCGATTTTGGAAAAAGCATATCAACAGCCAAGGCAGGGAAGGTGGGTCTTTTGAAGTAGACATGGGCCTGATTTGTTACTGAGTGGCTTGAGGTTTAAAAGGGAAGTGTAGCAATAAATGTTTCCAGCATTTATTTATCACTTTAAATTTTTCGAAGCGCTTACTTCATTTAAGCCTCGCAACCCTGTGACATATTCTGTCTTTAAAATTTCATCTCCCTTGACTTTGAACATACTTGTATATACGTAGTCAAGAAAGAGATCTCTTTCTTAACTTAATTTGCCACCATCTCACTTAATATTGGTGCTGGCCTTTAGCTGCCTGAGAAGCCAATGTTAAAATTTAGAACAAATTAGAGCCTCTTGAATTGTGACATGCTTATTATAGTTATACAATATAGTTCCTTCATTAACTTCCAGTTCTGTAAACTCTTTTTTACTTTTAGAAATCCAAGAAAGTGGATGATGACTTCCAAATTGACTCAAATTCAAGCTCAGCTCCTGTGGCACCCCGGGCAAGACCTGGACGAGCAAAGAAGCCTATTAAGTACCTGGAAGAATCAGATGAAGATGATATGTTTTAAAATGTGTAATTATTTTTAATCTTACTGGTATCAAAACTGCTTTTGAAGTCATTTTTCTCTGAAACCCTTTAGTTTCATTCTCTGAGAATAAGTCTAGCTCTAGGAGTATTTTCGATCAAAAGCTACTGAAATATTTTGCCATGTTAGAATTTTTAGTAGCATTAAAGCGACTACTCCCGACTTTTAGTCTTTCCTTCTTCTAAGAACTCAATACTGTATAATTGAGCAGTCACCAACATTATTTCATCATTGCCTTTGTATTTTGAGTCCTCATGTTTGTTATTTTTCTCTTTTTAAATCTGATTATAGTTTTGAGCCTTGGGTGCAAATTCTCTCTCTTGGTCTATTAGTTTTGTTATTTAGGTCAGCTAAAAAGTACCAGTCATGTAAAGTCAATGATTTGCCTATCATTGACCTATACAATATGGGGGGGGGGGGTACTTTGGCTTAAGTATAGATGTAGTGAGACTGGAATAATTTGTTCATTCAGTGTTAATCTCGTTAGTTTTAGAGGTGGGCAATGCCTTACTAAATAACCCTTTGATTTTATAGATCTTCTAGTTAAAATAGTCCCCTTCCCAAGGTACCTTTGTGAATTTATGTCTTCATACCTCTAACAAGTCAGTATAGTGAAGAAAAATTAGTCAGATTGGTCAAAGAGATAGCGTATTTTGTACAAAATTATTGATTGGCCAAAATTTGCACATTGCAATTGCATTGTTACAGTGTTGCATATTGCTACCCTATAGAAATAGATATTGGCTGCCTTGGTATCAGATTTTTCTAGGATAAGGTTCCAAGGTGGCATGGGCATTTATTTTGGAAGGCAGTTGGATGTTAGTGTCTTAGTAATATAGAGAGGATCTTCAAATTTGGTGACAGGTTTGGAATTAACCCTATCAATTTCTTTAAGCTTTTGAAGCCCTTTAGCTTGCTGTATATAAGTGTCACATGTGTTTATGTGATCTGTGAGTGGTGTTCTCTAAGTGTATTTGTAAATATTTGCTATGTTTTCTATGTAGTTGAATTAAAATAATTTTTGTACTTAAAAAAAGTGCTCAATATGTTTCATCCATTACCATATATTCTCAGGGAACTACATATGTCAGAAAAGGACGGATGGTCTTTCAAAAGTGATGCCAAAGTATCTCCCCTTCCTTATAGGCATTTGTTAATGTCATTCTCATTGGATTGGGGGTGCCGCCAGTCCTACAGTCTCCCCACCCAAAAAGTATCTTCCCCAACACTATGGGAAATTCTCTTTAAAAGCTTCACTATGGGGCAGCCTGGTATAGTGGACTTGTGTCTTGGTTTCTGATATGCTTTGCACACAATAAGCTTGTTAAGTGACTATGGACAAATCATTCAGTTATTCAGTTCTTCAATTTTCTTTCATCCATAGAATGGGGGGAGGGGGGAGTTAGTATTTTTGTTGCCTAGCTCTTCCAACACCCATGCACACACATCACACATACCAACAACAACCTGGAAAGGCACCAAACCAAATGTGCAAAGCATTGTGAATTCTGATCAAGAAAAAGTCACCATGAGTCATTTTTCCAGTCTCAAGCAGAAACAGAGGTCTGCAGACACGAGTGGGAGGCTAGCCAGTAGAGCCCCATAGCCAGCAGCATGGCAGCGGTGGTGTGCAGCCAAGCAACAAGTAAGGAGAGTGAACACTTGGACGGAGTTCCCAAGCTCTCTAGCACTGGGAGCAGGAGCAGATGCCAGCTAACAGCTCTGTTGTCCATTTGTACAGTTCCAGGGCAGAGAAGAATGGTCACAGTACTGAGGGAGCATGGGTCTCTACTTGTAAGAAGCTAGAAACAAGTACCAGAAACATTGCTGTGTGATTCTGAACTAAAGAGCGGAGTTGAGACTCAGTTCTAACCTTTATCCCCACTTAAGCCTGCAGTGAAATAAACCAGAGCAGGAGACCAAAACCAATGGGGAGCAACGTTTAAGTCATTGTGAACCTGCAGAACCTCCCAGCAGGCTAACAGTGATTAATACGAGCAACAGTTTACAAGAACTGAAACAAACACACCCAAACCAGGTCAGGAACTTACAGAGTGCCGACTAGGGGAACAGTGGACAGACTTCTCCCTGGATCACATCACTTTTGGGAGCCCTGAAACCAGACCAAGCTGTGAAAGCAGCGAGACATAAAAGAAGCTCAAGCCTTACGTTCCCCCTTCCCCCATTCAAGAAGTGAACAGAAGCCAACACTAACAGTCCAAAGTAAAAACAAAATGGGCTGGAGAATGTGCAAACAACAAAAAAATAACTATAAAAAGTTTACTATGGTAACAGGGAAACTCAAGACGAAAATGCAAAAGACAGTGATTTGAAAACATCTATAAGCAAAGCTCAAAGAAAAACATGGATTAGACACAAGTCCAACAAGAATTCCTAAAACCAAAAGTTTTAAGGGCAAAATATTTTTTGAAATAAGATAATTGGGGGATAAATTGGCAGGAAAAAATGAGAGCTATGCAAGAAAATTGTGAAAAGAGCAACCATAAAATGGGGATAATAACTACTTCAGGGTTATTGTGAGGAAAGCACTTTGTAGGTAAGTAAGAGCTTATGAATTATCCTTGATAGTCACTGACCCCTTAGTATGGATTATTTCCCAATACTTAATAAGCTGGACTGAGGAAATAGGAGTTTTTAGATGAACATAAGAATTAATTTTGGAGTGGTGCTAAGAAAAAGGGATTCTTTTTCAACTATGGATTGAACTAGATGGTCTCTGATTTTATTTCCAACTCTGATTCTGTGATCCTGATCAGGCAATAGGCTGTTTGCCTTAAGGTTAATGATGTTCAGGGTATGAGTGAAGTCCAACTCTGCCCTCTCCATTTCTTTAATGGTGATGTAGGGATAAAAGTGAAACCAGGTGCAAAATTAGGTTACTAAGCCATTAGCTCTTCAGGGTAAAATCCCATTAAATGGTCTATAAGATTTTAGTTCGAGAAGCATTTATTAATTGCTTGCTATGTGTGAGGCATCTTACCAGGCACTGGGGAGGCAAACAAAATTAATAGTCCCAGCCCTCAAGGAATTTATAATCTACTGAAGAAAAAACATTTTCACTAATAAGTAAATACAATGTAAGGAAGGAGCAACTAGCAACTTGTGGGATCAAGAAAGGTTCACATTAGAGGTGATACCCGAGCAAAGCCTTGAAGAATCCAGGGTTCCTAAGGCATAGGTGAGCAGAGAGTATATTCAAAGCACTCTGCTTCGGAAAAGTAGGGAGACAGGATATGGAACACCAAGTAAACTAATTTCACTAGGATGTAGCATGCATGAAGGGAAGTAATGGAAAGACTGGAATGGTAGATTCGAGCTGGACTGTGAAAGATATCAAATGCTATTGGTGAGGAGTTTGTATCTTAACTGAGAAGTATTAGGGGACCATTGCAAAGCCTCAAGAACCAGAGTGATAGAATCAGATCTGTGCTTTAGGAGATTTTTGGCAATTACGGAAAGGATGGATTGGACAAAACAAAGATCAGAAGCAGAGATCAATTAGACCATCACAATCGGCTATATGTATTGGGATTTTATTAAGAATACTGATAGGAGTTCATTTATCAAGTGCCTTTTCCATGCATCACACTAAGACACAAAATATTGCTTAAGACAGTTCTCAGCACCAAGGTCTTTATACACCATTAGATAAACTGGAATGGAGCTTCAGAGGAAGGAGATCACAGGGTTTAAGCCTGTAAGCCTAAAGCTGACACGGACTTCTTTGGGTCAATTAAAAGTCAAATGTCTTAAAACCCAGCAGGGGAATGGAGAAGGGTGTCAAACACATCAGCTGTCTTTCTTCCTAATTCCTAGATCTGCACAAGGTGTCTTGATAAGGGATGATTTGAAAGGCTGAGCTGAAGGGAAAGAATGACATTGAAGGGTCTTTGGTTTTTAATAGCCAGCTCAAAGCTCCATTGTCTTTTTCCTAACCTTCCCATCTATAATGCAAGCAGCCCCTGATTAAGTTATCTTATTACATTAATATCCAGGAAAGTAGAATGAAAAGGGCCAAAGGCCTGAATCCCTCTTGAATAGCCTAAGGCTCAGACTTCACATCCATCTGAGCAATTCTCCTCAGTTCAAATGAGGCTGATACTTCTAGTTTGTGCCCAGAAGAATGATTTCCCTACAGTGATGTTTCTGTAGTTAAAGAAAATGTCTAGTTTGGGTTTCAAGCCAAAGTTGTCTCTGAGATCTTCATTTTCTTTTTTTTTTCCTTTTTAGGTATTTTAATAATAATAACTAATAAAATCATAATTTTAATAATGATCTTTTTTTACATCACTCTAACTTCCCAATGACTTCCCTCTCTCTCTAGAACCCTCATTTATGACAAGTACAGTCAAGCAAAACAAATCAATATATTGGCTCTGTCTGAATACACCTTGATCCTTACCATTCCTCACGACCTCTGTACCAAGAGGCAGTATTTACTTATTAGTGTAAATGTTATATAGTCATACTTTTTTGTGGTAACAACAAACCTGAAATAAAGTAGATGCCTAATTGATTAAAAAATGGCTAAATAGGTGCAGCTAGGTGGCGCAGTGAATAGATAGAGCTCTGGCCTTGGAGTCAGGAGGGCAAGTCACTTAACCCCAGTTGTCTCACCAAAAACATCATTGAACAACATTGAAGTCATGACTGGTTACTGCATTGCTCAAAGTTCTGAAGCCTTTCAATGACTGTTTTTCTTTTACATTATTGTGGTATCAATTGTTCTCCTGATTTTACTTACTTTGATCTGCATCAATTCAAACAAGTCTCAAGGTGTAATAATGGTCTGTTACATTCGTTCAAACACCATGATTTGTTCAGCCATTCCCCTAGTCCAGAGGTAGGGAACCTGCAGCCTCGAGGCCACGTGTGGCCCTCTAGGTCCTTGAACGTGGCCCTTTGACTGACTCCAAACTTCACAGAACAAATCCCCTTAATAAAAGGATTTGTTCTGTAAAACTTGGACTCAAGCAAAAGGCCACACCCAAGGACCTAGAGGGCTACATGTGACCTGGAGGCTGCAGGTTCCCCACCCCTACTTGATGGGCACCCACTTTCCTTCCAGTGTTCTGCTACTATAAAAGATGCTGGTGTAAATAATTTTGTAAATGTGTAACTTTTCCCTCTGTCTTTGACCTCCTCGGGGTCTATGCCTAATAGTGGCATTGCTATAGTATATGGTTAGTGGCTCTTTTTAGTTCAGTTGCAAATTGTTTTCCAGGATAATTAGATTAATTCACAGCTCCATCAACATTAGCACACCTGTCTTCCCAAAGCATTTCTAATATTGACCATTTTTGTGTTTTATCTCCTTTGCTGCTCTGGTTGATATTTGAGGTAAAACCTTAGAGTTGTAAACAATTTACATTTGCAAAATGTGCATTTTTCCAAATTGGTGATATCCAGGGCATTCTTTAATATGGTAGTTAATAGTTTGCATTTCTTCTTTTGAAAATTGCCTGTCCAAAAAAAGCAGTTATCAAAAGAATTACCAACTATCAGCAACAATGTCAAAGAATGCTCTATATTACTAATGAGAAAAATACAAATCCAAACCACTCTGAGGTTTTACCCCCAGATCCAGCAAACTGGCAAAGATAAAAGAAAAAAATGGGAATCGTGTTGGAGGGGTTATAGAAAAACAGAGGCACTAATGCATTATTGGGGGAGCTTGAAATTTGTTCCACCTTTTTTTTGGGGGGGGGCAAGGCAGTCAGGGTTAAGTCACTTGCCCAGGGTCACATAGCTAGTAAGGTCAAGTGTCTGAAGCTGGATTTGAATCCAGGTCCTCCTGACTTCCAGGGCCAGTCTTTTATCCACTGCACAACCTACTTGCCCCCAGTTCTATCACTTTGAAAAGCAATTTGGAATTATTCAAAGTGACTAAAATGTCCCTACCCTTTGACCTAAATATTGCCCGACTAGGCATATCCTCAAGGAAGTCAGTGACAAAAAGAAAGGCCCCATACATACCAAAGTATTTATAGTCACACTTTTTTGTGGTAGTAACAAACTGGAAATGAGGTAGATGCCCAATTGATTAAGAAATGGTTAAACAGGGGATAGGTAGGTGGAGCATTGGATAGAGCTCTGGCCTTGGAGTCAGGAGGACCTGAATTGGGCAAGTCACTTAACCTTGATTGCCTCACCAAAAAGCAAAAAAAAAAATGGTTAAAGATACTGAAGTACATAAATATAATAGAGTATCATTCTGCCATAAGGAATGATGAATATAAAGAATTCAGAAGTATAAGAAGACTTATATAAACTGATGCATTTGAAGGATCTTTTACCTATGCATGATTTTGTAACATCATGAATTTGTCACTTGGGAAATATCGTTTCACTGAGGTAGGCAGATCTTTCAAATGTTGGCACATTTCATCATGCAGTCTCAGAAAATCACATTTGTTACTTTCACCACCAATCTCATCAGAAGCGTTATTAAGTATCGGGAAGCTGTCAAGCTCACAATGATGGATATAAATATTCCGAAATTGCCATTTTTACTCAAAAGGTCAAATTTTCTCATTGGCAGCAAATATTGTCAGTTGTTTTTCCTTGAAATGACAAGCTCACTTCATTCATTTTTTAGAAAATATCTAGGGGCAGCTAGGTGGCCCAGTGGATAGAGCACTGGCCCTGGATTCAGGAAGACTTAAGTTCAAATCTGGCCTCAGACATATAACACTTAATATCTGTGTGACCCTGGGCAAGTCACTTAACCCCATTGCCTAGCCAAAAAAAAAAAAACAACCAAAACAAAAATATCTGCCAAATATTCTTCTGAATAACCATAATTTGTCAGTTCTTTCAAGTAAAAATAGTGTTCCATTGTAGGGGAAACAGTTCGGCTCACAACTCAGTCACAAAAGTGCTTTTTTCCTGTTGATAATCAGCATACTTTGGTCAAGAGCAGGAGTCCATTATGTATTTTGTTGTCGTTCAGTTGTTTCAGTCATGTCCCGCTCTTCATGACCCCATTTGGAGTTTCCTCAGCAAAGACACTGGAGTGGTTTGCCTTTTCCTTCTCCAGCTCATTTTATAGATGAGGAAACTGAAGCAATCAGGGTTAAGTGACTTATCCAGGGTCACACAGCAAGGAAGTATCTGAAGCCAGATCTGAATTCAGGTCTTCCTGGCTCCAGACCCAGTACTCTTAACCATTGCGTATGCATACAGAATATTAAAAAGCACGTACTCAGAGTCAACATTTTTCCAAAAATTAATTTTACTGCTTCATTAAGAAGATTCTTAAATGAACCTAGCATTTTTATTTTTACTATGAGTGTGAAGAACACAATGACCACTAGTATGTTTTGGAGCCACTTCCTTGATTCACGCTAAGACGCTAGTGGTTTTCCACACCGTGGCTTCTGTGCAAATGTCCACAGAGTTCTAGGATCAATGGTGAGATTCAAGGATTATTCAACACTTTGAGCATTTCAGCATCACTTGTGTTTGTTGCCAAGCACTCACATAAACAAATACAATCTTATTTATTTATTTCCTTATTTGTTTGTTTATTTATTTATTTCATTTGGTGAGGCAACTGGGGTTAAGTGACTTGCCCAGGGTCACACAGCTATTAAGTGTTATGTGTCTGAGGCCAGACTTGAACTCAGGTCCTCCTGAATCCAGGGCCGGTGCTCTATCCACTGCACCACCTAGTTGCCCCAATGAATACAATTTTCAAGACTTAGTTGGCATTAACTGGATGAATAAAAGCAAAACAAGTCCAGTAGTGGTGTAGTGCATAGAGAGCCAGGCCTGGACTCAAGAACATTCATCTCCCTGAGTTCAAATTTAGCCTCAGATACTTCCTGACTGTGTGACCTTGGGCAAGTCATTTAACCCTGTTTGCCTCAGTTCCTCATCTGTAAAACGAACAGAAGAAGGAAATGGCAAATCACTCCAGTATCTCTGCCAAGAAAACCCCAAATGGGGTCATGAAGACTGGGACACAGTGGAGGTGGAGCCAAGACGGCAGAGTGAAAGCAGTGACTTGCTTGAGCTCTCCTCCAAACCTCTCCAAATACTCATAAAAAATGGCTCTAAACAAATTCTGAAGCAGCAGAACCCACAAAAAGACAGAGTGAAACAAATTTCCAGCCCAAGACAACGTGGATGATTGATCAGAAAGGTGTGTCGCGCCGGTCTGGGAGCACAGCGCAGCGTGGGTGCACAGGCCGCAGCGTGGGCGAGCAGGCTGCAGCAAACCTGGAGCAGGCCTCAGAGGACTGAATCTCGGGCAGCCGTGGAGGTTTCCAGACTCCTCAATCCACCAGTGCCAAAGCCAAATTAGAAGGTCAGTGGGAAAAGTCTGTTTCTGTCGGTGCCTGAGAAAGGAAGGTGGGGTTTCAGCTCCATTCCCCAAGAGCGTGGCCCTGTGGGGGGGGGCAGCTGCTTCCCGAGCTTCCGGCCCACACACTGAGGGGGAATCCAGTGCCTGATCAGAGAGAGATTGCAGGGATCTCTTTGCCAGTGCTGAGGCAGGAATCTCTTCCTTTGCCCGTATTTGGATCTGGGCCACAGTTCCGGGCAGCGGTGCTGGGGAGAGGAGGAGCGCTGGCTTAGTGGAGCTTGTAGTGATTGTGGAGAGGAGCCCCTCCTCACAGTTACAGGACAGAAAGGAGTACTTGTAGTCGCAGGCCAGGAAAGGAGTAAACACCTTGCCCCTTATCATACCACCTTGGAAGAACTGAAAATTTACAGGTCCCTACAAGTATCTCTGAAAACAGCTGTACAAACCCCCGAAGCTTGGGACAGTACATTCTCCACATTGGAAGCAGATTCGTACCTTAACAAAGAGTTTAAAACTCAAGTAATTGGCCGGGATCATGAGCAAGCAGCGCAAAAAGAGTCAGACTATATTATCTTACTTTGGTGAAAAAGAAGACCAAAATATACAACCAGAAGAAGACAACAAAGTCAAAGCCCCTACATCCAAAGCCTCCAAGAAAAATATGAATTGTCCCAGGCCATGGAAGAGCTCAAAAACATTTTGAGAAGCAAGTTAGAGAAGTAGAGGAAAAACTGAGAGTGATGCTAAAGGAGACCCAAAAAAATACTGAAGAAAATAACACCTTAAAAAATAGCCTAACCCAAATGGCAAAAGAGGTCCAAAAAGCCAATGAGGAGAAAAATGCCCTAAAAAGCAAAATTGGCCAGATGGAAAAGGAAGTCCAAAAGCTTACTGAAGAAAATACTTCCTTAAAAATTAGAATAGAGCAATTGGAAGATAGTGACTTTATGAGAAATCACGACACAGTAGAACAAATCCAAAAGAATGAAAAATTAGAAAACAATGTGAAATATCTCATTGGAAAAACAACTGACCTGGAAAATAGATCCAGGAGAGAGAATTTAAAAATTATTGGACTATCTGAAAGCCATGATCAAAAAAAGAGCCTAGACATCATCTTTCAAGAAATTATCAAGGAAAACTGCCCTGATATATTAGAACCAGAGGGCAAAATAGAAATTGAAAGAATCCACAGATCTCCTCCTGAAAGAGATCCCCAAAGGAAAACTCCTAGGAATATTGTAGCCAAATTCCAGAGTTCCCAGGTCAAGGAGAAAATATTACAAGCTGCCAGAAGGAAACAGTTCAAGTACTGTGGGAACACAATCAGGATAACACAAGATTTAGCAGCTTCTACATTAAAGGACCGCAGGGCATGGAATATAATATTCCAGAGGGCAAAGGAGATAGGATTACAACCAAGAATCACCTACCCAGCAAAACTGAGTATAATCCTTCAGGGGAAAAAATGGTCATTCAGTGAAATAGAGGACTTTCAAGCATTCTTGATGAAAAGACCAGAGCTGAATAGAAAATTTGACTTTCAAATACAGGACTCAAGTGGAACATGAAGAGGTAAACAGGAAAGAGAAATCATAAGAGACTTATTAAGATTGAACTGTTTACATTCCTGCATGGAAAGATGATATTTATAACTCATGAGACCTTTGTCAGTATCAGGGTAGTTGGAGGAAAAAAATTATATGTATGTATATGTAGATAGATAGATGGAGGGCACAGGGTGAGCTGAAGATTAAGGGGTCATATCTGGAGAATAAAATTAAGGGATGAGAGAGGATTATATTTGGAGAAGAAGAAAGGGAGAGGTAGAATGGGGTAAATTATCTCACAAAAAAAAACCAGAAAAGTCTCTTACAGTGGAAGGGGAAACAGGGGAAGGTGAGAGGGAATGAGTGAATCTTATTCTCATAGGATTTGGCTTAAGGAGGGAATAACATACACATTCAATTGGGTATGGAAATCTGTCTTACCCTACAGGAAAATAGGGGGGAAAGGGGACAAGAGAGCAGGGGGATGATAGAGAGGAGGGCAGATTGGGAAAGGGGTTAATCAGAAGTAAATACTTCTGAGGAGGAACAGGATCAAAAGAAAGAATAGAATAAATGGGAGGGCAGGATAGGATTAAGGGAAATAGAGTTAGTTTTTCAAAACATGTCTACTATGGACGTATTTTGCATAACTGCACATGTACAACTTACATTGAGTTGCTTGCCTTTTCAATGAGGGTGGGTGGGGAGGGAGGAAGAGAGAAAATTTGAAACCTAAAGTTTTAAAAACATATGTTTAAAAAAAATGTTTTCACATGCTACTGGGAAATAAAATAGGAAATGGGGTACAGAAGTCTATCCTGCCCTACAGGAAAATAGAAGGGGAAGGGGATACGAGAAAGAGAGAGAGATAGAAGAGAGGACAGAGTAGGGGAAGGGATATTCAGAATGCATGATATCTTGGGGTGGGGGGAAGGGGGGAGATGGGGTAAAAGTTTGGAACTCAAAAACTTGTGGAAGGGAATGTTGAAAACTAAAAATAAATAAATTTATATTTAAAAAAAAGACTGGGACACAACTGAGCAACAACAAAGGCAAAAATACAATTACGTGGACAAAACGTTAACTCAGTCTTCAGATTTGCATCTAAATCTTTAATTCACAGGTCATGTAGCCTCTGGAAAATTCCACCATGCGATCAGGAGGTAATGAGAGTGAAAAAGGCAAATGAAGTCTTATTATTATTGGCAAAGAAAGTATTTACCTCACGGACCCCCTGTAAGGGTCTCAGACACCCCCAGGGGCCCACAGACTATACAATGAAAATTGCTGTATTAGAGTAGCCAGAATGTTGTATGAAGTCTTAGTCTAGGCATGACATAGCAGATGGAGCTGGTCTTGGAAACCGGAAGACCTGTGTTCAATTTCTGCCTGATATGTACAATCAAAGTGACTCAATTCAAGTGCCGCCTTCTACACAAAGCCTTTCCTAAGTCCCCTTCCATTCCACAACTATATATAGAGACACATAACATATACACATATAGTTATAAATTACAGTTACACGTACACATGTACGTGTGTGTATGTAAACAGGAGCTTTTACAAAAGAATGTTTACTTCAAAAGAGATAATCATAACATACACAACATACAAACTTACTCTCCCCCACATGTAGGAGGCATAATTCTCTTTCCTATTTCAGTCTCTGGGGAGGGAAAAAGGATTAATCGCAGCTTAGCTCAGTCCCGCAGAGCATGATGCCAGTTCCAAGTCCAGTATCCCCCCTCAGGCTCAGGGCTGAGGCCCAGGCACCCTGGTTTCTCAGGGTTTCCATGAGGGCATGTGGCCTGCACCACCCAGCCTGCAGTCCTGGCTCCAAGGTCACCATGGCTTGAACTCCCAGGTCCTATGGGGATCACTCCTGGTCACCTAAAGTTGAGGACAAACAGCACAAAACATAAATAAATACTCCAAGGCCTATTTCTAGAAGTTGAGATAAAAGAGAGTAGGGGAAGAAATCCTTCCCTGTTCTGTTCATGGCTTCCATGATAGGCACAGGAGACAGGAGTCACAGAAAAGAGCAAAGCCAAAAAGATGGCGGAGAGGAACGAGGACCGGAAGACAAAGGCAGCCAATCAGGTGCAGCTACCCTCACCTGCATGGTAGGAGATGCAGTGGGCTCCATGCTAGCCAAATGAGGCATGCTCAGAGGACAACCTGGGCATGCATGCATGTATGCATGGATGTATATGGATGTGGGTATATGTGTATATGTGCATATATACATTATATAGGTAGATACGGTACGCATTATAGTATGTTGTACATATTATATGTACACACATACTATATATACTATATATGGTAGTATAGTAGGTATTATTATGTAGATATAGTAGGTATTATAGTATGTGTTGTATATATATATATAATATGAATATAAATATATTATATGGGTAGATATATTAGAATAGCATGTGTGTAGATATGTAGTATATATACAGTATATGTAGTATTATATATATAGTGTGTGTGTATGTATTTATATATACATATATACTATAATACCATCTATACCTACCTACCTACCTATATAACACCTATTATACTATATTATCATACTACCATTACTATATAATACTGCCATACCTACGATAATATAATATGAATAAACATATATACATATACACACATACATTTTATATGTATATGTGTGTGAATATATGTATAATTTACATACAATTTACATACCATTATGTGTGTGTGTGTGTGTGTGTTCATACATGCATCACATGCTTATAGATATACCCTTCTCCCCCATTCGAATGTCAGTTCCTTGAGGGCAGGGACTTTTTCCCTTTTGTATCCGCAGTGCTTAGGACAGTACCTGCCACATGGCAAGCTCCTAATTCAATGCATGTTGACCAGCTAGTTGACCCTGAACAAGTGCTTGGACCTCTCAGCAGAGCAGGGGTTGAACTCACATGAGGAGAGGAAGCCTACTTCCCAGCACGCCCCTGTATGAATGAATCCTAGATCCACACCAGAAACAGGAGTCGGCCGACGCCGTGTCAGGGTGGGTATGGGCGTCAAAGTCCTCAGCATTGAGACAGTCGTGTTGAGCACCTCTCCTCTCCTCTCTGGCCTTGGAGGGCTTGGAGGGCAGAAAAAAGGAAGACTAGAGTGGGGAGCGGGGTAAGGATCCTAGTGCCGCTGGGTGAGTTTCAGATGACTTTGACAAGGTAACTAAGGTACCTGATACCTCATACTAAGAAACATCACCAAGCCACAGTTCCAGAAAGCCCCTCGGATGCTCACTGTGGGCAGCCTATGAAGTTCCCCAACCATCATCCTTTGTGTAGAGACCCCTCTAGATTACAGCCCTCAGGAAGCTTTGACTCATGCCATTAGTAATCTAACCATTCGCCTCTCCCCCTTGGAGGAGCAATTCCCAGGCACTACCAAGGACCTGCAAAAGAACTGAATAATTTGCAAGATGAGGACCTGGGAACTTATCTTCCCTCACGGTTTTCACAGGACTATGGTGAGCATAGAATCTCTTCTCAATGAGAATGGGGGCAGGGTGGGGGTGAGAAGAGAATAAACACTTAATATAGCACCTACTATGTGCCAGGCACTGTGCTAAGCACTTTGCAAATATTTCGTTTCATCTTCACAACAACTTGTGAGGGAGGTGCTGTTATCATCTCCATTTTACAGATGAGGAAACTGAGGTAGACAGGTGAAGGGATTTTCCCAGGGTCACAAAGCTAGTGAGTGTCTCAGCCTGTATTTGAACCCAAGTGTCCCTGCCTCAATGTGCAGTGCTCTATCCGCTGAGCTAGCTGGCTTCATAATAATCAGGGCTAATAACGACTAGCCCTTGCGTAGTATTTCAAGGTTTGTTTGCAAAGCACTTTACGTATATAACCTCGACTGGTCCTCATAATGACCCTGTGAGGTAGACGCTATCCCCATTATACAGATGAGGAAACTGAGGCTGAGATTAGGTGACTCACTCAGGATCTTAGCTCAGTAAGTGTCTGAGGAGCTTAGAGCTTTCGTACTCCCAAGAATGATACTCTCTCCACAGCGCCACCTAGCGGCCTTCCTCCCCCCCCATGACATCCAATCGTCAAGAAAAGGGGGTGGGGTGGGGTGTACCACTTCCTTCTTTCTTTTCAGGGAGCCAATCCTTCCTTCTATAACTTCCTCATAAAACAGATTCCTTAAAAGTCAGTTGAGTAACTATAGAGGAAACAGCACAAGGCGTCTGCAATTTGTCATTCTCTCTCTCCGCTAGAAATCCTGCTGGTCCTTTTAGGGTGGTAGCAGCTGGTGAGTGTCACTGTGGACACAGACAGTAGCTAGAACACAGTGCTGCTCCCCTTGCTGAGGTGTGGAGCTATTAAGGAATAAGGGAGACATCATGGAAAGGAGTGGGGGGATGGGGCTCAGCTGCCCTGACCAGCCCCAGCTGGTCCCCTTCTTTCCTGGAGTTCTTCTTTCTAGCTTCTAAACATCACTTATAGAAAGCTGGTTGCTTTGTTTTTGCCTTTGTAACCCTAGGGCAGGGGTGGGAGGCCTGTGGCCTCAAGGCCACATGTGGCCCTCTTGGTCTTCAAGTGTGGCCCTTTGACTGAATCCAAACTGTGGCCTCAAGGCCCCACTTGAGGACCTAGAAGACCACATGTGGCCTCAAAGCCACAGGTTCCCCACCCCTGGTCTAGAGCAATGCCTTACAGGTAGTAGAAGAGCTTATTAAATGTTTGTTGAAATGATTGTCTCCAACTTCTGCAACTGGAAGGAGTCGACCTAGCATCAGAGAGAGGTATGATCTGAAAGGGAGGTAATGCTGATAGTTAATGGAGAAGAGCCTTCCTGGGCACTTGTTTGCAAGTCAGTGTCAAGAGATTTAGAGAAAAGCCCCTCCACCCCCACCCCAGGGTGCTCGGTGGCTCTCCTGCAGAAAATTTTCTGGAGAACATGGATAAGAGTCATACAAGATGGAAAAGTGGATGGGTTGCAATTTACACCAATGGTGACAGGATTACGGATTTATCTATGTATGCTTGGTTATTGTCCTTCATTCTCAGAAGAGGACCAAAATGGCATCACTATGTTGGGGTCAAGGTACATGTGTCCAACTGTGGCTGATCAGACCAATATGAGTTTGAAAGGTGCTACCACAGGTCAGGCATGAATATTTCATGTGAACATTTGAAGTGGGGATGTCTCTAAATGTGCACATATCACATTTCTTTTGAGCTACTGCAATACTGCTTTGCTCACAAAGCGCAGCAGTTTCCTTTGATGTGGGCACGCCATTGCCTGTTAGGGGATCTAGGTCATGCAGTAGAGAAAGCACGGTGCCTGAAGTCAGGAAGACCTATCTTCATGAGTTATGAGTTCAAATCTGGCCTCAGACACTTATTAGCTCTGTGATCCTGGGCAAGTCATTTTACATCTAGCTACCTCAGTTTCTTCAACTGTAAAATGATAAAATAATAAATAATAATAATAAAAAAATGCTAAAATAGTAGCACCTACCTCCCAACGTTGCTGTGAGAATCAAATGGGATAATATTAGTAAAGCACTTAGTACAATGCCTGGCACCTAGTAGGCACTTAATAAATATCTGTTAAAAAAAAAAAAACCAGTTCTCGGGCAGCTAAATAGCGCAGTGGGTACAGCTTCGGCTTTGGAGTCAGGAAGACCTGAGTTCAAATCTGGCCTCAAACACTTGACACTTACTAGCTGTGTGACTCTGGGCAAGTCACTTAACCCCGATTGCCTCACCCAATAAATAAATAAATAAATAAACAAACGAATGAATGAATGAATGAATGTTTGTGTCCTTCCATAGAGCTTATCCTTGGATGTGGGTCCTATCTTGGGGTTCTTAACCTGAAGTCTGTGACTTGTTTTGTTTTGTTTTATATTTTGATAACTGCATTTCAATACAATTGCTTTCCTTTGTACTCCTATGTATTTTTTGGTGTGAGTTTAAAAACATTCTTCTGAGAAGGGGTCCACAGACTGCCCAAAGAGTCCATGACACACAAAAGATTAAGAAGCCCTAATAAGATGGATGGTATGTTTCAGTCCAAGGCATACACTTAGGACTGAAAATTGGAAAGGAGCAGAGAATCACAGACTTAGAACTGGAAAGGACCTCAGAGGTCATTTGGTCCACCCCCCTTATTCAACAGATGCAAAAAATGAGGCCCAGAGAAGGGAAATGACAAAAGATATTGTGCAATGTTCTGAAATCTTCAGGAGTTCAGTTCGGGGAATTCAGGTTGGCATTCTGCCAAGTATATACTTCATAAAGTAGTGATGGTGCACATAAAAAACATTGCACTTTGACCCAAAGGATGTGCTCTGAGCCCCAGTTCTGCTATAGCCAAGTAATTTCACCCCTCTGGCCACACTTCCAGTTTTTCTCATCTGTAAAATGGGGCGATTGCACTACATCAGTGGCATCAAACTCAGAGAGAAATAAAGCCACTAAAGTGTATATGAGGATACCTGAAAGCACATATTGACTTAGAAAACCTCATATTAACATTATCTATGTTTTATTGCATTTTTTATTTTGTTAAATATGTCCAAATTACATTTTAATATGGTTTCAGAAGCACCTGAATGTGGCCTGCAAACAGTATTTTAGCATTTCTGGAATACATGGTCTCTAAATTTCCTTATAACTCTAAATCTATGAGGCAGCCAGATGGCTCAGTGGGCAGAGCACTGCCTGGAGTCAGGAAGACCTGAGTTCAAATATGACCTCAGGTTTACTAGCTGTGTGACCCTGGGTAAGTCACTTAACCCTATTTACCTCAGTTTCCTTATCCTGAAAGGAGATAATAATAGCACCTGTCACCTAGGATTGTTGTGAGGATAAAATAAAGATAATCTTTCTAAAGAACCTGGCTTCTGCATGGAAAGCACTAAGTCCTTCAAATAATTCCTTTCTTTGTTTTAGAAAAGCAAAATTGTCCACACTACTTCATTCCAGTTCCCTCCCACTTACACTTTTTTGGTCAAAAAGTGACAAAGGTGCCCACCCATTTTTGCCCTCCTCTCCTTGCAGTTCCTCCTCCTTGCCTCATCATCCCAGGCAGGTTGTTGTTGCTATTGTTGAGTTGTGTCTGACTCTTCGTGACTCAATTTGGAGTTTTCTTGGCAAAGATACCAGAGTGGTTTGTCGTTTCCTTCTCCAGATTGGATTGATGAGGATTCAGATGAGGATTACAGATGAGAATTAAGTTACTTGCCTAGGGTCATACAGTTAGTAACTGTCTGCGGCTGGATTTAAATTCAGCCTTTATTCAATAAGTAAAGATTAGTCTTTCTGACTCCAGGTCCATCTACTGTACCCCCTGGCTTCCCAAGGAAAGCAGAGGTCTGGGTAAAATCAGGTGAGCAAGCTCCTTAAATGAGGTCAACCACATTGAGAGGCATCTTTTCAATGGAGGCATTCTAGAAGGGCTCATTATTTGGGAGGGTCTTCATGTCCTCTTCTGTCACTATATTGATAGCCACACTCTTAAAACCGAAGCACCCCCATGGCCATTTCTCTGAATATAATTCTTCTAGTTGATGGGGATGTCTCATTAATAACTAAAGATACTTGTCACACATCAGGGCCTCTGAACAGTAGGTCAATGGTAGCAAGCATCGAGCTGAAGCTTACCCCATGATTACATCATGTTTCTTTTGGTCAATGTCTCTACACATTGCATAACCAGCAAGATGGACATGAATGCTCTTGGTCAGCCAAGCCACTGATTGAGGAAGAGAATAGCTTGGATAATAGCATTTCATCCACATTAATGTAAAACTGACAAGATCCTTTCAATGTCAGCTCCTCCTTCTTGACTAGACTCCTGATAGCATTTCTCATAAACTTCTGGGTCACTTCCAGCCCATGTAAGGGCATGGTGGCCAACAGGAGAACCACCTGAGTATTGCCCACTGAGTTTCTGGAATATTTCATAGATCTGGTCCTTATAACTACGGTTTAACATTTCATCAGCTTCATCCAGGACTAACATCTTGATATATTTAGGAGATGTTATTGTTTGTCCTTCATTTTTAAAAAATTTTATTAATTTATTTTGATTTATCAACAATCACTTCCATATGCTTTTGAGTTGAAAATTTTTCTCCCCCTTCCTCCCCCCCACCCTCCCCAAGATGGCACATAATCTGATATAGGCTATACACTTACATACCCATTAAACATATTTTTACATTAGTGAAGTTGTAAGTAAAAATTAAAACCAATACGAGGAACCATCAGAAAGATGAAACAAAACTCAACAGAAGGTAAAAATAAATGAGAGCGATTAGACTTCCATAGTTCTTTCTTTGGATGTGGACAGCATTTTCCATCCCGAGCCCTCTGGAGATGTCTTAGATCCTCGTAATGCTGAGAAGGGTTCAGTTTAACAATATTAGTCATTGCATAACGTGGCTGTTATTGTGTACAAAGTCCTCTTGGTTCTGCTCACTTCAGTCAGCATCAGACCATATAAGTCTTTCCAGGTTTGTCTGAAATCAGCCTGTTCATCATTTCTTATAGCACAATAGTATTCCATTACATTCATATACCACAACTTGCTCAGCCATTCCCCAATGGATGGGCATCCTGTCAATTTCCAATTCTTTGCCACCACAAAAAGAGCTGATATGAATATTTTTGTACATGTGGGTCCTTTTCCCATTTGTTTGATCTCTTTGGGATATAGCCCTAGAAGTGCTATTGCTGGATCAAAGGGTATGCACATTTTTGTAGCCCTTTGGGCATAGTTCCAAATTGTTCTCCAAAATGGTTGGATCATTTCACAGCTCCACCCACATCTTTTCCAACATTTATCATTTTCCTGTTTTGTCATGTTGGCCAATCTGATAGGTGTGATGTGGTACCTCAGAGTTGTTTTGATTTGCATTTCTCTAATCAATAACGATTTAGAGCACTTTTTCATATGACTATAAATGGCTTTAATTTCTTCATCTGAGAACTATCTGTTCATATCCTTTGACCATTTGTCAATTGGGGAATGGCTTGTGTTCTTATAAATTTGTCTTAATTCTCTATATATTTTAGAAATGAGGCCTTTATCAGAGAGACTGGTTGCAAAAATTCTTTCCCAATTTTCTACCTTCCTTCTAATCTTAGTTGCATTGGCTTTGTTTGTGCAAAAACTTTTCAATTTAATGTAATCAAAATTATCCATTTTGCTTTTCATAATGTTCTCTATCTCCTGTTTGGTCATGAATTCTTCTGTTCTCCATAGATCTGATAGGTAAACTGTTCCTTGTTCTCCCAGTTTACTTGTGGTGTCAGCCTTTATATCTAAGTCATGAACCCATTTTGACTTTATTTTGGTATATGGTGTGAGATTTGGGTCTATGCCTAGTTTCTGCCATACTCTTTTCCAGTTTTCCCAGCAGTTTTTTTCAAAGAGTGGGTTCTTATCCCAGAAACTGGGGTCTTTGGGTTTATCAAATAATAGATTACTATAGTCATTGACTGCTGTGTCTTGCATATTTAACCTATTCCACTGATCCACCTCCCTTTGTCCTTCATTTTCAAAGAACAATGATGTCACAGGGTTATGTCTTGATTCCTGCGTAAATTGGATTTAATGAAGCAGAGTTACACAAAGTCCTCAGCCTCACTCTCTCTTCCAGAATCATCAAAGTCCAGTGGCAAGACAAAAAGTCAGGATGACTGGCGATGGCCCAGGCTGCAGTGGATGACGTTGGCATCTTCAGTGTCTGACCAAGCTCTAAGCGCTCCACAGTGCCTGCTTCAAGGCCACTGAAACAAATTGTTCTCATCTGCCCATTCCACCAGGGGAAATCTTCACATGCTTGGAATAGACACTCTGCTAATTCACCAACGGGTTTGTGGCCCAACAGTTACCCTCAACTTAGTTTTACTTGTCTGCCAAGATGGTTTACTGGGGTGTGGCCACTGTGCAGGCTACAGCATCTTGGAGCCACAGGTGAGAGTGAAGTGCCAGGTAGACATCACAGGTGAATGAACAGCCTTAAAAGGGCTCAATAAGCTCCTCATACCAGGGTGCTAGTCCTCCTTGAACACCCATACACCCTATTCAGGGGCCACCAAGGTGGCACAGTGGATAGAGCACTGCGCCTGGAGTCAGGAAGACCTGAGTTCAAATCTAGTCTTAGACACTCACTAGCTGTGTGAAGCTAGGCAAATTACTTAACCCTATTTGCCTCTATTTAGGAGATAGGATCACTGGTTAAAGACATGGTCTTGGGGTACCCATAATGATGTGGGGAGCTTCCATCTACAACTTCTGAACTTCTACCTGAACACTTATTTGTTCCTCCAAAGCAAGCATGGCATAAAGTACCCATGGAGTCTCCCCATGCCATCACTCCTGTTTTGGGGTCTTTGTGGACCTTTAAGTCCAGTTCAATGTGTTGCAAAACAGAAATGGCAAAGGTTATCTATCAAGCCTGTCTACAGTGTGGGCTTGAGCAATCACATCATAACCTTTGGTATAAGGAAGCATTGCATGTTGCTAGGTGGCAGGTGGCTTCCCCAAACCATATATACCACAAAGGAGAGATTCTGAAACAGTTCCTATCATATCATCAAAAATATCCACAATCCACAATCCACAAGTTACTCTAGATGGTGCCATCAGGGTCCATCCTATCACAGCCATTGACTTCCCAACGTGATACTGGGAACTAGGGTCTCTCCATTCACTTCTCAAACCCTTATAAGCTGGCTTCTGTTCACTCCAATAGGACTGAAACTGCTCTTTCCAAGGTTACCAACAATGTCTTAATGGCTTAATCCAATTTTTTATTATTTATTATTATTATTATTACATATTATTTATTTATTTATTATTTCTTTGTTCTCATTCTATTTGCCCTCTCTTCAGGTTTTGACACATCCCTCCTCTCTCATTCTCTAGATTTTGCTCCTCTACTCAATAAACTTCATGGTTTCCTTTTACCTAACATCAAATAGAAACTCTTCAGCTTGGCCTTCAAAGCTCTTTACTTCCTTATCTCACCTTTCTAATAGTCTTACCTATTACTTTTCTCAACTCTTTCTACCCGAATTCCCCAGGCTATGTAGGCCTACTTGCAGTTTCTACACAGAACCACTTCCTGTACTGGTGGCTGGTGACTGCAATTAGCTGGCCTTAGTTTGCTGACCGTCATCCTAAAGGAATGCCCATTATAATATACCTGACAAGATGTCATTCAGCTTCTGCTTAGAGAGCCACCTCCTCGTGCAGACAGCTCCAGTTTTAGGAAGCTTTTCCTTACATCAAGCCTAAATATGCCCCTTTGCAATTTCTACCAATTGCTCTGGGTTCTGCCCTCTGGGACCAAATGGAAGATGTGAAGGAAATGCATTCCAGACTGGCAGGCCAGGGAGCACAAAGGGACAGAGATGAGAGCTGGATCATTGTGTGCAATTTTTTTATTTAAAAATGTAAAAACTATTAATTCACAGCTATACAGAAACAGGTCATAGGCAGAATTTGGCCTGCAAGGAGTAGTATGCTGATCCCTGCTTTAGGGTATAGGTTGGATTATTAGTTGGCTGCTTAGATCCCCTTCCATGCCTAACTTGTGAGTAGGATAGGGATCTCTCTCTCTGTCTCTCTCTCTCTCTTCCCTTCTCTCTCTCCCTCCCTCCCTTCCCTCCCCTCCCCTTCTCTCTTTCTCTCTCCCCCTCTCTTTCTCCTACATCTGGTCCCCATCTCTCACATCCTCCCTTCCCTTTTTCCAGGAAAACAGAAAGGAAAAAATAAAGCTGTTTAAACAGCCCCAGATTTGGAAAAGGGAGGGAACAGAAGAGAAATAATAACACCAGATCTCATTTTAAACCAAGACCCCCCTCTTTTTCTGTCTCTCCTCTCTCCCACAGACATCCCTCTAAGCCTGTGGTATTAAACTCTAATTAAAACAGGGGCACTGCCATTCATAAAGATCCCTATGGGCCACATATGGACAGCTAAGTGGTGCAGTGGTTAGAGGTTCAGGCTTGGAGTCAGGAAGACCTGAATTCAATTCCAGCCTCAGACACTTACTACCTGTGTGACCTTGGGCAAATCATTTATCCTGTTTGCCTCAGTTTCCTCATCTGTAAAATGAGTTGGAGAAGGAAATGGCAAACCACTCCGTATCTTTGTCAAGAAAACCCCATGGGGGTCACCTCAGACACAACTGGACAACAACAACAAATAGGCCATATATTGATTTAGAAAACCACATATTAGTATTATCTATGTTCTGTTGTATTTTTATTTATTTTGTTAAATATTTCCCAGTTACATTTTAATCTAGTCCTGCCGTACAAGGAGAGTTGTTGGCCACAGGGGCATATGTTTGACAGCTCTTCTCTAAACTATCCCTCTCTCCTTGAAATCTCTGGTTCAGAGTAATATTATCAGTCAACAAGCATTTATTAAAACACCTATGGCGGCAGCTAGGTGGCACAGTGGATAAAGCACCAGACCTGTATTCAGGAGGACCTGAATTCAAATCCGGCCTCAGACACATAACACTTACTAGCTGTGTGACCCTGGGCAAGTCACTTAACCCCATTGCCTAAAAAAAAAAAAAAAGATAATAGAACACCTATGTGCCAAGCACTGCACAAGATACTTGGAATACAAAGACAAATGTGAAGGAATCTATGCCCTCAGGGAATTTTCATTCTGTCTGGAAAAACATGTACTCATTACATAAACATAAAATATATGAAAAGTAAGTACACTGGGGAGTGGAGGGGAGACAGGACTGCAAGGGACACCAGCAGTTGATCAGATCAGAAAAGACCCAATGGAGAAAATGGGGCTTGAGCTAAGTTTTGGAAGACACTAGGGATGAGATGCTAATGAAGCATTCATCTCTTCTTCATCAAAAAGGTAGGGGATTTGGGCACAAAATGTTGCATACACTCTTGCAGATACAACTTAACTGGTTTTCTTGGTTATTAAGGAGGGTCTAATTGTGTGTGTGTGTGTGTGTGTGTGTGTGTGTGTGTGTGTGTGTGTGTGTTAGCAGGAAGACTTACATCCTGAAATGACTATGATTTTTTTTAAAAGGAATCAATAAAACTTTTGTAAAAGTTTGTTAAGGAAGATACATAATCCTTTCTCCTCTCTGAGGCGCTGGGAAGGGATTTTTAGCCCTTCTCCTTTATCCACCTGCTACCCTATTCCCCCAACTTAACCTGCTATTTCTTCAAGCCCAAATCCCATTGTAAACTGTTTCAAGTGAAACAATTAAAGACTTTAGCACCAATGGTTCCCAACATTTTATTCAACTATAAGAAGAAAAAAAAAACCAGCTCAGAGTAGCTCCCTTCTCACCCCAGCAAAGAGAAGACTTTCTGATAACTTTCTACTGACACAACCCAAGAGATTCATTGTTTCCCTTCAAATATTATGGTCTTGGAATTTCAGGGTTTTAAAATTTTTACTTTTGTAACACCAGTTTCAATAGCATCTCCTACAGAGACTATGGATACTGTTACTTAAAGAGGGACTGGAATTTTTCCACATCACAACCAAACTGTCATTTTGAAGTCTCTTTTAACTGTTGTAATTGTTGGAGAAAGACTGAGGACAGAGATAAAGGACTAAGAGAACTTCTTTCCTGAGAGACTGAGTGGTTTAACTATCAAAGAGGGATGGAATTTAACTCTTTTGTCAAGAAACATTAGGAAGAAAGTTCTTGAGAAAAGACTTCAGCTGCCATCCTGAGAGAACTAAATGACAGGTCTTGTTTTCAGAGTGATGGTTAGAGGTGACTGCTGCTGTGATCTTTCTTACAGATGATACATTGTAAATAATAATCTATGTCTTTATTTTATTGTTTATTTTATCGTTAATAAGTTGCATAGCCAGTAACTTTCATGTTTATTTAAGCCTATGAGATTAGGGGATGGGTAAGAAAGAGGAGGGGGGAAAAAGGGGAGAGACAGAGACAGAGACAGAGACAGAGACAGAGACAGAGACAGAGAGACAGAGAGAGACAGAGAGACAGAGAGAGAGAGAGAGAGACAGAGAGAGAGACAGAGAGACAGAGAGACAGAGAGAGAGAGACAGAGAGAGAGAGAGACAGAGAGAGAGAGAGAGAAAGGAAAGCTTGTGGGAAAAGACATTTTTCTGGTTTATTTAATAAGTAATATATAAGAAGGGCAGCAAGGTGGCGCAGAGGGTAGAGCACGGGGCTTGGAATCAGGAAGACTCATCTTTATGAGTTCAAATCTGGCCTCACACACTTACTGGCTGTGTGACTCTGGACAAGTCACTTAATCCTGTTTGCCTCAGTTGCCTCATCTGTAAAATGAGCTGGAGAAGGAAATGGCAAACCACTCCAGTACCTTTGCCAAGAAAACCTCAAAATGGGGTCACCAAGAGTTGGACATGACCGAAACAATTCAACAACAATAATATATAAGAAACTAAAAGGGAAACTAAGAACTAATTAATTAATGAGAGATGTTTCCTTTTGGTAATTTATGAGGGAATATCAGAACATATCCTTTGATTGCATTTGAATCTGAGATGAGAAATAATAAGAGATTAAATCAGTAGCACTGAGAAAGTAGGGATCAATATATGTAGGCTAAAACTTATAAACTGGGGTAGCCAACTCTGAACCCTGCTAGTGTAGATCATTCATGTAACATACTTTCCTTTGATCATTTGGTGTTAAAAAAAAAAGGCTATTTTAATTCAGAGTGAGGAAATCTTAATGGTACATAGTATAGACATGTAGCAGTTTGCAGGCACACATTTAAACCAGTTTAGGCTGATTTAATTTCTCATGTTAAGGTTGATGTTGAACAATTCTAAATACCAGCAGTGAGTGAATAACTATGAGCTCTCTAACTCCTAACACAGCGACAGCTAACCAACCAAGTGTCTCTCTAAATCCAAACAACAGCACAAGTAGGAAGTTGCTCCCCTCCTCCTGGGGCAAGGCTACTCTTTCAGGAAGCTGCCTCTTTAAGGTACACTCTGGCAAAAAGGAAAAAAAAAAAAGCAAAAATCCCCAGATCCCCACCTCCCATGGCATGGGCTTTCCTCAGCTCCCCATTTGGATTTTTAAATGATTGTATTGCTGGATAATAAAATAAAATACAGAGAAAAAAGGCCAGAAAGAATCAAAGATGAGCAGGACAATTTTAAAGACTACACGTTAGGGGCAAGCTAGGTTGCACAGTGGATAGAGCTCTGGCCTTGGAGTTATGAGGACCTGAATTCAAATCCGGCCTCAGACACTTGACCTTTACTAGCTAGCTGTGAGACCCTGGGCAAGTCACTTAACCCTGATTGCCTCACCAAAAAGCAAGAAAAAAAAAAGACTACGCATTAAACATATTATCTATGTAGCACTTATAAGCTCTGGGCTCACTCTCCCAACACACACTTCATCTAGTAGGCTATCAGAGCAAGACTCCCACCCCCTCCTTCAAGCTCTAGAAGTAACTCTGAAGGTTTAGAGATTCCTTGTTCAAAATCCCTCATCTAGTGTGTTCTCACCAATTAACATCACTCCAACATCATATAATCAATGGACCAATTGATTTCTTCCCAATATTAATTAACCAATTAACATTGATTAGCTTTTACAAAGCTATATTTACTGAGAAAATATCACAAGACCCACAGTACAAAAGCATCCCAGACAGAAAGCACACTCTTCTGCTACCTTGGTGCCTGAGGACTCAAAACGAAACTCTTGACCATATTCCCTCCACCAAGTCAATTTCTAAGTGGCATAGCCAAGAGTTGAGGCACTCCCTTGCTTTCAGGACAAGGTGATTTGGCTGCAGGACCTCAGTTCAAATCCAGCCTCAGACACATGACACCTACTAGCTGTGTGACCCTGGGCAAGTCACTTAACTCCATTGCCTAGCCAGAAAAAAAAAAAGGCTCTAGGGAGAAAAATATTTCGTCTATTTGTGTCTATTATATGCACATTCAGTTCTGGGCAGCCAATTTAAAAGCTTTCCATGGCCATGCAGTAGAATCAAAAGGAAACAAACTACCTGTGCGTGCTCTAAAACAGAGGAGTAAGGACCCTTCCATCTCTCACATTCAGAAGCAGGCCCACCAAGCCTCTGTGCAAGCTGATATCATACAGAGCACATGCTGTAAGAAATGGGCCCTTATTAGCTAATCTCCATTATACATATTTTAGGAAAAAAGCAAGCTGTGTGTAATGGAGATTCATGATTTCATGTACAATCCTCTTTTTTTGTTGTTCTATTACATATATGGAAATGTCCATTGTGTGTGGTGTTAAGTTCAGTATTTTTTTTAATTTCTTTAAAAAAAACCCTCTCACTCTACTATTCTATATCTATAGTGTTCCCCTGACCTACCAATGTGATAAAGCTCTTAAAAAAGATATAATGTTGTTCTGCATAACCTTTTCTTGATGAAGCCACGGTGTTCTAGGTCTAAGTCATTGGCTCTTTCTCTAAATGCTCACAGAACATCTAGTAACATGGCCAGGACTACAGGTCAACTTCCCCAGCTTATAAGTTACAGATTCTACTCTTTTCCTTTTGTTGAAAATGAAGACATCTGTTCTTCTTTAGTCCTGCAGCAGCTCACCCTGTTGTTCACAATGCTTCAGCAATCATCAATAATCTCAGTAATAACTGCCAGGGGTTGTTTTGTTTTGTTTTAGGACTATAGCATATAGTTTGACTTCACCTGGTAACTTAGGATAGCTAAGAGCTCTTTTGATATCTCCTCATTCATCTTCTGTTTCAGCCATAACTAATCATTTTTTCCTATCTTTCCTACTCCAAAGACCATTGACTTTGAAAGAAAAAACAAGCAAAATAAGAGATAAGCAGTTCTATTTTATCTCCATCATTTATATATTGTCATATCACCCACCACAATTAGCAGTCCAATGCCCTCTTTTGCCCTTCCTCTTACATCATATATGGTTTTTAAAAGCCAATTTTTAAACTGTAGACAATATAAAATACTTGGGAGTTTACATGACAAGACAAACCCAGGAATTATATGAACACAATTACAAAGCATTTTTCATACAAATGAAGTCAGATCTAAACAATTGGAGAGATATCAGCTGTGTGTGGGTAGGCCAAGCCAATATAATAAAACAACAATTCTACCTAAATTAATTCACTTATTCAGTCCTATGCCAAACTACCAAAAAAAGTCATTTTATACAGCTAGAAAAAATAATTTAAAATTCACCTGGAAGAACAAAAGGTCAAAAATATCAAGGGAATCAATGAAAAAATAAATATGAAGGAAGGCAGCCTAGCCATACCAGATCTCAAACTATATTACAAAGCAGTAATCATCAAAACAATCTACTATTGGGCTAAGAAATAGTGGTGGATCAGTGAAATAGATTAGGTACACAATACATGGTAGGAAATGACCATAGTAATCTAGTGTTTGATCAATGCAAAGATCAAAGCTTTGGGGACAATATATCATTATTTGACAAAAATTTCTGGGGAAATTGGACAGCAATTTAGCCAAAACTAGGTATAGATCAACATCTCATACCATACATCAAGATAAGATCAAAATAGGTACATGATTTAAACATAAAGGGTGATATCATAAGCAAATTAGGGAGCATGGAATATTTTATCTTCAGATCTGTGGATAAAAGAGGAATTTATGACCAGACAACAGATAGAGAGCATTATGAGATGTAAAACTGGTGATTTTGATTACATACATTACAGTAAAAACTAAACTAATGCTGCTGAGATTAGACGAAAAGCAGAAAACTGGGGTGGGGGGGATTTTATAGCAAGTCCCTCCGATAAAGGCCTCATTTCTAAAATATATAGAGAACTGAATCAAACTTGTAAGAATATGTCATTCCCAATTGATAAATGGTCAAAGGATATGAACAGGCAGTTTTCAGATGAAGAAATTAAAGCCATCTACAGTCATATGAAAAATGCTCTAAATCACTACTGATTAGAGAAATGCAAATCAAAATAACTCTGAGGTACCACATCACACCTATCAGATTGGCCAACATGATAAAACAGGAAAATGATAAATGTTGGAGATGATGTGAAAAAATTGGGACACTAATGCACCGTTGGTAGAGTCGTGAACTAATTCTGGAGAGCAATTTAGAACTACGCACAAAGGATTATAAAATTGTGCATACCCTTGACTCAGCAGTAGCACTACTACTAGGTCTGTGTCCCAAAGAGATTCAAAATAAAAAATTTAAAAAGGAACAGGATCTATGTAAAAAAAAAAAGATTTATAGCGACTCTTTTAGTGGTGGCAAAGATTGGAAATTGAGGGGATGCCCATCAATTGGGGAATGGCTGAACAAGTTGATTGTGATATATGACTGTGATGGAATACTAGTGTGCTATAAGAAATGATGAGCAGAATATCATAAAATAATAAAATATTATTAAATATATATAAATATATAATAAAAATGACAATTCTACCTAAATTAATTTACTTATGCAGTGCCATTCCAATCAAACTACCAAAAATTATTTTATAGAGCTAGAAAAAATAACAAAATTCATCTGGAAGAACAAAAGGTCTGGAATATCAAGGGAATTAATGAAAAGAAATGCAAGGAAATGTGGCCTACCCATACCAGATCTTAAATTGTATTATAAATCAGCAATCTACAAAACTACTCGGTACTGGCTGAGAAATAGAATGCTAGATCAGTGGAATAGGTTAGGCACACAAGACACAATAGTCAATGACTATGGTAATCTACTGTGTGAAAAACCCAAAGACTCCAGTTTCTGGGATAAGAACTCACTATTTGACCAAAAAAAAAACTGCTGGGAAAATTGGAAAATAGTATGGCAGAAACTAGGCATAGACCAATATCTTATACTGTATACCAAAATAAAGTCAAAATGGGTTCATGATTTACATATAAAGGCTGATACTATAAGTAAACTGGGAGAGCAAGGAATAGTTTACCTGTCAGATTTATGGAGAATGGAAGAATTTATGACCAAACGAGATAGGAAACATTATGAAATGCAAAATGGATAATTTTGATTACATTAAATTGAAAGTTTTTGCACAAAGTCAATGCAACCAAGATTAGGAGGGAAGCAAAACACTGGGAAAGAATTTTTACAGCCAGTATCTCTGATAAAGGCCTCATTTCTAAAATATATGGACAACTGAGTCAAATTTATAAGAATATAAGTCATTTCCCAATTGATAAATGGTCAAAGGATATAAGCAGGCAGTTTTCAGATGAAGAAATTAAAGCCATCTATAGTCATTTGAAAAAATGTTCTAAATCACTACCACATCACACCTGTCAGATTGGCTAACATGACAAAACAGGAAAATGATAAATGCTGGAGAAGATGTGGGAAAATTGGAACACTAATACATTGTTGGTGGAGTTGTGAAATGATCCAGGAATACGATATGAGTTAAAGGAACTTTAGGCCCATAGCTCAGTAAAAAAAAAAAAAAATTGTTTGAGAGTGCCCAAGAGACAAAAGAGGGCTGGAGGGGGAGGGAAGAGGAATAATTAAAAAGAAAGGCCAAAATGCCTAAGGTTTTCTTGAGCTAGCTGTCTAGGTGCCTCTGGTTGGAGTGTGGTGGTGGGTGAGGAGGGGGTCGTATATCACAAAAATAGTTGAAATAGCCCCAAGGACTATACAAATCCGCCATACAAGAAGAGGCCACATAGAATATGAAAACCAGCAGATGGCAGCACATCAGAAAAGACAAATAGGCAGAAAGCTCCACACTAGGGGAGATGATTCAGAGATTGCAACCAGGGGTGTGCTGGAGCCAGCAGGAACCGGCTTGCAAGAGCCTGTTGTGAAATTTTCAGTGTGGATATCTACACTTCAGAAACTGCAAATGCCACAAACCCTACAAATCAAGCTTGATTAATTGCTTTTTTGATTGTCTAGACTTAAGAAAATTGATGGCAAAGATATTAATAATGCAGATTGAACTTGAAAGTGTGTTCTGTGGGTCAACTAGGTGGTGCAGTGGATAGAGCACCAGCCCTGGAGTCAGGAGGAACTGAGTGCAAATCTGACCTCAGACACATAACACATACTGGCTGTGTGACCCTGGGCAAGTCACTTAACTCCAGTTACCTTGCCCTCCCCACCCCCCCAAAAAAAGTGTGTCCTGAATACAATTTTTTTAAAATTTTAGGAAAAACAGTAATTAAACATTTACCAACACACCACTGTGACGTTGGGGCCCTATAAAGGAGCACAGTGTTTATTATTTGTCCTTCGTTCTTGAAGAGGACCCATGACATCAGGAGAGTGATGTCTTGACTTACAAGTGAATTGGATTTAAGTGAGGCAGAGCTGTGCAAAGTCATTAGCCCTGCTCTCTCCTCCAGGGACATCTGAGTTCAGCAGCAAGACCTGGGTCAGGACAACCGGAGATGAGCTGCAGAGGAGCGAGGTGTAGCTTCAAAGACTGAAGTTTCCATTAAGGATGCCACTTTGAGAACATGAGCTGTTCTGACTGAATGTTTGTGCTGGCCATATGAATTCTCTAGTGGGCATCCCTTCCATTCATGTTTCCCGGGTATGTGTTTTCTCTGAGAGAAAAGATATCCCCGTGTGTGTGGAGATACTTTCCTTTGCCCTCTATTTTGCTATGCTATTTAATTAAATGTCTTTTGCTTTGAACTATGCACTGGGCTTGGAATCAGGAAGATTCATGAGTTCAGATCTGGCCTCAGATGCTTACTAGCTGTGTGACCCTGGGCAAGTCACTTAACCCTGTTTGCCTCAGTTTCCTCATCTGTAAAATGAGCTGGAGAAGGAAATGGCAAACCACTCCAATATCTTTGCCAAGAAAACACCAAAATGGGGTCACCAAGAGTCAGACAAGACTGAAACGACTGAAAAACAAAGGCTATTACTGAAGGCTTTATATTTCAAGAAGATGAAAAGGTCCTTGCATTGGCTGCAAAATCAGCAAAGCTGACGACTTAGTGGGTAATTAAAAGACAGTGACCCCCAAGCTCAGTTCTCTCTTCCTTTCTGCTTCAGATTGTTTTAGGACTGTTTCAAGATACTTTCTATGAAGAGAGTGGGAGGAAAAGCAACTTGTCCTTTCTGTCTCCATCCCTGACCTTCATGCATCCGTGCATGTCCTGCCTAAGTGAACCTGGATCTAGGTTTTATCTGTATCGTTTGTGATTGTTCTTTACTGACCTTAGGTGGATAGGTATATATCCTCAAGTAGAGGTGTCTACAGTTGGAGGTGACTGTGAATTTGAGAGATCTGGAAAAAGTCATCAGCAACCACTCCATCACTCTTAGAAAAAACAGACATCAGCAAGAGGAATGGCCTACTCTTGGCTATTATACCTGAAGACACATACAAAGGGTTATTAGTACAGAACGGAAGAGAATTGTAAAATGTTCAATCAACAATCTTACAAACAGCTTTATGTTTCAACAAGGTCTAAGTATCAGTCTCCCAGCAGATTGTTAACAATAGTTAATTTACTGAATCCTGTTTTAAACTGTTGATGTGCATTATCAGTATTTATGTTTAGCATTTCTTTTGCATGTAGGAAATAAATATCTGTCTCATCAGGGACATGTTGCATACTGTGTATCTTTCTACTCCCTCTTTTTGAGGAAATCTTGGATGTGATCCATTACCTAAGCAGAGGCAAATCACCTCACAGCTGCAATGTCTGGGAGTTAAAGAGCCGAAAAGTTTAAGTATTTGGAAGTCTAACATCTCTCATTAGAGGCCAGGCTGCCCCAGAACTGAACCTCATCCAAACCTTACATGCTTGGGTCCAGACAGAAAGGCCCCTTAGTGAAAAAGGGAATAATACTGCACCCTAGCTCCTGTGGGCTAAGAGCAGTTCCTTACTGTTAAAGAGGTAGTCTCAATTATCTAACTTAGATCTACTAGTAAATCACTTTTCTTACTTCACTACATGGTCTAGCTTAATGATAAACTCCGAAGACCACCTAATTGCAGTTTTTCCTCACGCTAAGAGACTGGGCTAGAAACTCAAAATACTCAAATGAATCTACGACCTCATCAATTTCTATATTCCATGACCTCATCAATTTTGATATTCCATGACCTCATCAAGTTCGATATTTCTTCTAATAATGCTGATCACAACCCAAAACACCTACTCATCCTGGATGACTCTTACCCATATCCTCCCATGAGTCTGTCAAAGGGAGTTAATCCAATTTGCTAAGGGCCTTCCTCAATTTCATTTAACAGCTCTCAGAGAATGATTCCAGAGGACTGATGATAAATCACCTCCTGACAGAGGTGATGGACTAGGGGTACAAAATGAATCATACTTTTTTGGGACATGGCCAATGCAGGAATCTATGTGGCTCAATTGAGCATATTTGTTAAAAGGGTTTTGTTTTCCTTTTTTTTTCCTGGGGATGTGGGGAGGGAGACAAAATAGATTTTTGTTAATTAAAATCACAAAATTAAATGAATGTTTTTTCAATCTCTAGGATAACAGTGGAACATACAAGCTGTTTGGCAAGGAAAAGACTTAGAGGAAACATGGGAACAAGATCACAGATTTCAAGTATGTGCAAAGTTGTCATGGAGAAGAAGGATTAGGTTTGCTTGGCTCAGCCCAAGAGTAGAACTACTTGGGTTCTTCTGGAAGCTGGAAAGAAGCAAATTTAGGCTTAATTTAAGGAGAACATGCTAACAATAGGAGCTATCCCAAAGTGGAATTAGTTAGCCTAGGAAGGACTGAGTTCCCCTCCATGGAAAGTCCTCAAGTGAAGGCCGGATGACCGCTTGTTGGGTATGTTGTAAAAGAGATTCAAGGTCAGGTGGACTAGACCAGAGGTGGGGAATCTGTGGCCTTGAAGGGCCACACGTGGCCCTATGGGTCCTCAAGTGCAGCCCTTTGACTGAATCCAAACTTCACAGAACAAATCCCAAGGATTT
Organism: Phascolarctos cinereus; assembly: GCF_003287225.1. Classification (NCBI taxonomy): domain Eukaryota; kingdom Metazoa; phylum Chordata; class Mammalia; order Diprotodontia; family Phascolarctidae; genus Phascolarctos; species Phascolarctos cinereus. The sequence continues at coordinate 301,505,598 of NW_027555958.1, read as the reverse complement.
GGATTCAGCTTGGATTCAGTCAAAGGGCCACACTTGAGGACCTAGAGGGACACATATGGCCTTGAGACTTCAGTTCTGAGATTATGTGATGCTAAAATTCTTTGTTTTTATGCTTTAGGGTTGGATTTCTGTGTCCAGGGCAACCTTCCCTAACACGGACCTGAGCACCAGAACCACAAAATCATTTCCAGTATTTGGATGGACTTCACCTTTCCCAGCTCCTCCTTCCAAGAACTCAACTTTTTGTGAACTTAAAATGAAGTCTTTGCCCAGATAGATACCATTATTAGTAAATTCTAGAAAATACCTGCCTTCCAGTCCCCAAAGTCAGACCATTCCATTAAAAGTCAAGCCAAATCAACAAGTATGTATTAAGTGCCTACTATGTGCCAGTCACTAAGTAGAAGTGCTTAAAATCAAAGTGGGGTCTAGCCCAGTGACGTTATAAAGACATTAAAACCATAACCAAATCTTATCCATCCTTTAAATATGGTGGGATGCTTGTAATGGAAAGAGCAGTAGATTTAGAATTAGTAGTTGGAAGTTCAAGTTCAGCTCTGGCACTTACCTTGAGTCTCTCTGGGCCTCTGTTTCCCCATCCGTAAAATGAGGGAGTTGAACAACTCCACGGTCCTTTCTGACTCTAAATCCTATGATTCCATAATCTTCAATTCCTTCTTCCCTCCAAAGTTTTCCCTGGACCCTTGGGTCCATAGTTATCTCTACAATTCTGATTCCCCATATCACCATCCAGGGCTTCCCCCTTATCTAACAAAACCCATTCTAATTCTACCTCCCATTCCTCTGCCTTTAAGGTTTACCAAGTACAACCAAGTACCACAACAACCCTGGGAGGTAGGTAGCCCCAGTCATTCATTTACAGTGTTTCATCAGTCAGGTCACTTCTTCCCTCAGGGTTCTCTTTTCCTACATCTATGCTATGGAGAGAACAATGGATAGAACAGTTGATAACGGAACAAATTACATAATTAATAATAATAATAATAGCCAGCATTTATGTAGCACTTTAAGGTTTGAAAAGCATTTTACAAATATCATCTCATTTTATTCTCATAATAACCCTGCTGTTGTTACACCCATTTTACAGATGAGGAAACTGAGGCAAACTGAGATTATGTGACTTTCTCAGATTTGAATTCAAGTCGTCCTGACTCCAGGCCCAGCACTTTAGCCACTGCAGTGCCTAGCTGCCTAAAGGATAAACTGGAACAGTGTGTGTAAAGGAGTTTGGGGGAAGAAATAAAGCTGAATACAAGTATAAGCTATCAATATTAATGTTTCAATAGTTCCTTAATCTCATTCTTCTAGGTATGCCTCCAGCAGTGCACACAACTCATCCATGCTTCTTTACCCTGTGCAACTTTTTTTTTTCCTGGCAATTGGGGTTAAGTGACTTGCCCAGGGTCACACAGCTAGTAAGTGTCAAGTGCCTGGTCTGAGACCGGATTTGAACTCAGGTCCTCTAGACTCCAGGGCCAGCACTCCATCCACTGTACCACCTAGCTGCCCCTAACTTGTGCCCCTAACCCTTTTGTCCATGTATCCCCATCAATCCTCTCCATAGGAGTACACCCAAGGCCCTAAGAGCCTTCCCCTTGGTAAATCTTGTAATATGCTATAGGTACCATGGTATAGGTACCAAAGCTATAATTTGGTACATGGGCTGGGCCACCTTCTTTTCCAATCATGTATTTAATGAATGACAATCTTTTATGTCACTTCTTGCATGCAGCTCACTGGTAATATGGTGAGAGCTCATCTGTACCCATCATCCATCTCTTAATTGTCCTTTGGATCACCCACAATTTTGATTCTTTAAAGAACATAGCATCCCATAATTTGTATGGAATAATATTATTTAATATAATAATATTATTTCACTAGAGTGTCACTATGACATGGGAATGACCCTAGATTCTTAAAGGTATGGGCCTGCAGGTCCTACCAAGTTGAAAAGTTCAGTCATTCAGTTAATAAGCATTTATTAAGCACTCACTATATGTCAGGCATTGTGCATATTCTGGGGATACAAAGATAGGCAAAGTCCCTGCCTTTGAGGAGCTCACAATCTAACGGGACAGACAACATGCAAACAACTATGGACCGGCTGACATGGAAATATGTCTTGCATGACTTCACATGTGCAATTGACATTACTTGTTTGCCTTCTCAATGGGTAGGGAAGGAGCAGGAGGGAAGGAGAGAATTTGGAACTCAAAATGTGAAAAAATGAATATGAAAAATAAATAATTTTTTTAAAAAACCAACAACGTACAAACAAGCTAAATACAGCACAAACAGGGCATAATCAGCAAAGGGAATTCACTAGAATTAAGCTAGATTGGGAAAGGCCCAGAAATGAACTGCGTGTCTATCACCCAAGGACCAGACCGGCTAAGTTTAGAGTGCCTCCACGCAAGGCTTCCCACAAGGTGAGGAAATTTTTGGTCAAACCAGCTCTTGAAGACTGTCTACTGAGCTTTAGATGAGTTGAGCTCTATATAATCAAGGGATTCCCTACATCAATAAAATTATAGACCCTTGATGTTTTGTCATCAATTCAGAATAACATGGGGTCATGACAAGGATATAACCAGATCTCTAGAGGGTCCGGGTCTCAGGTACAATTACCTTCTAGCTTAGCAGTAAAAGGAAGGGGGATCAATAATGCAAAGGGCAGGAAATCTCCTGTCCTAGCACCCAGGTTAGGTGATACTCTCAGTTCTTCAAAGCAAAACACACAGTATACCCAGCACCAAGATTATGCAGGGATCCAGAAGAGGACCAGGTGGATTATAGAAAGAGGTATAGAAAGAGGCTTCCTACCCCTGATATCAGGAGCACCAATCAGCAAGGTTACAAAGGGGCAGAGAGGTGGAAATGGATGTTTGCAGTAAAGAAGATTCCAGATATGGGGGCCCAGAGAAAGGGCAAGGTCAGGGTCCCAAGCAGTAAGAAGAAGCTTTTCTCTAGCACAGATAGTCAGAGAAAGACCCGTCCTGAAAAGAACTGATTTTTCTTTTCTTTTTTTTTTTTTTGGCTAGGCCATGGGGTTAAGTGACTTGCCCAGGGTCACACAGCTTGCAAGTGTTATGTGTGTGAGTCTGGATTTGAACTCAGATCCTCCTGACCCCAGGGCCAGTGCTCTATCCACTGCGCCACCTAGCTGACCCAGAACTGATTTTTCTGAACTACCAAACTTGGCATTCCCATGAATAGGTAAGAAGCCTCTTCCTCCTGTGTCTCCTCAATGAAGAGGTTTTGTTCTGGCTCTGGATCCAGTTGGTAGGCTCACACCCACCCAAATCTGCTTGGGCTTGGCAGACTCCAAGAATTGGAGAGAGAGAGAGAGAGGTCACACAAAGACATGCAGAAAGGAGCTTCACAACGACATAAGCTCAGTTCCCTGGGTCTGTAAACCCAGGCAGCACTCCCAGATAGAAACATCCAACCCACCCTTCCCACCCGCCAAACGAGAATGAATTTTCTCCACATGGGTGGAGACAGAGACACTGACCCCAGCACTTCGGTTCTGTCCTGAAATTAGCTGCTGGGGAGAGAAATCCCGATCAGAAGTAAAGAATGTATGGCTATAGTCAGAGTAAAATAGGCGGGCCCAGGTCTTGGCAGCTTTAAAAGCTAAGAGAGACACCAAGGAGGGAGCTGAAGGCCCGTACATATAGTGACCTGCAAAATCAGGGCAGGGGGTAACAGAAGATCTAGGAGGAGTGATCTCTTTAGGCATTCTGAACCTGGGATCTGTGACCTTGGTTTTCAAAAATATTTTTATAACTGTACTTCAGTATGATTGTTTTCTTTGTAATCCATTGTACTTTATTTTATGTATTTAAAAATATTATTCAAAGGTGGGGGGCCTTTGCCAGACTGCCAGAGGGGACCATGACAGAAAAAAGATTCAGAACCTCCAGTTTAAAATGAATCTAGAGAAGAAGGCCTGTCTGGGGACTGCCACAAGTATGATTATAAGATTGTAATTTCTCTTTATTTCTCTCCTCCCTATTGAAGTACTATATAATATGCCCCCAACCCAGAAGATCGTGTTAGTTAAAATCAATGTTAGAGACAGTGTTGTGACCAAGTATATTTAAATCTCTATAAATGTGTCCATGGATATGTCAGGGGGAAAGAGTTTCCTTAGCCTGTGGGAGGAGGTGAAGGGGGGAGGGTGTCTGGGGTTGGGGGCTGGAAGAGGGCCAAGACAGATTGGGAACTTCTCAACCAAGTCCAAGTATTTGCCAGATGAGAGACTGCGCTGGTCGTCCCCACCTCCAGTCTGCCTCTGGCCAGTGTCAGCAACACCTCCCCAACTCTCCAGGTCTGAGCTAATCTGGGATACTTGGGGTGCCCCAGCTTCTCTCCTGCCTGAAGATTGTAGTGTCTCCTGCCCTGGAGATGTCTCTGCACAAGAGAGATTATGGGGGACAGGCAAAGGCAGTGTGGTGGCATGAGGAAGGAGATAGGATACTCACATGCAATCATACACAATGAAGAAGGCTATCCACCTCCTGACAGAGGGGTGATAGGCTCAAAATACGTAATGAGGCACACGTTTTTGAATACAGCCAAATTGGGAATTTGTTTTGCTTGACTATACATATTTCTTTCAGGGGACTAGAGGGAGAAAGAAGAGAAGATAAATGCTTGTTAATTGAAAATAATAAAATGTAAAATAAAATTTTATAGAAATTATACAAGTTTTATACTTGTAATTATATGAAATTTAAGAATATATAAATTATACAATTTATATAAATTTATTTTATAATTTTTATTATTTTGAATGCATTCTAAATTGTTGAATCAATTTTATAAATTAAAAATAAAATTAAACTGTTTTTAAAATAATAAAATCATTTATATAGTCATACCTTCAACATCACTCACCACCACCCCCAACATCACTTCACTTTCCACTCCTCTCTAGCTGAAGCCAAGGGTGGGGTCTGGTCAGGAGTTTTTCCAGGCTGGGCCAGTTCAACCTGACCCAACATAGCAGGAAATGGGGTGGGGGTGGCTGTTGGGTCCTGGGGTGGAAAGAGGGGCAGGGCACAGGGCATTTCTGAACAGTTTAAAATTGAACACATGTAAATAATATGTATGGCAGCAAGTGGCAGACAGGTCTATTGAGGCTGAGATTGATGGGCACTGGGGGACGACAGCTCCAGCCCCTTCCTGTTTAGAGGGCTCCAGCCCTTGATTTCCATATTTGGAGTTCATACAGGTCCAGACCCTCCCCCAGAGCCCTGCCCCAGGCCCCCTAGCCCTGCGCAGGGGCAGCAGAAAGGTCACAGGTACATCCAAAAGGATCCAACTAGCAGCTACATCCAGGCCCCGCCAGCCCATTGTAAGCCAGCAGGGTTCATAGTAGACTGGGCGGTAAGGAAGTGGGGCCTGGAGCGGCCAAGCCAATCGACAGGTAGAGATCACAGGATGACAACTTTAGAGCCGGAAAGGAGACCTCAGAGATCACATGGTGCAGTGGAAACAGTGGCAGATGTTAGAATCAGAAGACCTGGGGCCAAACCCTAGATCTCCTACTATTACAGGTGTGACCCTGGTCAAGTCACTATTCTCTGTAGCTTAGGTTTCTCATCTATAAAACAAGTGGAGTGAGCTAGATCCAGGATTCTTAACCTGAGGTCCATGAACTTTTTTTTTTAATTTTGATAACTTATGTCAATATAATTGGTTTCCTGTGTATTTTATTTTACATATTTTAAAACATTCTTCTGAGAAGGGGTCCATAGGCTTCACCAGATTATAAAAGAGGGTCACAATACAAAATAGTTAAGAAGCCCTGGTAGATGAGATGATCTCTAAAGTCACTTCTGAAGCAAAATCTATGATTTAATCCAGCCTTTTCTCTTTCTAGATGAGGAAACTGAGACCCAGATAGTGATGAATTGCCCAAGATCTCCTAGATATTAAGGGTCAAGGCCAGGATTCAAAGCTTGCTCTTCTGACACCAAGTCCAGGCCTCTTTTTTTTTTTCCTCCTTTGGAGGCACTTTGGGTTAAGTGACTTGCCCAAGGTCACACAGCTAGTAAGTGTTAAGTGCCTGAGGTGGATTTGAACTCAGGTCTTCCTGACTCCTGGGCTGGTACTCTATCCACTGCACCACCTAGCTGCCCCTCAGGCCTCTTTCCACTCACAGGTGTTATCATGGTGCCTCTTGTGTAGGAGAGGAGATGGCCCAGCCCATGATTGGAGAGGAAGGGCATTTTCTCTGCTCCTTGATACTGTGGGAGGCCAGGCTGGGATTCTGACTAGGGAACTCTGCCCAAAAAATGAATCCCTGATAAGGGAACAGGAGCACCAAGGATAGAGAGGAGGAGGGCATGAAAGTAACAGCTGGGTGATAAATCAACTTCCACCCAAATGGGGAGTAACAGCTGAAAGGAAATACCAGCCACACCCTACTCTAAACCACTGGGGTAGCCACCCCTGCCCTAGATATTAGTCAACAGGACAGTGCCTATGGGCTCAAGCTACACTTAAAAAATTAAATAAATAAAGAGTTGTTCCACAGGATCACAAAATATGGGGGTTCAGAGTTCATAGATTTAAAGTTGTAAAAGACCTTAGAGGTCATCTAGTCTAATTACCCTATTTTACTGATGGGGAAACTGAGGCACAGAGAGCAGAAGTGACTTATCAAGTCTCACCTAGCCAGATAAAGTCAGGCCTAGAACCTAAGCCTTAGCCTTCTCCCAATCCTGTGTTCTTTTCCACTTATCAGCAACTCAGCTCAGAGCTTCATCCCACGACCCTTCAATTAAGAATCTTTTGCCCTTTGATCTAGAACTCCCACAGCTGGGCAAATACCCCAAAGAAGCTGAAGACAGAGAGAAGGGTCCCATGTGTGTCAAAATATTCATGGCAGTGCTTTTTTTGTGGTAACTGAGAACTTGGAACAAAGCAGACACCATCCACTGGGGACTGACTAAATAAATTGTGGTACATGAATGTAATGGAATGTCACTGAGTTCAAAGAAATGAAGAACAGGAAGAATTCAGGAAAGTGATAGATATGCCCCAAAAGAGCATCAATAAAACATTTTAAATAAATAGGAGAAAACATAATAGTACAGAAGCGGACCCCAAGATAAAGCAGTTTTCTTATTACTTTGCATATATATACATATATATATGTATATATATATGTATATACATATACATATATACATATATATATGTATATATATATATGTATATACACATAAACGTGTGTATATATCTCCAAATATATGCATATATGTGTGTGTGTGTATAGATATATATATATATATATCTATACACACACATATATATGTTGTTGTTCAGTCATATCCAACTTTTCATGACCCCATATTAGCACACCAATATTGTCTGTGGGGTTTTCTTAGCAAAGATACTAGAGTGTTTTGTCATTTTCTTCTCTGGTGAATTAAGGCAAACAGAGGTTAAGTGACTTGCCCAAGGTCACACAGCCAGTAAGTGTCTGAGGCTGAATTTGAACTCAGGTCTTCCTGATTCTAGACCCAGCTCTCTATTCCCACCTAGCTGCCTATATATGTGTGCATATATAAGTATGTATACATACAACGATACATGTACATACGCACACATTATTATATTAATTACATTAGTATATCATATCATATTAGCTTCATTTTACTCCCTCCAGTCATCTTCCCTGTAGCATCCTCCTCCACAACCATTTTGCTCACAAGCCCTTCCCGATCCCCGGCAATTCTGGAACCATGAACCAGGATTAAATCAAATCTGCAACCACCATTCTTGAATGGGATGTCAAGCTATTCTCCTAAGGCCCCATTCACCATCCCTATGACTTTGCAGACCATTGTGATTGTCCCTGTCTGGGAAATATTCCCCTGTATGGGTTGTCTGCCCATATAGGAAGCAAACTCTTTCATGGCAGGAAATGATAGTCTTTGCTCTTGCATTCTTATCCCCAGATAGTACATTGCTGGGCATGTAGTGAGCGCTTAATGAATGAATGCTTTCTATATGCTCCTTAAAAACCAAACCATATATACCAGAAATTCTGTTTCCCATATAAGCCTTCTTATTCTTTGTAAATTAAAATGTTTGTGTTTGCTGTTGATTGTTAATTTCACAGCAAAGAAGGAAAATTTAATTAAAAAATAATTGAGGGAAGTGGGAAGAGTTATAGTAACACGAGATGATCAGATCCAGGAAAACATTCTATTCAATGACCACAGCCAACTAAATGGAAAGAATAGAGAAACTGAAACGATGCTGTGCAATTATAATCTTCAGTGTTGATCTAGAAAGAGGCAAGAAAATGCACCTTCCTCCCTTCTTTGCAGCGGTAGGAGGCAATGGGCATGAAACACGGCACACACTGTCAGACCTCATTGATGGGCTGTTTAGCTCTGCTGAGCTGCTTTAATACTCTTTCTCAAATTATTACCAGGGAGGGCTCACTTACAAGGGTAGGCCATGGAGTAAGCGCACATGTGGAAATGAGTGTGATGTAAAAACAAAACACGTCAACTTTTTTAAATGTAAGTCTTTTACTTTGCTGCCTGAGCTGAGCTCAGAATATCTTCTTATGTCTGTAATATCAATCCTAGAGCTGTCTGTCTGGGAATGTGGCTTCTGGAGGGGTTCTACTCTGAGTCTGATGCTCTCATTCAAAAATGGGTGGGTGGGGAAGAGAAATGAAATACTTAATGTTTGTTTGTGTGACGGAGGAGAGAGTTACTATCCTGTCTCCTAGTTTTCAAGACAGGTGGGAGGGGATTTCTGCCTTCCCTGTAACTCCTTGGTCCCCACATTAAGATGGGCAGCTAACCCTCTCCTCCATTTCCCATCTGGAAACAGAGACCTGAAAGCAGGGGGCATGATCTTAGGGGACAGAGACATAATGCATAGTATGAATTCTAAGAAGCCAAGCAGGAGTCAGACTGTATCTCTGCCTCCCTCCCAACCATCCCCCTGGGGGGGAGGAGCCAACTGGTCAGGCTACCCCTGTCCCTTTAAGAGAGAAGAGCGCTTCAGCCCATCCTGACTACTGTGTTCTCCCCCTTATGCTGGCCAAATCCCAATCGGAAAGGAAAATGAAAGATTGAAAGAGAAAATGAAAGAGCAAAAAGGTCCCTACCTTCTCCTGGGCTCCTGTAGCCCACTCCTCTGATCTCCTTAGCCCAGGGAGCTGCAGCTGCCTGGTAAGCAAGAGTGGGGCATATAGGGGGAGGGTTAGGTAGGGAAAGGAGACACACTTGATGAAAGTTTGAAATTAAATTTAATTAAAGTCTGAAAGTGTGGGATGGACCCCATGGAAGGATAGAGAGGTAGGTGATCTAGGGTTCCCCAGTCAGGTGGTGGGACAGTTAAGTAATTGAGGATGGGGACGCTGGAGTCGGGGGAGAGGGGAAAGTGAGAATAGGTGGATGGAGAGAACACATGATAACCAGGAAACAGATTCCAAGGAGGAAGACTGGATCAAACTGGAGCACAGGGAACATTTGGGAAGGTGGCTGGAGGAGGGGGATATGGGAAGGCACCCTGGTTTGGGACAAGTGTCAACATCACCACCCTTCAATGTCATCATCCCTCTACCCCCTCAACCCTGGGCTGGGATTTTTGTTCTTAACACTGTTGGGTTGGGAAAGGGGAATAGGAATGAAAGACAGGCAAATCGTCAACAGAAAGGGATTCTGGGGCAACATGGTCCACAACTCTGTGAACCCTTTTGCCAAAGTCTAAGCTCAGCCTAGAGACACCTGATCCAACTCAGACTGGTCTTTCTGGGCTGCAAGGAGGGGGCAGAGCTTGGGAAGTTTGTAGTGTGGGAGTTGGGAGTTGGGAGGGGGCACCTTAGGAGGTATGTCTCCCTCTCCAGCCACTCTAACCGGGCTCTCCCTCCCATTGGTTCCTCAGGGTGCCCGGTACTGCCATGGGGGAATGGGCCTTCCTGGGCTCCCTGCTGGACTCAGTGCAGCTGCAGTCTCCCCTGGTGGGCCGCCTGTGGCTGGTGGTTATGCTGATTTTCCGAATCCTGGTGCTGGCCACAGTGGGAGGGGCCGTGTTCGAGGATGAGCAGGAGGAGTTCGTGTGTAATACACTGCAGCCTGGGTGTCGCCAGGCCTGCTATGACCGCGCCTTCCCCATCTCCCATTACCGCTTCTGGCTCTTCCACATCCTGCTGCTCTCTGCTCCTCCTGTACTGTTTGTCATCTACTCAATGCACCAGGCCAGCAAGGGCCCCGGTCCCCAAGGGGATGGGGAGAGGGAGCAGGAGGAGGGGGATGGCAGCCACAGCCAGTACCGGGCAGCGCCGCGGGCTCGCCACTGCTACCTGCTGAGCGTGGCACTGCGTCTGCTGGCCGAGCTGGGCTTTCTGGCAGGGCAGACGCTGCTGTACGGCTTCCAGGTGGCACCGCACTTTCTCTGCACCCAGACCCCATGCCCCCACACTGTGGACTGCTTTGTCAGCCGGCCCACGGAAAAAACAGTGTTTGTGGTCTTCTACTTTGCAGTGGGGCTTCTCTCCACCCTCCTCAGTGTGGCCGAGCTGCTCCATCTCTTCTGGAAGGGGCACCGAAGCCGAGACAAAGATTCCCTGTGGCCGGGCAAGGGGAGCACCGGGGAGAAAGATAACCACTGCAACCAGGAGCAGGAAGAGGCCCAGAAGATTCTTCTGCCACTCTCCCCGCCAAGAAGGGCCCCTCCACTGGGTCCTGCTCCAGACACCCCACCTGCCTACACCCACAAGTTGAAACAGAGTGGCAGTGAGGTCAGCACCAGCAGGAGCAAGTCCTCAGTGTCCACAGTCAGAGAGGACCTATCCATCTAAAGAGGCACCCTGCCCCTAGCTCGAAGACGGGGGAATCTGTGGAGTAGGAGGGATGAAGATGTGGTAACAGGCCAACCTCTGCCCCGGACGATCAAGAGCAGGAAGCCAGTGGCTTGGGGAAGAGGATCCTGGATACAAAGCCAGGAAATCTGCATTTAATTCAGATCTTTGCAGTGTGGCCTTGAGCCACTGACTTCCTCTCCTGGGTCTGAGGCTACTCCTCTATGAAATGATGGGGAGGGATATTTAAGGTTCCTTCTTAGCTCCACCAGTCTATGGTTCTAACTCTCCGTACCTTTGAGGTCAATGACAGAGAAGGCTTGGGGAGAAGCATTCCCACTCCCCAGGTTCCCCTCAGGTAATTCCCCAGGCAGAATACAAGAACCCTACTTGCATTGTGGACTAGGGGGTGTGCTGAAGGACTACTGAAAGTGTGGATGAGGGGGAAAGACTGGGTGAACAGGCTGTTTGTTATCTTGTAAACCACAGCAACGATTGTGATTTGCAGTCAGCATTACTAGACTCCGCATTTCATGTTATGCCACTTTAGGGCTACTGTGTGGGCTTATGTCTGGTATCTGGTGTGACTGTGTGCCTATGTTACTAAAGTTACTCTCAGGGCCTCAAGCAGAGCAGAAAGATATGCTTGTCAGCTTTTGCTCAGCCTCAAAGACCCAAGGCTCTTCTACATAAAATCATCCTCTTCTCAAAGCAGGCAAAGCTGGAAGGCTGATAGGGCACGTCCCACCCCAGGCTGTATGGTGCTCTGTTAAGATTGCCCAAGATGTTCGTTATAACCCAGTTTCCCTTCAACCTATTGGGGATGAGAAACTCACAGCACGATTTTTCCTCTCTGCAACCCCGGTCTACCCACTTGTTTCTCAGTGCAAATGTATTCGTATGTCTCTGTTCCATGTGTGTTTTCTTCTCCCTTCTGAATTGTCACAGCAAATAGAGTGCTATATTTGGAATCAGAGGTGTGTTTAGTTGTTTAAGCTATGCCTGACTCTTCATGACCCCATTTGGGGTTTTGTTGGCAGATACTGGAGTGGTTTGCCATTTCCTTCTCTAGCTCGTTTGACAGATAAAGAAACTGAGGAAAACAGAGTTAAGTGGCTTTCCCAGGGTCACACAACTAGTAAGTGTCTGAGGCCAGATTTGAACTCAGGAAGATAAATTTTCCTGACTCCACACCTGGCACTCTGTGCACTATGGAACCACCTAGCTGCCCACTGGAATCAGAGGACCTAGGTTCAAATCCCCGCTCTACTAATTTTCTACCTAGGTGAACCTTGGGTAAGTCAGGCATCAGGAGTGTGGCATAATATGGCCATGGGAGTCAGGAAAACCTGGGTTCAAGTCTCCCCTTAGATCCTTACTAGCTGTGTGACCCTTAGCCTCTCTAACCCTCAAATTTTCTTGTCTACAAAATTAGGGGTTTAAGCTAGATAATTTCTAAGGTCCTTTCCAGCTCCAAATCTGTCATCTGTCCCCACCTGCATGTGTTCATGATATATGACCCAGATCCCAAGCCCTCCTACCCACCCATGACCAAAATCAGGTTACCCAGTCAGAGCAGGAAAGGGCTCCCCTCCCCAGCTGCCCTGTGCCGATAAGGGTCCAAACAGGAAGGGGAGGGGAGAGGAAAGAAGGAAGAATAACTGAGGGAGGGATGGGGGGGGAGGATGACTCTCCTAGGTCAACACTAACCTCAGGTGGGGAGGGCAAGCAACAGGAAATCATCTGCTCTCTCACCTTCTGGCCTAGTACAGTAGGCACAGACTGAGCCCTTTGCCCTAAGTGAGGAGGAGTGGCAGGCAGGGTGACAATAGGAACTGATGGGAGAAAAAGCAGGGTACAGTGTGCTTTGAGGGCCTGGGGGGAGTCAGTGGCTAGCTCAGGATGGCCAGCACCCAAGGAGAGGAAGGGAATAAAATATCAAAGGCAAGACAGATGCTAGCTGGTGGACCACTGCTGCCCTCCGGCGGCTAAGATGGGAGCAGCCCCAGCAAGCAGGCCTTGAATGGTACCAGAGAGCCTGCCCTTCTCAGCCTGGCCCCTGCTCTAGGGCAGTCTGGGAGTGCCCGAGATACCAGGCCACTTACTGCTGCTCCCTCCCATTTTTTACCAGGAGCATAGCAAACAGAGCACTTCTTTGCCCTCCCCACCACCCCAACACATACATTCTTTCCCAAGCTAAGGTTCCAATCCCCTTTGCCTCCATCTCATCCCTATTTAGAACAGCTGGTTGCTACAATAAGTACAGACTTAAGGGCTTCCCCCCAAGTCCCTAAGTGGACTGGGTTACAATTCCTCCGTTAGTTAGCTGCTCGTGACCTTGGACAAGTGACTTGGCCTCTTTGGCCTTGGTTTCTTCCTCTGTAAAATGAGAGTAGGTCTCTGGTGGCTTCCACCTCTAACATTCTAGGATCACGTCCCCAGTACATTCCCCAGCGTTCATCCAGAACTGCTATCTCAGGCAGTGTTCCTGGAAGATAAAGTCTCTGTCTGGAGACTGCTACTCCCTTCCACCTGGCCTCTGGGTGCCCCCCTACTCCTGGAAAACAATCCTATGGGACAGAATGGAAGTCAGACCTGGGCCTTGAGAATCCAGAAGGGCAGGGCCTAAGGTAGAGAAAGACCTACAGCAGGGTATAGGGCTAGTTCTACCTGAAGGACGGACAGGATCCTTCTCTAGAACTTTCTTGGTTCCTGGTTCTTGTTATATAATCCTCCTGCAATCCCCAAGGGCTTCTTCCTCTCCTTCCTTAACCCAGCCCTAGAAGAGACACTGACCCTTTCTCCCTCTCACTTACACAAGATCTTCATTTCACATATACACACCATCACCTCCCCCCTCCCTGCTCAGACAAAATCAGGACCTCAAGCTCTGTGCCCCCATTCCCTCAACCTCCTTTTCCATTAACCACAACATGGCTATAACTGGGAAAAGCCACTACCACCTCTGAGCTTCCTAATATTGCTGAGAGCTCCATTTCAACCCTATCCCTCCACCAGAACTAGGACTGGGTACCTATGAAATGGTATTTCCCAAAGGAACTTTGGGAGGATAGACACTGCCTTTTTTTTTTTAGGTAATAGTGGGTAAGTGACCTGCCCAGGGTCACAAAGCTAGTAAATGTCTGAGGCTGAACTTGAACTCAGATCTTCCTGACTCCAAGGCTCATGCTCTATCCAGTGCACCACCTAGCTGACCCTGTCTTCTTTCTCTGAATTCTTCCTTGTCCCTAACTCAGGGTCCCAACCAAAGGAACTGGGCAGGTGGGGAAGGTTGAGAGGACATACACCTACCCCAGATTCTAGGCAAAGTACTTCACGTAGGGACCTGGCCACATTGAATCAATAACTCCCACACTGAACCCAGAATTTTAATGGAAAACCAAGCATTCTGCACAGCCTGAGCCCAAATTGTGGGGCCCAATCCTCAAAGGACACTTGTGGATACAGGCTGGAGGGAGCAAGGCTCTGAGGCATGTATAGAATAAATATAATTTTATTCTTTATCCAGTAGATCTCAGTGGAAAGTTCAACAGTAACAGCTGCACCAGGTTGGGCTCCCTAGGGGGAGAGGAGGGAGCCTGCCCGGAAGTGAGGGGAGCACTGGAGGGGTCCCCACCCTCCCCCAAACCATCCCCCAGACCCCTGTGGAGAGGCAGGCAAGGCCAGCTCTCCCAACCCTGGGAGGGAGAGGAAAGGACCCCCCCCAGCAGATGCCCGCCCTGCAGGGGAGGACAGGAATAAAGGGAGGAGGGGATGCAAGTAGGAGGTGAGCAGAAGAGGCCAGGTTGTAAGAGAGATGTTGACTCAGGAACTTAGGTGTCTTTGTCTGTCTGCAGTGTGTGGAAGGGGGTAGGGGGGAATGTAAGGTGGCCACTGCCCCAGCCCATGGTGGGGAAAAACAGGATTGCTGGTGGCGGTGAGGCTGGGATAGAAACAACAGAGGTCAGTGTCTCTAAGCCCCCCACTCCCCTTCCCCCCTGTCACTATCCCATTCACAGTGGGTACAGGGCAGGGTCCCCAAGGAAAGGAGAGGCCAGACCTGATATGGGGCCGGGGGAGGGGGGAAAGAAGAAGGCATCAGCTCTCACCATGGTGGAAGAAGGGATTGAGACACTTACTTTGTAAGCCTGGGGAGGGGAGTGGGATGGGGTGTGCATCTTGCCCAGCTCCTCTCCCTTTCCCCCTAGTCTCTCAGACCAATACACTCCAACCCTTGGTGGGGGAGGAAAGAGGGGAGCACCATACAACAGGAGCTAAGGGGGGAGAGGAGAAACAATAAGACCCTTCCCCTCCCCCCACCCCCTACAAAGAGCCTCCTTTCTCCCCTGCTCTCTAGGAAAGCCCACACCCAGTGGTTAGGAGTAGAGAGAAGTGGTGTGGGGGCCTGGCCCCCTCTCCCCCAGTGATGGGGGTGTTGGAGGTGTAGAGAGAGGGGTTGGCTTTAGAGCAGTATTTCACAGTTTGAGAGAGAAAACGGAGGGGAAATGGGCTTGAGGGGGAGAGGAAGCGGTGGGCAAAGGAAAAAAAGAAGGGAGGGAGTTCCCTTGGGGTTAGGTATTCTTCTCTCCCCATTAATCTCCCCTCCCCTCCCCCAGGCTCTGAGCCCAGCTGCCCCCAGGGCAGCACCCCCTCCCCCCCAATGCACAGCACAGATTCCTTCAGTACAAATGTGCTTAAAATGAAACTTCTTATTTAAAAAAAAAATAAAAACAAAAAAAATTAAAATAAAAACAAAACCAGCGGGGGAGGTGGTAATATCTGGGAGGAAAGGGAAGGGGGGCAGGGCAGAATTCAGCGGAGTATGTACAGGGGAGAAGCCCTGCCCCCCATCACCAACCTGAGGGGATTCCACAGCATGGGGGACTCTAACCCCCCCCACCTCTGCCCCCAGACTTTCCCCCAGCTCGGTGAGGGGGTGGATGGCTTGCTAGTTTTGAGAATGGTGGGGCTGAAAGCCCCCGGAATTTGCTGGTGATGAACATGAGGCTGGGGGGTGGAGTGGAGAGTAGGGGGTGGTGAGTAAAGAGGCGCTTCTATGAGCATGGCATTCTCTCCACCCTCTCCCACCACATCCTGGCAGGGTCTCACTGCTTGGGCCCAGGGCTGGGATTTGGAAAGAGGGCACCCTTCAGCCCTCGGTCCCTTGCCCCAACCCCCACCGTGCCATGGAGGTCCATCCAGGATAATGGATGATAACCAGTTCAGGCTGCAGTTAAGTCCAGCGCAGAGATGGAGTGGGAGGAGACTCGGTTCCATCCTTCCCACCTCTTCCATCCTCCCATCCAGACCCCAGGCCCCCACGAGGTTTACAGACCTCCTTCAGTCCTGGGGGGGAGGGTGAAGGGAGAGGGGAGATGTGTTTCATGGTGGTTTCTTTTTGAAGGCAGAGAAAGCCAGGCTGTGGGGTGAGGGCTGTGTCCGTGTTTCCGCAGGGGGGAGAGCTGGGGTTCAGTCAGGGAGAATGGGTGGCTGGGCTGCTTCTGTTGGAGCTGGGGGAGAGGCTGGGGCTGCAGCTGCCCGGTGGTGGGGCCAGGCTGCTCCCATCCCCCTCCCTCCCCCCACCCCCCTGCTGTCCACTCAGAGTGTCCAGTCCCTCTGAATTCTCTAGCATCTCCTGGATGAGGGGTGGCATCGAGCCTGGGATCTCCATCTTCAATGTGATCACTCGCTCAGCTCCTGGGAGAGGAGGGGAGAGGGAGGGAGGTCATCCACCGATGTCATCCCCACCTCCCCAGGGATGGTGGAGTCTCCCCTTCTCTTGTTTGTATGTTTCAATGTTTGTTTTGGTTGATGGTTACAATAAAATTTTTAAGGTTACAATAAATTTTTTAAAAGGAGTCTCTCCACCCCCAGGGTACTCAGTGAGGGGGAGGTGTCTATTTGCAACTGGCATTGCTAAAGCAGGAGGTGGGGCTCAGTCCTTCCTACAGTGCAGATCTCAGCAAGGAGAGGATGTCAGGGGCAGACAGTCACCCACCCCTCTCGGTGCCAAGATTCAGGGCCTCGAGACTACAGGGGTCTCACATGTGGCAAGGGCCCAGGTGAGGGGCTCTGGGGTAGGACCCTCATAGGAGGAGGAGGGCCTGCTCCCTCACTTACCCTTGGCGCTAATGCTTCGAAGGTCCGTGATCTTCATCAGCATTTTAGGGAACATGTGAGGCCGACTGGGCCGCCGTTTCCTCACATAGACCTTGAGGGCTTCCAAAAGTGGCTCCTGCAGAGTGTCCACTTTGTCTGGCTGCTCCAAGTCCTGCCGGTCTAAGAAGGGAGAGGTGGTGAGGTGAGCATCCTGTTTCCCTCCCCTCCCTTCTCAAACAAAAAAGGAAAGAAGTCTATCTGGTCATGCAGTCCCAGGCTTGGCCACTAAGGGGCACTGCTGCCCAGGTCTCTAAGCATAGTCTGGGAGCAGGTAAGGATGGGGGTCATTTTACCCACCGATAGTATCAGTTGTAAAAGGAGGATGTGCCACCTTATCTACTGCTCTGTCAACTATAGCCTCCCCTCCCTTACTCTAAATCCCTGACCTGGTATCTTCAATTTTTTTTTCTGTACCTGTAACTTTATCAGTGTGAAAGAAGTCCCAGATGGAGGACTACATCCACCACCATGCAAACCAGCAACTCTTCTGTGACTTATCTCAGACAGCTGCCATGGGGCACTGACACCTGACCATGGTCAGAGCTGAAGAGAGGACTTTGACCTATGTCTTGACTCCAAGGTTAGCCCTGTATTCTCTACCCTGGACGTAATTCAGAGGTGGACAATGAAGCGAGAAGAGCAACAGTTTGGCAGCAGGGAAGATAGTCGAGAAGAAATCCACCATTCTTAGCTTAGGATCTTCCAGACTAGAAGTCCGTGAGCTTCTTTTGTGTCCTAGATCCCTTTGGTAATCTAGTGAAGCCCATGGACCCCTTCTCAGAATATTGTTGCTAAATACACTGGGGGTTTTTTGGGATTTTTTTGGCTAGGCAGTGGGGGTTAAGTGACTTGCCCAGGGTCACACAGCTAGTAAGTGTTATATGTCTAAGTCTGGATTTGAACTCAAGTCCTCCTGACTCCCAGGCCAGTGCTCTATCCACTATACCATGCAGCTGCCCCTAAATGCGCTGGTCTTACAGCAGGAGTTCTCAACCTGGGCAGGCAAACTTGATTTCTTTAACACTCTGATTTTGATATAATTGGTTTCTTTAGGAATAATATGTATTTTATGCATTTAAAAGCATTATTCTGAAAAGGGGTCCATCGGATTCACCAGATTGCCAAGGAATGTCTACAAAAAGGTTAAGAACCCCTGAACTAGACTGACCAAGAAGAAGTTACCACGCCAAAGATCCACCCCTTCCTCCGGGAATTTCCCCATGTCTAGGGCTCATATGGCAGCATTCTGCTGGAATCTCAAGAGATAGTGTTAAAAGCTACATAAGGAATCATCCTGGCATCACCAGAAAGGCATTATGCTAGTGTATTTCCCCTTCCTTGGCCCCGTTATGGTATCTCCTATTTTACAGTTTCATGTACACCATCCTGATAGGAGACCCTAGGAGAGGCGTGGGCCATGAAACCTGCCCACTCCACCCTCGGCTCTACTCCCACTCCATATCCCTATGGTCCCCCTTGGGTTCTTAAAACCCACCCACCTCCACAGATGAGACAGATGGCACTGAGGAGCCCAGTCTCAGCATCATCCATCTCCAGTGGCAGCAGCTGGTTGGCGAAGGCAAAGACCAAGTCGGTGAGGGGCCCAAAACCGGCATTGTGCATCTGCGTCCGATTCAGGGTCAACCCATCTGAGAAGGTCATTGTGTCCTGTTCTGGTGTGTACCTCGTGCAGATCCGAAGAATCTGGGGGTGGTTCAGGGTGGGAAATGGTCACACTGGTTCATTATTTTCCTGACACACCTAAGCCCCCTTTTAGCCCCTGAGGATTTCATCAAGGGAGGTCACCTTGGTCATTCCTCTGTTTCTATGCTAAACCACCCCCAACCAATCTCTCCAAGCTAAGGACTGTTGCCCTAGGGAAGTTTCTGCCAGAGTCTAAGGTAACTTCTGCAAGTAAAGTATTTTCCTTCAGTGGGAAAGAAGAACAAATGGGAAACTGACTAGTACTGGGAGTACTCTGACTCTTCACAGACACCCCCTCCTAGACCCCTCTCCTTGTTGGGGAGTGAGGAGAACAGGATCATAGCAAAGGTGGCAAATGGAAGGCCAATAGGCAAGAAGGGAACACTGGCTGTTCTAGGGCAGGCAATGCCCAGGGCCCCTCACCAGGATGTCCAAGCAGGCAGCCTTGAGAAGGGTGATCTGATCAGCAATGGTAAGAGTGGTGAAGCCGGGAAGCTGCTTGGCAAACTCCACAGTCTTGATGATACATTTGGTGGAGAGTTCACTGAACTTGTCCCAGAGGTCAATATCTAAGGAGACCCTCTGTTCCGAGCTGTTGTTCTAAGGGAGGAGAAGGAAAGAAAGGAGGCTTGTGACAAGTACCAGCTAATTGTCCCCCATGGCTCACCTACTGATGACTCTTCTCGGCCTTGACCTCGCAACACCTCTCAGGACTGACAACCTCTACCCTGGCCCAACACCATGGTACTGATGACAGCTAAGGCTATGCCAATAATGCCTGTTCTACCATGCTAACAAAGCACTTTCCTCCCTATCCTTGAAGCAGGTAATGCTTCATTAGCCCTAGGCAGCTAGTTGATGGAAGTGGAAAAAATGCTGGACTTGGAGTTAAGAAGACCTGAGTTTGAATCCTGTTCTAGATACATTATCCATATGATCTTAAAGTAATATCACTTAACCTTTCTCAGCCTCAGTTTCCTTATCTGTAAAATGGAGATAACAACCCATCTGACAGGGTTGTTGTGAGGATCAAATGAGTTAACATATTATAAAGTGCTTTGCAAGTTTTAAATCAATCTATAAATGTTATTTATTACTGTTATTATCCTTACAGGTGAGACTGAAGCTTTGAGGTCGGTCAGTCAGGAAACATTTATTAAGCACCTACTATGTGCCAGGCACTATGCTAAGCACTGGGGATACAAAAAGAAGCAAAGGACAGTCCCCACCCTCATGGAGCAGACAATTTAATAGGGGATACAAAGCAGATAAATACATACAAACAAGCTATATAAGGGGAAATGGGAAACAATGAACAGAGAGAAAGTACTAGAATTAAGAGGGGTTGGGAAAGACGTCCTGTAGAAAATGGGATTTTTGTCGGGACATAAAGAAGGCGAGGGAAGCCAGGAGGCAGAGATGAGGAGAGCATCCCCAGCGTGGCAGACTGAAGCTTCGAGAGGTGCAGGTGGCTTACTGAGGGTCACAGAGCAGATGATAGCACTAACAGCAACATGCACATAGCACTTCAGGATTTGCAAAGGGCTGTAGATATACAAAGGAAGTGTTGTGCCCTGGGAAAAACACTGGACTTGGAAACAGGAGAGAGCTAGGATTATACCGCACCTTTGACCCATCCTCACTGTGTGACCATAAGCATGGCACTAAATATGTCCATTCTCCTGGGGTGGGGGGTGGACGGACACACACAGAATGCTGCATATACTGCTAGATGTGGACAGTATGTCAGGTGGTTTAGTTCAACTGTTCTTCTTTAATACAAGGTAGGGCTCAGTGTGGGACTTGATATCACAAAATGACTGTAGTCAGGCAGAGTGGTCATCAATAGATCTTTTAAAATAATTTGAAATACTCATAGTACCAACTTCTTAGAGTTGCCAAAAATTAAAGAAGATGATAACATATGCAAAGCACTTTGCAAAGCCTGAATAAACTGCTATTCAGGGTATCCCAAAAAAATGTGTTCAAATTTGGAACGAGGCCCAAAGGGCTATAAAACTGTGCATACCCTTCAACCTAGTGATACCACTAGTAGGTCTGTATCCCAAAGAGATCAAAGAAAAAGGAAAAGAATCTACACGTACAAAAATATTTAAAGCAGCTCTTTTTGTGGTGGCAAAGAATTGAAATTGAGGGGATGCCCATCAACTGGGGACTAGCTGAACAAGTTGTGGTCTATGACCATGACAGAACACCATTGTGCTGTGCGAAATGACGAGGGGGGTGGTTTTAGAAAAACATGGCAAGACCAACCTTAACTGATGCAAAGTGAAGTGAGCAGAACCGGGAAAACATTTTACACAGTAACATAATACTGTACTGATGATCAACGGTGAAAGACTTAGCTTCTCTGATCAATACTATCATCCATAATAATTCCAAAGGACCCATGATGAAAAATGCTATATACCTCCAGAAAGAACTGATAAACTCTGAGTACAGATTGAAGGATGCTTTTTTTCACTCTATTTTTCTTGCTTTTTTTTTTCAACATGGCTATGCTTTGCATGACTTCACATGTATAATTGATATCATATTGCTTGCCTTCTCATTGGGTGGAGGAAGGGCTGGAGGGGAAGAAAGAATCTGGAACTCCAAAGTTTTAAAATGTTCAAAATAAATAATAGAGGGTGTGTGTGTGTGTGTGTGTGTGTGTGTGTGTGTGTGTGAAGTCTTAGTTCAGTTTTATTAAAGCAACTAGGTGGAGCAGTCAATAGAACACTCAGCCTGGAATCAGGAAG
Source organism: Phascolarctos cinereus (assembly GCF_003287225.1). Lineage (NCBI taxonomy): Eukaryota > Metazoa > Chordata > Mammalia > Diprotodontia > Phascolarctidae > Phascolarctos > Phascolarctos cinereus. The sequence continues at coordinate 301,484,106 of NW_027555958.1, read as the reverse complement.
ATCTGAGTTCAAATACAGACTTAGACACTTTACTAGCTTTGTGACCCTGAACAAGCTACTTAACCTCCTTTAGCCTGTTTCCTTATCTGTAAAATGGGGATGATAACAGCATCTACCTCCCTGAGTTGTTGTGGGGATTATGTTTGTTTATGAGGATAATATTTGTAAAAAGCATAGCACAGTGCCTAGCTCATAACAGATGCTTAATAAATGTTTCCTTCCCTCCTTTGGTTAAAGGTTAAAACTTCACTAAGATTTTTGGGATACCCTGCATAAATGTTAGGTATTATTGGGTTCCCTCCCAGCCCTGCCCTGTCATTTCATCAACATAGGGATCTCCCAGTAAGGAAACTCCCTTCTGCCGATGCAGGTAAAACTTAACTGACAATGATTACATTTGATCTTCACCAGAACTCTGTTACAGATGAGGAAACTGAGGCTCTGAGAGGTTCACTGCCTCGTTGCCTACGTCCACACAACTTGTGAGAGCCAGATGTGGGATTTTTCTGACTCCAGGCCCAGCAGTCTTTGTTCTATGCCACCAGCCAGAATCCACACAGCTCCAGAGGCAAGGTAGGCCTCTGAATCAGGAAGATCAGCCCTTTTTAACATCGAGGAATTGAAGTTGCTCCCAACATCCCACTCACCTCCCTATCTCCCCCAACCCCCCTCCTGCCCAGCCCTTTCGAGGTTTCACTACCACCATCTCCCCATGTTCCTTGCCCCCCTACCCCTAGGTTCCCATACCGTAGTGTATTTCCCAAGCTGGCAGAGGGCAGGAAAGGTTTCCTGATGGGCTTTTCGAACCTTCTCAATCAACTCCTCCACCTCGGGGGTCAGCGTGTAGCTCTCTGAACACTCTGCTTTGGGCATCTCTTTCTTTTTCTTATTCCGATCATTCCTCACAGCTGGAGGAGGAAGGGCAGAGGAGAGGGGGAATAGGGAAGGGGGGTGAGAAGCAGTGTGATGGGTGAGGTCCTTTCATAAGGCCTGGTCCCCCACCCCAGGGGGCCCCTCATATCTTAAAGGGGTGGGATTTCCTCCCCAGGCCAGCACATCTAAGCCAAGCAGAGTTGTTATCTCCTTAGCAAAGTCATCTTTGTGAATGCAAACACACACACACACACACACACACACACACACACACTGGTCCTCTGGCCTCGGTGCTTCCTCCCTCACTTGAATCAGGAAGCAAGGTCCACATATGTACATACTGCATGTAGCAATGTTTTGACCATGTCTGTGGACCCATAGCTTGGCTGAGGCCCCAGGCATTGCCGAGGGGCATGGGTATATGTGGGCTTTTGTATCCTCATGCTCTGGACTGTGCACTCATCTGTGCACATTCATGTCACCTAAGTCTCTTTCCCCAAACTCCCTTTTGTTTTGCTTTTCCTCATCTTCCTCCCCCAGGGCCCTTGTACATCCTGGGCCTTGGGCCTCTTACTGAATGATGCAAAGGGTCCCTCTATCCCCGCATCTGAGTAGAGCACCTCCAGGTGGGACTGGGAGGTGTCAGGAGAAAAGCCTAAAGGAACAGTTCTCTCAGGGCCCCCCGCAAAGGAAAGGGAATTGGGCAGGAGGGTAGGAATGGGGGGATCTCTCGGCCCATTAGCCAGGGAGCTGACAAATCACCGTGGGCGCTGAGCCGCACACACCACTCGCCTTTAAAGAAGCGATGGGGTCGTTACCAGCCGATTATCCCCGACACACAATCACTCACAGGGCAGGGACTCAGCCGCTGCTAGGTGGGGGAAGGCGGGGGGACGACTGAGGAGATCTTGGAGAGTGAGGGGGATGGGGGTCTGGCAGTCGAGGGGGTAGGGAGAAGGGAGAGGGAGAGGGAGAGGGAGAGGGAGGGAGAGGAGGAGAGAGAGAGAGAGAGAGAGAGAGAGAGAGAGAGAGAGAGAGAGAGAGAGAGAGAGAGAGAGAGAGACAGAGAGAGACAGAGAGAGAGAGAGAGAGAGAGGAGCTGGCATAATTTGGAGATCACTCATGTCGACTCTGCAAATTCAATAAAGTGCAGGAGAGAGAGAGGGCGAGGGTGAGGGAGAGGAAGAGAAAGCGGGGGGATAATTTGGGAAGAGAAAATTGCAGCTGTGACAAGACGTTTATCATTCGGAAGCTTTAATTCTATTGAAATGGCAGCTGCTCAGCTCCAGGGCACAGAGCTCTGGGAAGGCAGGGAGGGAGGAAGGGATGGCTGTCTGTCCCCAGCCTACTCCTTTCTCTCTGAGCACATGTACACACTGAGGTGGAGTTGAGGAAAGCTTGAAGGTGAGGTAGCATCAGTTCAGAGGTGGATCACTTCTAGGGGTTCGAAGCTCCCTACTTCTTCCCTCCCCACCCCACCACGAAGGGAGGCTGGGAAAACTCCTGCGTGTGTATATATTGGGGGGGGGGCTTAGATAACAGGGGTAGCAAATCTCATCCTCTACCTCCTGCAGTGAGCTAGCACCAGCACAGGCTAGGGGAGAGGGGGGAAGGGGGAATAGAAGGGGTGGGACAGAGGGGGTGGGGAGGGAAGGCAGCGCATGCTCAGTCCCAGACAGAAGCCAACACTACATAGTATCTGTCACTAAGGCTGGGGCACATTGGAGACCGGGAAACTCTGGGCTTCCCAAAGGCTGCAGACTAAACCTGCTTATTCCCCCAGAACTCATGTACCTCCCACTAGGCAAGGGGATGGGAATTGATGGGGCTCTATATATCTGTGTGTCTCTTATCTGCATGTGTCTGAGGCTCTGTACACACGTGTACATGCATCTTTTTTCCATGCCCCCGTGCTATATTGGGCTATGGATTGGGGGCAGGGAAGGGGAGTCCTGCTGCTGCTGCCCACCTCCCCCAAGTGTGAAGGTTCCAGCTCCATGACAACGGCCAACGCAGACGGAGGCTTCTGTCAGCGTCATTTATCTCTGACATCATCAATCATTGGTTGCCATAACAACACCCATGATTCAAACACAAGAGGGTTCCCCCCACCCCAGGCCCTGCCTCCTTCTAGCCTGCCCTCTACTCAGTCCAAATTCAAACTCCATGTTCCTCAGAATCAGGCTGGGAACCCCAGATTTGAGATGGCATGGAGTGGGGGCGGGGCGGAAAAGAATTGGGCTTTTCAATTCTCTTCCACTGGCCCTCTCCCCTAGGGATTCCCCAAGAGCTCTTGGGTCTCTGGGGCTCCAAGTCTTTGGTATTCCTACCTCTGAAGGGAGCTGTGCTGAATGGAATTGAGTCCCTCTCCCTCCCCGGCAAGGTCATAGGGAACCCAGGTGTCCCTCCAGTATCTCATCACGTGCTAAGCAGTAAATATAAGCAGGCTAGTTCAAGAAAACAGCTTACACACACACACACACACACACACACACACACACACACCGCGCGCGCGCGCCGCACGCACGCACGCACACTCCTTCCTTTTACTGCCAACTCCTTCATGAAAAGCTGGGCTTCTCCCTCAGCTTTGCCCCATCTCCTCTAGCCCCACAGTTCCTCCATTGCCCAAGGGCTGAAAGGAAAACCCAGGTCACAGGTTGTACACAGCATCATACCCTCCCTGTTTTGGCCCAGCTGTGGCAAGTAAGGGTAGCAAGGGGTGGCACTCACACTCCTTGGACATGCCCACTTCAAAGCATTTCTGTAGCCGGCAGTACTGACAGCGATTTCTCGTCACCTTGTTGATGACGCAGTTCTTGTCCCGATGACATGTATATACCATGTTTTTCTGGATGCTTCGACGAAAGAAGCCCTAGAATTGGAAGAAGAAGCAGGGTTGAGGGGGTAGGATACAGAGGTTAGCAACCACAGAGCAGAGGTGGGAAAGAAGGGCAGATCCCCATCTGTGGTCATTGGGTGAAGACAAGACAGCATCTCTCCCCCACTCGGTCTCCTCACCACCTTCCTGAGCACATGAGACCCAGGGTCAGGAGAAAGTGATTCAGCAACAAGAAAAGGAACTCCCAGAGGAGAATCCCAAAGGCTGCCTGCTGAGGCTGCTGCTTCCACCACTGCCCCTCCAGCCTCTGGCATCCTGAGCTGCTTCTCCTCTGTGGAACCAGCCCCAAGGTAACGAATGAGTCAGGAAGGGGTGTGGAGGGGCAGAGGTGGGGGAGAGGCAGAGCCCACAATCTTGGTGGCTAAGAACACACTGGCAAGCAGGCACAGGCACAGACTGACGTACAATAAGTAGATATACAGGCACAAAGGCCAGCAGGCAGAGACAAACCAGTGGGCTGGCAGGCAAACCAACAGAGGCAGACAGGAAGAGGGCCAGACAGACAGAGGCAGGCAGGCAGAAAGACAAACAGACAGGTAGAGAGGCGGGCAGAGGGACAGAGAGGTGGGCAGACAGGTAGAGAGGTGGGCAGAGGGACAGAGAGGTGGGCAGATGGGCAGAGGTGGACAGAGAGGTGGGCAGGGGGACAGAGAGATGGGGCAGACAGACAGAGAGGTAAGCAGACAGGCAGAGAGGTGGGCAAAGGGACAGAGAGGTGGGCAGAGGGACAGAGAGATGGACAGAGAGGTGGGCAGAGGGACGGAGAGGTGGGCAGACAGGCAGAGAGGTGAGCAGACAAGCAGAGAGGTGGGCAAAGGGACAGAGAGGTGGGCAGACGGACAGAGAGATGGACAGATGGGCAGAGGTGGACAGAGAGGTGGGCAGAGGGACAGAGAGATGGACAGAGAGGTGGGCAGAGGGACGGAGAGGTGGGCAGAGAGGTGGGCAGACAGGCAGAGATGTGAGCAGACAGGCAGAGAGGTGGGCAAAGGGACAGAGAGGTGGGCAGAGGGGCAGAGAGTTGGCAGAGGGGCAGAGAGATGGACAGACAGGCAGAGGTGAACAGACAGGCAGAGAGGTAGGCGAGGGGCAGAGAGGTAGGCAGAGGGACAGAGAAGTGAGCAGAGGGGCAAAGAGGTGGGCAGATGGGCAGGAGAAACCAAGAGGCAAGCAGGAAGAGGGACAGGCAGGCAGAAAGATGGACAGACTAGGACACAAAGACAAATAGATAGGGGTCTAAAATACAGATTCACAGGCAGGCAGAGACAGACAGACGGGGCAGAAAGACAGGGACTAAGAGAGACTGGAAAGAAGGCAGAAAGGCACACATACATGGGCAGATGGGCCTGCAGGCAGGACCCACACACATGACATGAAGGTAGGCAGGTGACCACACACAAACACACTTGCATTCCCAGGTAAGAGCCACATAAGATATAACATATGTCACACATGCATGCACACACACTAACACACAAGCACAGAGAAGGCAGTCTGAGGCCTTGGGCTCTGCCCTTGATCTCTATCCCCAAGTCCACAAACAACTTGCTTCAGGTTTAGAGAGGCCCAGGATTAGAGAACTCAGCTGTGTAACTTCTCAGGCCTGACTCTTGTGGGAGCTGGAGGCCCTGGGGAGGGCAAAACAGTAGAGATGGTGTGCCTTGCAGTGTGGTGGGAGTGAAGATGACTGTGCCATACTGGGTGTTTCTGAGTGGTCCTCTCCCCATTCCAAGGGCCAATTCTAGAGTAATGGGGTAGGAATGGGGTCTAAGTGGGTGACTGTGGGGCTACAGGAAATCAAGATGTGCTGGCACTGGGGGAGAGGGATCCTGGTAGCCAATCGCTTTGGCACCTTCTGAGAGTGGGGTAGGCAACTCCCAAGGGGTACCTCTACACCTCCTCTCACTGGGCACTCCTCCTGCCAGGTTATTCCAATAGGGTTCAGGCAGGGCTGCTGGGGGAGGCCTCCTGGGTCTCTTGCCAAGAGCAGGTCAGATGCCAGCTCACCATGGTAACCCCAGCAGCAGCAGTGGCGGGTGTTCACCCTGCCAGCCAGAGGCATCAGCCTTGGGAATGCGGCCTTTAGTGAGGAGAGAGAAGACCACACTTCGGGCCTAGGGGCCTCTACACAGGGTAGGGCAGGAGGCAGCCTGAGGAGGTATTTGAAGGAAAGGAAGAAGTCAGATTGACTTAATAGTTGTAACCAGACATCTATTCCTTCTTAAAGATCAGAACACCCCTGCTCATCCCCTCATCATCTCTCAAGGAATACAGATAGGACAAAGCCAAAAGCAACCAACCCCCTTCCCTTCACACAAATCAAATTATTGAGGGGTATAGACTATGACCACGAAGGAAGGCAGAAGCCCACAGATATCCTCTGTATTTCAAAGTTATCTCTTCCCCTCACCTTTCAGCAATGGTCTGTTCAATACACCTAACTCACCTTACAGCCTTCACAGGCACTGACCCCATAGTGGTACCCCGAGGACTTGTCCTGGCAGACAAAACACGGCTTGTAGATTCGGGGGAGAGGAGGTGGCGAAGGGGGGCTGGGCACAATCTCCTCCGAGCTGCTGCTCTGAGTTTCAATGGCTGAAAGGTTTGGCAAGAGAAAATGAGAAAGCACAGGTTAGAAACCCTAGGCTCCAACAACCATTCTACAATACCTCCTGATAACCTAAGACCCCCCCCCCAATCATTCTCAGAGGCAATATGATAGACTGGAAAAAGAATGGGATTAGCAAGAAAAGGACCTGAATTTGAATTCTGATTCTTCTCATTACTACCTGTGTAACCTGGGACAAGTCTTCCCCTCAACGGGCCATAACTTGCAGCTCAAAATCTCTAATTTATGAACCCCACCTTCCAAACTCTCCCTGGCCCCATCATACCCTGGTGGCCACACAGTTCTAGGAAGCACTAGGCAGACCCAGACCAGCCAGACACTACCTTACACAATGTCATCACAGCTGGATAAAGTATCACTTCTTGTAGCCTCTATCACTCACTGGGGTCAGAGCAATCACCTGCTGAAACTCTTTTTCATTAATTCTTCTCTCCTTCCATACAGCTAGGAAGGAGTTAAGGCAAGATGGGAAGAGGGGGAGGTCCTGAGTCTGGACCAGAGGAAACTGGGGTCAACAGGATGTTCAAAGTCAGTCCACTCCCCCTCCTTTCTCTGCTTCCGTTCTCTAACCCCCCCAACTCTGAAGTAGTCAGGCCCCTCCCCCAACAAATAATTCCCTCCCCCTCCTCTGGCCAGGAAACCAATGGGTAGAGCATGAGGGCAGAGACACTGCTGATCTTCCACCCTGTGGCTCAGCTCTTGGCCTACTGAATGGGAGAAGGATAGAGGTCCCCTAACATTGACCCTAGGACTGTCCCTTTCCAAGAGTCAGAGATTGAGAACCTGTTGGTGTTCTCTACCAGCCGGTCAGCCATGTGTGGATTTGTGTTGAAGGCATGTGTAGGGGTGTTGCCCCCAAGATAAAGTGGGGGGGGACAAAGGGGGCTTGTTTTTACTCAATGGTCAGTCTGTCCTGGCCTCCTTACTGTTTAGGATTCACTCTACCACTTCTGCTATTGGCTTTCCAGCAAATGGAAAGGTGAGTAACCTGGCAGTTGGGTACACAACACAGGCCAGATTCTCTACATCTATACCGTCTTCCCAGGGAGTGCGGGGCAAACTTTAAGTATATTTGAGGTCAGAATATCCATATTGGAACTCTTGGAGTCCAGGTGGGAGGGTGGGGGAGTGGCAAACTAATGCAATGATAAAAAGCAAAAGACACCTCTCCCACTCCTTGGGATCATCTGTTTTCCATTCCCACACAGCTCTCAAACCACCACCATCCAATGGTCATAGTGTCCAGCCTCCTTCCTCTGTGTCAGTCCTCTTTCTGACCCCCAGCCAAGTCCAACAGTAGAATACAGAGGAGGTTTGCCAGCATGATGACATAAAGGGAATTCCAGCCCCTCAAAACTGAACCTTTATCACACCTAACCACTCCTCTCTCTACCAAGCTCTAGCAAGAACTCTGTGAACCCGCAACATGACAATGTCCAAAGATGCAGGCACCCCATTAACATTACCATGTTACTGCCAAAAGTCAAAAGTCTCTCTCTCCCTCTCTACACACACACACACACACACACACACACACACACACCACACACACACACACACACACACACACAAACTCCATGGCTCTCCAAAACTTCCTGCTTGATGGGAAGGGAAGGGAAGGGAAGGGATTGGGTACTAGGAAATAGAAGATACTAGCTCGTTTCCCTTCCCTCATCTCAACTTCTTCAGTGATAGACCTTTTTCTCTCTGGGGGTTGCCAGGAGGATGGAGAGAAGGGCACTGTGCCAGCCCAATTGGCTAAGGCCTACAATCATCTCAGAAAAAGGCATCAAGACCCCAGACACCATCCTGCCCTAGTCACCCTAACCTGGAATGTTAATGGTTGCAGAGTTCAATCCCTCCATCCTGACCTCAGTTTCTCCTACACACTGGAATTCAATGCAGGAAAGCACATAAAACTTTAGATCTCCTAGGGTTCTTCACCCCACAAAACTGTCCTACACCCTGCTTCCCTCATCACTTCCACTCTCCCTTAGGCCTAGACAAGTAAATCAGACAGACAGGGAGGCCTGAGAACAGCTGCTGGTGGGGGGGACTGCAAGGGGGGTGAGGGGCCAGGGTGAGGCTGGGGGGAGGGGATCTGGACAAAGGAGTCCTTTGTTGTGCTAACTTTTTCCAAGACGCAAACCAGCAACAATAGACAATCCAGCCTGGAGAAGGCTGGGGGGGGAAGCGATATCAAGGACAAGGGGGTGTGGGTCCCCACTGCCTGACCAGGAACCTAGCATTCCAACAAGCTGGGAGACAAAGGCGATGACCCCTCCCCTCCTACCCCACCTGGCCTTTGGCCTCCTGGCCCCGCCTTCCCTAAGGGACCAGACCCCACCCCCAAAAGCCACTTTCTGCAGAGGACTGAAATTCTCTATGGGGAGAAAAGGAGAGAGAGAGAGACAGAGACCTTGGGGAACAGAGGAAAGGAGACCGATGAAAGAAGATGAAGAAACTGCAGAGAGAAGTGGAGGAAACAGAAAGGGGGGCATAGGATGGAGAGGGAGAAACTGATGATTTGGGGAACGGGGTATGAACAGAGGAAGAGAGACTTCAGAAAAGCGATGGGGGGGAGGGGAAATGAGGAAAGCAAAGGCCAAGCAGAAATATGCAGCAAAGGCAAAGTCCAGAGGGTGTTGGTGGAAAAGAAAAAATTGCTTTGGGGAAAGGAGGGGTGAGGAGAGAGATAGAAAGAAAGCAAGAGAAAGGGACAACTAAATGGGATAGAGACTGGCTTCCAACCACTTCTTCACCCCACTTCTCCTCAAGCTGTAGCAGTTTCTACACCTCCTTATATACCCTTTTCCCCACTTGCATACACACACACACATTTTCTCTCCCCCCTCCCCAGTCACACACACACACACACACACACACACACACACACACACACATGAGACAGAATCTCCTGCCTAGTCACCCAGGTAAGCCCAGCCCTGCTCCTAACACGGCCACCACCTCTGAATCTGAAGGCTTGGCCCCCCTTCCTCTTCTCCCCAGGTTTATTGCCTTCTGAGTAGAGGAAGAATGAGGACCTAGGGGGAGATTGGTGGGTGGTGTAGGGGACTAAAGGGCCCTGTCCTTTCCTCTCTCCACCTCTATCTTCCTTTTCTGGCCACTGAAAGAGGAGGGAGAACCTGTATTCATCTGTCCTGTCGGCCACTCTATCCTTAAATATACCTCTGTCTACCCAGGAGACCACTTGCCTGCTGGAAACATCATAGAGCTGTCAGCCCCAGGGAAGAAACAGCTTACTATCTGACTCTCTCTCACTACCCATCAAAGCTCCCCCTCTTCCCCCAGAAAAGGGGAAAGCAGAGATTAAAGGAAGAATAGAACCTAGATCAAAGTCCAGAACTCAACAGAGAACTAAGGTGTCTTGATTCCCAGCCAAGGATAGGTTAAGCTGTGGAGAAAGGGGGCATCTTTCCATTCAGGTTTGGAAGAAAGAAACTCTCTGGACTGGCCCCTGTCTCCACTACCTCCCTACCACCCCACAGAGGGGCCAGTTTCCTGAATATCAGCAGGAAATCGGATGGGCCCTTGGCCAGGACCTCCCTTTCCCTCCCTGACTCCAAGTCTGGCTCCACTACTATTCCCCACTCCCCAGCAGCCCCCAAGGGGAAAGGGAAAGGTCTCCAGGGACCAGCCCCCTCCCCAAATTCCCTAGCCCAGAAACAGAGAAGGGAGTGGAGTGTGAAAATGTGCGTTGGAGGGGGGCAAAGGGGGAGGAAGGGGGAGGAGGACGGAAGAGGTCTGGCCTAGCTGGGCTAACTCCGATAAGCATCTCCCCCCCTCAACACTCCCCCCCTACTCCCTGGGGCTCCCACGTGCTCCACATTCTTGGATGTCTGGGAGCAGGCAGAGGCATAAAGCAGTCCTGAGTATTAAGGCAAAGAAGGGGGGAGAAACATCCTGCCCCTCCAACATCTCTACCCATCTCTATCTTTATGTCATCTCTGCCCCCCAACAGGGGTAGAATAAGGAAGGGGTCCCCAGGGCCCTAACCAAGCCCATTACCCTTTGGCAAGATAAGAATCTTCACCAGACCCCACCCCACCCCCAGCCTGGATGACTCCTCCCACTCCCCCAACAGAGGGAGAACTCTCAGTTATCAAGAGGGTAGGAGAACAGATTATAATAACAGGAGCTGCCCAGTCTTCTAAGTTTTGTGTCTGTTGTTGTGGGCACATGTTGTGCCCTTCCTGTGAAGGGCATCTGCCCCCAGATCCCTGTTCCTTTTGACCTCAACTTTCTGCTCATAGCTGACCACAGCCTTTCTTCCAACTGGGAGCGGGGAGGGGGAAGGGTGTGATGAGTCTAGGAAAGCTAGGTCTAGGCCCCTTGCCCTCTGTATAACTAGCACACACCATAGATCTGGGATCCCAGGGATAGAGGATAACATTGCCAAACTTGGGACAGCCCACAGCTCAGCTTTCCCATCCATTTGGGGACAATCTACCTCTCTACTTACTGGATACTTCAAAGGGTAAGGAGATGGAAGGAAACTGATACTGTGGTGGCCCAAGACAGCCTTGGCCAGTGGCATTCAGTGAAGATGGACGACAAGGAAAACACAGACACTCAGTCCCCAACAATTTTGGGGGGGATCCCTTGGTGATGGGGGGTGGGGTGGCTAGGAGGTGGAAAAAGCTATCAGGGAAGAATAACAACTTTAAACAGCCAGATAACTCCAGAGTCACCTCCTTCCCTGAAGCTGGGAGTGAGGGTGGCAAAAAAACATCCTGAGTTCTCACTTCTTCCTCTGCCTGGTCCAGTCCCCACCCCACTCCCATTATCCAACTAAAGTCAATAAGCAATCTCCCCCTCCCCAAAGCAAAGCCCTCCCCTCCACTGGATTCCTGGATAAGAATCAAAGGTCAGAGGCCAGAACAATGGGAAGAGATGGGTAGGGTGGGGGTGACCACAGCCTGGGCCAGGAGATCAGGATGACCAGTGCCAAGCCAAACCCCATATCCCCACCTGGTGGGTCTCTAAGTCTGATATGGGTGGAAAGGACTTTCTCACTCCTTTTCCAATTTGCACGGTCCTTCCCCTTCCCCATCCAGGAATGTCTTCCTCCTGAGGAAGGGAACCCTTCTCCAGACTAAGAAAGAAAGAGGGGAGGGGAGGTGGGCAGGCAGGCAGGGAGGGTGGATTGGAAGTGAGAGGCAGTCAGTACTCTCTAGAAACCTAAGAAGCCTGAGGGAGAAATCTGAGCCCATCTAGCAAAAACCCCCAGGAGAGGTCCTTCACACCCAGGTACTCTGTACACAGAGACACACAGCTGGGCACAACATACACACACAGGTGTATACACAATACAAAGCCTGCACAGTACCACACCACTCCCCACCAAGTGTGGTGGAAGACAAGCTATTTTTGTGTCATGGACCCCTTTGGTAGTTTGGTGATGCCTATGAACCTCCTCAGATTGTTTTCAAATGCACAAAATAAAATACTACAATGGAAACCAATTATGTTGAAATAGTTATCAAAATATTAAAAGTTCCAAGTTCACAGTGCCCTGACACCTATCCAAGGACCTCCCTGGATTAAAGACTCCTGTTCTAAAGGGTCTAAAGGATCCCATAATACAGAAAAAGAATAGGGAGTTGGATGAGACAGCTCTGAAGTCTCAGGTCTAGACATCTATGATCCTAAGAGAAAGGATGAATACCAAGGAGGAAGTGTTATAGGTAGGAGGTAATAACCTAAGAGTGTCAGGGGAACAAGCTGATTTTCCCCTTTGGGAAGAAGAGTAGAGGCGCCCCCCACTGACAAAAGGATTAGCGTCATCTCCCCAACCTTCAAGATCTTCACTAATCACTTTGCTTTCACATGCTGACCTGTACCCCCAGCCGCTCAACATTCCTGATACCCTGGGTGAGAAGAGAGATGGCTGAAGACAGAGCTATATGAAAAGTTCCAGTTCTGCTCCCAATCCTGTGTCTTACTCCCCTACTGGGGGGTGGTGTCCTCCCACCTTCCATTGGAAGGGAGGGAATAATGATGCTTAAAAGCACAAAAGAGACCAGTCAAAGAAAAGGGGCTCAGTCTATACCCACCATGCCCCTGGGTACCAGGCTTCATCGAGATGTGGGAAGAGATAGCAGGGTTAAAATAAAGTTCTTTCTGGTGCACACCCTCATCTTTCCAAACGATACACACACAACATACTTCCCTGACACCCACATTAATGAAGTGTGAGCTATGAATTGGGAGCAGCAGCTGTCACCATGGAGGAGGAGGGGGTGCCAGTTTGGGGGTGGGGAGATCCTTTTCCTCTGGGCATGACAGCCCCCAGATAGTAGCCCTTTGCCCTCCCCCAAGTTGATATCACCCCTTTTGTTGGGGGCAAAATCATTGAAAACGATCTAAAAGGGGGGAGGGTGCCAATACTCCTCGCAAGAGGAGGTACTGGGGTAGCAGGGACGGAATTTGTCCAGTGAAGTGTCCAAGTTGAAGGGAAAGAAAGAGAAGACCAGAAAAGTGAGGTGTCCATAGGAAAGGTCAGGCTTCCTATCTCAAGGCCCCAGGGACACCCTACAATAGGAAATGGGGGTGCTGGTACCTACAGCGGCTGGAGTTGTTCCAAATCGGAGTCCGGAGTGGGGTGGAGTAAGGGCCGGAGGCGGGAATCCCCTTCTCAGGGAGCAAACAGGCCCGGCTCTGATTATAAAAATCCACCACAAGAAAGGGGTTCGGGCTGGGGGTAAGCACCCCTACATCCACGCTCTCATACATCTTTTCCGCAGAGAGCAGAGAGAGGAGGAGGAAGATTGGGGAGGGAAGTCCCCAGCGGGGAAGTACTCCGAGGAGAACCCCCCTACTCACTCACTCACTCCAGTGGCCAAGGCACCATCCAAGGAGTGGGGCCAGGGAGCAGCCGGCAGCTCTCTAGCCACAAAGTCCCTGAGTTCAAATTCCACAGCAGCAGTGACTGCTACTCCAGTCTTAGACGTCGGGGGGACGTCCCCCAGTTCCTCCACAGAATGACCAAAGGAGGACCCCCAAAACTCAGGCCAGCAATTTCACCTCAAGAGGGCCCCCAGTCTCCAGTCTCATGATGTCGGGTGGATTATTGGGGGGAAGGTCAAAGCAGAGGCGAACTGCTCCCCAACTCCCCAGGCTGAGACGGGGGTGGGGGGGCGGGAGGGGGGTGCCCGGAACACAGGCGTTTTAGGCGCTTCCTCCTGCTCGCTCGCTGCTCTCGATCGAGTGGCTTGCCCCCCTGCCCAGGGTGGGGGCGTCCGTCTGCCTTTCAGGAATCAGCCTTCTCCTCCTCCTCCTCCCAGAACCAAGGATTCCCAGGTCACGGTCGGGGTGGAGACCCTGGCTCCGACTCCTCCCTCTGCAAGGGCCCCCCAGTCTTTTCCCTCTCGCAGCCGTTCTCCCGGGCTCCCTCTGGGGTTGTAAGAGCCTCCGCAGCACTCCACCACTGGGAGGGGGGGCCCTTCCCCAGCCCGCCCCCTACTCCCAGTTCCCTCCCCCTGGACACCCCTCCCCCCTCAGCTTGCCCCAGCCCCGCCCCGTCCAGGTTCCGCCCCTTTAACCCCTTGGCTGTCTGTTAGGTAGCAGTTAGCAGCAGCAATAGCAGCAGCCGCCGCCGCCACCGCAGCCACAGCCATGGACCAGACCAGGGAATCCTGAGGAGAGAAGAGAAGGGAAAGGACTGGTTGGGGCGAGGTAGCGGCTCACTCTTGTGGGGGAGGAGAGGGAAGAGGGAAAAGAACAAGGGGAGGAGGAGTACAGACAGTACAGAGGGAAGAGGAGGGAGGGTAGACGGGGAAGGGAGGGAGGGAAGGAAGGAAGGAGGAGAAGACAGGACAGAGGACAGGGCAGGAGAGCACAGAACAGGAAAGGAGAGGGTAGAGGTGTTCTGTCCTTCTCCAGGCACAAGCCTGGGCTCTGGCTCCGAGCCCCCTAGATGGAGAGCTCCGTGGGCTCAGCAGGCTGGGTGCGGGTGGCCCTGAGGGGATACAAGGGGGTGGTCCCGGTGCCCTTCTACATCGGAGGCCCGGGTCCCAGACTCATTTGCCTAATGCAATGCGAGTGAACTTTTGCTGAACTCGCCCAGCACTGGCGCGCCTCACATCCCAGTGACTGACCCACCCACCCACCATCAGCACCCAGTCTATGCCCGTGACATCACGCCCCTTGCCCACAGCCAAAGAAGTACGTCTGGCCAGTCCCCAGCTCCCTACCCATTCCCACCCACCCTTGGAGGGGGGGAGGAAAGAGAGGAAAGTATCTTAGGGGAGGAGGGTGGCACGTGTGTGGCTTTCACACACATATGCCATGAAGTGTAGCACTGTGGCTTGGCATGTGAATATTGGTGAGTTGCTTTGACACTAAACTTTGACACTGTGAGATCTGAAAATATTTGGGGGAATGCTATTTGCATACCGAGGGAAATGATGACCCCTCCTCCCCACATTGTAATATCCGACACCCATTGCAGGAAAGAAAGAGTCCATCCATTGTCCCCCACCCCTTCCCAAGTCCTTCAGACTCCTTGCTTTACCCAGAAAACCCTTGTACGCCAAAACTCTAGGCCTGACTAGTTTTTCAGATAGGAAGTACCCTTAACTGTAGGGGAGGGGCACAGAACAGTTTCATTCTCCCCCTACCTTACCCCCATCACTGCCCTTAATCTTCTCAACCAAAACAAATGGGGTGATGAAAGGGAAACCTTAGAGGCAGATACTCCTCCCAGAGGACAAGGTTCTTCTGTGTCCTTATTCCATCCCTAGTCCCAATCCTATCCCAAGAGGTTATGGCACAGGAAATCACATAAAAGCTATTCCAAGATGATACCTAAGTCTTAGCACTGGCTTGATAGCCCTAAAGAGTAAGCCCAGCTCTATCCACTTGCTGTATCTGACCACACTCCTCAACAGTACACTAGACATTTTTGGCCATGGAGCTGAATTTTGAGTTCGGGTCAGGATTCATCCATCCCCATCTTTCCACTCCCACTTTCACCACCTCAGTTCAGGAGCCCATCACATCTCCCCTAGGCTGATGCCTAATTAGTTTCTGCACCCCCTGTTCTTCTTAGCCCCTCCAATACAGCTTTCATTAGACTGCAACCTAATCTTCCTAATGTATCTTTAAAATGATTTACTCTTTCAGAAGAATTGCAAACTATTAAGAATAACATGAACAAATGCTCCAGATCACTAATAAGAGAAATGTGCATCCAAAATAGGCTGAGGCTTTACCTCACACCCAGAAAATTGGTGAAGATGACAAAAAATGATAATGGTCGATGTTGGAGGGGTTATGAAAGGAAGGCACACTAATATATTGTTGGTGAAACTGTGAATTAGCCAATCATTTTAGAAAGCAATTTGGAATTATTCAAGTAAAAGATGCTACAATGTCCATGCCCTTTGATCCAGAGATTCCCAAGGAGCTTAGTGACAAAAAACAAAGCTTCCACGTACACCATAATCTTTATGGCAACACTTTCTAGCAGCAAAGAACAGAAAATAAATGAGATACCCATCAACTAGACAATGACTATACAAGTTACGACACACAAATAATGGATTATATTACCGTATTGTAAGAAATTACGAATATAGAGAAACTGGGGAAGAACTATATAAACTGATAAAAAGTCAGCAGAACCAGGAAAACAATATGCTTAATGACTACAGCAATGTACATGAGAGGTATAACAAAACAATAAAAACTGAATGCTATCAAAATACAGTGACCAATGTATCTCACACCCATTAGACTGGCAAGATTGACAAAAAAAGGAAAATGACAAATGCTGGAGGGACTGTGGGAACACAGATACATTAATGTACTGTTGGTAGAGTTGTGAACTGGTCCAGCCACTCTGGAAAGCAATTTGGAACTATGCCAAAACAGCTCTTAAACTGTACATACCCTTTGACCTAGCATTATTATTATGAGGTCTATGTTCCAAAGAGATCAAAGAAAGAGGGAAGGGTGCCATATATACAAAAATATTTACAGCAGCTCTTTTTGTGGTGGCAAAGAACTGGAAACTGAGGAGGTATGCCCATCCAACAAATGAGGAATACCTGAAGGAGTTATAATATATTAAAATGATACAATACTGTTGTGCTGGAAGAAATAATGAAGAGGATGGTTTCAAAGAAATCTGGGAAGACTTGTATGAACTGATGCCAAGTGAGATGAGCAGAACCAGGAAAACAGCTTATAACACAACAACATTGTACAGGCAACCAACTCTGAAAGGCTTGGCAATTCTGATCAACACAATGATCAACCACAATTCCAAAGGACTCATGACAAGACATGGTGCCCACCTCCTGACAGAGAAGTGATGGTCTCAGAGTATATACTGAGACTTTTTTTGGACATAATGCAGGAATTTGGTTTGCGTGACTATATGTGTTTGTAACAAGGGTCTTATTTTTCTTGCTTTCTCGGTGGGAGAGGGGAGGGAAGCCCAGGAGGAGGGAGATAAGGCATATCTTCATTTGAAAACAAAATTCAATTTAAAAAAACAACAACAAAATGAAGTGACTAAGTTTCACCCAAAAGAAGAGATAGGAGAAAGCACCTCCTCTGCCTCTTTGCAGAAGTCAGGGACCATGGGTGTGGTGCATTGTATAGAATGTCAGAATTTTTTGATATGTTGGTTACTTTTACTCAGCTCAAGTGTTATTTCCCTCTTTTCAATGCTATCTTGTAAGGGATGGCTCTCTGGGAGGAAGAAAAGGATAGGATACATTGGGAAATGTAGATGATGTTAAAACAAAAGACATCAATTAAAGTTTATTTTTTAAAAAAACTATGTTTCCCCGTTCAAAAGGGGAGCTCCCTAACACCTACTGAATAAAGCTCAAATTCTTTATCCTAGCATTTGAGGTCTCCCACACTCTGGCTTCGTCCTGCCTTTCCAGTGTTGTTTCACATTCCTGCTTTACGTTCCAGAACAGAAACCGGGTTCAAATCCCAGTTCTAGCACTTGCTACTTCAGAAAAGTAAATCGTGAGACCTCAGTTTTCATATTTGTAAAATAAGGGAGGGTGGAGGGCGAGGTTAGACTGGATAATCTCCAAGGTTGCTTCCGGCTCTAAGGCCTATCCTGTAATCCTGAGACTCCCTGTTCCACAGCTCATCCTGTCCCTTTGCCTAAAATAAGCTTTCCCAGCGTCCTTTGAGGTCCTTACCCTCCCTGACCCCCTCTAAGCTACATGAGTGCCTGCTCCCTCCCCAAATCTCTCATACCACCATTCAGCCCTCTCCTCCTATTAATCACATTCTCATTTGCATACAGAGCTCATACAGCTACTGTAGGGCAAGGTCTTTGAAGACAGGACGGTGTCAGAGACTGTGGTTTACTGAAAAGAGAACCGGATTTGAAATCAGAGGACAGGAGTTCAAGTCACAAAGCAGAATTGTGTTACCTTGGGCAAATCACTGAATGTCTCAGAGGCTCAATTTCCCCAGCTGTAAAACCTACTTTACAAAGTGGTTGTGAAAATCAAAAGAAATCTTTTTCTTCTTTGCATCTGCCCCACTGCCACATGACACACAGTATCAATTTCTTTTTAATTTAATTAATTTGAATCTAAGGATCTGCCTCAATTCTACCCTAAGAAGATCTAGTCCCCACTAATTTCCAGTCTCAGAGTGCCTGAGAGAAGAGAAACAAATAAAAGATGCCTACTTGGGGAAGAGAAGAGAAAGTCTCCCTTTCCAGGAATGAGCTTTTCCTGGCTCCAGGCCTTGTATCCCCCAGTTCTTAAAGAGCAAAGTAGGTCGGTTTTGCCCCCAAATATATGCTCCACTGACTTGGAAAGAAGCAGAGTGGAAGTCATCCCAGCTGAGGAGTTTTCCTTCCCCCTACTCCTCACCCTAGCATACATTCTGCTTCCTGATGGGGGGACCCCCCTCCATCCAACAGAGAAGGCGAGGTAGGGTGGGGCCTAGACTCCAGTCCCAACTCCTTTCTCTTCACTCCACCTGGGTTAATCAGTGTTAGGAAATGAAAGGTGAAAGCATCTCCTCATTTAAAACCCCATTTTATAGCATTTTGGACCCCATGAATAGAAGGGCTCTCTAGGCCATCCCCACCCCCACCTCCCTCCATCCCCTCACAGCCCTCAGTGCCTGCTCTCCTATTATCCTGGGGAATCAGAGAGAGGGCTAAGGGGAGGGCTAGGGGAGACAGCTAAAGGAAGGCTGGAGGAAAGGGGGTGGGAGGCAGTGTCCAGCAGGAGGTAGTGAAAAGGAGGAAGGAATGAGCAGACATGCACTTTTCAGCATGACCGCTAATACTCTAGAGTCCTTCAAGTCATTATTTGCTTCTCTTCTCTAAGGCACTCTGAGACATTTTCTCCACAGAGACACACGCAGAAAGAGATACCTACACAGAAGGGGTATGGCAGAGAAAGACCTCAGGCCCTGCTAGCTAGCAACTCCAGTTCCTCTATTCAGTCAACAAGCATTTATTAATTAGCTACCACATGTCAGGCACTGTACTAAGTGCTGGGGATGCAAAGGCAGCAAAAATGGGGTGTCCCTGCCCTCAAGGAGCTTGCAATCTACATTCCTGTTTATAATCTTTTACCACCACCACCACCTGAAGGAAAAAGCCTGTGACTCTCAAAGCCTTCGTCTTCCTGTAAACTCCAAGTGGTGGAAAGGGGCAGTTGTGGACAGATTTGGTGGCACGGGAATAGGTGTGGACAGATTTTATCTGCAGCTTTCAAAGAAGAAAGTAGATCTCTTCTCCCTCCCCTGGCCTTCTCCCCTCCTGGGGTGGGGGCCTCCAGCCAAAAGAGAAGGGGGAGAGGGGTGGGGCCTAGGTTCCACCTGGCAGACAGGGGCCTCCCTCCTCAGCCTGCCAGGAGATCAAGGGAAGGGAGGAGCAGCAATCCATCAGTAAAAGGACCAGGACAATGGGAGAGGGTGGTTGAATGCCTATCTGGGTATTTCTTTAGCCCTTAAATCTGAAGGGAAGATAAAGGTAACTTCTCAACAGTAATACTCTTTTCCTCACCCAAAGAGTTAGCCCAACTACAGATGCCCTAGGCCCCTTATTCCCATTCACCTTAGCTCTGGTCAATTAACAGATCTAATGAGAATCTCCCTTATCTCTTTCATCCTCTCACTATGTACTTGGAACCCTTTCATCAATCCTCAGGTCAAGTTTGGAGGGAATAATAATGATAAAAATAATAATCTCAAGGTTAAGAGCTGGCCCAGTGATTTGGCTAATATGGGAACTCCCAGGTGAGGAAGCTCCCTCCACTAATGCAGGGCTGCAGTTCTCTGCAACTGAGTTTCCTAGAGCACCGAGAGGTTAAGTTGCTTGCCCATCCCACAGATACCAGAGGCACACTTGAACTCAGGTCTTTCTAGAATCGAGGCCAATCTCTATCTACCTCCCAGACACAGCTAATATTTACATAGCCTCATTAAGATATGCAAAGCTTTTTGCATAGGAGTCACACGACCCTATCAGATAGAACTGGAGGCATTGTTACTTCATTTTATATAAGATTAAACTGAGCCACAGAGAGATTCAAAGACTGGCATTAGCAAGTGTAAGAGGTAGGATTTAAACCCAGGTATCCCTTGACCACAAGTCCAATCTTTTCCCCACTAAACCATGGGGCCTCTCCAGTGTGTGAGAGAAGGAAGATGAGTACTTGGTGCTTTTTCCTCTCCCCCAACTCATACAAAAACTGGACAGAGGCATATACACAATTCATGGATACCTATTCCCCTCCCCAATATTCAAATACCAAGGAACCAGGGCAGACCTCAAAAAGACACAACCAAAAACCCATTTGGTCAAGGTCTCGTGCACCCAACTTTCCTCTCTTTCTGGCCTCGCTTGCCTCCTTTGTTAAATGACAAGGTTGGACCCGGCAATCACTAAAAATCCTTGAGTCTCTGGCTTACAGCCCTGGATCCTCTGCTCAGAGCCCACCCCTTGCCCCCTCACTGGGGCCTTGATTTGGAAAGGACACCTGCCTGAGTCCTCTGGAAGAAGCTGGCCAGAAGATGGAAGGACACTTCCCTCCCCCCCTTCCCCCACCCTGACTTCCCCCAACTCTTCCTTAGGGAAGATCAGCCCTGTTCAGACTTTGTTCATACCTGACCACTTCCCCATCAGCTGTCCTCAAACCAATTCCACCCCTATCCCTTCCCATCAAGAAAGAGGGACAGTAAGGAAAAGAAACAGATCTGTCTATTTTCTGGAGTTCACCCCACTCCAGGGTGGACTCTTGTCTAAAGAGGAGGTTACACTGAGGGCCACTCTGCTCTTGGGAAAGAGGGGTTCTCATCTTATTCTCCAAAATCCCTGTACCAGCAAGTGGCCAGAGGCTCACGGGGAGGAAAAGTTGGCTTTATAGCTCCCCGAGAAGTACCTGATCTCCCAAGTCCACCAGGCAGAATCTGCCTGGCTTGGGAAGGCTGCCTCCTAAGGATGCATGAATCTTTTATCAGCCATGCTTGGATGCATCCAGCTAGAGAACTTCCATCACAAGGCAGGGGCGTGTTGTGTGTGTGTGTGTGTGTGTGTGTGTGTGTGTGTGTGTGTGTGTGTGTGTGTGTGTGTGTTGGGGTCTGGCGGGGGAGGCCCTGGGAAAGGTAGGCCCCTGTAAACAAGAGTCATACACCCTCACCCAGGGACCCTCACTCTAGTCATAGGGAGAATCTCCCTTCACAGTTCCCCAGCAAAATACCACCAAGTCTTTCCCCCATTACTGTATGTAACAGACACACACAGCTGGGGGGTTTGGGGGATGGGGAAAGGAGGGAGGTAAAAATGGTCATGGTGTTACTGTTTACTGCAGGGGTGAGGGAGACTCCTGGGGAAAAAACAAAACCAGTGGGAGGTGGGGGGGAGTAACAGGAAAGGGTATTGCCCAAGTATGGGTGAGGGGACCCTACCAGGAAATTACAAATCCACACCTCTTTCTTCCCACTCATCTCCCTCCCCTGCACCCAGAGGAAACGGTTCCCAGGGTGGGGAGTAGATCAGGGATCCCGGAAGCCACCCCCTAGTGCACATCAAAAAAGAGGAACCAGCTTGCAACATTCCTGGGTAAGGGGGAAACCTCTTCCCAGGCTGGCATGGGAGTGGTCATGGCGTAAGGGAGGCAAAGGCTAGGCAGAATGTCCTTCTCTAGTGGCAACTGAAGACCCCCATTACTCCATTATGCAGTGTTCAAGGGTTTGGGCCACTACTTTTCTGTCCATCCCATTCTAGAAAAAAGTGTCCCCCCCAGACACTTGGGCACAGGTCCCACTGCCCAATGGAAGTGCCAACCTGGCAAGAAGGGGAAGCCTTAGAATTTCAGCTCCTGGAATGGGAGCAGTGCCAACTTAAGGAGGGATCAGTCTAGCTTCCCCCCTCCCAGCCCTACCTCCAAAGGCCTCAACTATCCAGGACAGACACCAGATACCCAGATAAAGCATATGGACTGCAGGGGTGGGTGAGATGTACAATAAAAGACCCCTCTCCCCAATCAGGCTTGAGGCAAGCCCTTTAAGTTTTAATCAGAGCAAAGTGCACAGAGTGAGAAAGACAGGAGACAATGAGAATGGAGAAGGGACTGAAGCCAGGTGATGAGGGGAGACTTGGAAGGGAGGAAAGATATCCAGAGTGGCATTCAGACAGCTTCCTGAGCAGAGTCAGGGTTATCCCTCTGGATATCCAGAAGTATTCCCTCCTCCAAGCTGGAAACACAGAGTGAAGTGGGGAGAGAGGCACCAGAATGGCAGACACATCTGTCCATTTCAATTTGATTTATTCAACAACAAGCATTTATTAAATGCCTACTATGTACAAGGTACTTGAAAGTCCCCTGGCTATGGGGGGGAAGCCAGGAAGAAGGATGAGACAGAGACAGAGGAGGAGCTCTAGGGAAGGTCAGATGCTGTGGGCAGCTGGCCAGAGTGAGTAAGGTGGCACCATTCCAGGGTCAACTCCAGGGACGATGAGACTCCCCTGACCCTAGGGAGGAGGGTACTGCCCTGACCCAGAGAAAGGAACATTGACCCAGGGCAGGGAGCAGAGGGCAGTGTTGTCAGGTCCCCACTGGTGCCAATAGAAAAGGCAGTGGGTGTCTGGGGCAGTGTTCATCCTGAGCAGGCCAGGGAAAAGCCATGTGGGATGGAGGGAGGAGGGAGAACAGGACATTTCCCAGGTCAACAGCTGCCCTGTCCATCCATCTCCCAGCCTCTGTTCTCTCTTCTCCCCGCCCGGCCAGGCCCCAGATCCCTCCCCCTCCTGACTTGGCACCGTGCCCAGCTCGGCCCTAGGGGCCAGAGTTACAGTAAGAGGCCTGGCAGGCCTCTGGTCTGAGCTATGCCAGCTGGCAGCCACTACTGCCACCTCCCACTACCTGGCTTCAGACAGGCCAGGGGTGGAAGAGACCCCCACCCAGCTGGTGCAAGACTCTCATGGGAAAGATAGAGAGGAAGGGGAAAACGGGGGAAAAAATCAGAGACACAGCAAAAGGGAAGAGGGAGGGGCCTATGTCTTTTCCTTGCAGCCCAGCTCCCACCCATGACCAAGGCAGAGTGTTCCTCCCTGCCCCCATCCTGCCTCCCCAGACCTCTCTTCCCCGCTGTTGCCTAGTTCACCCCAATTCTCATCAGGTTTACACCACTGCCTCCCTCCCTTCGTACTCCACTCAAAAGGGAATTAGCAGCAAGGTATGTATGTAAGGGAAGGGGGCGCAGCTGGCCTTCTTCCTCCACACTTCAGGCACTCTCACAAAAAGACACCTGGTACAGGGGACCCTGAGGGTAAGGATAAGGGAGGAGGGCATGTGTCTGCCTCTCCAGGTCACAATGCTGTTCCCGCCAAATGTCGAGAGGTTTGTTTATCTACCAGGGGCCTTTGTCTGCTGCCAACCAAGCTATTTATAAGATCCTCAGTGATGAGGCGAAGGGGGGGAAAGCCAGGGCCGAGAATGCAGCCCTCCAGCCTAGCACACACTCAGGCAGAGTCCAGCTATCCACAGCATAATAAGGATTCCTATCTAACGCCTAAGATGTGGCCCCTGGAAGCTTCAAAGGGGTGGCAAAATAGCATTCCCTGCAAAATGGACAATAATAATAAATAGTATTTATACAGTGCTTTAAGGTTTGCAAAGCACTTTATATATCTTATCTCACTGGAACCTCACAACAACCCCATGACGTAGGTGCTATTATTATCCCCATTTTGTAGATGAGGAAACTGAAGCTGAGAGAGGTTAAGTGACTTTTTTAAGGTCACACAGCTAGTGAGTGTCTAAGGCAGGATTTCAACTTGAGTTTTCCTGATGCCAAATCCAGAGCTCTATTTGGTATACCCCTTAGCTCCCTCAACAGCTGAGTCCATTATTAATCACTCTTTCCTTGTCAGCTCCTCACTGACACCCCACCCTTCCCAGTGTTTGTACACAATGAAGGCATCGCAAACCATCCCCTCACAGAGTCCTGATGAGAAGCCACTGAGTTCCCCCGTGATATCTGTGCACTCAATCTGCCACCCCCCCAACTCCCACTCTGTCCCACAACTTACTGGCTGGTGATGGAGTGCTATATCCACTGACAGGAAGCTGGTGCTGGATACTTGTCAGGGTGCCAGGTGGAGAAAGTCCACCCAGCATGGGAGGGAAGAAGAAGGCATAGTGAGGCACCGGGTACCCGTTAAGGTGCCCACCCCCAGGTGTTGGGCATGAGCTGCTATTGCTGGCCATGCCCCGATGAGAGTCAGAGATATAGACAGAAAGTCCAGCTGGGAGGGTTTGAGGGGCTTCTGGCTGCCCCTTCTCAGCTCATTGGGGCCTGGAGTTGGGAGGGGTTGTGGGTGATCAACCCACCCCCTCTTCCTGTCCTGAAGCTGAAGAGGGCAGTGCCCAACAGGGTGATCTTGGCCTTCTGGAGCCACCGCCCAAACCAGGGGCAAGGTGGGAAAGGGAAGGGAGGGCGCTGCTCAGGTCGGCGGTGGCTAGGATAAGCTGGAATGAGGCTTGGAAAGCTGAGGCAGCTTCCTGAATGGCACCCACCACGGCTGGCTGCTGGGTAGAATATCCTCACCTAGATGAGCTCTGATGATGCTGGTGCTGCTGAGGAAACCATGTCTTCTGATGCTGAAAGGGAGAAGACAAGACAGGTGAGTAGGCACAGAGAACAGGGCACAGGGGTTTTCTCCATGGGGCTCCCCCCACCTGGGCAGATGGAGGTTTTCCCGTGACACCAGGCGAAGCAGACAGATGGCACAGTGCCTGCCTGGCACAGACAACTCGGGAGTGGGGCCCAGACACTGCAGAGGAGGGGGGGGGGTGAGAATATTCCCACAAAGAGCAGAACCCAAACCTTCAGGAGACACCTCTCACCCTAATGTGGCCAAAAGGCCTGTTGTGCCTCCAAGGGGGAGTTCACAGAGATCAAGAGGGAACCCGGGGAAATACAGCTGGATCCAGAGATCTTTCCAAAGGGTTACCTGAGGTCACAGATGCAGAGAAAGCATGGGGATAGTGGAGGTGAGTGAGGGAGGAGAAGGGGGAGAGAAGCTGCTTCCCTAAAACATGGTACTTCTCCGAATCATGACGCAGCAGCCCTGGGGGCCTCTTACACCACTTCCCCTACCCCAGCCCTCGAAATCCAGGGACCTAACACCCTGGATGTTTATGTCCCAGAGGCCCTTCGGTGGGGGGTGGGGATGTTTAGCCTGGAGAACAGGAAGATTCAGGTGGGCCACAGAGCCATCTTCAAGTATTTGAAGGCTGGGGAATGGGGATCATGCTTGTTCTCTGGCTCCCCAGAGGCCTGAACCCGGAGCAGTGGATGGAAACTGTCAAAAAGCCAACATAGGTTTGATGAAAAAAACCATGCTAACAATTAGAGATGCCCAGAAGAAGAATAGGCCGCCTAGGGAATGGAGAGATTTGCTGGTATATTCTAGAAAGGATTCATTTTAAGTGGGGGACAGGCTAAAGGGCCACTGAGGTCCCTTCCAATTGTAAAATTCTAAGATTCTGGGGTTATTTTCACCTTCCAAACCTTAAGTAGGTATAATGGAAGCTAAGGATTTCTGTGTTTTCAGCTTTACTCCTTCATTTTACAAATGAGGAAACTGAGGCCCAGGGCTAGCAAATAACTTGTCCGCAATCACACAGCTTGTAAATGACAATGTCAGAACTTGTACTCAGGTGTTCTGATTACAAGTCCAGTCTTTACCCTTCTTCACACATTAAGAAAGGTCACTGGGGCAGCTAGATAACACAGTAGATAGACCAACAGCCCTGTAGTCAGGAGGACCTGAGTTCAAATCTGACCTCAGACACTTAACAGCTGTGTGACCTTGGGCAAGTCACTTAACTCCAACTACACAGAGAGAGAGAGAGAGAGAGAGAGACAGAAAGAAAGAAAGAAAGAAAGAGGGAGTCAGACAGAGACAAAAGGAGAGAGATAAAGAGAAATACACCAGAACAGCCATCAAAGGCCACACCAGGGCATGGGCAAAGAGCAGTTTGACAAGCAGATCCACAACACCAGTGGGTGAGGAGTATAAGCAACATTGTGCCATGGGGGGCAGAGGGCACTGATGGACTACCACCAAACTCTAACACCACCCTAGGTAATGCCTGCCTGCCAGGGATGCCATTGGCAACCCTTCCCCCTCACTGTCCACTGTCCCAGCTGGATAATGTAAGGCAGGGTCAGAGTAAGAGCTAGGAGGCAAGAACAGGTAGACATTAGGAAGAGACAGCCAGAGGATGGAGAGGGGAAGTGGGAAGGTAGGGGGTGGGTGTCATGGTTGAAATTAAGGTAAACTGAGGCACAAAGTTCAAAGCACACTCAATTTACTGGTAAGATGGCACAGTGGATACAGCACCAGCCCTGGAATCAGGAGGACCTGAGTTTAAATCCAGCCTCAGACACTAAACTAGCTGTGTGACCCTGGGCAAGTCACTTAACCCTAACTGCCTCTCCCTCCAAAAAAAAAATTATTGGTAAGGCTAGCAATTACCATTAAAAGGGATCTTTCAGCTCCTCAGTAAGCCCGAAAGACCCTGGGGAAGAGGGAGGAGAGGAGGAGGGAAATGTAGGCTTTTGTCCCCTCAACCTGGGGATAGAGTTTGCTCCCCTATCCTCTTAATTACCATGATTATTAATTTGGACCACAGAAACACACTTCTGGGTCTCTGCTGAAGTCCTCCCAGGCCAGGAAAGGAAGGTGACATCAGAGGCCCAAGGAGCCCCACCCAGCCAGCAGCCAATCTGCCACACCCAGGACCTCTATGGAACTTCTCCAGATGGGTAAACTTCACCAGTGACAGGAGACAGTGACCTAGAACCTCAGGCAGACAGACAGACAGTCATGGCTTGGGTGGGAAGAATTAAATCATGTTCATATACTCTCAGCCCCAATCACTTTTTTGTGTTCTTTTACTTCACTATTTTCAGGGATTTTAGTTGTGGGGATTCAGTTAGGAGAAGGCTGGGAATCTGTATGATGTTTCAAGAATAAAATTTATCTCTGTGTGTGTGTGTGTGTGTGTGTGTGTGTGTGTGTGTGTAGCCAGGAAATAACCATCACTATGCCATACAATGAACACAATTAATTACTTTTGTCTATATACCCAGACATACCGGGTGTAGCAGAGTCCCAGCTCTCCACCATCAGCCTTGGCCCTTCCAACTGCCTCTTCTGCCAAGAGAGGCCCTAAAAGCAGCACCCCCCCCCAAGCCCAGCCATGCCATCGCACATACTGATGATCAGACAAACATAGGCACTCATGCCTACCCTCCCCAAGGCACAGAAAATGGTCAGTCTCACAAGGTCTGAGCTCAGCCTCCACAGATAAGCTCAGGGTGAGACAGCTAAGGGAGTGGCTCTCTGACAAAGGGGAACCCTAGCTCACCCAGTCTTATCCAACTTAGCTTATTTTGAGCTTATCACCTGCTGGCTGATCACCTGCCTACCCACACGCCCCTCTCCATCCTAGGCCCCCCACATCTCCAGTAAGACACAGTAAGACACAGGACACTCCAGCAGCTGTGTACCCCCACATATCTGGCCAGATAGAGAGATCTCAGCTCTAAGAGTACCCTTTGAGCCAAACTGGACTCTGCTCTCAGAGATCCCACAAACACACACCCCCCACCAAGGGGGAGACCCTTAGCCACCTTGAACTTCACCACTAAGTATTGCCCAGGTGTTAGAGGAATCCCCCTTACTCTCACCTAGAAGGAATAGAGACTGTGTTCAGCCCACAGTTCCTCCTTCCCTCCAACCCAACCATCTCCATGTCTGTCTCCAACACAACTCAGCCTCTGCTATAAAGTTTGGAGCAAAGTTACTTAGAGTTCTCAAGGGAGGGACTTCCAGCCAAGGGGAGGAGGAAGCAACAGAGGCAGGGGTAAAGGTCACAGAGATCTTGCCAAAGGCCTAGGCAATGCCAACTGAAAAGGGCTGGGCAGAGGGGTGGAGATGGAGGTAGGAGGGACTGAGGAGGCATGGACACACAGAGTCCCTGAGAGCCCAAGGGCTCCTATTTACTCCTCAGGAAAAGGTCTTCTCCTCCAAAGGAAGGGCAAGGGGTATATATATATATATACATATACACATATATATGTGTGTGTGTGTGTGTGTGTGTGTGTGTGTGTATGTGTGTGTGCGTGCACGTGTGCATGCATTAGTCTACTTGCTCCTACAGCTCTACCCCACCTCATCCTAGAGGCATGGCATCACCTCTTTTTCCTGGGGTAAGAGGGGTGTCTTCAGAGAATCAAGGCCCAACACAGGCAGAGAAGGGAAACAAGACACCCACATCCAACCCACTCCGACACCTCACAGGCTGGCCACAGGGTACCTTCCCCCCCAATGTGGGCAGCAGGGGCGGGAAAACCACAAGCCCACAGTGCCAGGATATCCTGAACCCTTCTCGTGCCCCACCTGGCAGTGGCAAATAAGAAGGAGGAGATACAGGGGACAACATCAAGGGGATTTCAGAGAGGGTGGCAGGCACAGGAATAGTTTGCTATGTCATCTACCCTGTAGAAGCTACCCCTGGACCTCCTATCCTTTTGACTTCCTTCTCTTGCTTTAGCCCCACACTACCATACAACAGGTCCCTCACAGGATGTTCACCTCCTCTGTGGCAGAGAGGATTGAACTGATTTGAGCTGTACCCTCCTCGTTTCCACTAAAGAATTCAGCTGCCCGGGGCTCTTCTCTACCACGTCTTCCCACGACCCCCACCATTAAGCTTATACTTGGTTTATGAGACTAATACAAGGACTTTGTACTACAGGCAGCTTCCTCCTCTCCCCCTGCTTCCCCAACATGAGAAGGGGGATGATAATAATATTAATAATGGTGATGATAAGTGATGTAAGTGTCAAAAACCTACATAATTACTTCTAGAATAAGCCACCATCACTTTACCAAGCAATAGTGATAGCTGACAACAGGTACCTGCCATGGAATTCATCCAAAGTAACCAAAAGTGGTTTACTTCTGGACAGAACCAATGAAATGACTAAGACACAAGAGTAATGTCAAAAGGCCCTCCCTGTGTGACATCTGCATGAACTGAGCATATCAAGAACATGCTACTGCAAAAGACTCAAACAAATGGCTGAGTCATGTGGATTTGTCTGTGGAAATAGAGGGGTTTATGAGAGTAATTGAGGACCAGATCTTACCACCAGAAACTACAGGAGGGGTTATATCATATACTTTTGGTTACAGCCATACCGCCCCAAACACACCTCATTCCATAGGATCTCAGAAGCTAAGCAGGACCAGGCCTGGTTAGTATTTGAGTGGGAGAACACCTGAGAATGCTGGGTGCTGAATCCATTCTTTTCCTAACCCATCTTCCACCCAGCTGTCAAACTGATCTCCTAAAGCACAGGTCTGACCACGACCATGTCACCCCCTGTCCCAATTCAACAAATCCCAGTGGTTCCCTATAACCTCCAGTATCAAATAGAAAATCATCTGTTTGGCTTTTAAAGTCTTCCATAACCTGGTCCCTTCCCACCTCTCCAAGTCTTCATATACCTTACTCTCCTCCACATACTCTCATGATCTAGTGATACTGATTTCTTGTTTGTTTTCCCACACAACACTCCAAACTGGGCATTCTCATTGGCTGTCCTCCATGCCTAGAACTCTTTCCCTCTTCATCTTCACCTCCTGGCTTCCTTTAAGTCTCAGCTAAAGTCCCACCTTCTGCTAGCAGCCTTTTCCAGGCCTCTGTAATCTTTGTGCCTTCCTGCTGAGATTATCCCTAATTTACCCGGGTATGTGTATGAGTGCATGTGTGTGTGTATATCTTGTTTCTACAAAGTTGCTTGTGTCTCCCCCACTAGACTGTGAGCTCCTTGAGAGCAGGGACTATATTTTTTGCCTTTATATTCACAGTGCTTAGCACAGTGCCTGCTTAGTAAATTCTAGCTAACTAACTTAAGAAGCCCAAATTTCATGATCAATTTAGACTATTCATAGAAATAGTGGACACTATACAACATGTTGCTGCAGGCTGTTAAAGCAAAGTTTAACATCTACCAAATACCTAGCAAGATGTAGCCTGAATTAAGTATCAGAAGCTCTGGACCTTTCATGGTTTGACAAAACAACAAATCCCCAAACTGCAAATATAGACTCGAAAATATTCTGGAAAACTTAATCAATAAACTATATCAGAACTAGACTGTTGTCACACACTAAACTGTCACCCATTATCTCCCAGACGTAACACTGACTAATCAAAAACTTAAAAATGTTTTTAATAGATGTCACCATTCCAAAAACTTGTCTCCAAGTTGCATGGGATGAAAAGCATTCAAAGTATGGAGATCTGCCAGAAGAGGTCAAAGGTTACATGGGAGCAAGATGAGGGGCATATCATCTCCATCATCCTGTTAATGCATTCGTACCAACGATGCTTTGAGTAAACCTGCTAAGGATGGGTTTACCCTAATCATTTTAACCTAACTACACAAAGTAGTTATTTTATCCATCTGTTCAACAGTCCATAGAACAGTACATATAAGGGAATAATAACACAGTAACAACTTGTCCTAAGACCATTTGCATCTGAATCCCTTTGAAAAAGAAAACAAGAACAATGTATCAATAGCAAAAAAACCAATAATAAGGATAGGAACTGTATCTGTGATTTCATTGGTACAGGGAACTCCCAGATGAAGAAATTCCCTCTACCAACACAGGCTGGCACTGTCTCTGCCGCTTAAGAGTATTTTGAAAGATTCCTAGAACATCTAGAGGTTAAGTGACTTGCCCAGGGTCATACAGCCAGTTTATATCAGAAGTGGGACTTGAACTCAGGTCTTCCTGGCTTTGAAGTCAGCCGTCCAACCACCACATCAAGCTGCCTCTCTAATAACAATAATGGCAATAACAATTCATAGTATTACAGAACTGCAAAAAAGCATTTTCTTCACAATAACCCTGTGATGCAAGTAGCATAACTATCATTCCCCTAATTTTACAAAATGGGAAACTGAGGCTGAGAAAAGTGGCCACATAGTAAATCTCATAGTGGGAACTTGAGCCCAAATCTCCTGACTCTAAGCTGAATATTCTTGCCATTACACTGGGCTGTATGGAGAAGAGGGTTTGGGAGAATATCCTATCTCTACCCCCATACATCTGGATTAATAGGGGAGGGGTGTGTGTAGAGTAACATAGAGTACTTCCTCCATCCTCCAGCCACAATCACTGAGGAAGCCCCTAGGAGCATTGGGGAAGGGCTTCTGGCTTATATATGAGATAAACTATGATGGCTTTTGGGGTCCCCTCTAACTCCTCATAGTCTGTCCCTCCCAGCATCCTCTCCACCAGCAACTGTGACTCAAGTCTTTCCTTCTTTCCTGCCAGTTCTGATGGTCCCATTTAAAATAAGTAAGACTGCCACTCAAGGGAGCTAGAGAGACCCTGAAGGGGAAAGGTGGGGCCCCAATTTGGGGTCAGGGGATTCCCATGCATTTTGCCAGTCGGTGATTCATAAACAAATGAGGTACAAAACACAAATCTCATTGTGGGGGGGGGGAGTAGCTACAGTCATAGCCTAAGTGGGTAAAGTCAACAGCTGCCCCCCAGGACCCTGTCAGAGAAGCCAGGCTAAGCTGGGCTGGGTAGGGTGCGGCAGGCAGGGTAGATTTCAAACAAGGGATAGGGCTATTTATAAACTTTCCAAGAAAAAAAAGCCACAGCCTTTCTCTTCCCTTTACCCCACTAGCTTCAGAAAGAGAGTGGGGACTCTTTTCTCCCTTCTCCAACCAGCCTTGGACACTCTGGGCTCCAGAGACAGAGACAGGGAGAGATAGAGCGAGGCCGGGCAGCCGCTCCTTCCAGCTCCTTCCCACTTCAACCCCTCCACCAAGCAATCAGGCAGCTTCAGTCTCAGTATTTATCCTCCCTACTGCCAAGAGCTAGGTGGGAAGGAAGCCAGGCATCCAAGCCCAGGCCTTTGGCCAGCGGCCCCCCCCCAATTCAGGGGGGACAGGGCCTCATACTCCCTCAGGCCAGGGAGGATGGAGGGAGAATAGGAGGGTGGTGCTAAATAAAGTAAAAACAGGGAACTGGTGGGGGGGTGGTGAGGATGACAGGGTAACTATAGACCGCCAACTGTACTTGAGAAAACTGACTGATCCCCACTTCCAACTAATTTACTAGGGGAACCCCAAATGCTCCCTTGCAGCCTCCTCTGTATCCAGGTGATATTACAACCCAGATCCTTTCCTCAAAAAAAACCCAAAACCTGAAGAGATATCATTAAATCCAATCTCCGAGCATACCTGTCCCTTCCCCCATCAGACTCAGAGATCCTAGTTATAAGATCTAAAGCTTAAAGAGGCCTTAAAGATCAAATTCAATCTCCTTATGTTTCAGATAAGGAAACTGAGGCCCACAAAAGTAATGACTTGCTCAAGGTAACTCAGCCCTTAAGTAGCAGACCCAGAATTCAAACCTAGGTCTTTGGACATATACCTTCCCAGGGTAGAGGAAAGAAAGAGCCTGGTCTGGCAATTAATGGAGTTTCTCGGTCCTTTGCTTATTTCCCTCACTCTTCTCCACCTCTAACTACACCGAAGTATCCAGGAAGTCCTTCATGCTGTGTACCCTCCAACCCTCTGGCGGCAAACCTCAACAGACCCAAGGAGGACTTCAAGAACTTTACCCTCCGGGGTCTTTTCAGTCCATACTCTTAAAGGAATTGACTATAGCCAGCCCTACCAAGAAAGACAGGCAAGAACAGGCCTGCCCTAGATGTGAGACCCAAGTGGGTTATGGTGCCCTGGATGCCCTCCCCTTCCCCAAGGGGTGGAAAGAGAGACAGAAAAAAGCAGGAAGGGAGTGCTGCTGGGGGCTGCCCCCTCCAGCTCATCTCA
Source organism: Phascolarctos cinereus (assembly GCF_003287225.1). Lineage (NCBI taxonomy): Eukaryota > Metazoa > Chordata > Mammalia > Diprotodontia > Phascolarctidae > Phascolarctos > Phascolarctos cinereus. The sequence continues at coordinate 301,451,293 of NW_027555958.1, read as the reverse complement.
AACAGTCCCCATTCCCAGTCTCTTCCAGGAGTTGTCCTACTCCAAACTTCAGACTGCCACATGAGGGAATCAGGTCGGGAGAGGGATACGAGGGGGAAAAGAGAACAGCAAATTTGCCTGCAACTTTTCCCTAGGTTCCAGCTCTTTTCCCCTAAGACCACAGAGCAAAACCCAGGGCCTAAAGGATGCCACATTGTTTTGTCTTTCAGAGAATATCATAGGTAAAAAGTGGGGGAGGGGGTGGTGGGAAGGCAGTGGAGGGTAGTAGTCCCCAAGACTCAAGGAGAAGGACCAGGGAAGGTAGGGGAAGGAAGAAAACAGGAAGAGGAAGAGAAAGATGAAGCGGGCGAGGTCGGTGGCCTAGACCACAGGATTGTTTGGTCAATACAAAGGCAGCTTTGTCTGGGGGGAAGGGTATGCTGGGGCAATACCCCTAAAGGGGACCCATCTCTCCCCCCTCCTACATGGAAACCACCACTCACCCCCTCCCCACCCAGATCCTGGCACAGGGCTTTCCCCACCCCCACATTGGCATATGCCCCTTCTCAGTACCCTTTCATTCTCTTAGAGAGAAGGGGAGGAGGCCACAGAGAAAACTAGAGGGCAAGAGAAATAGTTCCTTTCTCCCCTTCCAGATTCTCCTGGCAGAGCTCATCCTGGGTCTGCACTAGAATCCACCCACCCACCCACCCACCTTCAGATTTTCATTCCCACCAACCCACAATGTGTTCTAGGGAGTCGTCACACTCTATGTCTAAAGCCAGATGCTCCACCACGGGGATTCTGTGTGACCCACCCCTCCTTCACTAGAAGGCCCAATTCTATTCCCTCCCACTATGGTATCTCCAAACACACACACACACACACACACACACACACACACACACACACACACACACACACACTCTCACAGAGTCCCCTCCCCAAGGACCTAGGACGTGGGGAAGCCGGGGAACGCCCCCTTCTCTCCCTCCTGCCTCAGGATATCCTCTTGGCACTGACCCCAGACCAGGCCTGACTCAGGCTGCCTCTCTCCCACCCCACCCCTAGGACCCCCAGGAGTTTCCTGCTCCAGACACACCCCACCCAGTCGAGCCCAGGTCTAGGGTCTCTCCCCACTCACCCTCCTCCATTACTTACACACACACACACACACACACACACACACACACACCCAGTCTAAGGGCAGGGTAGGAAAAGCAATACGCCTGATCTACCTTCCTCCCCAAGGATCTGACACAGTGAGACACACACAAGGGAGATGGGAAGGTTAGAAATAAAGGTGGGACCTAGGAGAGAGGTAAATTTAATTACCCTATTCCCCTCCCCACCACACACACTTTGCATAGCCTGAGATATTAGACAGCACCCCCACTCCCCTCCCCAGCAATGCCAGGAAGACATGAAAACTTCCTGGAAAAAATGAGTATTTTCAACTGCACAGGGTGGGAGGAGGAGCCCCCAATACAGTAAGGGTGGGGTGGGAGAGGCTGGGTAGAGAAGAGTCCCATGCAACCTAGCATCAAACACAGGATCAGATACAGCCAGAGCTCTGTCGCTATCTCTGTGGGAATCCAGTGGCCAGACAGAGACTGGACCTGTGCTTTCAGTGATATAGGGAATTCCTGGCATGGAAACGCCCTCTACCAATTCAGGTCTCCACCTTCTGTTCGACTCAGGTTCTTTGAAACTTTCCTAGAGCTCTGAAAGGTTATGAAATTCGCCCAGGGTAGCACAGCCAGTGTGTGTCCGAGGGAGTTCTTGAATGTGGGTCTTTCATGGCTTCGAGGCCAGCTCTCTAAGGACTACGCTACTGCTGCTTCTCCGTCTGTGTGACCTTGGGTAAATTACTTCCCTTGCCTGGGCTTTAGTTCTCTCCTCCGTAAAAAGAAAGGGTCAGAACTCGGTGGCTCCTGAAGTCCTTCCCCTGTGGCTCCACTGTTCTGTCACTCTAGCCACCTACATCTTCAAGATCACAAGGGGTCTCACACATACACACACATACATAGAACAGAGGAAGGTGACAGGCATCCCCTATCCCACCGTCACTGCCATAACCATTCATCCCTAAAGGGAACTGAGGGTCTAGGTCCCCCAAAGCTGCTTGGGCTCTCTCCCTAGGGGTAGGCCTACACTGTTAAGAGGGTGGGTGAGAAAACATCTCCTGAGGGCCCCAGGGGTGGTGCCCACAGTGGCCATATCCATGGTAACCAACAACAAACATGGCCCTATGAGGAGCCCAGGGTTGAGACAGGAAGTGGTAGCCACGTGATTGGAAGTACTTTTTTATGGGGAGGGGGGTGGCACCCTTCTGAGAGTCAGTACCCTTCACCCAACCTGGATTGGAGCATGGGAGGGGGGCAAGAGAGGAAGATGTGGAAGTGACCACTCTGCCCCTCCCCTTCCCTCCACACTGAGGTAGGTCAGGGCCCTTCCTTCTCTGCCACTCAAGGGCCTGTTGTCTCCCCCCCAGACCCCCTCCCTTCAGCTTCCTGCCGTGACTATACATCAGAGAACTCCTCACCACAGCTTCCCCTTCTCAAGTCTCGATTCCTAGGCCTGGAGGGTTTCATTTTGGACTAGAGAGCCTCAGAGCTGGGGACAGGGACAGTGTGTGTGTGTCTGTGTGTGCGCGCGCACGCGTAGGGTGGAGGGTGGCACATGCATCAGGCTCAGGGCTCAATGGAAGAATAAGATGCACTCCACAAGACATGTATGTACTTGAACATACACACAGTGGGTCACAGTGACAGTGATGCACACAAATACCCAAGTGTCTGTCCTTAAGTGACTCTAGGATGGGGGGAAAGGGCAGTTGGGCCTGGAGAGTGACAAGCCTAGAGACTTGACTCTCTCCTAACACTACCCCTCCAAATGCCCCCCTCCTACCACCACATCACCCTTCTTAAACCCTCAAATCCTTTCTACGTTCATCTCAGTCATCCCCTAAAACAGGCCACGCTCTCTCTGTCTGGGAAGAGAAGATCGAAGCTCTCAGTTGCTCTCTCTGTCCTATGCCTCAGACATGAGTGCCAAGGAATACCCCTCCCAGTTCCAAGGTGCCCGGTCAGGAGAGGGCACCTTGGCCCGAAGGAGGGAATGGAACCTCCCCCCTCTCTCCCCCTTCTCTGCAGATGTCCTGGACTATATTTAGCCCAGGCCGGGCGGCCAGCCAGACCTAGACGCCCCACTGGTCCTGAGCTGAGCTCCCAATGTTCATGCCATTAAAATATTAAGGGAGAACTACCCCCAAATCTCCCCAACCATCACAGGAGGAGCAGTAGGGGCTCAGAAGGAAAAGGGGGGAGATCTAAGGATGTGAAAGAAATAGAATTAGGGCCTCTCTGTGTTCCTTCTCCTCCATTCTATTTGTGGTCTTTGTCCTACAAGAAATAGGGTGGGGTATGGGGATAGGGTAGACCGGAGTAGGGATGGGGGAGTCTAAGTTGTTAGGGAAGAGGGGTGTTAGGGAAGAAGAGGGGGAACACCTGCTGAGAGTGGTATGGGAGGAGGGGGTGTAAGGCCCTAGAAATTCCACCTGTCACGCTTCAGCCCCCACCCTATGAGCTCTGGTTACAGGACAAGACAGAGTGGGAGAGGTTGACAGGTGCAGGACCCAGGCTGTGGCATCAGTTTAATCCCTGCTGGGACTGACAATGGGGTGGGGGCCCCAGTTGTGCCTGTGGGGGCATCCACCAGGGGTTGTTACCTCCTCCCTAGCTGAGGGAGGATAGAGCAGAGTAAGTCTGTATATATGTACCATTTTTCCTGGTCTCCAACTCTGTGTAGGAACTCATTGTGGAGCAGGGGAGTGGGGTGTAGGACTCTGGTAAGGCAGCTCTTTCCTACCATACCTATCTTCAGGGAAGGAAGGAACCCAGCATGCCCCTTCTCTCCTCCCCTCCCCCTAAGATGCCAGGCAGGCGAGCCAGAGTGTGGGAGGTCTGTCTGCCTCCTCCTCCTCTCCAAATTCCAGAAACAAGCAAGAAGAGGCTCCAATTGCAGAAAGAGCAGCAGGCGGTCCAGGCTGTGGGGGCTTTGGGGAGGCAGAGACCCAGACAGAGGGAGACAATCCCCCCCAAAACCTTGACACAGACACCCCTGGACAGACATACAAGCTACTTCCCCCCCACCTCTCTCTCTCTCTCTCTCTCTCTCTCTCTCTCTCTCTCTCTCTCTCTCTCTCTCTCTCTCTCTCTCTCACACACACACACACACACACACACACACACACACACACAAACCCAAGCCGCTCTCACCTCCCACAGAGACACCCAGACACCCAATCCATACAATTCCCAACACACACCCGGACACACACAGAGATCCATGCTCACTTTGAAAACAGCCTCTCCCTCCTTCTCCCCCAAACTGTGTGGGCTACAAACAGCAGGGGTGGGTAAGGGGGGGCAGTGAGAGGAGAGAAGGTGGTGAAGGGGGAAAGTAGTTTTCCATGATAAAAAAGAGAGGGAACTAAGAAGGGAAGGGGAAAGAAGGCATTAGGAGGGCTGTAAAGTAAGGCTCACTGATGCTAGGAGGAGTCAGCCATACATTCTCACTCCCCAAACCCAACGAGACTAGACTCCACCTTAGAGACTCATACCCCAGTCATCAACTCCCAATACCCCAAACTAGGCTTTCTAGACAAGGTCACAGCAGGTCCCCAGCAGTGTGCAGGAAGATGATGTGGGACAAGAGAGATTAACCCCATTTATCCTAAATCCATTTGTTACTGGCATGGGATTACAGGGGGGAGGGAGGATGGGAAGAGCTGAGGACCTGTGGCTAAGGGAGAGAGGAGAGTCCAAACCAGACTCCCTAGAGATTCTGCAGCTCTTAGCCTGCTGCCCTCACAGGCTCTCTGAGGACCATTCCGTCCTGTATGTGCCACCCCACCATCCAAAGGGCCACGAGCCAGAGCTGCGGGGCTTGTGCCCATGTTGTCAGTGGTGCCAGAGGCACAGCTGGCAGGCCCTAGCCTTTTGGTCCTGGGAACCATCCCCGTCTACAACTCCAGGCAGGGAGTGAGACAGAGGGAAATGCCAAGAGTACAGGCCCAGCCCTTTGGGTAGGGGAGTCCAGGAAAAAGGAATGGCTCCAGACCCTTGCCCACCCCCACCTGAGGGATCTTTGCCAAGACCTTCCACCAATAGCCCACAGATTAAGGGCCACCTCAGATAATGCCAATCCCCTACGCATGAGTAGCAGGAACTATGTTGTGGCACGTGTGGGTGACTATGCCCAGCAAAAAAGCAAAGTGGGGGCTGGGGTGGGGAAAGGACAATGAACCAAGTGAGATGGGGCTCCCCACAGCCAACTTCCTGCTAGGCTGATATATGAAGGAAGGGGCCCCCAGGGTAGGAAGATAGAGGTACCACAGCTATCCCAGCCCCACAGTGGGTGAGGGCTGTGGCTAGTCCTGGCTCCAAGTTGCTACAAGACTGAAATGGAGGGAAAGTAGGAGGATATGTAAGACTCAGTAGGCTAGAGGTCATCTCAGTCCTCTACCTGTGTCCCCCAGATCAGACAGTGAGGCTATCTAGAAACACTCCCCATAGAAAAAGGTACCACACATACACACACACACATTCCCCCTCCAAAGCTGGGATCTCCAGTTCCCAATGGCTAGGAAGTCCTACTTTGTCTGACCTCAGTGACCTTTCTGGCTCAGGACATTGCAAGATTCCAGTCAAAACTGATCTCACACTTCTCTCACCCAAACAAACTCTCTACTGCATTCTAAGCTCACTTGACTCCACCAAAACCTGGTCCCTTCAATTTGCAAGTGATACAGTGGCAAGGTAACAGCCAACCACAAAATGTTAATACCCCTTGTCTCCAAACCCTGGATAGGCCTGGCCCTCACAGCACAGAGATAGGACTAGGAGGCGGGGCCCAGGTAGGAAGAGTGTTTCCAGACCCTTCCCCACCCCCAGGGGAAGCCCCAAGGCTCAGAACATCCCCTACACACTAGTTTGGGGGATTCCCCAAAATCGCTACCCTCCCACAAAACAGGAGATGAGTTTGGGGTTTGCACTCTGGTCTCCTCCGAGGAAAGAAATGACTTTGGATTGGGTGATGGGAGGGTTACATGTTCCCAACTTGGACATATGGCAACTCAAGTTTAGGAAGGGACAAAAGGAGATTTTAGATCACCTATCCTTGCTGCTCCTGGAAGAAGGAATATGCACTCAGATGGAGACAACTGGGAAGTGGGAAGTAAGAGGGAGGATGGTGGGAATCCCAGGGGAGGGCAAGGAAGTCAAGAAGATGTAAAAAAGGAAAAAGTCTCTCAGGAGATCAGGGATCCCACATGCACACATGTGAGTAAATTACGTACATGTAAACGTACACACACACATATATCACACAAAACAAGTCAGTGGAAGCAGACTTAAAAGTCTGAACACTCTAACAGTCTGCCCCAGAAGAGGGAGGAGGGTAGAAGAAAACTTTAACATAGTTTTTTGGGGGGCATTAGTACCAAGAACAGTTGGGGGTCCTTGTCTGAGCTGGGGGAGGGGGAATTCCTGAGGTAAGAGGATCCTTTTGTTCAGATCTCTAAACTTCCTCCTTGCCTAGGAAGAAAAGAGAAAGTTTTCCCTATTCTGTTTTTTCCCTGCCTCCCCACACCCACCATTAACTCATCAGGTAGAGGGATTGTACCCAGGGTAGATAAGGGCAGTGGGTAAGAGAAAAAGAAAAACTGATTTCTTAGTGACCAACACCCCTCCACCCCCGCGCGCGTGAGCGCGCACACACACACACACACATCTGGCCCACAGCTTCCCAGCCTCTGTGGGTGGTACTGGAGTCAGCAAGAATCAGGGTTGTACCAGGTCCCAGACAGTTCCCAGCAGAGCCAATCCTGGGCAGAACAGACAGCCATGTTCCCCCCCCCAAAAAAAAGACAACCCCCTCATTAAGGAGGGGGTCAATATGATCCCCCAACATCAGTACCATTCCTAGCAAGATTAACTGGACAATACCCCAAATCACCTCTTTGCAATCCCACTACCAACCCTGCCTGCTACCTATTCTGTGAGCTTCAGCTCCAAAATCCCAGATTGGAAAAACTATCCTCAGCTTTACCCAAGATCCCCCCAAAAGCTGCCCAAGTCCTCTTCTCCCCAGCCTGGCTCCCCTGAGTGGGGGTGGGCCCCCAGCTAATTCTCCCAAAACTACAGGAAGGCTCAGATAACAGGGAGTGGGCCAGCCCTTTGGGCATCTGATCTCTCCCCAAACAGGTTTGAAAGTCTCTTTTTGTTTTGTTTTTTCAAAAGTAAAAAAGAAAAGTTTTCTATGGTGTCTCTGACACAAGACACTCATACAGATAACACAGGTACACTCACAGATCCAGACTCAGAAAAACACACATGTACGCACACACACAGGGGCCCAGACACACAGAACCAAATCGACACATTCTCACAGGCCCAGATACACATAAGCACATACAAATCCAGACCTACTGACACAAACAGAACACACACAAACATGCACAGACCCAGACATACACACCTAAACATTAAGACCCAGTCAGATGGACACACAGAGAACCGGAGGTTGGAGGGGGGAGTATATAAGATAGACTCTGGGGTCCCTCCTAGCTCTCTGGACCTGTGATCCTGAGAAACACTCATGGAAGTTGATGGATAAGAACAGGGATCCACACAAGGTCGGAAAGACCCACAGACCACACACAGACACGGACACACACATACACACAAAATCACAGACCACTACATACATCCACATACAGACACAAGCACAGACACCTACATACACCCCCCCATTACTCAGATACAGAAACACCCATTCACAGACACATTACCACAGACACCAATGGACACGCCCCCACAGACAACATACCCGTACGGTCACAGATATACACACCGCCAGACACATAACACCCATACACAGTCACAGTCACCCAGACACCCCTACAGACATACACACCCATACCTTACACAGTCACTGACACATACACCCAGACACCTATATACAGTCTCACAAAGACAGAGGCTCATACAAAAGACACCAACACGGACGCACAGGCGGCCCCTCACACACAAGCGCGCACGCACACCCACACACAGCCACAGCCACCCCCAAACCGTGGGTTTCCCCAGAGCCTCCCCCTCCCTTCCATGCCGGAGGCTACGTCCGGTCTGGGAGTCTAGTGAGCCCGGGTTCCCTAGTCCCGCGCCTAGTTGTCCCGCTCCTCGCCGGCTTGCAGAGCCCGAGAGCAGCTGAAGCCGGAGGACCGGGGTTGGGGTGAGGTCTCCCCAAGTCTGGGGGCGGGGTGAGGACGGCGGGGGCTACCTGGCAGCCGGAGGAGCTGGTCCGTCAGTCTGTCTGCCGAGCGGAGCGCGGCGCGCCCGGGCCCCTCCCTCCCTCCTCCTAGTCCTCGGGTGAGGGCTCGGGTCTGGGACCTCGGAGGGGGAGAGTCCGGGACAGGGGCCGCGCTGCTGGGCTCAGGGGCGCGGGGAGAGAACAGCGGCCATGGCGAGTCACGTGCCGAGCATGAAACTTTACCCGGAGCCCCGGGCTGGGGGGGGGGTAGGCGGGGTGCTGGAGGGGTGGGGGTACCGGCCTCCTCCCCACGGGCCCGCCTCCCGCCCCGCCGAGCTGGCCAATCCTCGGACCCAGGGGCGTGGCTCCGGGAGTACTACCCCACCTCCCCTGCATACTCCCGAAGAGGTGTGTTAAAGGAGCAGAGAGGGCAGGCGGGGGTGGGGGGGGAGACGGGAGCGTGGGAACCAGAATGAACCCCCCCACCCTCTTTCCCCGATGGAGGCGGCTGGAGGAGAGGAGGCTACAAGCATCTTATTGGGGGCGTTGGAGGGTGCGAGGGATGGACCGGGAGAGGTCAGAATGACCCCCATCCACCTAGAATCCCTGGCAGACCCCATGTCACCTATTTAGAAGCGCCAACCTACACAATGCAAGGGGCAAGCACATGCATAGGGATATCAGGCGAGGGTACTTGAAGAGGGAGGGAGAGGCTAGGGACGAAGTCACCCTAGTGATCCAGCCTCTGACTCTAAGGATTTCACTTCCCCTAATGTTCCTAAGGAAAGAGAAGGAGAATCCCTGGATTCTCGTGGAGCCAGGTATCAGCACCAGTAAGGCACCAATCGGATCTAGACAATCCCACAACTCCCTTTCTCTCACACAAGGCTAGAGGGCGTGAGACCCCCTTTTCTTCACCACCACCCCCTTTTAAAAAGGGGGCCCCGCCCCCTAGCCCCCAAAGACAGCAGCTCTCTGTCCAGTAGGGGGAGCCTAAGAACCTTCTTCCCCTGCCCCCCCACCCCCTTTCCACACACCTCTTACCCGCCCCCCACCCCCGGGAGAAATGCAGACTCTGATTCATTTTCCTTCTTTGGCTCTGCTGGGGGCGGGAGTAGAAAGAAATAAGAGCCAGGTCCCAGCTCTTCTCAAATAGAATCAAAGAATATCAGAGCTGGAAAGGGCCTTAGAGAACACCGAGTCCAACCCCCTCCATTTACTGAAAACTGAAGCCCAAGTGTGGCAAGTGACTTGTCCAAAGTCACGTGGTTAAGTGACAACCCAGAGCAGAAATGTCTTTCTACTAGAACACAGACATCAGCACTAAGGTCCCCAACGTTATAGAAATAGGGATGGGGGCAGGAATTGTCTCCTTATTTCTGAATCCTAACTCCCAATCATACCAATGCAAACATTTTTTAAAAAAATGCATATTTCTATCCAGCTTCCCCAGAGACAGCTGGCTACTGTCTAAGGCCTATGCTTATTCTTGGGCGGGAAGAGTCTTAGATAGTAGGAAACCATGGGAATATCAGAGGAAAGAAGTGACAGACACAGGGCCCTGAGCTACAGGCCCTCCCGAAGGACTTTCCAGATTTGAAGGGGGTCAAAGGCCTGGGACCTAAAATGCAGCAGAGACAATGCTAGAATATTAGGGAAGGAAGGGTCCTTAGTACACAGAATGTCAGAGAGGGTGGTACCTTAGAAATGGCCTAGTCCCACCTTCTCATATTACACAAGGTGGAAACTGAGGTCCCAGGATTCACAGTAAGCTCCTTGGGCAAAGGGGATTTTATCTTTGTATTCCTATACCCTAGCCCTGTATGACACAAAATAGGTACTTAAATATTTGTTGATTGAAGGAAGCTAGGAGGAGAAAACCAACTTCTTCTACTTCCTACTTGGATTCTCAACCCCTTGCCAGTCAAGGTAATTTAGAATGACCTCCTGGGTCTAGGCCTTGACCTATCTTGTTTTTATTTTGGGGGGTAGGGAGTGGGGAGAAAAATGGATGAACTGTTATGACCTGGCATGATGGTGGTATACCCAGCTAGCTCTGGAGAGAATATCTGTCCCTCTCTCCCCCCCCCACTCCTTCCTGTCGGATCAGTGCTCTATCTCCTCCTCCCGCCTTGATTTCCGTCTGCCTTTTCAGCCGCCCATCCCCTCCCACCCCATCCAGGCCAGATCCATCCGCAAACATGTGCTCAGCGGGTAGGAATGCACCAATGGCTCCCAGATGTGGATGCTAATGCTTAACCCCTTCTCCCACCCACCCCCACCTCCCTGATTCAATTCAGCAACACAGGGTGCTGCTGGAGTGGGGGTGGAGATGGAAGCAGAGCAGATCAATCACCTGCCCCAACCCATAAACCCACCCCCAACAGCCAGCCCCTCCACCCTGTCTTGGCTACTACAGCTGGATTGAGCTTGTGTTTGCCTGCAAGGGGCAAGGGGCTAACAGACAGACATATACATATACCAATAGCTTCACACACAGAAGAACAGAGACACGTAGGGGTAAGACCACACTGACAAATGAATTCTTTAGGTCCCTCTACCCCAGGAAATGGACCAGAGTTTGATAACCCCACAAGCCCTCTCAAGCCCATTGCCCAGTAAGCATTCTCAGCTCTGTCCCCCCAACCAAGTGCCTAACCCTTTGCCGTTTATTTCCCACCCCTAAGTACACAGAAGTGGAACTTTTCAGATTTAAGGTAGGGAGGGAGGAGAAAGGAAGAAGCCTGGGTATCCCATATCCTACAGAGGGCCTAGGAGAGGAGCAGGGAGCCCCAGGGACTGCCCCAAAGTCAGCTTTTTTTTTTCCAGAAGCAGCTGAGCTCCAGCTGTGTTGGACACACACACGTCTGAGCAGGAGAAAGCTGCTTCTTCTCCCCGCTTCCCCGCCCCCCCATGACCTAGAAGCAGAATTCCAGACCAAAAAGCCAAAGAGGCTTCAGGGGAAACAGACACAAATGGTAGGAGATACTGAGAAGTAAATGGCTTTTCAGGGTACATAGAATGAGCAGAAAACAAGCTATTCTTTGACTTCCCTCCCCCACCCCCTTCCCCCCCAAAGATTCTTAGTCTTTTCCAGTCTCAGCCCTTCCCTTCTCCTTACAACCCCCTCAACACACACACACACACACACACACACACACACACACACAGAGCAGAGATTCCAACCACAAATAAATTATCCCAGACTAGGCACAGTAGAGGTCAGAGGATTGGGGGAATAGAATCACACAAGTTAACACAAGATCTAAGACCAAAACCTGCATCTCCTCACTCTCAATCTTGAGCTTTTTCCATTATATTGCCCTATTTCACCAGGGGTTTAGGTGAAGGGTAGAGAGATGAGTGAGGATGTGGTATTGGGACTAAAGAGGGATTGTTTAGGGGAAAGAGGGCTGAGGTCCCCTGACTTCCAATTAGCAAACAGAAATGTAAAATGGCACATTTTGGGTCAAGAAGAAAGAAGTAGAATCCTCTATGTACCTTTTAGTCAGCATTTGAGAAAGGAGCTACTGTCTTCAGGACTTCATACACCATCTCTCCCATCACCACACAGGCTATCAACTCCTTTGTTGGAATACTTGAAAGGTTTCCCATACTAGGAAATACCACCCTTACCGGACCACTTTTGCAAAGGAAAAGCTAATTGGGATGGGCACAGGCATGATGGAAGAAGAGATTAGGGGGGAAAAGGTGGAAAGGGAACAGAAAAATCTATTAGATCCAGAACAGACCAAGACATGGTAGGCAATGTCAAAGGAATTGTCTGGGAGTGGAGTGTAACTCAAATCACAGGCCTCTGGGACCCAGTACCCACCACCCCATTAGACACAACTAGGGTGACTCAGCTGTATCCGGAAGAGATGCCAGGGCAGTGACTCACCTGCCGAGAAGGGCTGAAGTTGGCATCATGCCAGCTTCTGGGACAGAAGTGACTTAGTCACTGGGGTTGCTGTGCCTGCTAGGCATTGCCAAGGGAATAAGGGCTGTGGGAAGGTGGTGGTAGCATTGAAGAGAGTTGGAACCTCCTGCATATTGCCCATGACCACCCCTGTGTGGAAGCACAATTCAGGGAGTTCTGGTGTCAATGACACCCATTCCTATCCTCTGCCCCCTCAAGTTGGCAATTCTCCACACTGCCAATGCCCAATCTCTAATTCAAACAAGTCATCCAAGACCCTACCCCCATGACAATCTGCCCTCTGCCCATCACTCACCACTCACACTACTGCCAGCCCAACCTCCTCCTGCCACCCAAGTTGTACCCAGGCACCATGTCTCGATCAACATGCCCTGGCAGTACCCCCCCTCCTGCCCTTGTTACCCCCACCCCCATATCCTAGCAGCTGCTGAGTTGTCAGGCAAGAGAACTGAGTAGGTGGGGGATTGGGTAAGCAGTGGCTGGTGGGATGGGCTATTATCCAGTTCCTTTCCCTAGTTCCCCCCAATGGCATTCTTCCTTCCCACTGTCACCCTGGTGCCAGCCTGGCAGAAAATGTCCTAAAATTGGACTCCTCCACTCCACTTCTCCACCACCAGTCAGCAAATGAAGGTTCAAGAATATTTGCCAGGCATATTTCCCCACCCAACTCCATTCCCCCAGCAAAATAATTTCCATATCCATCTGATCCCCCTTCCCTCAAGCCACAATACTTTCCTTCATATCCCTTACCCTTAGCCAATAGAGGGGTGGAGAAAGGTTAGTCCTAACGGTTCAAATTCAGTGGGATTAAATTCTCCCCCTGAATCCCACCCCATCCCCATGTTTTCTGGAGTCTCTAGTCCCAGAAGATTGGGGGAGGGGATGGGGGAGCCCCAAGGGGAGCCAGAAGGCCAGACAGCCTCAATCCTCAATCCATTTGCACTATCGATTTCTCACGCACTGTGGCAGAAAGCCCAGAGGTTGGGGGTGGGGGATGACATAGCCCCCCAGAGACAGAGACACAGACAGTGACTGAGAGGGAAGGAGGAGGGGCAATATCTGCCCAAGTCAACTGAGATCAGCTGAAGGTAGGGGAGGAAGAGAATACATTCTTCCAGGCAGATTGAATACTGGTGTGAAAGGTTGGGAGTCGGTGATGGAATACTGAAGGAATCGGGCCTTAGTAGATACTCTGTGGGACACTAGATATCCTAGTCAACTTCAACCCACCCAACAACCTCTATCACAGTCTTCTTCCTCCCTCCTCTCCTCTACATCCCATTCCTCATCTGTCTCTCTGCCCCAAGTCTCAAATGTCTGTCTTTGTTCACCTTCCTCCTCCCATTTCCAACTTAAGAGGAATCAGAAGTTTAGTAGAAGGAGCCTTGGTAATGCCCACCTGTCCCATACTGAAGGCAGTGGAGTATAGTGGAATAGTACTGGGTTTGGAGT